>NC_069790.1:125602745-126258995 GCF_027406575.1 Nycticebus coucang | reverse complement strand
AGTCACTGGGCAGAGGCAGGGATGGGGCTGCTCTTCTCTTTCTGAACCTGAGCCCTTTTCATATGTAAATCTTGACGGCTAATGCTCCTGGTTTACTTCTTGTCACCCTTAGCGCTTCTGTGACAACTACTGGAATATTCATTGGAACTTGGAGAGGATTTATTACTTGGCAGAAGCCTCCAATTTCCTTTGCAGCCTTGGGGGAAGGGACGCTAATTTACCAGCGTCGGACATAAACACCCAAAATGTCGGGGACACCATGGTGGGATATGAAAAATAGGAAGAGGATATGGCTTTGTCCCCAAAGCCAGGGGTGCCACGCCCAAATCAGCTGCAGGTCCCCACATGGTTCCCATGAAGGAGAACAGGTACCCGTAGCCCTCAGGTGTCTCCTGCTCAGGTAGGTGTTGGGCACACTTGGGCCCAAAATCCTGCCCATTTTCCCTCTTCCTTCAGTTATTTCTTTGTAGAGATTGGGCGTCCCTAGCTGGACAAGCTAGTCTCCAGCTCCCAGGCTCTAAGGGATCCTCCAGCCTCAGGGATCCTCCCAAACTTCTGGGACTGCAAACATGAGCCCCTGCACCCGGCCCCCTACCCTTAGTTTTCACTCCAGAATATGCCGGTCTGATTTCTGAAATAACAAGGAGCTTGTTTACAAGACTTTATTTTTAAAAGTATCTCACGTTTGCCCAGGGCGGTCTCCTGGCTCAAGGGATGCTCCTACCGCAGCCTCGCCAGCAGCTGGGAGCGCGCCAGCCCCACTGCAGGGACGGGGGTGGGGGTGGAAGCCACTGCCGGGAGGACTTTGCAGGGACCAGGGGTGGAAGCCCAGGTGAGAGCCGCTGGCCCCAGGGGGCTGTCGGGAGGGAGGACGGCGAGTCCCCCGTTCCCTGCCCTAGCTGACTCGCCCGCCCCCCACGGAATTCACTGTGGAGGGGGAGGCGGGTGCGGGATGAGAAAAATAAAACCCACGCGTGACACTGAAAAGTAGGGGAGAAACGCGGCGCTGGGTGGGGCGACCTCGCGGGCAAGGGGTGCTCCCGACTCTGCTCCGCCCTGGCCCAAGGAGGCGCTGGCCGCGCGCGCGGGACCTAGGCCGGGACCTGCCCCCGTGGAGAGCGGGAGGAGCGGGGCGCGGCCTGACTCCAGGCGCCGGTGACCCGCCTTCCCAGGGCGGGGCCGGAGGGAGTGGAGGCGGCACGGGCTTCCCTTGTCCCACGGGGGTGGGCACGCTGGGACCTTTGGCTGCATCTGGAGTGCTGCGCCTTCCAGACCCGCGCGCTCCGGCGCTGCTGTGTGGGGCAGTCGCCCGGCGGTGTCGGATGCGGTGGGACCCGGCGGAGGATCTGCGTTCCCCCCAAGTTCTCAGGTCCGCGCCCTGCGGACCACAGTAGGAGGGGCGGGCGCTGGGGACGCACCTGCCTCCGGCACAGGGCAGCTGTGGGAGGCCCCTCAGGCGTAAAGCCGGCAGGGCACTTCGGCCCCTGGCCACAGGGACTTGGGGCCAGCAGTTTGCAGAGATTGTCTGGGAGGACCATCTACTCAGCCCTGAGTCCTGAGCCGGGAGAAGAGAGCCTCGGGTCTGAGGGAAGTTTGGTTGGACGGCAGCCCTGCCCACTCCGCGACCCCGCCCCTGCCAGCTCCTGCTCTACAATTGGACCGAGCCCCTGGGTCTCTTTGGGACAGTCCTGTTCAAGGCCCCATGGTGTTCATCAGTCATCCAAGTTGACACGTCAAATGAACAGTGGGCTGAAGTCTGGATTTCAGGGGGTAGCAGCCAGTGGAGGGCGCCCCAAACCTGGAGCGGGGATGGCCATCCAGAGCAGGCAGGCAGGCGGGCCGGTGGCCACTAGGGGAAGAGGAGGAACCAGTGACCGGGAAGCCAGCGGCCAGAAGCTGTCCTCCGCCTGCTCAGCTCTGCAGAATAGCAACAATAACGACGACGGCTGTTACTCATTGAACCCTCTCTGCGTGAGCTTTCTCATTTACTCCTCTGGACAACCACCTGCAGCAGCCGTCACTGTGCCCTTTGCCCTTGCCCTGGAGCAGAACTGTCATTGGTGGAGGATGGGTCCAGGCTCTGCTCCATGCCCAGGGCCGCATCTCCCAGCCCTGACAGCCTCACTGCCCTGCATCCCTGGGACAGGTGCAGACCGGACCTGATAAAGGCATAACTGGCTGGGGGACGAGCCATTCTCCCATCACCCATGAAAGTAGAAACTAGGTTAGGTTCTTACTGGGTGAAACATTTCAGGACAATGCTGTTTGTGTTCACTGTGTAAGAAGCGGCAAGAGTAGGTTCAAAAGATAGGGACGTTGGCTGTCCTCAGAGTGCTTCCCAGCGTGAGGTCTGTACGAGCACGGTGGGGGGGGGCGCCTGTGGCTCAATGAGTAGGGCGCCTGCCCCATATACAGAAGGTGGCAGGTTCAAACCCAGCCCCGGCCAAAACTGCAACAAAAAAATAGCCGGGCGTTGTGGCGGGCGCCTGTAGTCCCAGCTGCTCGGGAGGCTGAGGCAAGAGAATCGCGTAAGCCCAGGAGCTGGAGGTTGCTGTGAGCCGTGTGACAGCCACAGCACTCTACTGAGGGCAGTAAAGTGAGACTCTGTCTCTACACACACAAAAAAAAAGCACTGGGGGAGGGTGCGGACGTCCCTGTGCACGCGTGCTTAAACAGGAACAGGGAGCATCACCCACCTGAGTTGGGGGCTGGGTTCTCCCTGGTCCCAGTCAGGTGACTGCTCCACGGCTCCGGGGGCACCTGCTCTATGGTCTGGGAGGAGCTCAATGACCTCTTAAAACTAGTTTGTTGCCAGCAAATGTTTATTCTGGACCTGTGATGTGAAATGCCTGGGTTATTTGGAAATGAAGAAACAGAATTCACAGACAAATGCTTTATACTTGTCTGAGTGCCCATGACTTAAAGCCGGGGGTTTTGCTTTGGGGTGGTCAGGCCAGGCGTCAGCTGTTTCTCTGGAGACCACTTAATGCCAGAATGCTGAGCAAATAAAAACTTACTACATACCCTCCTTTTGTCCTTATATATTAGCACTTGTTCCATTTTGCGACATGTAGATCTATCTAATTCTTTCTGAAGTTGTAAAAGATTGTATTACATGGCCATGGCATATGTATTTTTAATCGCCTCCTCTTCAAGAGCAATACACTGTTTCCACGAGCCGGGGTGGTGGGGCTTGAATTCCTCTCTCTCTGCTGGCTCCACTTCTTAAATCCGGTCCTAACAGTAGGCTTATCCCAGAGGTCAGCATTTCAGATGGTCAGTTTCTCCAAGCCCTATGATATAAACCTGTCATGAGGAGTTGTCTGTTGGTTTACTGCAAGGCCTTTTTGAGCCATAGGTTAATATATTAATGAAGACTGTGGCTGTTACCCCACATTAAATAATGGCTGTGAAGGACTGGAAGAAAAACATCCTTATGCTCTCCGGCAGGGTGTGAGATTGATGAGAATAGATTACCCTGCCAAGAGAACTCAAAAATATTACAACCTTTTATTCCTCTGCAGCTTGGACAAGTGTGTATTCATTTCTACGTTATTACAAAAAAACATCTTACAACGATTCTGAGCTAAAAACACATTAAATCATCACTTTAATTATATCGAAACAACACTGAGATTCTGTCACTAATCTAGTTTAATCTTGGCATCTCAAGCTCATCCAATATTTTATTTCTAGTCAGGTCATATTAGTCAATTGGGCATAAGCTAGCAGTGTTTATATATCTTATCAGTTTATTTTGGTAAAGTAGTAAATTATGATAGAATTATAATAATTCCTAAGTTTACATACATCTCACAATCTCACACAAATTTGACATTTTAAAATGTGGTCTAAATTCAATATTAATATTAACACTTCCACAATTGTCTCTTCCACTTTTCCAGAAGATTTATATGGCTTGTAATATCCTGGATGCTATTTTCCTCTCTGAAACTCTGCTGTTTTGTGTTTTATTTGTGGCATTCCCTCTATGTGCAAATAGATACAAAGAAAATCACATACAATATGACAATGAGCTTTAGCAAAAATGCTGGGAAAAACAGGTGTGGGCGTGCAGGGGCACAGGCTGGGAAAAACAGGTGTGGGTGTATAGGGGCACAGGCTGGGTGAATGCAGACAAGTTTCACCAGTGTGGTCTGAGGCAGGCTGGCAGGTGCCCAAGGGCCGTGGAAATCGAGGGCCCAGTAGCTAATGTCCTCAGAACTATGCAGAGGATGCAGGAGCATCCTGGGCTAGTGTCTTCCTTAATCCCTGCTGCTGAGGCCTGGTGCCGCGGCTCACGCCTGTAATCCTAGCACTCTGGGAGGCTGAGGTGAGTGGATCCCTGAGCTCATGAGTTGGAGACCAGCCTGAGCAAGAGGGAGACCCCATCTCCAAAAGATAGCTGGGTATTGTGGCAGGTGCCCAAGCCCAAGAGTTTGAGGTTGCTGTGAACAATGACGCCACTGGCACAGTAGGTACTCTACCAGGACAACAAAGAGAGACTGTCTCCAAAAAAAAAAAAAAAATGGCTCCACTGCTGGTCCTTTGAGGGGTCACTTGCTACGTGCCAGTTCCTTGCAAGCTCAGATGCTGGATTCAGGCCAGTTATGCCCAGGGTAGGACCAGTGGGTTAGACTAAGAAACCTCCCAGGCTCAGACTCATCAGCTTGGTAAAAGTTTTCACAATGCAATCTCTTGCCCCTTAGATTTCCCAGGCTCAGAAACTTAATTTCAGTGAAGACTTCGAGCAAGTTAAGTTCAGGGACAGATGCACAGTAGCCAAGTTCATAGAAGTGGCAATGAAAACAGAATTCTGCTTTATTTAATGCACAAAGAAGTAATCGCAGAGCCAAGGTAGCTGGGTCTCTGTCAAGACCAGCCCCTGCTTTCCACTGTGCAGATGTCTTCAGGAAGCTAGCTGCCACTGAGGGGCTGCCTGCAGGGTGTGTGCCCCAGGGAGGGCAGGGACTGACTGAGCCACAGAGCTGGGTCTTGCCGATGTCCCCACAGCACCTCCACCGACCACCTGCAGTGTCCACATGCCCACTCCAGCAAGATGAACCAGGATGAGCCCACCAGCATGCAGCCAGTGCCCACATAGCTTTTCCTAAGCTTTCCTGGACCTCAAGCTCCTCTAGTGACCAATGCATTGATTACCTGGGCATATTAGTACAGTAGAACCTCTGTGAGTTGACCTCCCGAGAGACTGTAATAGTTAGTTAACATAAGGAACTAGCCTGCTGTACTGTCGTATCTATGTGGGGCACGGCTGGTCTGAGAAAATTAGGTCGACTCAAGGTCGTCAACTATGGAGGTTTTATTGTATATTCAGTCAGTTTATAGTTACCTGTCCCAGAAGACTCCTTCATCCCCCTTGACCTGGCCTAGATAACACAAACCAGGAGTCAGAAGACACCCACAGGCACACCCCTCTGCCCTCCACACACTCTCACAAACCCTCAAGGCCAGGGGAGGGAGGAAGGGCCCTGCTGAGTTCAGGGAGCTGAGTGCTCTGTACTCTCAGCCTCTGACCCCAGACGCGGTGGGTGGGGAGTGGACTTGCAGGTCCAGGGAGCTGAGTGGTCTGTACTCCCAGCCTCAGGGCAGTGGGTGGGGAGTGGACCTGTGAGTTCAGGGACAGTGGGGCTTGTTTGCTCATCTCTTTTCAATCACTTGCTGTTAACTTTACAGCCTAACTCTGAGATGGAAATCTTATCTCTACAATTTCCAAATTCTTAGGTAAACCCTCTCACTCTCTAACAAGTGTCCCTTACCCTTATCCATACCAAATACTTCCTTTTAGTTTATTTGCTGTTGGTAAAACTGTTATAAATAAAACTCTTGGCCTAAGAGTGGCACAGTCTCAGGCCCTGGGGTTATGGTGGATTACAGGGGAAACATTCCGTGGTTGAAAACAACAGAAGAGACTCTTATTCTATTTCTTAACTTGTTATTATGGAAGTGTTCAAAGTAAAGAAAATTAATCCCTGGTACCCAACACTCAGACAGGATCAACCCTGTTTCGTTCCTGTCCACCTCATTTCTCCATCTTTCCCATTGGTTATTTTGGAGCAAAATCTCTGACGTTATATAATTTTATCCCAGAATCAGTTTACTATGTTAGAGATAGATGTTTTTGCAATATATATATATATATATTATTTTTTTTTTTAAGACAGAGTCTCACTCTGTCACCTGGGCTAGAGTGAAGTGGCCTCAGCCTAGCTCACAGCAGCCTCAGACTCCTGAGTTCAAGGATCCTCCTGCCTCAGCCTCGCAGAGTGCTGGGATCACAGGTGTAAGACCCTGCAGCTGGCCTGCAACATGTGTTTACTCTGGTAATTTCCACAACACAAAATTCACTGTTTTAACCATTTTTAAGTATACTGTTCAGTGGCATTAAGTATGTTTTTATTGTGGTATAGCCATCACCACCCTTCAAATCTGGAACTCTTTCCATCTTTTCCAACTGTCCCCATTTTTTTTTTTTTAGACAGAGTCTCACTTTATCACCCTCAGTAGAGTGCTATGGCATCACAGCTCACAGCAACCTCCAGCTTTTGGGCTGAGGCTATTCTCTTGCCTCAGCCTCCTGAGTAGCTGGGACTATAGGTGCCCACCACAACGCTCGGCTATTTTTTTGTTACAGTTTGTCTGGGGCCGGGTCCGAACCTGCCACCTTCGGTATATGAGGCCAGCACCCTAGTCACTGAACCACAGGCACTGCCCCCCACCATATATTTTTTGTTTTTTGAGACAGAGTCTCACTCTGTCCCCCAGGCTAGAGTGCTGTGGCATCATCACAGCTCATAGCAACCTCACACTCAGGCTAAAGCTATTCCTTTGCCTCAGCCACTTGAGTCTCTGGGACTACAGCACCCACGACCATGCTCTTTTTAGTAGAGATGGGATCTTCACACTCTTTTTAGTAGAGATGGGATCTTCACGCTCTTTTTAGTAGAGATGGAATCTTCACACTCTTTAGTAGAGATGGGATCTCGCTCTTGCTCACGCTGGTCTTGAACTCCTCCTCTCAAGGGATCCTCCCCCTTTGACCTCCCAGAGTACTGGGATTACAGACATAAGCCACTGTTTCTGGCCATCCAACCGTCTCCATTACCTAGTAACCTCTAACTCCCCTTCCACCGCCCCTAGCTCCTGGCAACCACCACTGTCCTCTGCCTCTGTGAGTTTAGTTGCCTAGGGACTTTGAGTCAGTGGAACAGGCAGGGTTTGTCCTTTTGTATCTGGTTTGTTTCGCTTAGAATAACGTCTTGAAGGTTTACAAATAAGTTTTAAGGACTTAAAATTGGCTAATATCTTACAAAATCACTTGTAGAACCTATCTCTTATTCTAGAAGAAACAGGAAAAAAAGCCTAAGGGCATGGTGGGTTGGGAGGGAGTGTGACTGGCCCTTTTCTCCCCTGGACACCATTAAATCCCATTTTTCTGGGGATGAGGGTGAAAGGATTCTGCTCTCCTTAGAGATTTCAGGGTGAGCTCAGGAAGAGCAGCACTTTCCTGAAAAAAGGTGTAGGTGCTAGGATTTCTGAGGTTCACAGGACCCACTGAGGGTGTCTGAAGTGTGTGTTTGTCAAGATGAAAAGAATTTTAGATTTGGAGGGTGGTGATGGCTGTACAACAATAAAAACAATAAAAAATTGGGGGTCTGGGATGGCGCCTGTGGCTCAAAGGAGTAGGCCCTGGCCCCATATTCCAGAGGTGGTGGGTTCAAACCCAGCCCTAGCCAAAAACTGCAAAAAAAAAAGGGGGGGTCTGATCCCAAGAAGGGTGCAGAGCAGGGCCCTGCCTCCCACTCAGGAAGTGAAAGGGCAAATACCACCACCTCCCTGCCTGCGGCAGCCACACATGCACCCTGACTGAAGTGGATCAGTCCCTGTGATTGCCCAGGACCCTGACTGCTGAGGAAGACTTAAAGGGGCCGATCTCACCGGCCAGGTTCTGTCCTTCCATGGCACTGAGCCAGGACTGTGGGTGGTAGTGGCTCTGGTGGACTTTCCAGAGCACCAGATCACTAAGTACCAGGCCATGCTGGAGAGACAGGACTTGGAAGCTGATGACCAAGACAGGCCCAGGTGAAGGGTCCAGGTGTCAGACACATGAGTCCTAGAACCTCTGTGGAAGGAACTATTTGGGGTCTGCTTGTTCCATCTGGAGCTGTTGGGGCACCCACCTGTCCCTGCTGCTGTCACCTGAGGGGCACTGGGAGCTCCCTGAGGCCAGGCCCCCTGGTACTCTATGTGTGATGGTCCAGGCCCTCTGGTACTCTATGCGTGATGGGCCAGGCCCCCCGGTACTCTACGGGTGATGGGCCAGGCCCCCTGGTACTCTACGCGTGATGGGCCAGGCCCCCTGGTACTCTACGCGTGATGGGCCAGGCCCCCTGGTACTCTAAGCGTGATGGGCCAGGCCCCCTGGTACTCTAAGCGTGATGGGCCAGGCCCCCTGGTACTCTACGTGTGATGGGCCAGGCCCCCTGGTACTCTAAGCGTGATGGGTCAGGCCTTCTGGTACTCTACAGGTGATGGGCCAGGTCTCCTGGTACTCTACGGGTGATGGGCCAGGCCCCCTGGTACTCTAAGCGTGATGGGTCAGGCCTTCTGGTACTCTATGGGTGATGGGCCAGGCCCCCTGGTACTCTACGTGTGATGAGCCAGGTGCTCATTGTGCTAGTCCCACCTCCTGCAGCCTCCTGTCCCCACCGGGGGGTGGGGGGAGGCAGGGTGACCCCCAGCCTCTTTGTGTCAGTGAGCTCCCAATCCAACCCCTGCCAGCACTGCCAACCCTGCCTGGTGTTATTGGCGGAATCTCTGATCTGAGGGAGGAGTGAGCCCACCTGGGCGCCTCTGTTCAGGGTGTGGGCTGGGAGGCACCTGTGCTGATGGCTGGGGTGCACTTCGCGCAGGGCTCCCTGCCTGGGCACCTATCCGCTCTCTACCTGGCAGGGTGCTCCTGAGGGTCCTGCATGGTGGCCAGGCCGCTCTTCATCACATCGTTCAATTTAATTATCTTTGTACCATTTATCAATCACCTGATATTTTAATTAATCAGCTAATGATATTTGTCTCTTCTCCCAAGGTGTGAGCCTAAGGCAGCTGAAAGCTGTAGGACTAGTCCTTCAGCTGTGTGCTGTGTAAGTGCCCACTGGCCAGCACTGTTTGTGGACGCATTCTCCATTCCTGGAATAGTGCTGGGCACAGAGGGTCAGTCCTGGTTAGCTGAGGAATGAATGAAGCCAGAATGGGAAAAGGGGCAACATGAGGGCGTCCTGGTGTTTTTATTTATTTATTTTTTTGAGACAGAGTCTCACTATGTTGCCCTCCATAGTGCCGTGGCTTCACAGCTCACAGCAACCTCAAACTCTGTTGGGTTTACATGATTCTCTTGCCTCAGCCTCCCAAGCAGCTGGGACTACAGGTGCCCACCACAACATCCAGTTATTTTTTTGTTGCAGTTGTCATTGTTTAGCTGGCCTGCGCTGGGTTTGAACCCGCCAGCCTGAGTGTATATGGCCAGCACCATAACCACTGAGCTACGGGCACTGCCCCGGCATCGTGTTTACTAGGTGAATAAGGACCAATCTCAGAGCAACTTCCTAGGACAGGGCAGGGGAGTGTGACCGTCTGCCCACAGTGAAACCTAAACTTGATTTTCCTCTCCTGCTGGAGTGGGAATGGGCATTCATTAACAAATGGAGGGATGTCTCTTTGACTCTAAAAATACATCAAGGAGAGGGGGAGGGGCACATGCACGGCTACGGGATTTATGCCCAGCTCTGCCCAGAAGCACTGGGAGAGGTGGGCTGGGCCTGGCTGGGGTCACAGCCCACACTGCACTGACAGGTGCTGCCCACCGGCCCCACTGCCACCTGCAGGGAAGCAGGAATAAGCTCTTTGTTAGCCTGCTTCTGCCCTGCCCCTCCACCAATGGCGGAGCCGCTAGTCTCTCCACCTTTTCTGACTCTGGTTTTGGGAAGAGGAAAACCAGGCTGAATAAATAATTGCCAGTCAACAAGGGCCCTGCATCTCCTGTGGTCGGTCCTTGAATACTACCGAATTCCTGTTAGTCTGTGCACCTAACACTAGCCTATTTACTTTTGCTAATGAGACAGAAGTAGAAGATTGGAAATTTTATAATGTTAGAGATTATGCTTTATAAGCCAACCAACTTAATTATGGACAAGGATCAGGATAGTCACCTCCCATCTACTACTTATCATCATGGCAGGCCTGGGCGGAATTAACCACATTTGTTTTTAATTAGAATGGAACACGTATGATTTCAGAATAAAGCTTATCCTTGGCAATTCTGAAGTTAATCTGACTTATACCTGCTGGGGATTTCTAACGCTTCTGAAACAAATATTTCAGAAAAAGAACAGCATGTAGTTTCTTTTCAATGACTGAACGAAAGAAATTGATTCAGTGACTTCAAAAATGATTCCTTATTTAATGCTGTATGTTTATTTGAATGCTTTTCCTCGTAATTATTATTTAAATTTCAGCTTAAATTTAAAATTTAATTTAAATTTCTTATTAAATTCCACCCCAGCCTCATACCAGACCTCACTGTTAGAGGAATTAAATATACTACTGGAGAGGGAGTGAGAATGTCTGGCAGCTTCAAAACTTGTGTTAATGAAGATGGACGAAGCCAGGAGCTGAGATGCTAGCACTTGTTACTAAATAGGCTGTAGAATCTCTGTTCCCTGAGATCTGTAAGAACACACACACACACACACACACACACACACACACACACTCACCCAGGAGGCTGGTTAGGTTTTGAGCCGTTAACTTCTAAAAAAACCCAATAAAATAAAATAAATTGGTCTAAAGGGCTGCCAAAAAAAAAAAAAAAAACCCAATAAAAAATCAAAACCTACATTTCAGCGATTTAGTAGGTTTCTTTTTTCTTTCTTTTTTTTTGTTTTTTTTGTAGAGACTGAGTTTCACTTTATGGCCCTAGGTAGAGTGCTGTGGCATCACACAGCTCACAGCAACCTCCAACTCCTGGGCTTAAGCGATTCTCTTGCCTCAGCCTCCCAAGCTGCTGGGACTACAGGAGCCCGCCACAACACCTGGCTATTTTTCTGTTGCAGTTTGGCGGGGGCTGAGTTTGAACCCGCCACCCTCCGTACATGGGGCTGGCACCCCACCGACTGAGCCACAGGTGCCGCCCTAGGTTTCTTAAGACAGAAAGTCAGAATTCACTGAATCACATCCATCTTCTCACTTTCTAGGTTTCTTAAGACAGAAAGTGAGAAGATGGATGTGATCCAGTGAATTCTGACCACGTAAACAGTATGTATCATTCAGCCCAAACACTTACTCCATCCTCAGTGATCTGCGACATAATTCAGACAAAATCACTACAGGCTTGTAGGATAACAGTGTAGTGTAACACAACATAATGCAACACTATATTACAACATAAAGTGATACAGAGTAATGTGATGCAAGGTAATAAGAAATAACCCAGGGGCTGAGCCTGTGGCTCAAAGGAGTAGGGTGCCTGCCCCATATCTTGGAGGTGGTGGGTTCAAGCCCAGCCCAAGGCAAAAAAAAAAAAGAATTAACCCAACACAACACCACATTATGGTGTAATACAATGATCCAGTCACTATTTGTGACTGGATCTCTGCCATCTATCCACGTCCTTTCCAAATCTTCCTAAGCAGACCAAAGCCAGGCTGCAGCCAAGAGGTATATGGACATTGAGGTGCTGGGCACGATTATAGGGTGAGTGAAACTCTGAGGTCACAATTGATGCCATTAACAGTCTTCACATTGAAAATAAACCCTAAACCTTTGGGGTAAGGGAGACATACAATTTTGAAGATGTGAGTAGTAAAAATTAGAGGAAGACCCCCAAAATGATTATAAAAATATTGTTTCAAGTCAGCAGTTTTCACAGCACCCACAACAAACATTTATCAAGACAGCCAAGAAACAAAAAAAACACCCACATCTATTTAGAATCCCGAAACAAGCTCTGGGAGCATTCATAAATTGCAGGATGACGGTCCTCCTACATGCTGGCTTAACATAACTCACACAGACATTGCTTCTTGCCCTCAGAGCACTCTTGTGCGCTGTGCATTATAGGAACGTCAGGCTGGATTTATTTGAAAGAGGACTTCTGCAGGTGGCATTATTAATGGCAAATGGAAGATTCACCAGACACTGGAAATCGGAAGTACCGAAACCCCTCCCCCCCTTTTCACTTGAAGGGCTATAAATCTACAAATAATCTGGAATTCACAAGCAAGGTTTTTATACAGTAAGTTGATGGCAAATACATTACTGAAGAAACACATAATTACCTTGAAATCTACCACAGTTAGAAATGTATCAGAGCTCCCAAATTATAGTTTAGTTTTATAAAAGTAAAAAAAAAAAAAATAAACATTTTTCTCCTAATGTTTTTTTTTCTTTGAGTTTTATCTTTTATCCTCATATATATAAAGGAAAGCAGGACTGTTTATAAATTAATATCCTGGACTGACCCCAAAAGCCCCAATATTTTTTAGTAATATAAAAAGCTGATTTTGATGAACAAGAGGAAGGAATGTTTCCTCACCCCTTCAACGCATGAAGGGGCAATCACAGAACTCCCCGGGGTCACAGACACTGTTTCTATAGACAGGCATCATCTCTCTTAAACCCCATCTAGAGCCTGCAGGGGCCAGGCAGGAGCTGGGTGTTAGGACAGGTGCTTCTCTGCTGTGCATTGGATTTTTTAACATGTTGGGTTAATACAGAGGTGCATAATATTAGGTTACATTGTTTGTGTTTGTAAGGTAAAGTCCAATTCGTAGTCGAGTCCTTCACCCAGGAGTGTGCCATATATCTGTACATTGTACAGATAGGTGGGAACTTACCAAACCCCGCTACCCCTCTCTTCTTCTTGAATTTAATCGTGTTTTTCTCTTGTGTGGGCCTGTAGTTGTTGATCTACTAGTGTCAACTTAGTATTGAGTACCTCATTCTTGAGATACTTTATTTAGGAGAATGTTCTAGATAAATACATAAGACACAAAGTCTCCATCATTTTTTATGGCTGACTAGTACTCTGTAGTGTACATATAACCACAGTTTATTAATCCATTCAAGGGCTGAAGAGCACTTGGGTTGTTTCCACATCTTTGCAATTGTGAATTGGGCAGCTATAAACATTTGAGTGCAAATGTTCTTATGATAAAATGATTGTTTTTCTTCTGGGTAGATACCTAGTAATGGGATTGGTAGGTCTACGTTAAGTTCCTTGAGGACTCTCCATACTTCTTTCCATAAAGGCTCTGCCACTCCTGCAGTCCCACCAACAGCACAGGAGTATCCCTTTCTCCCTCCACACACCAGCATCTGCCCTGTTGGGACCTTGTGAGGTGGGCCGTTTTCACTGGCTGATACCTTGGAGTGGTTTTGATTTGTATTTCTCTGATGATCAGGGTGAATGAGCGTTTTTTCATGTGTTTGTTGGCCATTCATCTGTTGTGTTACATTTTTTTTTTTTTTTTTGAGATAGAGTTTCCCTAAGTCACCCTGGGTAGAGTGCCGTGGCATCACAGCTCACAACAAGCCCAAACTCTCGGGCTTAAGCGATTTTCTTGCCTCAGCCTCCCAAGTAGCTGGGACTATAGGTGCCCGCCACAACGCCCAACTGTTTTTCTTTTTTTTGTTTTTGGCCGGGGCTGGGTTTGAACCCACCACCTCCGGCATACGGGGCCAGTGCCCTACTTCTTTGAGCCACAGGCGCCACCCATGCCCAGCTGTTTTTGTTTGCAGTTGTCATTGTTGTTTAGCAGGCCCAGGCCGGGCTTGAACCCACCAGCCTTGGTGTATGTGGCCCGTGCCTTACTCACTGAGCTATGGGCCCTGAGCCTGTGTGTTAGATTTTTTAATTTGGCCACCCCGAAGGGGCACTGTGGATCTACCTCTATATCTGTCTCTGAATTTGTATCTACCTAAATCCACCTCTATATATCTACAGCTCATCTATCTGTAACTGTATATCCATAACCATACTCACATCCTCATCGATAATTATCCAACTATGTCTATAACATCCATATCTGCATCTATAATTGTAGCTGTGTCCATATCTCATCTGTCTATAACTTATCCACATCTGAACCACACTCTACCTATGCCTGTATCCATATCTGTAAGGACATCCACATCTGTAACTTTCTCTTTGGAGAGGCCATGTGGAGCAGAAGAGGGAGCTCTGGACTTGGAGCAGAGATCTGATGTTTAGAACTGGCTTTGCCATTTATTAGCTGAGCACCCCGGCTATGTTATTTCACCTCATCATAGTTCCATTTCTCTGTTAAATAGGGATGATAATCCTTACTTATCATATTGGGCTATTGTGAATCTAAATAGGGGATGACATGTGCTTGGCCGGCTATAAAATACCACATAAAAGTCCAACATGGTAGCTGGGCGAGGTGGCTCATGCCTGTAATCCTAGCACTCTGGGAGGCCCAGGCGGTGGATTGCTTGAGTTCATGAGTTTGAGACCAGCCTGAGCAAAAGCAAGACTGTCTGTAATTAAAAACAAAAAAATCAGGCAAGAGGATTGCTTGTGCCAGAGTTTGAGTTTGCTGTGAGCTATGATGCCACAACACTCTACCCAGGGTGACAGCTTGAGACTCTGTCTCAAAAAAAAAAAAGTCCAACATGGTTAGTGATACATTTTTTAGGTCCAGTTTGGGACGAAATAACAAATTAGAATAAATTCTCATTTTAAGTGACATTCTCCAGAGGACAACAGTAATTTATAGCATAATAAACACATTGGGAGAATCTGTGCAGCTCAAGGGAGGAGCACGAAGTCCACCTCGGGCGAGGCCACGGCGCACACCTGCCCGGCCCAGTCTTCTCATCTGTAATAACTGTAGGTTTTATATGCCCTGTAGGTCTTGCATTAAAAGATACAGTGCTAAGATCCATTTCACACTCAAATAAGCCCATAGTTAAAGAAAAATTTGGGGCCAAAATATTTCATGCTCTAATGGATGATGGCACTTCTCCCCCAAACCTGAGTCCTTTCAAGAAGACAGGTGGGACCGGAGCGGGCTAACCCGGAAGGGCGCGAAGCCGCCGCGGGCCCGTCTCCGCGCGGCCTCGGCGCCCCCTGGCGGCGCTCTGGGCGCAGAGCCGCCTGCAGTGCAGACAGCACAAAGGAAGCCTCTGCCCCTGTCCTGAAAAGCAAGGCTAGGAGGACAGACCCAGGGACAGGAGTAGCATGCCGCTTCAGCCAGGACACCAGCCTTTGTCCCGGGCCAGAGACTCCAATCTTCTGATAATGTTTTGTGACGCCGTAAGTCCTGCTCACACCGCTCACATCAGACAAGTGCTGAGTTGCTGCTGAGTTTCCGGCACTTGTGTGCTGGTTCTTGCTTTGAAGCGTTAGGTGCAGAGCACGGAAGGTACTTTGCTTCATTTGAAGATTTCATGAGCCATTTCCAAGAGTCCGCTACTGTCCGCTGCCTTCCCATCATTGTCTACAAATGAGGCGTTTGTCCTGAGAACCAGGGTGAGAACCGTGTTCAGGGCTGGATGGAAGGTATGACAGGGCGTGGCCGCTGCCTGGGGTGAGCTCACAGGAAGGAAGACTAGATGCATGTTGAAAAGATAAACAACCACGAGAACGTCTTACTGTGTCGTGTATCCCGTTAAACCAAAAGCAGCACGGGGCCCTTAGGCTACTCTTTGGTTTGTTTGTGTGTTTGTTTGCCTTGATGTTTTTTTTTTTTTTTTGTAGAGACAGAGTTTCACTTTATGGCCCTTGGTAGAGTGCTGTGGCGTCACAGCTCACAGCAACCTCCAGCTCTTGGGCTTAGGCGGTCCTCTTGCCTCAGCCTCCCGAGTAGCTGGGACTACAGGCTCCCGCCACAACGCCCAGCTATTTTTTTTTTTTTTTTGGTTGCACTTCAGCAGGGGCCAGGTTTGAACCTGCCACCCTCGGTATATGGGGCCGGCGCCTTACCGACTGAGCCACAGGCGCCGCCCTGTTTGCTTTGATGTTTTAAAGAGTTCTGGAAACCCTCCCAGGAAGCAAACTCACGTGCAGTCAGCAAGCCCCACGCAGACGCAGTGATTTTTCTGCATCCTCCTAGATGCGGAGCCCAACCCGGTCCCTGACCACTGTGGCAGAGCGTTTCTTTAGTTCCGTTTCCCATGTGGATTTTTACATCCTAATGATTTGCTAATCCATTTACAGATGAGCACAGTCTAAAAGCAGTCAGGGCATCTCACAGCATTTCACACCTTGTTGTTAAAAGTGTATGTCCTGGAGATCATTGAGCTGACTTCCTGTAAAGATTGATCTTATGACACTCACTTGGAAATTGGTTTAAAAATGCTGTAAACTGGCCGGGCATTGTGGTAGGTGCCTGTAGTCCCAGTTACTTGGGAGGCTGAGGCAGGAGAATCACTTGGGCCCAGGAGTTTGAGGTTCCTGTGAGCTGTGACACCATGGCACTCTACTGAGGGTGACATAGCGAGATTTGGCCTCAAAAAAATAAAAAATACTGTAAACGAGGAACAGGATGTTTAGGAGTGCCACAGCTCAAGAGTGCAAAGGGGGATCAAAATATTTCTGTAAAGGTTACACTGAAGGGAGCCTTCCAGCCCTCTGAGTAGCATGGCAGAGGCGCCTGCTTCATGCCTGTGAGGAGACACTTAGCAGAGGGGAGCTGCTGCTTCAGTGGTGGCCTTTGGCCCTGCCAGCCAGGCTGGGTGGAGTGCAGGAGTCAGCACAGGTGGGACCCAGTGGAGAGGGGGTCCTTGGAGAGAGGGAAGACACCTACGCCTACAGCTATTCTTCACGTTTGTGTTCACCAGCTTGACTTATAATCTAAGAGCTAAGAACTGACACAAAAAGATGTAAATTAACTTTTTTTTTTTTTTGAGAGAGAGTCTCTGTCACCCAGAGTAGAGTGCATTGGTGTCATCATAGCTCACTGCAACCTCAAGAGTTCTCTTATCTCCTTATCTGGGACTACAGGCTGCACCCCCACACCTGGCTAAGCTAAGTTTTCTATTGTTAGTAGAGATGGGGTCTCACTCTTGCTTAGGCTGGTCTCCAACTCCTGAGCTCCAGCAATCCACCTGCTTTGGCCTCCCACAGTGCTGGGATTACAGGCATGAGCCCCTGAGCCTGGCCAAACATGTTTGTTAACTCAAAGATATTCTTTGTTTCGGATAGTAAGACTCAAATGTTGTGAAGATGTCAATTCTCCCTAACTCAATTCCAGTCAAATATCAAGAGGATTTTGGGGTGAAGGATAAAGTAATGACAAACTATATAAAAATTCATATTGGGCTCAATGCCCATAGCACAGTGGTTACAGTAGCAGCCACATATACCAACTAGCAGGTTCAAACCCAACCTGGGCCAGCTAAACAACAATGACAATTGCAACAAAAAATAGCTGAGCATTGTGGCGGTTGCCTGTAGTCCCAGCTACTTGGGAGGCTGAGGCAAGAGAATCACTTAAGCCCAAGAGTTGGAGGTTGCTGTGAGCTGGGACACCACAACACTCTGCCAAGGGGGACATAGTGAGACTCTGTCTCAAAAAAAAAAAAAAAATCATATTGAAAAATAAACATTTGGGAACAACCAAGAAACTCTGAGCCTGGGGACAAGGGGACTCTCAGTGGACTTGCCCCCAAGCCAACCAGCTGCCTGTCTACCACCAGGTGCCCACTCTGGGCCCAGTTCTCAGGCCTGGAACCTGTGGGCAGCCCAGCCAGGAGTCTGGGCTCTCAGGAGTCAACTTGCAGTGTTTCCTGCAGTTGTGAGGTCCCGATCCCCCTGTGGGTTAAGGAAGACTCCCAGAAGCCCCATTCCTCCCAGGATTTCTGCTCAGTGGACTTGGTTCTGGCATGCCAGCCACCAGGAAGGCCTGGAGGAGGCCTGCATTCTCCTGGGTGGATTCCCTAAGGTTCCTTCAGGCACTGCCGCTCCCCTACAGGCCAGATGGCAAGAGAAACTGAAAATGTGACTACTTCCTTCTCCACCAGCTCTGGGTCCCTAGCAGGTACCTTTAGGAGCCTCTTCTAAAGAGGATCCCTGGGACACCAGGATGGGCTGGCACAGCCTCATCTAAAAGCATCTGGACTGTTTCAACTTTATCTCAAGTGGTCCGACCCCCTCCAGAACTTGTGCAAGTATGCAAAGAATATGTACAAGGAAAAATGTCACAATACTGTTCAAGTAGGAATACAAAGCAGAGCCCAGGCTTTGACAATCTAATGCATGTACACATGAGACTGTTTAAATAAATGCGACACATACTCGCTGCGCACTGCTAATCCTGCATCAGAAAGAGCAAAATACATCTGCACATAATGATCTGGTAAAGTAGCCAGGACAGATCGTTCAGTAAGAATGTAATGCAAAACAGATCTCAGTTGTGTAATTAAACAAGCAGCTTATATATGTGTAGAAAGTTCTGGAAGAAGGCTAGAAAGCCTTAACTCCTGGTTGCATCTGGAGAGCAGATCCCAGAGTGAAGGGAGAAAGACTAACTCCCTACATGTGCTTTCCTAGCTGTTTCCATCTTTTTCTCCCCGAGAAAGCATAAAAATGTGAGTGACAAAGTGTGATCTCAGCATCTGTTTTTAAAGTTCTTAATTCGCTTGCTTAGAGCAGGGTATGAGCTGATTGTGCAATCAGAATATTCTTTAAGTCAGACAGTTTCTGAGCTTTGTTTGGCTGCAGACCAAAGTTGCCAAGGCCAAGCTGTTCCTGGGGGTAGAGCCACACAAGGTCTTGCTTGTCCTCTTGGCTTGCAGACATAGAATTGGGGTCAGGGCCAATCAGCCCACCTAGAGCACACTCTGCTCTCTCTGAGTCACCCATTCCTGGCTCAGCACGTCCTTGTCCCTCCTTGATCATGAGCCCGTCCCTCCTGCATTGTTTTGCTTCCTGCCTTTACACCTGTGTTTCCGTCACATAGTTACACAGTGAGGTTGCCCAAGCTGGATGGGAACCCCACCCACATAAGCCGCATTTGGGCTGCCCTGCCAGGGCAGGGGATGTTGATAACAGCTACAGAAGCCTCTTCGGATTTAGTGGGGTCTTTCTTTCCTGAAGCTTCTGGGTACCTCATTATGTCACCTGAGAACGCCATGGGGATCTGCAGTTCCGCACGCAGCACACTAGCTAATCAAATCAAATTCTGATTACATGTCACTCTCCCACCTCTTTTCTCTAGTTTTCCTTCTGCTGGCAAAGACTTGATTATCGTTTCTTTATAATTCAACCAGGGCTAGTCAGGGATGGGTAGGATGGACACCGTTAATCCTACATAAAATTTTGTTAAGCTCAGAGTCTCAGAGGCTGCAGTGGTGACAGGGTGCGAAGGCCAAAAGGTGGAGGAGGGCACTGTTTTTACGTGCGGATTTTGTTACCTTCAGTCCCATGTCGGTTCCTCTGAATCTCAACTCCCACGTGTACCACAACCACAGAATTAAACCCCCACTTTCATTTTAAACATTCTTTTAGTCTTCAGTTCCTGTGTGGAAGTTACAAGTTTGCCACCCATTTCACAGGAATTGGCGAGCATTTTATGGATATATAACTCAAAATGTAAATGTCAGCACAATCGCTTAGAGTCTGGGTTTTAGAGGAGGAGGAGGAGGGTGAGGATAAGGATGACGAATAGGACGAGGATGAGGAAGATGGGGATGAGGAGGACGAGGATGAGGATAAGGAGGATGAGGATGGTGAGGGTGATGAGGATGAGGAAGAAGAGGAAGAGGACGAGGAGGATTAGGAGGAGGAGGATGGCAATGGCAGTGATAATAACTACAGCCCACTTTTACAGTGTCATCGTGGTCCATGGATTATGTCATTTAATTATGATAACCGTATCTCTATTATTCCCATTTTACACACGAGGAAACAGAGGCACAGAGCAGATAAGTCACTTGCTCAGGTCATGCAACTGAGAAATGGTGATGCTCTCACTCAACCCACTGCTCTGATTTCTGAGACCATGCTCTTAACCACTATCCTATCTAATTACCAATGACTCAGTTCATTTTGTGATGTTCATAAGATGCCAGGCCAACCATCCAGCACAATCCGGTGCTGACTGAGGCCCAGGGAATTTTGAGCAGGTGAGGTGTCTGTGCTGGAGCTGGTGTCTGTCTCACAGCTGAGACTGGCTAGCATGGGGGGTTTGGTGCTGCCTAGAAATCTGCGCATGTCCCTCACCCACCTGGCTCCCAGTCTGTGCTGGCCTTTTCTCTCCTGGAGCTGCTAACCCCACCCTGCCTTTTCCTTCTTTGGGCCAACCTTGCTGTTCACCTCCCTGAGAAGAGAGCCAACCTGCAGAGAACTTACACTCTCTGTAAGAAGTAGAGCTGTGGCCCCCAAGTCCCTAGGACCTCAACACATGATATTATTTGGAGACAGGGTATTTATAGGAGTAATCATGTTAAAATGAGGTTGCACGGGTGACCAACGTGGCTGGTGATCCTGTAAGAGGAGGAGGATGACCCTGTGAGGACGCAGATGAAGATGGCCGCCTGCAAGCCAAGGGGAGAGGCTGCAGCAGGAACTGACCTACAAAATCTTGACCTTGGACTTACAGCCTCCAGGACTGTGAGATAATACATTTCTGTTGTTCAGATGCCAAGTCTGTTGTACTCTGTAGTGGAAGCCTGAGCAGACTCATACACCACCATCACTACATCCCCCTCCCTGTCCCTGTCCCATGGCTTTCACCTCTATGAAAAGTCAACAAATATATGAATGACAAGCAAGAGCTTCTGATTAGTGTGAAATAACAGATGTTTCTGAATTCGGTTGTACTTTCATAGATTGGGAACTGATTTCCTGAGAAAAGTCCTGTTTTCCCTTCAGGAACCCCTTGATCCACCTCTGTAGACACTTGGGATGCCTGCCCAACAGGTGAGGGTCTTGTCCTGTCCCAATCTCCATGAAAGGATGCCTTTTATCCTCTGGCTTAGCTCACAAGATGGAAAATCCTCACTTTAGGCTCATTCTAAAACTTTTGCAAGCTCCTATGGTGTGCTGTAATTATTTAGTTACTGGCTCTTCAAGCAGGAGGGAAGGACCCCGATTTCCATGCTGTAAATACTCTCACCATGGTTCATTCTAGCCACCAATGTGATGCTATTGGGGGTGGTGGAGAAAACCATTATGTAGTGGATGTGAGTACCCTTAGAAGCACAGGTGAGAGGCAAGTACCGTAAAATAATTAGGACATGATGGAGTTTGAATATTTATTACCTTTAAAAAATATAACTGAACTAAGTATAAATTTATATAATTTTTTTTTTTTTTTGTAGAGACAGAGTCTCACTTTACTGCCCTCGGTAGAGTGCCATGATGTCACAGGACTCACAGCAACCTCCAGCTCTTGGGCTTACGCGATTCTCCTGCCTCAGCCTCTGGAGCAGCTGAGACTACAGGCGCCCGCCACAATGCCCAGCTATGTTTTTGTTGCTGTTTGGCTGGGGCTGGGTTTGAACCCACCACCCTCGGTATATGGGGCCAGCGCCCTACTCACTGAGCCACAGGCACCGCCCTATATAATTTTATTTTAAATAATGGTTGTATTTAACTTCTTGCAAAATTCCTAAAAATCATCAACCAATTCTCAGAGATCTCCAGCACATCATGGGCTGGTTACCACTTAACAAAATTCTAAAGTCCGTTCCTTTAGATAGAGTCTGGATTTTACATGGGTTCTGCTGGATCATCAGAGAACTTTGTATTTGGACCAGTTTTTTTTTTTTTTTGGCCCCTTTCTATCTCAATGGAATCCTCAATTTATGAAGCAGGGACTCCATCCCAAAAGAAGCAGAAAATATTAGACGCTCACTTCCTTGCAGCTTAGCAGTGTGCATGTGACCCAGGCTCTGTCAGTTAGACATACTGACTCCAGCCCTGTGAAAAAGGAGGCCTTCATGGTTGGGTAGCAATGGTCATACTCAGGGTCCAGATTTGAAAAATCTTTGGAATGACCGGGGTCCAGCAGCAGGTCAGTGGAGTGAGTTGTGAGTCCCTGCTCAGGAACGCTCAGTGGTGTCTTCCAGGGAATAGCTCTTGTTTTGGAGTGTCATTCCTTCAGGTCCAGCTCTCCGGGACTCCTGCTGATTGTGCTAGCCACCTAGTATTCTCTTGCTTCCCTTTTCTTTTCTTTCTTTTTTTTTTTGTGTGTGTTTTCTAAATCTTTCTTTTTTCTTTTTCTTTTTCTTTATTGTTGGGGATTCATTGAGGGTACAAGAAACCAGGTTACACTGATTGCATTTGTTAGGTAAAGACCCTCCTTTTTTTTTTCCCTCTTTTAAATAAACTTTTTTTTTTTTTTGAGACAATGTCTCAAGTGGTTACCCTGCCCTCAAACTCTTGGGCTTAAGCGATTCTCTTGCCTTAGCCTCCCAAGAGAGGACTACCGGCGCCCACCACAACACCCCGGCTATAAATAAACTTTTAAAATTTAGAATGGTTTCAGATTTACAGAAAAATTACAAAGATAGTACAAAGAGTTATTGTAGTCCCTGAATTCAGTTGCTTCCATCGTCAGAACATGACAATGGTACATTTGTCACAACTAATGACCCAATATCCATGCATATTATCCTTAGCCTCCTCTGGACTGTGAGAGTTTCTCAGATTTCCCTGGTTTTCAGTGACCTTCAGAATTGTGGGGAGTACTAGTCTGTTATCTTATTCTGGAGAATATGCTCCAGTTTGGTTTGTCTGCTGATTTTCTCATGGTTAGACAGCACCTGCAGCCTTTCACATTCCCACCAGCCGTTTCTCCAAATCTTCACCAACACTTGTTATTTTCAGTTTTTATTTCTAAAAGGAAGTCTGGCCATTCTAGTGAGTGTGATGTAGGATGTCAGTGTGTTTTTGATTTGAATTTCTCTGATGACTAATGACATTCAGCAACGTTTCATGTGCTTATTAGTCATTGGTATATGTTCTCTGCAAAAATAACTATTCAAGTCCTTTGCTCATTGAGTTTTAAGAGTTCTTTATTAATTCTGGATACCAGATGCTTAACAAATATATGATTTACAAGTATTTCCCCCCATTCTGTGGGTTGTCTTTTCACTTTCTTGGCAGTGTCCGTGTTGCACAGACGTTTTTAGTTTGGATGAAGTCTGAGTTGCCTTTTGCTGCTATTGCATGTGTTTTAGGTGTAATATTAACTATTGCCGAGTCCAACGCCACTAAGATTTTCCCTGTGCTTCCTCTTCTTTACCAGTTTGCTGTTCTTATCAAAATTCAGCCCTTAAAAAAATGTGCCCTGGCTTGTTGCAGGACTTCAGTTAATCTCCACAGTGTTGATAACGTTGACTCTTCAGTTTTCCTCTGTGTCCTCACTGCTCTCCTGAAGAAGGGGGTTTTGTGGGATCCTTGGTTCTGACAGTTTTGCTGACATCATCCCCATCCATTATTTTTAGTTAATTCTTGTGTAAAGAGTTAGGTAATACTCTTTCACTAAGTTTTTTCTCTGCTTAAACTGGTCAATGTTTGCATGTTTCTGGCAATTAATAACTTGAATTGATAAAGACCCTTACAGAATTGCGCTCACTAAATTTCTGCTTGCGCTCACTAATTTCTGCTTTGAAGGTACCATCTTGAATTTTATTTTTAATCAAGAGACACTACACTACACAGCCTTTAGTTGTTTCATTTGCCAAAAGAGTATTTCTGAGGACGTTTTCTAACACAGCTATTAGTATTTACAATCTGGAGAACTGTATGAAATTATTTTTATTCTGGAGCAAAAGTCTAGGAAAAATTTTATTTCTCCAGAGGAGCTCACGCCATTTCTCATGGCCAGGAGGGGTTGTGACCCTCAGTGGAAAGGACCCTCAGTTTGAATTGTCTCCAGTGGAGAGAAGCCAGGACAGTGAAGGGACCTATTTGAAGAAGTGAGTTCAGAAGCTGGGAAGGTACTAAATTTTCCTCTAGTGGGAATGGGATATGGTGGGAAGAATGATGAGCTAAAAGCCAGTGAGCTCGGTCACCCCTGCTGCTAACTCTGTCTCTTTAGGAAAGCCCCTCCATTTCTCTGGGTCTTGGTTATGAGAGGACTGGGAGATCTCTGGTGTGCTTCTGGCTCTGCCCACCTGCAATCCTGCTGGACCCCTCTGGAGGTCTATGGACATCCTTTCTCTCTCTGTGGCACAGACAGGTTCACTGGACTCACTGTTCCTTTCCTTCCCAACTACGACTTATTTTCCTCCTAAATTGTGTGTGTTGAAGTTGGAAGAAAAAAAAGTGAAGATGGACAATTAAACCCTGGGAAGGTGATGGATGACTGAATTCATTATGTGCTAATAAAAATGATTGAAATAAACCTGCAGTAAATTTAATGTCTATTTATGATATTACCTTTAAGAACATGCTAAATTGTCTCTTGGTTCACTTCAACCCAAGCAGAACCTTGTGTTATTGCTTGGAAGGCATAATGCAATGTCCTGAGTGACAAAGAGTGGCTGGTAGCTCCCACAAGCAGTGGCTGTTGGGTCAGAAGTGTAAGAGGCTGGTTTTCCCCAAGCCATTGGAAGAGAACTGGAGTACAGAGGTCCCTACTTGGGATGGTTAGTTTTATGTGTCAACTTGATTGGGCCATGGGATGCCCAGATAGCTGCCCAAACTTTATCCCAGGGGGAATCTGTGAGGGCATTTTTGCATGAGATAAACATTTGTTAATTGGTGGACTGAGTAGAACATTTTCCTCCCCATGTGGGTGAGCCTCATCCAGTCAGCTCAAGGCCTGAATAAAATAAAAAGGCCAACCCTCCCATAAGTAAGGGGGATTCCTCCCGCCTGCTTGACCTAGTACATTGGCCTCTTCCTGCCTTTGGCCGTAAACTGAAGTATCAGCTCTTCCTGGGTCTTGAGCCTGCTGGCTTTTGGACTGGAACTAACACCATGGGTTCTCCCAGGTCTCTAGCTCAGCTGCAGATGTTGAACTTCTCAGCCTCCATAATCATGTGAGCCGATTCCTTATAATCTCATTTTCTTTCTGTCTCTATGCATACATACACATGCACACTCTGGTTCTATTTCCATGGAGAGCTCTAATACACCATTCCTGGACATTGGGCGGCAGAGAGGACATTCGTCCTCTTCATATTCTTGAGCACATGCTCAACTCAAACATACTCCAGTATGCTAATAAGTATAGAAGAATTTAGTGGGGAAGAGAGGTGGTTGGTTAGGGCAGAATCTACAACAGAGAGACCTGGGGGTTTTACCTTGTGTCATGCATGGTGGTGCAAATTTTTGGTTTTACTGAACAGCTGGAAGTAATGGACCTGAGAGAACAGTTATTCCAGCCTTGACTATGTAAACAGGTTGGGTTGCTCAACCTCTCTGAGTCTCAGTGTCTTCAAGGGTAATTCAGAGCTGACAGCACTTACTTCACAGGGTTACTGTGACACTTAAGTCTAATAATGTGTGTGAACTGGCTGGAACACAGCAGTCATTCCACAAAAGTTCCATCCCTCACCCTCGTGAGCAATTCATTATTATCCGGCAAAGACTTATCAAGGTCCTATCACATGCCAGGCACTGTGCGTAGTGTTGGAAAAATAGTAAAAAAGATAAAGTCCTTGCCATATCTGGACTGGGCAGACAGAAAACAAACTTATGCATCAGTAATTTCTATGGTCTTGTTCTGAAGAAAATACAAGGTGGAGCAGGCATAGATGGGTTGGATTCAGGGGCTACTTAGCTATAAAGTCTACAACGGCCTCTCTGTAGTATTAACCTTCATGCTGAAATGTGAGTAAGGAAGGAGAGGGATGCAGCTGTGACCCAGGGGAAAGCCTTGGGCAGATGGCATGGCCAGGACAAAGCTGGTGGGGGGACGCAACAGGAGAAACTCTTGGAGAGGTGGGCAGAGGCTGGTCCTGCTAGGGAGTCTAAGTGATAAGGGAAGCTGTGGTGGAGGACATCTGATTTACATGCCTGTCACCTAGGATGGATGACTGGCAGGAATAGATGGTGAGGGGCTGGGAGAAGTGGATGCAAGAGAGCAGCCCAGATGTCTTGCGGGATGAGGTCACTTGGACTGCAGAGGACATGCAGAGGAGTGGCTGGATTCAAGACAAGTTTTGGTAGTAGAATCCAAAATACTTGCTGAGGGACTGGGTGTGGGATATTAGAGAAAGTGTGGAATTCAGGATGACTCTTGGATTTGGTGCTAAGCAACTGATGCCCGATATCATCTTCTTCCCTTCCCCACGAAACTGGAATAGTAACGTGAGTTTGTGAGGAAACTTTCCAAATTTATATATATATGTATATGTATGTATATATATGTATGTGTATGTATATATATATATTTTTTTTTTTTTCTTTTTGGAGACAGAGTTTCACTTTGTCACCCTCGGTAGAGTGCTGTGGTGTCACAGCTCACAGCAACCTCAAACTCTTGGGATCAAGCAATTCTGTTGCCTCAGCTTCCCTAGTAGCTGGGACTACAGGTGCCTGCCACAATCCTCGGCTATTTTTAGAGGCAGGAATCTCACTCTGGCTCTGGCTGGTCTCCAGTTGGCTCAGGCAATCCACCTGTCTTGGCCTCCCAGAGTGCTAGGATTATAAGTGTGAGCCACAACACCCAGCCTCCCAAATTAATTTTTAAGACCACAAAGAGAACATAAGTGCTGGAAGGAACATCAGGCATCATTCATTTAACAGAAGCCCAGAAGATCACACAGACAGCTCATGACAGAACTGACACCTGGTCACAGAATCCTTGCTCAGTCTTTATTCCATTCTAATACACTCCCTTTAGCAAGGGGTCAAATTGAGGTGGAGAACCCAGTTCAGGCTACCAGACAGTGGTGCTTCTTAAAACAATTGCTTCATTAAATGTCAAATGATACTATTTATTCATTATAGGTAATATCTAAGGTATAAAGCATAACAATACAAGGAAGAGGGTGAGACCCTCCCCACCCCCACTTAAGAAACAAGAATATCCCATGGTTTTCTTTGTAGCTCCTGAATGCTGCTCATCAGTCCTTTCTCTGACCTCCTGTCTTAGAGTTTTGTCACTTTCCTTTATAGTTCTACTACATACTTGCATCCCTGAATAATACATTGTTTTGTTATGCAGTCTGGGACTTCATATAGACGAAGCATCCTATGTGCCTTCTTCTGTGACGTTCTTTTGCTGAGTACTTTGTTTCAGAAATTCTTCCATATTGTTGCTTGCAGCTATTTATTGTTCATTAAATTTTTATCTCAGAATAACTTTACATTGCACAAACATGTCGATTTTCCCTTCCTCTGTGGATGTACTGTGGGGCTGTTCGCAGGTTTTTGCTTGTTCAAACAGCAGCTGTGGAGAATCTTGTTCACGTTTCATGGTGGATGAGCCCAACAGCTTTTCTGTTAGGAATGCAATTGTTGGTTGCTTATCTTCACCATTACCGGATAATGACAAATTATTTTCCATCATATCAGTTCACACCCCGGCCAGCAGCTCAGAATTTCTACTGCTCCACATTCTTGCTGTTAGAAATTGTCAGACTTAAAAAGTTTTGCCCATTGGTGAATGTGAGAAGATACCTCATTTAGGTTTCAATTTGCATGTCCTAGATATTAATGAGATGGAGCATCTTTTAAAATATTTATTGCCAGTCATACTCTTCTGATATGATACTCAGGGTCTTTCCCCCCAAACTTGTTATAACTGAAGCTTCTTCCTCTGAGGTGATGCTATGGTCCTTCCAGTTGCTAAGGCCAGACACTGGGAAGCCTTCCTCTGAGGTGATGCTATGGTCCTTCCAGTTGCTGAGGCCAGACACTAGGAAGTCTTCCTCTGAGGTGAGGTGATGCTATGGTCCTTCCAGTTGCTGAGGCCAGACACTGGGAAGCCTTCCTCTGAGGTGATGCTATGGTCCTTCCAGTTGCTAAGGCCAGACACTGGGAAGCCTTCCTCTGAGGTGATGCTATGGTCCTTCCAGTTGCTGAGGCCAGACACTGGGAAGCCTTCCTCTGAGGTGATGCTATGGTCCTTCCAGTTGCTGAGGCCAGACACTGGGAAGCCTTCCTCTGAGGTGATGCTATGGTCCTTCCAGTTGCTAAGGCCAGACACTGGGAAGCCTTCCTCTGAGGTGATGCTATGGTCCTTCCAGTTGCTGAGGCCAGACACTGGGAAGTCTTCCTCTGAGGTGAGGTGATGCTATGGTCCTTCCAGTTGCTGAGGCCAGACACTGGGAAGCCTTCCTCTGAGGTGAGGTGATGCTATGGTCCTTCCAGTTGCTTAGGCCAGACACTGGGAAGCCTTCCTCTGAGGTGATGCTATGGTCCTTCCAGTTGCTGAGGCCAGACACTGGGAAGCCTTCCTCTGAGGTGATGCTATGGTCCTTCCAGTTGCTGAGGCCAGACACTGGGAAGCCTTCCTCTGAGGTGAGGTGATGCTATGGTCCTTCCAGTTGCTGAGGCCAGACACTGGGAAGCCTTCCTCTGAGGTGAGGTGATGCTATGGTCCTTCCAGTTGATGAAGCCAGACACTGGGAAGCCTTCCTCTGAGGTGATGCTATGGTCCTTCCAGTTGCTGAGGCACCGGAAAGCTCTCACTGCACTCACTCTCTCTGGTCACACCCCATGTGATAGGAAATTTTGATGGCTTGCCTTTCAAAATATACCCTTCTACTGCTTCCAGCTAGGTCTGGGCCACCAGGTGCTGAATTTCTGCAGTCTCTCTTTCCCCTAGGAAGATCATGTCACAATTGTCACACCCTGTGGTGACTTCTAACCTCTCCCAGAGTAGAAGGCAAAGCCTTTACAATGGCCCACACCATGTCATAGAAGTGAAGGACATGGAAAAGAGGGTGCTGGCTGGGGAGATGGTGGTGGCTGGGCCACTCATCTGCAGTGTGCCCGGGGCTCATTTATACAGTGGCTGGTGGTGGGTCCCAGGGCCTGTAAGGCAGGGCAAGCACTAATGTACAGCACAGCACTTTCCATTAGCTTTGGATTTCTTTCTTTTCTTTTCTTTCTTTCTTTTCTTCTTTGAGACAGAGTCTTACTTTATCACCCTGGGTAGAATGTCATGGTGTATCCTCTTAGCTCACTGCAACTTCAGACTCTTGGGCTCAAGCATCCTCTTGCCTCAGTCTCTGACGTAGCTGGGACTACAGGTGCCAGCCATAATGGCCAACTAATTTTTGTAGTTTTAGTAGAGATGAGGTCTTGGTCTTGCTCAGGCTGGTCTCAAAAACCTGAGCTCACGGGATCCACCTGCCTCGGCCTCCCAGACTGCTAGGATTACAGATGTAAGCCACTGTACCTGGCCAGCTTTGGATTTTCTAACGTTCCATTGTCCAAAGCAGATTACCCTGGTAGGCCCAGATTAAAGATGTGGAAAATGGACTCCACTTTCTGATAGGAGGAAGGAGAAAACCAGATGGCAGAGGGGTATGTGTGGCCGAGGGTTGACTCCCTGACTATTTCTGAAGTCTACTGCTCTGGGTTAAGAGTTTCAAACACCAAGACACGGAAACAACTAAGATAAATAGTGGGTGGACCTCTTAAGATGACTGCATGAAAGAAAATCAAAAGGTCTACTGGTTGGAGTATAGGGTTAGAAAAATCAGAAACACAGCACACATTTTTGGAATCCAGGCTCTAAACACCCAAAACCTTAAAAAACGGATCCGCTCGCCCTCTGATTTGGAGATTAACCTACAAATTATCCAGGTCAGATAAGTTAAGATAGGTATTTAATTGACTCTCAGAATGTGGGGGCCCAGAAAAAACAGACCTCGCCACTCCTTTGTGGCTGGTCCTTTGGGGGTCTGAGATATCTTAAAAAATAAAGGCTAACACTGAATTTAACAAGTAGGAACTTGTTCCGGGTTTATCATCAGCGTGTCGGAAAGCGCATGCTCAGACCGGGCCTCCAGGACCTCCCCCCTTACCCCCCCCCCCGTCCCCCATTTTCTGGTATAACAGATCAGTGACACAGTGAGGGTGCGGGGGTCCGACAACTTCTCCAAGGACCATACAAAAACCTTGAGTTGTGATAATATTTAACTCAAAACTGTAAAAAGAAACATAACTCAGTCTGGAACAAATTATATAAAGAATAATGTCCCAAGGGGGAAAAAAACTGTAAAAAGAAATTGCAAAATCTAATTAATAAATAAATGTCTTTGAAGAACATTATAACTTCATTAACTGTTAAACTTAGATTTATAGAAATCTAAGTGACATTTGAAAGCAATTCGCAGATTTTCACACTTCCTAGGAATTCTCAGAAATGTAAAAAAAAACCCAAAAATACCCAAAACAAAACCACACAGCCATATAGATCCAAAATTATAAATATTATCTTAAATTGAAATTTTATAACAAAAACAAAGATAAAGAGGAATGAATATGTATTACTTGGCCTATGTGGCGGTGCCCCAGCGAACATGCAGCTTAGAATCCACAGAGGGGCCATAAAGCCGACTCCAGACCCACAAACTCCCGGCGCGCGCGGTCATCCGGATGTTCCAGGCGCTGGCGCCGAAGACCCTTATTGACCGCATCTCTGCCCAAAGCCGGCGGGCAGACCACCGCGCTCCGCGGGCCTGGGAGGCCGAACACTGGGGAGGGGCACCAGGCGGTAGCCAGGTCGGCTCGGGTGGGGGCCGGGCAGCTGTCCCGGCGCCCTCACCGCAGCCGCGGGGCCAGTTGGCTCCACCGCCCAGCCCTGCTCGGGGGCGTGGCCTTGAGTTGTTTCCCCACAGCCGCCAGGGCCCGCCCACCGAACGCCTCCCAGCGGGGAGGCCTACAGCCTAGCAGATCGCTGGCGCGCTTCTTTGACGCACCGGCGCCGTGTAGCTGACGTTAGGTCCCGCCCACCAAGGCCCCGCCCCCGGTTGCGCGGTGCCCACCCTCTCACAGCCAGAGTTGCTTCGCCTGAGGCGGCTGAGGCGGCTGAAGCGGCGGCTGGCGGCGGCTGGCGGCGGCGTGGTGGTCTCTACACCAACGCAGCTCTCCGGCCTGCTCCGGCCTCGATCCCCGGCGCGGCCGTCCGATCCTCTGCGGCCGGCGGGCGATGGTGCGGCGGAGCGCGCGGACGAGGGCGGCGCGGCGGCGGGCATGAAGGAGGATGGAAGGGCAGGACGAAGTGTCGGCGCGGGAGCAGCACTTCCACAGCCAAGTGCGGGAGTCCACGGTGCGTGAGGACCGGAGCCGCCGGTGACAGCCTGCGCCCGGGCCCCAAGTCCTTCCGCCCCTGCCCTGGCGCCCCTCCCCGACCCCGGGACCTCCACTCTCCGTCCCGCTACCGGGGCCTCCTCCCCAGCTCCATCCCGTCCCGCCTTCTTCGCCCCGGGATCCCTCTCTGCTCCCGAGCCCAGCCCCCTCCTGGTCCCTCTCCTCCCGGTTCTTGACCTCCTCTACCTCCTAAGCCCCTATGGCTGCCTCCCCATTGCCACCTCGCGCCCAGGTCACCTGCGCCGGCTCCTCCCGTCTGGAGCCCCCCCAAGTCCCCCTGGGGGCCGCGGTCTGAGCTTTAGCCGGCGCCAGGTGTCGCCTCGTCGTGCCACCTGCTCTTCCCTGGCACTCCCTGACCGCTCCCGGCTTTCTCGCTTGGCTCTTTCACCTTCGGGTCGTGGACGACGGCTCCGGCCGGTGCGTGCACCCACGCTCCAGGGCCTGCCCGGGTGGGCAGGTGCACGCGCAGGTGGTGCCGGTGCGGCCCGTGTGAGGCTAGGAAAGGAACGAGCTCGGGCTCCACGCTGAACCTGCCAGCCTCCCCGGTGTCCCCGCCGGAGAGGCGGGTGTTTGGAGCCCAGCTGGTTACCTTGTGCGTGTCAGCACCCTCGGCCCTCCCCCTTTCATCTCCCCCTCTAGTCCCCACGTTGAGTTCGGAACCTTCCTACTTGGGGCGGGAAGACTGGCTTTTTATGGCAGTGAGGACCTGAGCAAAAGCCCATTCTGCTTTAGAAGCAACTTCTTGTGGAAGTCTTCGTTTTTGGCCCGAGTTTCATCTGTGCTGTTGACAGGGATCAGGAAGGACTTGACCTTGGAAAGTCTACTTTGATATTTTTACCTTTTCAGATGCTCTAGAATACATTATAATTGTGTTTGTTTATTGTGTTTTAACAGCTATGTAAAATAGATCAATTTTACGTTTTTGTATCTACCCCTCCCTTTTTGTAACAGTTTCTCAAGATTTATTCACACTCTCAGTTCGAGGGGAGAAAATTACGAATTGTCTAATTTGTGTAGTTATTGATCTTGAAAATTGAGAATCATGGGCGGCGCCTGTGGTTCAGTCAGTAAGGCGCCGGCCCCATATACCGAGGGTGGCGGGTTCAAACCCAGCCCTGGCCAAACTGCAACCAAAAAAAAAAAAAAATAGCCGGGCGTTGTGGCAGGCGCCTGTAGTCCCAGCTACTCGGGAGGCTGAGGCAAGAGAATCGCCTTAAGCCCAGGAATTGGAGGTTGCTGTGAGCTGTGTGAGGCCATGGCACTCTATCGAGGGCCATAAAGTGAGACTCTGTCTCTACAAAAAAAAAAAAATTGAGAATCATTTTGCCAAGTCATACCTTGGAATAAAGAGGAAATGTAAAATCTGAGCTAGTAGAATTTGGTATAGCATATTTAATTTTAATTAATTAATTTTTTTTTTTTTTTGCAGTTTTTGACCGGGGCTGGGTTTGAACCCTTCACCTCCAGTATATGGGGCCGGCGCCCTATTCCTTTGAGCCACAGGCGCCGCCCTAACTTTAATTTTTTTAATTGAAGGTAATACACACAGAAGGGCATATAATCGTGTGTACTCTTAAAAGCATTTCGTAATAAACACACCTGTGTACTCCTGAATCCAGATTCTGCTGGAATCCCAGAGGCCCATTCCTTTCCTCCTTCCAGATACTCTCTGCTCCACCGAGGGTAACCACTGCTTCTCTAACAACATAGATGGATTTTTGCTTCATTTTGAACTTTCTGTAAATTGAATCTTAAGTATGCACTCTTTGTGTCTAGTTTCTTATGCTCCATGATGTTTGTGAAATCTCTGTATATTATGTATGGCTATACTGTAATTCTCAGTGCTATAGTGTGTGACGACTATAGCAAAATTTATTTTTCAACATTTTACTATTGATGGGCACTTCAGTAGTTTCTAGGTTTTGGCTATGAGTATTTTTGTACATGTCTTTTGGTGAACCTGTAAGTACATTTTTATTGGATGTACATCTAGAAATGCAGTTGCTAGGTTAGAAGGTGCGCATTTGTTCTTATTTATGTATGTATTTAGAGACAGAGTCTCACTATGTTGCCCTTGGTAGAGTGTCCTGGTGTCACAGCTCACAGCAACCTCAAACTCTTGGGTTTAAGCAATTCTCTTGCCTCAGCCTCCCAAGTAGCTGGGAATACAGGTACCTGCTACAATGCCCGGCTAGTTTTTGTTGCAGTTGTCGTTTAGCTGGCCCCAGGTGGGTTCGAACCTGCCAGCCTGGGTGTATGTGGCTTGCGCCCTACCCACTGAGCTACTGGCGCTGCCCATTTGTTCATCTTTAGTTACTTTTAAACAGTTTTCCAAAGTGGTTGTACCAATTTATACTCTCTCTAGTACTGAGAATATCAATTGCGATTGCGTCCCATCTTTATCAACACTTGGTGTTTTCTATCTTTTTTTCAGTTCAGCCATTCTAGCAAATATGTTGTAGTATTTATTGTACTGAGGATTTTAATTTGCATTTGCCTGATGATGTGAATTTCTGCATCTATGTTTATTGGTCATTTGGAAATCTTTTGTGAAGTGTTAGATTTTTTTCCCCCCATTTTAAAATAAAGTTTGTCTTTTTAATATTGATTTGTAAGATCTTCATGTATTCTGAGTACATATCTTTGTCAGGTATATGTATTGCAACTATTTTTTCCGTAATCTGTGGGTGCCTTTCACTTTCCTAGTGATATCTTCTGATAAACAGAAATTATTTTAATATGGTTCAATTTATAAAAAATATCTCTTATCATGAGTACTTTGTGTGTGCTGATTAGGAAACTTTTGGTTACTCCAAGATTATAATGTTCTTTTGTACTGTTATGCCTCTGGAGCTTATTTTTTAATGGATGGTATGAAGTAGCTGTCATATTTTTTTCCCACATGAAAGTCCAGTTGCTTCAGCACCATTTATGACCATTGTCACAAATTAGGTAATTGTATATATGTGGGGTTTAATTTTGAACTCTGTGTTGTTTCATTGGTTTATTTTTGGTTTTGTTTTTAATTAATTAGATGTTCTGTAATTTAGATTGAGAAAGGGACCCATGTCATAGAACTGCAGAGCTTTATTACTTTTGTCTGTACCTTGGAAACAGCTCAGTTTTGGTACTAATATAAGAGTTCCATAGTTCTTTTCCTCCTCACCCCTGTTTTCCTTAACCTAGAAGCCCTGTGGTTGAGTGTCTTCCATCTTCTTCAGAACCTGTGCAGACAGGGACCAAGCTCAGTAGGTTTCCAGTAGGCATTTCTTTCTCAAATTATTCCTATTTAGAGTAAATATAAGTACTTGCTTTTTCTGTGGGACTTGTTGCCAATTTTTAAAATTATTCAACTTTTTGATTTTGCCATATAATGCTATAATTTTTGTTTAGCTCTTTTACTATACATTCTATACATAATATACATAACATACAACTTACCATTTTAAAATGTACACTTCATTGGCATTAGGTACATTTACATGTTATACAACCATCACCACTATCCATCTCCAAAACATTTTCATCATCTCAAACAGAAACTCTATGCCCATTAAACACTAACTCACCATTCCCCACTTCCTCCAGCTGCTGGTTCTGTCCCTTTGAATCTGATTTTTCCAGGTTCCTCATACCAGTTGAATCATACATACAATATTGGTCCTTTTGTGTCTGGTTTATTTCATTTAGGATAATGCCTTCAAGGTTCATCATGTTGTAGTATGTGTCAGAATTTCTTCCCTTAAGGCTGAATAGTCTTGGTGTATACCATATTGTGCTTGACTATTAATCTCTCAAAGAATACTTGGGTTGCTTCTACCTTTTGGCTATTGTAACTAATGCTGCTATGACCGGGGTGTACAAATATATGTTAGAGTACTTCCTTTTGATTTTTTTTTTTGTGTGTATACCTAGGAGTGGAATTGCTGGATCATGTGATGATTCTGTGTAATTTTTTGCGGACGTCTCATACCATTTTCCATAGAGGCCGTACCATTTTATATTTTGAGTCAGGGTTCCAATTTTCTCAGATGTTCACCAATACATGTTGTTCTCTGTTTTTTTTTTCCTTTATTTTATTTAAATAGATATAGGAGGTATACAAGTGGTTTTTTGTTACTGTGGCTGAATTGCATTGTGGAGAAGTTTAGGCTTTAATATGCCTGTCACCTGAATAGTGTACAATTACCATTGTATCCAGTGGGTAATTTTTCATCTCAGAGCCCCCTCATAACTGGAGACCCATTTTGAGTCTCCATTGTCCGTTAAGTCTGTGGTCCCTAGTCCCTGAGCTGTGGACTGGTGCTGGTCCATGGCCTATTGGGAACCGGGCTGCCCAGCAGGAGGTGGAACAGCAGGCAGGGTGAGTGAAGCTTCATCTGTATTTATAGCTGCTTCTCACTGCTGGCATCACTGCCTGAGCTCCTCCTATCAGATCAGAGGTGGCAGTAGATTCTCAAATGAGCTGAACCCTACTGTCAGTATTGCATGTGAGGGATCTAGGTTATGTGCTCCTTATGAGAATCTAATGCCTGATGATCTGAGGTAAATGTAATGTGCTTGAATCATCCTGAAACCATCTTGTACTCCCACCAGCCCTGCTGTAGAAAAATTGTTTTCCATGAAACCAGTCCCTGGTACCAAAAAGTTTGCATTAACTCACTATGACCATACATACCCATTGTTTAGCTCCTACTTGTGAGAATATTTGGTGTTTGGTTCTTTGTTCCTGGTTATTTTACTTAGAATAATGGCCTGCAGTTTCATCTAAGTTGCTGTAAAAGACATTATTTCATTCTTTTTGATGGCTGAGTGGTACTCCATCATGTATATTAATACATATATATGACATTTTCTTTCTTTTTTTTTCTTAAGGTAAAGTTCCTCCATAATTGTGTTCTGCGCCCAAGAAGTGTGCCATACTCCGTGACCCCCATTTCCCTCCATCCTTCTCCCCACTACCCTCATTCCCCTACCCCCTTACCTTGTATTAGATCATTTACTGCCTTTATGTTAGAATTGAGAACATTGGATTCTTGCTTCTCCATTCTTGTGATGCTTTACTAAGAAGAATGTGTTCCAACTCAATCCAGGTTAATACAAAAGATGTAAAGTCGCTATCATTTTTAACGGCTGAATAGTATTCCATGGTATACTATTGGAATACCACAGTTTGTTAATCCATTCTGGGGTTGGTGGACATTTAGGTTGTTTCCACCTTTTGGTGATTGTAAACTGAGCTGCAATACGCAGTGACATTTTCTTTATCCAGTGTTCAGTTGGTGGGCAGTTAGGTTGATTCAGTATCTTTGTAGTTGTGAATTGTGCTGTGAAAAAAATACAGGTGTAGGTGTGTCTTTTTTTTTTTTTAATTTTTCTACCTAATTTTATTACAGTCTTAATAACATGTTATATAATATAGTAATTATGCATGGATACTTACATATTTTTTAAAGAACTATTCTGTACAAAATAATTCTTAAGCCACATTTAATTATTCCTTGTTGAAATTTTTTTCAGAACAAAACATTTGACAGATAATCTAAGATCCCATGTAATTCCAAACTGTAATTAGATAACAAAATCATCTTGAATTTTAAGATAAACATTGAATATGGAAAGAATGTGCCTTAAGAATACATGTTTTCAAATTGATCTTTGTGAGATCAAGTTGGAACAGCACAAGTTCAGCTCAAACTTGAAGTTTTGACCTGATTTTCCCTTATAAGTGTGTATGTGTACATGTGTATATGTGTTTTTGTATGTGCATTTGTAGGTAAGTTTTTTTTTTTATTAAATCATAGCTGTGTACATTGATATGATCATGGGGCATCATTCACTAGCTTTACAGACCATTTACCAAGTTTCACATATACCCTTGTAAGATGCACCCCTGGTGTAATCCCACCAATCCCCTTCCCTCTACTCTACCTCCCCCTCCCTCCCCTCCCTTTCCCCCTTCCCCCTATTCTTAGGTTGTAACTGGGTTATAGCTTTCATGTGAAAACCCTAAATTAGTTTCATAGTAGGGCTGAGTACATTGGATACTTTTTCTAGGCGTGTCTTTTTTATAAAATTATTTCTTTTCCTATGGATAGATCCTCAATAGTGGAGTTGCTGGATTGAATGGTAGGTGCACTTTCAGTTCTTTGAGAAATCTGCATATTGTTTTCCATAGAGGTTGTACTAATTTACGTTCCCACCAACAGAGTATAAGCATTCCCTTTTCACTGTATCTGTGCCAGCATCTGTTATTTTTTTACTTTTTAATAATGGTCATTCTGACAAGGTTTAGATAGTAACTCATTGTAGTTTTAATTTGCATTTCCCTAATGATTAGTGATGTTGAACATTTTTTTCATACGTTTGTTAGTCATTTGCTTCTCTTCTTTTGAAAAACATGTTCATGTTTTCTGCCCACATTTTAATGGTGTTATTTGTTTTTTTCTTGGTGATTTTTTGAGTTCCTTATAGATTCTGGATATTAGGTCTTTATCGGATGTATAGATGGTGAATATTTTCTTCCATTCTCTAAGTTTCCTGTTTACAATGTTGATTATATCTTTTGCTGTGCAGAAGGTGTTTAGTTTAAGCCCCATTTATTTATTTTTGTTGATGTTGTATTTGCTTTTGAGGTCTTAGTCATAAATTCTTTTTTTTATTATTAAATCATAGCTGTGTACATTAATACAATCATGGGGCACCATACACTGGTTTTATATACCATTTGACATATTTTCATCACACTGGTTAACATAGCCTTCCTGGCATTTTCTTAGTTATAAGACTTTTTTTTTTTTTTTGTGATTTTTGGCCGGGGCTGGGTTTGAACCCGCCGCCTCCGGCATATGGGACTGGCGCCCTACTCCTTGAGCCACAGGCGCTGCCCTAGTTATAAGATATTTATATTCTACATTTAGTAAGTTTCACATATACCCTTGTAAGATGCACCGTAGGTGTGATCCCACCAATCAGCCTCCCTCCGCTCATCCTCCTCCCTCCCATTCACTCCCCTCCTTCTTCCTCTTCCCCGCCTTCCCCGTATTCTTAGGTTGTAACTGGGTTATAGCTTTCATACAAAAGGCCATAAATTAGTTTCATAGTAGGGCTGAGTATATTGGATACTTTTTCTTCCATTCTTGAGATACTTTACTAAGAAGAATATGTTCCAGCTCCATCCATGTAAACATGAAAGAGGTAAAGTCTCCATCTTTCTTTAAGGCTGCATAGTATTCCATGGTATACATATACCACAATTTATTAATCCATTCGTGGATCGATGGGCACTTGGGCTTTTTCCATGACTTAGCTATTATGAATTGGGCTGCAATAAACATTCTGGTACAAATATCTTTGTTATGTTGTGATTTTTGGTCTTCTGGGTATATGCCCAGCAGAGGAATTACAGGATTGAATGGCAGATCTATTTTTAGATCTCTGAGTGTTCTCCATATATCTTTCCAAAAGGAATGTATTAATTTGCATTCCCACCAGCAGTGCAGAAGTGTTCCCTTTTCTCCGCATCCACGCCAACATCTCTGGTCTTGAGATTTTGTGATATAGGCTAGTCTCATTGGAGTTAGATGATATCTCAAAGTAGTTTTGATTTGCATTTCTCTGATGATTAAAGATGATTTTTTCATATGTCTGAAGGCCGTGCGCCTGTCTTCTTCAGAGAAGTTTCTCTTCAAATCCCTTGCCCAGCCTGCGATGGGATCCCTTGTTTTTTTCTTGCTGATGCGTTTGAGTTCTCTGTGGATTCTGGTTATTAAACCTTTGTCAGAGATATACCCTGCAAATATCTTCTCCCATTCTGAGGGCTGTCTGCTTGCTCTGCTTACTGTGTTCTTAGCTGTGCAGAAGCTTTTTAGTTTGATCAAGTCCCAGTAGTGTATTTTTGAGGCTGCTTCAATTGCCCGGGGGGTTCTCCTCATGAAATACTCACCCAGACCAATTTCTTCAAGGGTTTTCCCTGCATTCTCCACTAGTATTTTTATAGTTTCATGTCTTAAGTTTAAATCTTCGATCCAATGAGAGTCTATCTTCGTTAATGGTGAAAGGTGTGGGTCCAATTTCAGTCTTCTGCAGGTTGCCAGCCAGTTCACCCAGCACCATTTGTTAAATAGGGAATCTTTTCCCCACTGAATGTTTTTAATTGGCTTGTCAAAAATCAAATAGCGGTAAGTAGCTGGATTCATCTCTTGGTTCTCTATTCTGTTCCAGATATCTACTTCTCTGTTTTTGTGCCAATACCATGCTGTTTTGATGACTATCGATTTGTAGTAAAGTCTGAGGTCTGGTAGTGTGATTCCTCCTGTTTTGTTTTTATTTCTGAGTAATGTCTTGGCTATTCGAGGTTTTTTCTGATTCCATATAAAACGAAGTAATGTTTTTTCAAGATCTTTAAAATATGACAGTGGAGCTTTAATAGGGAGTGCGTTGAAATTATATATTGCTTTGGGTAGTATGGACATTTTGATAATGTTGATTCTTCCCAGCCATGAGCATGGTATGTTTTTCCATTTGTTAACATTTTCAGCTATTTCTTTTCTTAGAGTTTCATAGTTCTCTTTATAGAGATCTTTCACGTCTTTTGTTAGGTAAATTCCCAAATATTTCATCTTCTTTGGCACTACTGTGAATGGGATAGAGTCCTTAACTGCTTTTTCAATTTGACTGTTGTTGGTGTATATAAAGGCTACCTATTTATGAATGTTGATTTTGTAACCTGAGACGCTGCTGTATTCCTTGATCACTTCTAGGAGTTTTGTAGTAGAGTCCCTAGTGTTTTCCAGATACACAATCATATCATCTGCGAAGAGCGAGAGTTTGATCTCTTCTGACCCTATATGGATACCTTTGATCGCCTTTTCTTCCCTAATTGCGGTGGCTAAAACTTCCATTACAATGTTGAAAAGCAATGCAGACAATGGGCAGCCTTGTCTGGTTCCTGATCTGAGTGGAAATGATTCCAATTTAACTCCATTCAATATGATATTGGCTGTGGGTTTGCTGTAGATAGCCTCTATCAGTTTAAGGAAAGTCCCTTCTAGACCAATTTTCTTGAGTGTTCTGATCATGAAGGGATGCTGGATATTATCAAAAGCTTTTTCTGCATCAATTGAGAGAATCATATGGTCTTTGTTTTTTAATTTGTTTATGTGCTGAATTACATTTATAGATTTACGTATATTGAACCAGCCTTGAGACCCTGGGATAAAACCAACTTGGTCATGATGTATAATTTGTTTGATGTGTTGTGTTTGTTAGGATCTTGTTGAATATTTTTGCATCTATATTCATTAGTGATATTGGTCTATAATTTTCTTTTCTTGTTGGGTCTTTTCCTGGTTTGGGGATCAGGGTGATGTTTGCTTCATAGAACGTGTTGGGTAGTCTTCCTTCTTTTTCTACATTTTGGAACAGGTTGAATAACATAGGTACTAATTCCTCTTTAAAGGTTTGGTAGAATTCTGACGTGAAACCATCTGGTCCCGGGCTTTTCTTTTTAGGGAGGTTTTGTATAGTTGATGCTATTTCTGAACTTGATATGGGTCTGTTCAATATTTCCACTTGATTCTGGTTAAGTCTTGGAAGGTGGCGTGCTTCCAAGTATTGGTCTATTTCCTTCAGATTTTCATATTTCTGAGAATAAAGTTTCTTGTAATATTCACTAAGGATTTTTTGGATTTCTGATGAGTCTGTGGTTATTATGTCTTTGTTGTTTCTGATTGATGATATTAGAGATTTTACTCTTTTTTTCCTGATTAGGTTGGCCAGAGGTTTATCTATTTTATTGACCTTTTCAAAAAACCAGCTTTTTGATTTATTGATCTGTTGTATTATTCTTTTGTTTTCAATTTCATTTAATTCTGCTCTAATTTTGGTTATTTCTTTTCTTCTACTGGGTTTGGGGTTGGAATGTTCTTCCTTTTCCAGTTGCGTGAGATGTCCCATTAAGTTGTTAACTTCCTCTCTTTCCGTTCTCTTGAGGAAGGCTTGCAGTGCTATAAATTTCCCTCTTAGAACTGCCTTTGCAGTGTCCCAGAGGTTCTGATAGTTTGTGTCTTCATTGTCGTTTTGTTCCAAAAAATTGGCGATTTCTTTCTTAGCTGTAATCTCATCTCTGACCCAGCTATCATTCAGCATAAGGTTATTTAACTTCCATGTTTTTGTATGGGTATGCAGATTCCTGTTGTTACTCAATTCAAGTTTTATTCCATGATGGTCTGAGAAGATGCATGGAATAATTTCTATTCCTTTAAATTTACTGAGTTTAGACTTGTGACCTAAAATGTGGTCAATTTTGGAGTAAGTTCCGTGGGCTGATGAGAAGTATGTGTATTCAGTTTTGTTGGGATGAAATGTTCTGTAGATGTCTGCTAAATCTAAATATTGGATGGTTAGGTTTAAATCTAAGATTTCTTTGCTCAGCTTCTTTCTGGAGGATCGATCCAACACTGCCAAGGGAGTGTTGAAATCTCCGACGATTATGGAGCTGGAGGAAATCAAGTTACTCATGTCTGTTAGAGTTTCTCTTATAAATTAAGGTGCATTCTGGTTGGGTGCATAGATATTAATAATTGAGATCTCATCATATTGAGTATTATCCTTAACAAATATGAAGTGACCATTCTTGTCCTTCCTTACTTTTGATGGTTTAAAGCCTACTGTATCTGCAAATAAAATTGCAACACCTGCTTTTTTCTGATTACCATTTGCCTGAAATATGGATGACCATCCTTTCACCCTGAGTCTGTATTTGTCTTTTAAGTTGAGATGTGACTCTTGTATGCAACAAATATCTGGCTTGAGTTTTTGTATCCAGTCAGCTAACCTATGCCTCTTTAGAGGACAGTTTAAGCCATTCACATTGATGGAGAGTATTGATAAGTCTGGTGGAATTTTGGGTATCGAGTTTTTCAAAGGTCCAGTGGACATTTTTAATCCTTTCGCCAGTGTGGAAGTTGGAGTTTGATCCGAAGTTTCTGAGTGAGTTTACTTTTGTGGTATAGGATTGGGTTGGTCATTGTGGAGGATAGGTCTGAGAACATCCTGAAGAGCTGGTTTACTTATGGCAAATTTTTTCAACATATGAATGTCATTGAAGTATTTAATTTCTCCATCATAGATGAAACTCAATTTAGCTGGATATAAGATCCTGGGTTGAAAGTTTTTTTGCTTTAGGAGATTAAAAGTTGATGACCAGCCTCTTCTGGCTTGAAAAGTTTCAGCAGAGAGATCTGCAGTTATTCTAATATTCTTACCTTTGTACCTTATAGTTTTCTTTCGCCGGGCTGCTTTGAGAATCTTCTCTTTCATGTTAACTTTAGTTAAGCTAATTATGATATGTCTGGGGGATGACTTATTGGGGTTGAATCGTGCTGGGGTTCTGAAGCTGTCTGCTATCTGAATTTCAGATTCTCTAGGCATGTCTGGAAAATTTTCTTTCATAATTTCATGCAGAAGGGCCTCTGTGCCCTTGGAGGCCACTTCATCGTTCTCAGAAATTCCTATAATTCTTATGTTGCTTTTTTTCGAATTATCTGAGAGTTCTCTGAGTGAGTGATCCATTTTTGCTCTCCATTTCTCTTCCTCTTTGAGAGATTGGGAGCGTTCGAAGACTTTATCTTCAATGTCAGAAATCCTTTCTTCTGCTTGCTCCATTCTGTTACTGAGGGATTCTACTGTATTTTTCATATCTTTGAGGGCTGTAAGTTCTTGCTTCAGTGTGTCTAAGTCTTTGGTGGTTTTGTCTTTAAATTCGTTAAATTCTTGAGACAATTTTTGAATTTCTCCTCGAATTCCTAATTCCATTTTATTAATCTTGTCTCCAATCCAAATTCTGAATTCGATTTCTGACATCTCAGCCAGTTGTTTATGAATGGGATCTTCAATCACATCTGCCGTATCTTTTCTTGGGGGGGTTGATCTATTCTGGTTATTCATGTTACCAGAGTTTTTCTGCTGATTCCGCCCCATGGTTATTTTACTCCCTTTGGTTATTCCCCTGGGGTTTTATCGAGGGCCCGTACAGTGTTGTGGCCTGAGAAACTGGGGCCCTGTCTGGTGTGGTGGAGCAAAGTGGTTCTGTCTTGTTTTCAGCTGGTTTCTGTTTGATCCTATTGCAACTTCTACTCTGGCTTGAAGTCTCAGCTGTGTGGAAAAATCAGCAATTAAGTCACCCCGCCTGCCCACCTCTGGCCCCAGTTGGAAAAGGAGAATCAAACCTTCCTACAATCGCACACCCAGGGCACCGCCTGAAAAGTCCTCAGTCTATTAGCCCAGTTCAAAAGGTCCAAATCAACTGTCTCAATCGGCACTTGTCTCGGGTGGGAGAGTTCAAGAGGTCTCTGGGAACTGGATCACAGGGGCCTGGTGACTCCTCTGACACGGCTCACTCCAGTGCAGCGTGGAGTCAGGAGGAGCCACCCAGCAAACAGAGCAGTCTAGGAAGGTTGACGTCTCCTTCCCCACTTTGCCCCTCCGTCGGACCCAGTCACTGGTATCTCTGCAGATGGCTAACCCAGTTGCCTGCAGTGAACAGACACTCCAGGGGTTTGCACCTTCCTGAATCGCAAGGAAGTCTGCCAGGCCCCCGCAGACTGCCGCTATCTAGCAGGAGGAGATGGGGCCTGACATCTTTGAGTGTTTGATGCAGGTGATGGGAAGGAGGTGTTCACTCAGGCTTAGCCCTGTCCCTGATGGATGCTGCTAACAGAACAGAGCAGAACAGACAACTTTGCGGGGTTCTGTCTCTGTTCCTGTCGTCGCCTACAGAAGACAGGCTGTTTTGAGTTCAAACGTCTTTGCTGCTGGAGATTTGCGTCCGAACACCTCTCTGGGTCGGCCCCGCCCTGGAAGCTTCCCGGGTTTGTGAGCCATGTCAGGAAATCCCCCGCTCACCGGTGGCCTCCTCTGGTTGCCCAGGGAGACAGGGGGTGTGGCCTCAGAATATCCAGAAGTGAGCGTTCTGCCGTTAAAGAAAAAATGGCTGTTGATCTACCTCCAGGGAACTGCTGCTCTGGTGTGGGCACTCAGGCGACCCTTTTCTCCTCTGTCCTGCGCCCCAGAGTCAGCACTGAGCGGCCACAGTTTGTGCTGGGTCCACACCCCTCAAGAGATCCCCCAAGAATCAGAACTCTTGGGGGATGGGCCCCCAGACCCCGATTGGGAGTGGGTGGGGGAAGCTAGAGTTTCATTCAGGTTCACGCAACACTACGGCCCGGGGAGGGCTCCTGCACTGCACCGCAGGGAAGTGCCGCCAAGGCTTGATTTCCCCTCAGCAGAGTGCCCTCTCCTCGCTCACGTGTCCCAGAGTCAGCGCTGACCTGACGCAGCTCAGGCACTGTGCACTCCCCTCGAGAAATCACCCAAGGATCCGAACTCCTGGGGGATAGGCCCTCAGACCCCGAGTGAGAGTAGGGGCTCTCAGCTCTCAGCGGGGAGGCTAGAGTCTTAATCAGTCTTGTGCCCCGTAATGTTGCCCGGGGAGGGTTGCTGCACTGCACCGCAGGGAAGTGCCGCGAGGCGTGACTCCCCCTCAGCCCGGTGCCCTCTCCTCACTCGCGCGCCTCAGAGTCAATGCTGACCAGTCGCAACTTGGGGACTGTCCACTCCCCTTGAGTAATCACCCAAGGATCCGAACTCCTGGGGGATAGGCCTCCAGACCTCAGTGGGCGGGAGGGGAGCGCCGGGAGGATTCCCAAGTTTTATTCAGTTTTATGCCTGGCAGGAGAACGCCACGACACCCCAGTAGGGGAGGTAGGTCCAGTTTTTAGAAGGTCTCTCCCGTGGAGTGTAGTGGGAAGGCCTTTAATTTCTGCCCGCTTGTTTAATTGTGGGGCTCTTGAGCCGGTCTCATGCGGGAGGGGGTCTCCCGTCCGCTTGGTGGTGGATTTTGTACCTTTTGTTTGCGTCCTTGTGATCACAACTTGCCTCAGCGGTGTTGATGTGCGTTCTTCAACCTTCTCTCTTGGTGAGGCTCAAGTCCACCAGGATACTTACTAAATTCCTGTCCCTTAACTCTCCTTCTGGACGGGAGCCTCTGTTGAAAGCTGGCTTCAGTCCGCCATCTTATCTCCCTCCTCTCCATCTTTCTTTAAGGCTGCATAATATTCCATGGTGTACATACCACAATTTATTAATCCATTTGTGGATGGATGGGCACTTGGGCTTTTTCCATGACTTAGCAATTATGAATTGGGCTGCAATAAACATTCTGGTACAAATATCTTTTTAAAATGTGATTTTTGGTCTTCTGGGTACATACCTAGTAGAGGAATTATAGGATTGAAAGGTAGGTCTATTTTTAGATCTCTAAGTGTTCTCCAAACATCTTTCCAAAAGGAATATATTAATTTGCATTCCCACTAGCAGTGTAGAAGTGTTCCCTTTTCTCCACATTCACACCAACATCTCTGGGATTTTGTGATATGGGCTAATCTTACTGGAGTTACATGATATCTCAAAGTAGATTTGATTGGCATTTCTTTGATGATTAAGGATGATGAGCATTTTTTCATATGTCTATAGGCCATGCACCTGTCTTCTTCAGAGAAGTTTCTCTTCAAGTCCCTTGCCCAGGCTGAGATGGGATCACTTGTTCTTTTCTTGCTAATACGTTTGAGTTCTCTGTGGATTCTAGTTATTAAATCTTTGTCGAAGACATAACCTGCAAATATCTTCTCCCGTTCTGAGGGCTGTCTGCTTGCTTTACTTACTGTGTTCTCGGTGGTGTATTCCAGCGGCACACGGTTAGCTGTCAGTTCCAACCTCTGCCTGCCCTCCTTTGTCTGGGCTAATGATCCCCTGAGGGCCGGGTGTGTCCCAGTCTCAGTAAAGCCGTCCTCTGGGTCAGCCCCACCCTGGGAATCTGCTGGCTCTGTGCCTGCATTTTTTTAGTCCCCACACTCTGCCCAAGCCTGGGAATCTGCTGGCTCGAAGCCTGCGTTTTTTAGTCCCCACACTCTGCCCAAGCCGGTATCGCTTCAGGCAAACCCTTTACTCATGGGGCCTGCATTTCCGTCCCAGATCCGTTCTGCCAGTGGCTGCCACCAGAGAAGATGCCTGGCCTCCTCTGGTTACCCAGAGAGACAGGGGGTGTGACTCCGAAATATCCAGGGGTGAGCCCTATTGTTGCCAAAAATGGCTGCTGCTTTGTGCCTCGGGGCACCGCCGTTCTGTGTGGTTCCCTCTCAGCCGACCATCCTCTCCTCACTCCCATGCCACAGAATCAGCACTGACCAGGAACAGTCCATGCCCTGTCCACACCTCTCGAGAAAATACCCAGGAATTTGGACTCCTGGGGGATAGGCTTCCAGACCTCAAAGTGAGAGTGGAGGGGGAGTGCTGGGAGCCCAGAATTGCAGGTAGAAAATATGTATAGTTTTATTCAGTTTTATGTCTGGCAGGAGAGCATCTTGGCACCCTAGTAGGGGAAGTAGGTCCAGTTTTTAGAGTGTCTGTCCCATGGGATATAATGGGAGGACTTTTGAACTCTGCTCATTTGTTTATGGAGTACTCCGAGCCGTTCTCATGTGGGAGGATACTCCCGTCCACTTGGCGATGGATTTGTTTGTATCCTTGGGGTCGCAGCTCGCCTCTGCAGGGTTGGTGTGCGTTCTTCCACCTTCTCTCTTGGCGCAGCTCTAATCTGCCAGGTTACTTGCTAAATTTCTGTCCTTTAACTCTCCTTCTGGTCGGGAGCCTCTGTGGAAAGTTGGCTTCAGTCAGCCATCTTGCCTCCGCCCCAGTCATAAATTCTTTACCTAGGTCAGTGTCAAGGATAGTTTTGCCTAGGTTTTCTTCCAGAGTGTTTATGGTTTTTATGTCTTACATTTAAGTCTTTAATCCATCTTAAGTTAATTTTTGTATATGGTGAGACATAGGGATCCAGTTGTATTTTTCTCTGTGAATCTATCCAGTTTTCCCAGCACCATTTATTGAATGGGAAGTTCTTTCCCTCTTCAAAGATGAGTTGCTTGCAGGTATTTGGCTTTACTTCTGAGTTTTCTGTTGTGTTCCATTGGACTATACATCTACTTTTATAGCAGGATCATGCTATTTTGGTTACTGTTGCCTTGTATAATTTGAAGTTGGACAACATAATGCCTTCAGACTTATTCTTGGTTGTTATTAGTGTTAAGAAGTGCTACTGATTTGTGTAGGTTGATTTCGTAACCAGAGACTTTACTGAATTCATATATCAATTCTAGGGGTCTTTTGGAGAAGTCTTTAGGATTTTCTGGGTATAAAATCATATTGTCAGCACACGGAGATAGTTTGACTTCCACTTTTCTTTCTTTTTTTTTTTTTTGGCCAGGGGTAGGTTTGAACCCACCACCTCCGGCATATGGGTCCAGTGCCCTACTCCTTGAGCCACAGGCGCCGCCCCTGACTTCCACTTTTCCAATTTGGATGCCTTTTACTTCTTTCTCTTGTCTGATTGCTTTGGCTAGGACTTGCAATTTATGTTGAGTAGAAATGGTGAAAGTGGGCATCCTTGTCTTGTTCCAGTCTTAGGCTGAATGCTTTCAATTTTATCCCATTCAGTGTGATATTGGCTGTGGGTTTCTCATACATGGCTTTTATTATTTTGAGGTATATTCCTTCTATGCTTAGTTTGTTAAGGGTTTTTTCCATAAGGGGTACTGGACTTTATTGCATACTTTTTCTGCATCTATTTTGATGATAATGTGGTTTTTTGTTTATGAATCACATTTATTGATTTGTGTATGTTGAACCATTCTTGGATCACTGGGATGAAACCTACTTGGTCATGGTGAATTAGTGTTTTAATGTACTATGGCATTCAGTTTGCTAGTATTTTTTGGAGAACTTTTGCATCTGTGTTCATGAGGGAATTTGGTCTGTAGTTTCCTCTTTCTGTTATATCCTTTCCTGGCTTTGGTATCAGGATGATACTGGCTTTACAGAATGAATAGGGGAGGATTCCCTTATCCTCAGTGTTATGAAACAGTTTTTGTAGGGTAGGTATCAGTTCTGCTTGGTAGATTTGGTAGAATTTGGCTGTGAATCCATCTGGTCCTGGGCATTTTTTTGGTGTGTGGGGGGATTTTTTATATTACTGATTCAGTCTTGCAACTCGTTATTGGTCTGCTCAGGATTTCTATTTCTTCCTCATTCAAGCTTTGAAGGTTATGTGTTTCCGAGAATTCATCCATTTCCTCTAGATTTTCTAGTTTGTGTTCATAGAGGTTTTGGATGATCTTTTGTATTTCGCTAGTATTAGTTGTAATGTCTTATTTTTCATTTCTGATTGAGCTTATTTGAATCCTCTTCCTTTTTGGTTAATCTAGGTGGTGGTCTGTCGATTGTCAGTATCTTTTCAAAGAACCAACTTTTCATTTTGTTGACACTTTGTGTTGTTGTTTTTCATTTTTTTAGTTTTAATTTCATTCAGTTCTGCTCTGATCTCTTGTTATTTCTTTTCTTTTTTTTTTTTTTATTGTTGGGGATTCATTGAGGGTACAATAAGCCAGTTACACTGATTGCAATTGTTAGGTAAAGTCCCTCTTGCAATCATGTCTTGCCCCCATAAAGTGTGACACACACTAAGGCCCCACCCTCCTCCCTCCATCCCTCTTTCTGCTCCCCCCCCCATAACCTTAATTGTCATTAATTGTCCTCATATCAAGATTGAGTACATAGGATTCATGCTTCTCCATTTTTGTGATGCTTTACTAAGAATAATGTCTTCCACTTCCATCCAGGTTAATACAAAGGATGTAAAGTCTCCATTTTTTTATGGCTGAATAGTATTCCATGGTATACATATACCACAGCTTGTTAATCCATTCCTGGGTTGGTGGGCATTTAGGCTCTTTCCACATTTTGGCAATGGTAAATTGAGCTGCAATAAACAGTCTAGTACAAGTGTCCTTATGATAAAAGGATTTTTTTCCTTCTGGGTAGATGCCCAGTAATGGGATTGCAGGATCATATGGGAGGTCTAGCTTGAGTGCTTTGAGGTTTCTCCATACTTCCTTCCAGAAAGGTTGTACTAGTTTGCAGTCCCACCAGCAGTGTAAAAGTATTCCCTTCTCTCCACATCCACGCCAGCATCTGCAGTTTTGAGATTTTGAGATGTGGGCCATTCTCACTGGGGTTAGATGATATCTCAGGGTTGTTTTGATTTGCATTTCTCTAATATATAGAGATGATGAACATTTTTTCATGTGTTTGTTAGCCATTCGTCTGTCGTCTTTAGAGAAAGTTCTATTCATGTCTCTTGCCCATTGATATAAGGGATTGTTGGCTTTTTTCATGTGGATTACTTTGAGTTCTCTATAGATCCTGGTTATCAAGCTTTTGTCTGGTTGAAAATATGCAAATATCCTTTCCCATTGTGTAGGTTGTCTCTTTGCTTTGGTTATTGTGTCCTTAGCTGTACAGAAGCTTTTCAGTTTAATGAAGTCCCATTTGTTTATTTTTGTTGTTGTTGCAATTGCCATGGCAGTCTTCTTCATGAGGTCTTCCCCCAGGCCAATAGCTTATTCCTGTACTGCAGAAATTATTCCAAAAAATTGAGGAAGAAGGAATCTTCCCCAACACATTCTATGAAGCAAACATCACCCTGATACCAAAACCAGGAAAAGACCCAAAGAAAAAGGAGAATTTCAGACCAATCTCACTCATGAATATAGATGGAAAAATTCTCAACAAAATCCTAGCCAATAGATTACAGCTTATCATCAAAAAAGTCATTCATCATGATCAAGTAGGCTTCATCCCAGGGATGCAAGGCTGGTTTAACATACGCAAGTCCATAAACGTTATCCACCATATTAACAGAGGCAAAAATAAAGATCACATGATCCTCTCAATAGATGCAGAAAAAGCATTTGATAAAATCCAGCATCCTTTTCTAATTAGAACACTGAAGAGTATAGGCATAGGTGGCACATTTCTAAAACTGATTGAAGCTATCTATGACAAACCCACAGCCAATATTTTACTGAATGGAGTTAAACTGAAAGCTTTTCCTCTTAGAACTGGAACCAGACAAGGTTGTCCTCTGTCACCTTTACTATTCAACATAGTGCTGGAAGTTCTAGCCAATACACTTAGGCAAGACAAGGAAATAAGGGAATCCAAATGGGAGCAGAGGAGGTCAAACTCTCCCTCTTTGCTGATGACATGATCTTATACTTAGAGAACCCCAAAGACTCAACCACAAGACTCCTAGAAGTCATCAAAAAATACAGTAATGTTTCAGGATATAAAATCAATGTCCACAAGTCAGTAGCCTTTGTATACACCAATAACAGTCAAGAGGAGAAGCTAATTAAGGACACAACTCCCTTCACCATAGTTTCAAAGAAAATGAAATACCTTGGAATATACCTAACGAAGGAGGTGAAGGACCTCTATAAAGAAAACTATGAATTCCTCAGAAAGGAAATAGCAGAGGATATTAACAAATGGAAGAACATACCATGCTCATGGATGGGAAGAATCAACATTGTTAAAATGTCTATACTTCCCAAAGCAATCTACCTATTCAATGCCATTCGTATCAAAGTACCTATATCGTACTTTCAAGATTTGGAAAAAATGATTCTGCGTTTTGTATGGAACCGGAAAAAACCCCGTATAGCTAAGGCAGTTCTTAGTAACAAAAATAAAGCTGGGGGCATCAGCATACCAGATTTTAGTCTGTACTACAAAGCCATAGTGCTCAAGACAGCATGGTACTGGCACAAAAACAGAGACATAGACACTTGGAATCGAATTGAACACCAAGAAATGAAACTAACATCTTACAACCACCTAATCTTTGATAAACCAAACAAGAACGTACCTTGGGGGAAAGACTTCCTATTCAATAAATGGTGTTGGGAGAACTGGATGTCTACATGTAAAAGACTGAAACTGGACCCACACCTTTCCCCACTCACAAAAATTGATTCAAGATGGATAAAGGACTTAAATTTAAGGCATGAAACAATAAAAATCCTCAAAGAAAGCATAGGAAAAACACTGGAAGATCTCTTGTTATTTCTTATATTCTGCTAGCTTTGGGTTTGGTTTGTTCTCATTTTCTGATTTCCTGAGATGTGACATTAGGTTGTTAATTTGTAATATTTCTGTCTTTTTGATGTAGGAATATAGTGTTATGAACTTCCTCTTATCATTGCTTTTACTATATTATTAGCTTGTGTTGCCTTTGTTATTCAACTAGCAAATGTTTTAATTTTCATCCTGATTTAATCATTGACCCGACCTTGTTCAGTAGCTGGTTGTTTAATTCCCATGTGTTTGCATAGTTTTGAGAGTTTTAAATGGCATTGAATTTTAGTTTTATTCTACTGTGCTCTGAGAAGATACATGGTATGATTTCAATTTTTAAAGATTTGCTGAGACTTGTATCATAGCCTAACATATGGTCTATCTTGGAAATGTTCCATGTGCTGATGAGAAGAACGTTTATTTTGCGATTTTGATGTAGTATGTGCTGTGAATGTCTTTTAGGTCCATTTTTTCTAAAGCCCTGTTTTTAAAGTCCAGTTTGTCTTTGTTGGTTTCTGCCTCAGTGATCTGTCTGGTTCTGTTAGTAGTGTGTTGAAGTCTTCCATTTTTATTATATTGCTGTTTATTGCATTTCTTAGCTCTAGTAGTGTTTGTTTTATGAATCTGTCTGCCCTGTTGTTAGGCGCATATATACAGGAGTGCCAAAAAATGTATTCACATTTTAAGAGATGTTATCTATGTATTACTTTTATTGAATTACAGCAGCTATGTGTGGTATGACATTTGCAGCACCTCCCATAATTGCAGAAATCAAATGTGATTTGTATTCATCTTTTGTTATTGGTACATATCAAATATTATAATTTTAATATGGTTTTTTCCCTTTTGTAAAATATGTATACTTTTTTTTTGGCACCCTGTGTATTTAGAATTTCTATTATCTTGTTGAATTGATCCTTTTATTATTATACATTTTGCCAAGAGGTGGTCAACACATAGAGAACATTTTGTAAATATTTTGTAAAATTTTGTAATGAATATTTTGTAAATAAAGCCACAATTTCTCATCGTCCCTGCATATGGCCACTTCAGGAGCAACTTTTGGGACACTCTGTATGATGACTGTCTTTGTCTTTTTTTTTTTTTGCAGTTTTTGGCTGGGGCCTGGTTTGAACCCACCACCTCCAGTATATGGGGCTGGTGCCCTACTCACTGAGCCGTAGGCACTGCCTCTCTTGGTCTTTTTTTACTGTTGTTGATTTAAAGTCTATTTTGTCTGATTTAAGAATTGCTACTGCTGCTTACTTTTAGTTTTCCATTTGCGTGGAATATTGTTTTCTACCCCTTTACCTTGAGTCTGTGTGACTCTTTATGAGTTAAGTGGGTTCCTTGGAGATAGCAGATACTTGGGATATGTTTTTTAATCCATTCTGTCAATCTGTAGTTTTTAAGTGGGGCATTTAGACTATTTGCATTCAAATGTTAGTATTGATAAGTGAACGTGTTACAGTCATCCTGTTTTATGAGTTGCTTGGTTCTTTCCCTTGTGTTACTGTTTCATAGGGGCTGTGAGTCTTACTTTTGAGTGTTTTTACAGTAGTAGGTATTGACTTTTCTTTTTGGTGTTTAGAGTACTTTTGAACATTTCTTGTATGGCAGGTTTAGTTGTGACAGATTTTCTTAGTGATTGCTTGTTGGAGAAAGACTTTATTTCTTCTTCATTTTTGAAACTTAGATTTTAAGGATGCAGAATTCTTTTTTTTCCTTTTTGAGACAGAGTCTTACCCTGTTGCCCAGGATAGAGTACCATGGCATCAACCTAGCTCACAGCAACTTCAAAATCCTGGGTTCAAGCAATCCTTCTGCTTCAGCCTCCCATGTAGCTGGGACTACAGATGTTTGCCACAAAATCTGGCTAATCTTTCTATTTTTAGTAGAGACGAGGTCTCACTCTTGTTCAAGCTGGTCTTGAGTCCTGAGGTCAAGCAATCCACCTGTTTGGGCCTCCCAGAGGGTAGGATCACAGGTGTGAGCCACCGTGCCCAGCCAGCTTTGTAGGACTGAATCCTTCACTTTGACTCTGGGCAGATTGATGAATATCTGCCTAGGTGATGTCCTGTTTTCATTGACTCTTCTAGGACTTCATTGAACTTCTTGTGTCTGGATATCTAAATCTCCAGCAAGATCAGTGAAGTTTTCCTTTATTATTTGCTCAAATAGGTTTTTCATGCTCTTTGCTTTTCCTTCTTCTCAGGTATTTCTATGATTCTTAAGTTTGGGGGTTTTACATAATCCCATATTTCTTTATTTTCATTGTTTGAGATTCATTGAGGGTACATAGGATTAGGTTACCCTGATTGGATTTGTTAGGTAAATTCTCTCTTATAATTGTGTCCTGCTCCAAGAGGTGTGCCATACCCCATGACCTCCCCATTCCTCTCCCTTCTCCCCTCTCTTTGCTCCCTCATTCCTCTACCTCCCACCACGTAGTAGATCATCCACTGCCTTTATGTTAGAATTGAGTACATTGGATTCCTGCTTCTCTGTTCTTGTGATACTTTACTAAGAAGAATGTGTTCAACCTCCATCTAAATTAATACAAAAGATGTAAAGTCTACATTTTTTTTTAATGGCTGAAATAGTATTCCATGGTATATATATACTACAGCTTGTTAATCCATTCCTGGGTTGATGGGCATTTAGGTTGTTTCCACATTTAGGTGATTGTAATTGAGCTGCAATAAACAGTTTAGTGCAAATGTCCTTAATGATAAAATGACTTTTTTTTTCTTCTGGGTAGATGTCCAGTAATGGGATTACAGAATCAGATGGGAGGTCTAATTTGAGTTCTTTGAGGATTCTCCATGCTTCCTTACAAAAAGGTTGTATTAGTTTTCAGTCCTACCAGCAGTATAAAAGTGTTTTCCTTCTCTCCACATCCATGCCAGCATCTGCAGTTTTGAGATTTTGTGATGTGGGCCATTTTAACTGTGGTTAGATAATATCTCAGGGAGGTTTTGATTTGCATTTCTCTGATAATTAGGGGTGATGAACCTTTTTTCATGTTTGTTAGCCATTTGTCTGTCTTCTTTAGAGAAGGTTCTATTCATGTCTCTTGCCTGGTGATACATGGGATTGTTGGGTCTTTTTTTGTTGATTAATTTGTGTTCTCTGTAGATCCTAGTTATCAAGCTTTTGTCTGATTCATAATATGCAAATATGTTTTCCCCTTCTGAAGGTTGTCTATTTGCTTTGGTTGTTGTCTCCTTAGCTATACAGAAGCTATTAATTTAAGTTAGTTAAGTCCCATTTGTTTATTTTTTGTTGCGATTGCCACTGAAGTCTTCTTTATAAAATCTTTCCCCAGGCTGATATCTTCTAATGTTTTCCCCATACTTTCTTTGAGGATTTTTATTGTTTCATGCTTTAGATATAAATCTTTTATCCATCTTGAATCAATTTTTATAAGTGATGAAAGGTATGGGTCCAGTTTCAGTCTTTTACATGTGATTATCCAGTTCTCCAAGCACCATTTATTGAATAGGGATTCTTTTCCCCAGTGTATATTCTTGTTTGGTTTATCAAAGATCAGATGGCTATAAGATGTTAGTTTCATATCATGGTTTTCTATTTGGTTCCAAATATCTATGTCTCTATTTTTATCCCAATACCATGCCTTTTTGATTACTATGGCCTTATAGTATAGCCTAAAGTCTGGTAGGCTGATGCCCCTGGCTTTGTTTTTATTACTAAGAATTGCCTTGGTATGGGTTTTGTTCTTGTTTGGTACAAAACGAAGAATTGTTTTTTCCAAATCTTGAAAGTATGATGTGTTGGTATTTTAATGGGGATTGCATTGAATATGTAGATTGCTTTGGGAATTATAGACATGTTAACAATGTTGAATCTTCTCAGCCATGTGCGTGGTATGTTTTTCCATTTGTTAATATCCTCTGCTATTTCTTTTCTTAGGGTTTCATACTTTTCTTTATAGAGGTCCTTTACCCCTTTGGTTAGGTATATTCCTAGGTATTTCATTCTTTTTGAAGTGACTGTGAAGGGAATTGTGTCCTTGATTAGCTTCTCAGCCTGGTTGTTATTGGCGTATACAAAGACTACTGATTTGTGGACATTGATTTTATATCCTGAGACATTGCTGTATTTTTTGATGACTTCCAGTTGTCTTGTGGTTGAGTCTTTGGGGTTCTCTTAAGTATAAGATCATCTGCAAAGTGTGAAAGTTTGACATCCTCTGCCCCCATTTGGTTACACTTTATTTCCTTCTCTTGCCTGATTTTATTGGCTAGAACTTCCAGCACTATGTTGATAGAGGACAACCTTGTCTGGTTCCAGTTCTAAGTGGAAAAGCTTTCAGTTTTACTCCATGCAGTATAATATTTACTGTGGGTTTATTGTAGATAGCTTCAATCAGTTTAAGAAATGTGCCATCTATGCCTATAATCTTTAAGTGTTCTAATTACAAACGGATGCTGCATTTTATATAATGCTTTTTCTGCATCTATTGAGAGGATCATATGATCATATGGTCTATTGAGAGGATCATATGGTTGCTTCTGTTGATATGGTGAATTATGTTTATGGACTTGTTCAGCCAGCCTGCATCCCTTTGATGAAATATACTTGATCATGATGTATAATTTTTTTAATGAGAGCTGTAATCTATTGACTAGGATTTTTTTTTTTTTTCTGAGACAGAGTCTCAAGCTGTCACCCTGGGTAGAGTGCTGTGGTGTCACAGCTCACAGCAACCTCAAACTCTTGGGCTTAAGCGATCCTCTTGCTTCAGCCTCCCAAGTAGCTGAGACTACAGGTGCTTGCCACAATGCCCGGCTATTTTTTGGTTATAGTTGTCATTGTTGTTTGGTGGGCCCGGGCTGGATTTGAATCTGCTAGCTCTGGTGTATGTGGCTGGTGCCCTACCTGCTTGAGCTACAGGCGCTGAGCTGTATTGGCTAGCATTTTATTGAGAATTTTTGCATCTATATTCATTTGTGAAATTGGTCTGAAGTTCTCCTTTTTAGTTGGGTCTTTTCCTGCTTTTGGTATCAGGGTAATGTTTGCTTTGCAGAATGTGTTTGGGAAGATTCCTTCCTTCTCAATTTTTTGGAATAATTTCTGCAGTATGGGTATAAGCTCTTTGACAGTTCGATAGAATTCTGCTCTGAAGTCATCTGGACTAGGGTATTTTTTTGTTGGGAGATTTTTTATTTTTTATTTCTCAGTGATTAAAATTGGCCTGTTCAGGAGATCTATTTCTTCTTGGTTAAGTCTAGGGAGAGGGTTTGATTCCAGATATTGATCCATTTTCTTCACATTGTCAAATTTCTGGGCATAGAGTTTCTTGTAGTAGTCAGAGGTAATCTTTTGTATCCCTTTATCATTTCTGATTGAGGTTATTAGGGATTTTACTTTTCTGTTAGTTTCTAGTTAATCTGGACAAAGGTTTATTGATTTTATTTCTTTTTTTGAAAAACCAACTTTTTGTTTCATTAATTTTCTGAATGATTTTCTAGTTTCCAATTTTATTAATCTCTGATTTAAGTTTGGTTATTTCTTTTCTTTTGCTGGGGTTAGGATTAGATTGTTCTTCTTTTTCCAATTCCATAAGATGGTGAGTTTGTTGATGTGCTTTCTTTTTGTTTTTCGAATTTAGGTACCTATGTGATTTCCCTCTTAGGACTGCTTTTATAGTATCCCACAGGTTTTGGTAACTTATGTCTTCATTGTTGTTATGTTTGAGGAATTTAACAGTTTCCTCTTATCTCTTTCTGAATCAGCTATTATTCAGCATAAGGTTGTTTAATTTCCATGCCTTTGTGTGGGGATGAATGTTTTTGTTGGAGTTGAGTTCCACTTTTATTGCCTTGTGGTCTGAGAAGAGACAAGGTATAATTTCTATTATTTTCATTTTGCTGAGGTTTGATTTGTGTCCTAGGACGATCTGTTTTGGAGTGTATTCCATGGGGATGAGAGAAATGTATATTCTTTAGCATTGAGATTGTGTATTCTGTATTAATCCCATTTTTTCTATGGTCACATTGAAGTCCTTTATATCTTTGTTCAGTTTCTGTTCAGAGGAACTGTCCAGTTCTGTCATAAGGGTGTTAAAGTCCCTGGAATTATGACATTATGGGATACTCTATTGCTCAGACCACTCAAGGTCTGTTACATAAATCTGGGAGCATTTAAGTTGGGTGCATAAATATTTAAAATTGAAATGTCTTCTTATTATATTGTTCCCTTGACTAGTATAAAGTGTCCATCTTTGTCTTTCTTAACTTTGGTTGCTTTGAATCCGCTTGTACCTGAGAATAAGATTCAACCCTTCCTTTCTTCCGATTTCCATTTGCTTGAAATACTATTTTCTATTCCTTAACTCTGAGTCTTAATTTGTCCTTTAAGACTAGGTGTGTCTCCTGGAGACAGCATATAGATGGCTCATGCTTTTTTATCCAATCAACCAGCCTGTGCCTCTTCAGTGGGGAATTCAATCCATTGACATTTATTGGGAGAATTGATAAGTGTGATGGAATTCTACTCAACTTATTTTGTGAAAGTCTGTTATGTAGTTTTATCATTTGCACCATTGTGGAAGCTAAGTTTTGACCTCTAGCTTCTGGGTGTTTACTTTGATGGTGGTCCATTGTGATGTGATGTTCAGTGTTGAGAATAGGTCTAATTATTTCCTATAGAGCTGGTTTTGTTGTGGTGAATTTCCTCAGTGTTTGTACATCTGCAAAATATTTGATTTGTCCATCAATTTTGAATCTTAGTTTAGCAGGATACAGAATTCTGGGCTGAAAAGTATCTGTTTAAGAATGTTGAAGGTGGATGACCATTCTCTTCTGGCTTGGAAAGTTTCTGTTGAAAAGTATGCTGTCATCCTGATGGTTCTGATCCTGTAGATCAGTTGGCACTTACCCCTGGCCGCTTGCAGAATTTTCTTCTTTGTCTTGACTTTGGACAGGTTGATTACAATGTGTCTTGGAGAAGCTCTGTTTGGGTTGAGTTGACCTGGGGTTCGATATCCATCTAAAAGGAGCGTTTCGGGATTTTTTTGTAAAACTTGGGAAGTTTTCATTTATGATAGTCTCCAGGGGGGCTTCCATTCCTTTGGGACAATCTTTTTCTCCTTCAGGGATCCCTATTATTCATATGTTTGAATGCTATATGAAGTCTCAGTTCTCTAAGCGACTGTTCTGCTTTCTCTCTCTTTTTTTCTGCCTATTTGACTACCTGAGTTAACTTGAACACTTTATCCTCTAGCTCTGAGGTTCTTTCTTCTCTATGGTCTAATCTGTTTTTGATACTTTCTACTGCCTCTTCACATACCCCGATTGTCTCCTTCATTTCTTTAAGCTCTGCCACATACTTTCTATATTTTACATATCTCTTATCTGAGTTTTGGTTCTATCTTTCCATTTTCTCATCCATTCCCTTTATTGTGTTTATCACCCATAATTTAAATTCCTTTTCTTTCAAATCCATTAATTCTTTAGTCTTCGGTAGTAGCTGCCTCTTGGTCCCTCCAAACAGAGGAGTTGCTCTGTTTTGGTTTTTCATGTTGCCTGAATATTTCTGTTGGTTCCTCCTCACATGTGCTTTCTTATTGTTTACCTCTCTTATTGTTTACCTCCTTGTCCTCCTTTTTCCTTATCACTTCCTTCTTTGTCTCAAATTACCTTGTCTCAGAGTTTAGGTGTTGAAGAGGCCTCTTGGTGTAAGGCCAAAAGGAAGAGAAGGGTGAAGAGTGAGCAGGGAGAAATAAGAAGAAAAGAAAGAAAGAAGAAAAAAGAAGGAAGGGGCAAAAGAAAAGAAAACAAAGGAAGGAGAAAGAAAGAAAAAAATTTAAGAACAGGAGAGGATGAGAGTGACAGAGGAAATGGTATTGATTGGTATGGTTTATAGGCCATGCCTGTAACTCAAGGATTTTGAGGGGCTGGGTTGGGTGGGTTCCTCGAAATCAGGAGGTCCTTACTAGCCTGAGCAAAGTCAGACTCTTCCTCTGTCAAAAATGGGAAGAAAAGGAAAAGGAAGAAAAGGAAAAGAGCAAAAATGAAAAACAAGAAGGAAAAATTAAGTAAAAATGAAAAAGAAATAGAAAAATTCTGCAGTGTGGACTTGCCAATATTTTCTTCCTAGGGCCAAATGTAGAAGGGCTCCTTAGACCATAATCTCTTGGCCTCCTTGAGGTCACTGTTGCTGTGACCTCCATGCCAGACCACAGCTGTGCCACACCAGCTTTCAGCAAAAAACGAAAAAAAGAAAGAAAAGAAATTAACAACATAAGAGAAGATAAAGGAAATTAAAAATACAGTTGTATCAAATAAAGAAGAGAGAGGGCTTGGTGCCTGTAGCTCAAGTGACTAAGGCGCCAGCCACATATATGTGAGCTGGCGGGTTCGAATCCAGCCCAGGCCCACCAAACAGCAATGATGGCTGCAACCAAAAAGTAGCCAGGCGTTGTGGTGGGCGCCTGTGGTCCCAGCTACTTGGGAGGCGGAGGCAGGAGAATCGTTTGAGCCCAGGAGTTGGAGGTTGCTGTGAGCTGTGGTGCCACAGCACTCTACCCAGGGCAACAGCTTGAGGCTCTGTCTTAAATAAGTAAATAAATAAATAAGAGAGAGGGAAGAGGAAAAAAGAAAGAAATAAGAAAGACCAAAAACTAAAGGAGGGATATCTTAGTTGTTGCCTGAGCGATTTATGTGGGAAAGATGAGAAAAGTAGAAGAGTATCAAAAAAGAGAATGGTGCGGAGTGAAATAGAATAAATGAGGCTAAAATGCTGTAACCAAAAAATACAGAAGCCTTTGCTCTTGATGAAAGTAAAAATGGAAGTTAGGAATAGAACCAACTGGCTTGGCACCCGTAGCTCATTGAGTATCGAGGCTGGTGGGTTTGAGCCTGGCCCAGGCCAGCTAAACAACAATGACAATTGCAACCCCAATATAGCTGGGCATTGTATTGGGTGCCTGTAGTCCCGGCTACTTGGGATGCTGAGGCAAGAGAATCGCTTAAGCCCAAGAGTTTGAGGTTGCTGTGAGCTGTGCCACCACAGCACTCTACTGAGGGCAACATAGTGAAACTCTGTCTCAAAAAAAAAAAAAAAAATAGAACCAACCAAATTAGCAAAAACCAAAACACATCAAAATAAAACAAAAAAACCTCTAATAGTAAAAAATAGCATAACCTCAGCAACAAAGATAAGAAGGAAAACAAATATTAAAAAATTATATACACACCCACACTCTTATCTATATATTGGAAGGGACCAACTTTAATAGGAATATATATTTGTTGCAGTATATTGCTAGGACACCAAGTAGCGCTAGGGTTTTTTATGAGATGGAGAACACAACTGGTAATCTCTCTCTAGTTTCCAAGCCTGGTCCTGCTTCCCAACTTAGTTGTCCTCAGTGATCATCTCATTGTTTCCTCAGCATTCAGACCCTGCCTGGTTGGGATCATAAAGCTTTCCAGAATCCTTCAGAGGCAGGTCTCACAGTGCCTGCTGACAACAGTTCCTGAGGGGTGCAGGAGTCCTTCAGCCTGTCCCAAGAGTGGAGTTCTGATCCTGACAGGTGGAACAAACATGGCTGTGCCTTAGGCTCCTCTTAAGAGGCCCACCCTTATGACCTCCTCATGACCTTCCCACAATGGTGGCACCTTAGGGATCTGGAACCTTCCCAGTATGGCTGCCCTCCCTGCCACCAAACTGATGGCAAGTCCATATCATCTGGCACTCAAATCTGGCTGCTGTATACTGTTTGAGTCTTCCACTCTTCCAAGCTTCCCATTCAATGCTGAAAACTATGAAAAGGCTTCCTCCCATCCCTGGACCTCCTTGGGGTGGGGGGTTGCTGTACCTTCAGGCCCCCAAACACTTGCCTAGTGTGTCAGATTGCCACACTGCAGATCACACACTGTCTTCAGTGTATCACCACCTTGCTGTGCACCCCAAGCTATGGCTCTAGGTAAGGTCCCTGCTGCAGGTATGGCTTGGTTCTCTTTCCCCAGTGGTACTAGGAGAGCTTAGCCAAATGATCCTTCTAGTCTGCCATCTTGTTCTGCCCCCTCATAATCCCATATTTCTTAGAGATTTTGTTCGTTTCTCTTGATTCTTTTTCCTTTATTGTTGACTAACTGGGTTAATTTGAAAGCCTTGTCTTCACACTCTGAATTCTTTCTTCTGCTTGGTCCAGTCTGTTGTTAAGACTTTCCACTGTATTTTGAAGTTCCCTAAATGACTCTTTCATTTCTAGAAGTCCTCTTTTTAAAAAATTATCTCTTCAGTGAATTTTTCTTTTTCTTTTTTTTTTTTTTAAGAGACAGAGTCTCACTTTAGTGCCCTCTGTAGAGTGCTATGGTGTCACAGCTCACAGCAACCTCCAACTCCTGGGCTTAGGCGATTCTCTTGCCTCAGCCTCCCAAATAGCTGGGACTACAGGCACCCACCACAGTGCCTGGCTATTTTTTGGTTGCAGTTTGACCGGGGCCGGTTTTGAACCCGCCACTCTTGGTATGTGGGGCTGGCGCCCTACCCACTGAGCCACAGGCACCGCCCTAGTGAATTTTTTATTTCATGATTTTTTTGTTTGTGTGTTGATTTTCAACTTTCTCATTGATCCCATTGAGCTTACTTGTGATCTGTAGTTTGAATTCCATCTCTGACATTTCAATGCTTTACTTTGGGTGGAGTCCTTTGCTGGAGAGGTACTGTGGGTGTTGAGAGAGCCTGTTTTTTCATAAGCCAAATGTCTTATGTTGGTTCCTTCTCATCTGGAACCTCTTCCCTCAGCTACTCTGCCTTTTGGCTTGTTCATGCAGGTGAATATTTGGCTTGTTCATGCAGGCTTGTTCACTGTGGTGTTGCTGGCACTTTGGGTCAGTTGGACCTCAGATCCCTTGGAGAATGTGCAGGTGCCAGTGGTGGTGGACTAGATTGTCATCTCCAGTTCTGGGCCCCTGGATGGCGTGCTTGAGTCCTGTGGGGACCTGACCAAGACTAGACTAAAACAGTTGCCCTTGAGCTTCCCTTAATTTAGAATATCCCCCCTGTGATACTGAGGGGTGGGATGATCTGCAGCTCCAGAACGATGCTCAGGCAGGAGAAGGGCAGATACACCATGATCCCTTCTTGACAAGATTAGCAGAGACAGACAGCTGTGGGATGCCCATGTTGTTCACACCTCCCTCTCTCTGCAGTGGCAGCGGTCTCTACTCTTTGTGTGTAGAGAAGCACCCAGATTCTAAGCTCCCACCCCCACCCAGCTGTAGCAGAGGTCATGAGGGCAGCTCACCCTGCTGGCTGCAGGGTAATCAGATTGTCTGTGGACTGTGGCTGAAATACTCAGCCAGGGGAGGTGATTGTGCCAGGGACATTTCTCCCAAGAGAGTAGGGTCCTCTCAGAAGAGGCAGGAAACTTGGGGAGAGGACAACTATTCTCTCTCAGGGGATCCAGTGATAAAGACACCCAGGGGCTGAGTTTCCCAAGTTGGGACAGTAGCAAAAACATAGCTTATCCATGAGGGAGGGAAATTAGCTGCACCCTCCTTGCAGAACCCTGCATGGTCAGAGTACTATTGGGTTTGTACCCTCCTTGCTAGCCTAGGACTGGTTATCCTATAGCTCACCTGCAGGAAAAGGTCATGCTGGGAGCAGAGGTGGCTGTGTGTGCAGCATCGGACAGCTGGAGGAGAGAGATCCCGGCCTCCACATCTTTTTCTGGGCTGCCCCACTTAAAACTCCCGAAATTGCACTCTGAGCCTATAGCCAGAGAGGGCAAGGTCTCTTCCGGGCCAACAGTGTGGGCAAGATACTGGGCAGAGTGCCATCTGCTTGCATCTCGGTCTCCCTTCAGTCCATAGCAGGGTGCCGGGAATCGTCTGAGCTGTATGTCTGAGAGCTTGGGCTCCCTTGTCCTCTTCAGTTGGGTGGGGCTGTGTCAGCCCAGTTTCAGCCCAAGGGGAGGGTACTGCCAGGCTTCAGACTCCCAAAATGGCACCCTGGGCCTGTGACCAGAGAGGGCAGAGCTCTTCTCAGGCAGGCTATGCTGATATGACACTATTGGAGGTGCAGCTTATTTGAAGCTCTGTCCCCCTGCTGCTGGCTGTGGGAGGCTGGGCACAATCCCAGATGCATGCTGCAAAGCCTGGTGTCCCTGCCCTCCTCAGCCAGGCAAGGCTGTGGTTCTGTGTACCTCAAACACAGCCTGAGGATGGCACTCTGCCCAGTGTCTAACTCACCAAATGGCTTCTTGAACCTGTGACTTGGAAAGGGTGAGGTCCACCCAGGCAGGCAGCATGGGTGAAAAACCATGCTGTCTGCTTACGTCTCAGGCTCAAATGCAGCCCACCGCAGGGCTATGGAGACCTTCTCAGGGGTATGAGGGACACCTGGGCTCCTTCATCCCCCTCAGAGCTGGGTAATGGCTGCAGGTACACCAAGGTTCTCTGGTATCCAGGCTCTCAGAATGGTGCCCGGCTAAGCTGCTCTAGGCTCACATGCCCATGGGATTCCTCCTTGCAATCTCTTTCTGGATGTCTTTGTGTAATCTCCAAGGAGCTCCCTGTGTTAGATCTGGTGTGTGTGTGGGGTGGTCCAGCCTTTCTCTTGTAGCCAAGACTGGGGGCTTCTCTCTCTGTTTACCCACCTCCAGGAACCTCTGTCATTTCTCTTGGGGAGAGGATGGCTCTGGCCAGGCAAGCTGCCTTGAACCCTCTCTTTACTCACCTTTGGTTCTTTTAGTTGCTTTCCTGGTGAATTCTGGCATTCTCTCCTAGGCAGTCGGTTCAGAATTTGAGAGTCTGCTTACTGTTGTGGCTTCTCTTTGCCGAGGAAGCACATCCTACCTGTGTCTAGCTGGCTCGTCTTGACCCTCTTGTTTTGTTTTTTTTTTTTCTTTCTTAATCATGGCCATCCTAATGAGTATGAACTAGTGTCTTATTATGGTTTTGATTTGCATTTCTCTAATGATTAGTGATGTTGAGCATATTTTCATGTGGTTATTGACCATTTATATCTAATTTTTAGAGAAATGTCTGTTTAAATCCTGTCATATAAAGTCTGAATTTGCCACTGTGTTCTTACGTTGGCCATATTGCACAAATAATTTGGTAAAGTTTCATAACTTCTGTATATCCGTGTCTCACAGCTGTGTCTGTGTTGATGTGTAGTGGCATCTTGCTGAGTGGTGTTTATTGTTGTGTGTTTTTTTTTTTTTATTAAATCATAGCTGTGTACATTAGTGCAATCAAGGGGTACAATGTGCTGGTTTCATATACAATCTGAAATATTTTCATCAAACTTTAATACAGCCTTCATGGCATTTTCTTAGTTATTGTATGAAGACATTTGTATTCTGCATTTAGTAAGTTTCGCCTGTACCCATTCTAAGATGCACCATTGTTGTGTGTTTTTGTATGCTCTATGACAACAGCTCTGATGGTCTGTCATTCCAGAAAAAGTTCCAAAATTGCTTTGAAGGGTAGATTAGGCGCTGGCATCAGTGCATAGCTTCCTATGGGAAGTACTTCAAAGGTGACCATAGTGACCTTCAGCATGAGGTGTGTAGCACTCTTTCTAGGGCGAGTTCACAAACTTACTTGTCAGACCTCATAGATAACCTGCTTATTGCATAATTAAACTTAGTAGCAGACAATCACAGCTTAATTTCCACCCATGGCCGCTTGTAGTGATGCTCTGTTGGATCTTCATTGCCTGCGTTTGGTGACAACTTGGGCTTATCTCACACATAGCCTTATGGTCACTTCCAAATACTGAAAAGTCTATTCCAGTGTAGTAAAAACTTCTACCTTTTATCCAGTTCAAAGCATCTTCCGTCTCCATTGATTTGGCCTTAAATGAGACTTGAGAAAAAGTAGAGGGGAAGGGAGTATGAGTTACTCAATTTATTTTAAATTATTTAAGATTAAGGAAATGTGGAAGATAGTTTCTGTTTGTATCAGTGCATCATTTAGTATACCTAAAATATATGTAATTAATAATTCAGGAGACAAGTTTTATTTACACAAAACATTTAATGGAAAGAAATCAATTGTGCTAAATTACGTGGAATAGGAGTATTGCTTTTAGAAAAGAGGGAGGCTGTGTGGGTAGACTAGTTGTGATGTGACGTAGAGTCCTCAAGAACAGAGTAGTAGCTTTCTCTGCTGCCTCTGTCTCCTGGCCTATCTGAAATAAAGGTTGTTCTTTCTTTATGGTTTTGGGTCTCAGAAGGGATTTAAAGAACTTGAGTGGGTGACTTACGTTGTAAAAGTATATATAATCTGCAGAACCTGAACAATAAGCAATAAAGTGTGATATTGTAGATAGATGACATTACTGAAGTTGAAATTCACTGTGATAATCTTTGAAAAAGGAAGATTTACCCCTTGTGAAGGGGTTCATTGCTTTCTGTGAAGAAGTGTTGTTTTATCTTTATTGAAGCACAAGTTGAAAGATGCAGATCATTTATTATGTCAGTTCTAGTAACCGTTAGAAGAGTAGATATTAACATGTGTTTTGTATCCAAAGTATTAATAAAATAATTGTTTTGAAGATACAGCATTGGTAATTTTGTTTTATTCTCTCTTTTGAAGGGTGATTTGCTAACAGTCAAACAATTGAACAATGGACATCTTTATTCAGTATATAAATCCTTCTGTGGGTATATTAATGTATTTGAAAGGAATGCTTCCAGCTGCGAGCAAAAAATACCCAATGTGTTTTTAATGAAATAGGGTTTTTTCTCATAAAAAGTTTGGAGGAATACAGAATTGATACATGGTATGCAACATAGATGCATCTTGAAAACATTATGCTACCTGAAAGAAGCTAGACTCAAAGCCACAAATTGTATGATTTTATATGAAACATTCAGACAAGGCAAATCCATAGAAATGTAAAGAAGGGTGGTGTGAGGTGAGAGGTTGGATGGGGTGGGAGCTGTGTAGGACTATTTATTTATTTATTTATTTAAGACAGAGTCTCACTGTCGCCCTGGGTAGAGAGCCATGGCATCACAGCTCACAGCAACCTCCAATTCCTGGGCTTAGGCGATTCTCTTGCCTCAGCCTCCCGAGTAGCTGGGACTACAAGCACCCCTCACAACGCCTGGCTATTTTTTGTTGCAGTTTGGCCGGGGCCGGGTTCGAACTTGCCACTCTCAGTATATGGGGCTGGTGCCCTACCCAATGAGCCACAGGTTCCGCCCAGGACCATGAATTTATTTACTTAGTTTTAGTCTATATTGTGCTGCTATGACAGAATACCACAGATATATATGTGTGTGTGTGTGTGTGTGTGTGTGTGAGTATTTATTTATTTTCGAGATACAGTCTTACTCTGTCACCCAAGCTGGAGTGCAGTGGCATTAGCTTAGCTCGTAGCAGCCTCAAACTCCTTGGTCTGAAGCAATCCTCTTGCCTCAGCCTCCTGAATAGTTGGGACTACAGGTGTGTGCTACAACACCTGACTAATTTTTCTCTTTTTAGTGAAAATGCGGTCTCACTTTGCTCAGGCTGGACTGGAACTCCTGGGCTCAAGTGTTCCTCTCATCTCAGCCTCCCAGAGTGCTAGGATTATAGGCGTGAGCCACCACACCTGGCTCAGACTGGATAATTTATAATGAACAGAAACTTACTGCTTCATGACTCCAGAGTTTGAGACGTTTGAGATCAAGGGCCTGGCACCTAAGGGCCTTCATACCGCATCATGCCAGGAAGAAAGGCAGAAAGGTGAGGGCAAGAGTGAGAGAGGAACTAACAAATCCACTCTCAAGGGTACCTCACCCGCTCCTGCAATAAAGACGTTAATCAGTTCATGATGGGAGTGCCCTTATGACCTGATCACCTCTTATTAGGCCCCACCACCCAGCTCGTGCACTGGAGATTGAATTTCTAACATGTGAACTTTGGGAAATACATAAACAATACCACTAACACAATTTTATTACTTTTTAAGAATAGACTTTTTTAGAGCATTTTATGGGCAAAGCAAAACTGAGTGGAAGGTATGGGCATTTTCTGTCTATCCCCTGCCCCCTACACATGCAGAGCTTCACCCGTTAGCATCCCCCCACAGAGTGGTACATTAGTTACAACTCATGACTCTACACTGAACAGGATTATTACTTAGGTGGTGTTTTTCAACTTTTTTTTTTTTTTTTAATCTCACGGCACACTTGAACCTTAAATTGTGTTGATCAAAAAAAAGTTCAAAAAAAGAATATACTTACTATGATTTGCACTTCTTTCGAAAATAATTTAATTAATGATCTTTATAAACATTTTCATGCCATATGTAAGATCCTCTCATGGCACACCAGTTGGAAATCACTGACGTAGAGTCTAGTTTACACAGAGTCTGTGTTCCTTCTTGCTGTTGTATATTCTGTGGATTTAGAAAAATTTATGACATGTATCCATGATTATAGTATCACACAGAGTAGTTTCACTGCTCTGAATGTCCCGTGCTCTGCCTGTTCATCCCTCTGTCCTGCTCAACCTCTGGCAACCACTGATCTTTTTACTATCTCCATAGTTTGTCCTTCCTAGAATATCATATGATTGGAATCATCCAGTATGTAGCCATTTCATTGGCTTCTCTCAATAATACGCATTTAAATTTCCTCTAAATTTTCAGTGCTTGATAGCTTTTTAAAGTGTTGAATAATATTCTGTTGTCTGGGTGTACCACATTTTATTTATCTATTCACCCATTGAAGGACATCTTGGTTTCCTCCAAGTTTTGGCAATTATGAATAAACGTCTCTGTGCAAGTTTTTGTGTGGACATAAATTTTCAGCTCCTTTGGATAAATACCAAATCCAGTGGGATCACTGGATTGTGTGGTAGAGTATGTTTAGTTTTGTAAGAAGTTGCCAGACTGACCTTTCAGAGTGGCTGTACCAATTTGCATTTCCATCAGCAATTAATGAGAGTTTCTCTTGCTGCACATCCTCACAGCATTTGGTGTTGTCAGTATTCTGGATTTTAGCCACTCTAATAGGTGTGTAGTCGTATCTTGTTGTTGTTTTTGTTTGCATTTCCCTATTATCAATAGCATATGATGTGGAACATCTTTCTGTATGTTTATTTGCCATCTGTATATCTCGTTTTATTGTTGAATTCTAAGAGTTCTTTATATATTTTGGATATGAATCCTTATATAATAGAAGTCTTTTGTAAATGCATTCTTCCATCTGTGGCTTGTCTTTTTATTTCCTTGATGGTATCTTCTGAGGAACAGAAGTTTTAAATTTTAATAAAGTTCAGCTCGTCAATTCTTTCTATCATGGATCGTGTTTTTGGTGTTGTATCTAAATGGCCCAAGGTTATTTATATTTTCTCCTATGTCATTTCTAGGAGTTTTATAGTTTTGTGTTTTTTATATTTAGATTTGTGATCCATTTTTGGTTAATTTTCAGGAAGGGTGTAAACTCTGTATCTAGATTAATTTTTGTGCATGTAATTTCAGCCTTGTGTGAGAAAAAATTGAAACACAGCTTACTTTTTTGATAGCACTGCCTGCTATGTCTCTGATTATCTTTTTTTGTTTTCAACCCTTCAGGTCACTTTGTTTTAGATATTTTTCACTTGAGGAGTGTTTTCTTTTAATAATATTTCCCATTTATTGTTACTGATTTCCCCCCCATTTATCTATTCATATATATTCTCAGGGTGCAAGTGCAATTTTGCAGCATGAATATACTGCATTGTGGTGAGGGGCCTTCAGTGCACCCCTCCCTGGGGCAGTGCACATTATATCCACCAATACAATGCAGCCTTCCATCACCCACTTCCCTCTCATACCCCCCACGTCTCTGACTCTGTTGTCTGTTTTTCCCCACTCTGCTTCCACGTGTATACATTATTTAGCTCTCACTTATAATTGAGAACATGGAGTATTCGTCTTTCTGTGTGTGAGTTGTTTCACTTAAGATAATGGCCTCCAGTTCCATCCATGTTGCCTCAGAAGACATGATTTTTCCTTTTTTATAGCTGAATAGTATTCCATTGTGTGTATATACATACCCTGCAGTTCTTAGGGTATGTATATATATGTGTGTGTATTTGTATGTATACCACATTTTCTTTATCCAGTCTTCTGTTAATGGACACTTAGGTTGATTCCATATCTTTGCTATTATGAATGTTGCTATGATAACATATAAGTGCAAGGATCTCTGTATGTATTTGTTTCTTTTCCTTTGGGTGGATACCCACAGGTGAGATTGCTGGATCATACGGTAGTTCTGTTTTTAGTTGTTTTAGAAATCCCCACACTGTTTTCCATAGAGGTTTCACCTTGTAGTATTATTTGAAGTCACACAATATGGTGCCTCCAGCTTTGTTCTTTTCACTCAACATTGTTCTGCCTAATGGACTCTTTTTTGGTTACATACGAATTTTAGAATTTTTTTCTAATTCTGTGAAAAATGGCATTGGCATTTTTATATGGATTGCATTGAAACTGTGTCTTCCAATCCATGAACATGAGGTCTTTTTCTTTTCATTAGTGTTTTACAATTTTCTTTCTTTCTTTCTTTTTTTTTTTTGCAGTTTTTGGCTGGGGCTGGATTTGAACCTGCCACCTCTGGCATATGGGGCTGGCATCCTACCCCTTTGAGCCACAGGTGCCACCCCTTTTGAAAATTTTTTTTTGCAATTTTCTTTGTTGGCATCTTTCATCTGTTTGGTTAAATATATTCTGAGTTCTTTTTTTTAAGCTATTATAAATGGGATTGCCCTCTTGATTTGGTTTTTGGCTGTATCATTATTGATGTGTGGACATGCTACTGATTTCTGTATGTTGATTTTATATTCAGAAACTTTACTGAATTCATTTATAAAACCTGAGGGTCTTTTGGTGGAGTCTGTGGGGTTTTCTCTACATAAGATCATGTCATTAGGAATGGGTACAACTTGATTTCTTCTTTTACAGTTTATTTTTATCTTTTTTCTCTTGCCTGGTCACTCTGGTCAGGGTTGCCTGTGCTATGCTGGCTGAGAGTGGTGAAAGTGGGTAGCCTCGTCTTGTTGCAGTTCTTAGGGTGAGTGTTTTCAACTTTTTCCCTTAAAGTATGACACTGGCTGTGGGTTTGTCTTATATGACCTTTATTATTTTGGGGCATGTTTCTTCAATGCTTAGACTGTTGAGGATTTTTATCATGAAGGGACACAGAACTTTATGAAATATTTTCTCTGCATCTATTGAAGTGATCATATGGTTTTTGTCCTTCATTTTGTTTATGCAATATATCATATTTATCGATTGGCATATGTTGAACTATCCTTGCATCCCTGGTATAAGACCAACTTGATCATTATGTATTGTCTTTCGGATGTGCTTTTGGATTTGATTTGCTAGTGTTGAGGATTTTTTATGTCTATGTTCATCGGTGGTGTTGGTCTTTAGTTTTCTTTTTTTGTTGTGTCTTTGTCTGGTTTTGTGTTATTGGCCTTCTAGAATGAGTTGGGAGAGAATTCTCGATTTTTGGGAATAGTTTCAGTATGATTGGTATTAGTTCTTTGTATATTCAGAATTCAGCTGCAAATCTGGCTGGTCCTAAGCTTTTTTCTGTTGGGAGATTTTTTTTTTATTACTGATTCAATGTCCCTGCTCTTCATAGGTCTGCTTAGGAGTTACATTTCTTCCTGGTTCAATCTCTAGAGGTTGTAGGTTTCTAGGAATTTATCCACTTCCTCTAGGTTTTCTGGTTTGTGAGCATTGAGTTGTTCATAATAGTTGGTGGGGAGGGGAACCTGCAGCCCTGGGGCCATGTGTGGCCTTCTGGATCCTCGACTGTGACCTTTCAAACTAATCCAAATTTTATAGAACTGTTATTTTTTATTTTTTATTCTTTTATTCCTTTATTTTTCTAGAACAAGTCTTTTAATTTCTCTATTTCATTTAGTTCTTTTCTGATCCATGTTATTTCTTTTCTTATGCTAACTTTAGGTTTGGTTTGTTCTTGTTTTTCTGTTTCCTTGAGGTGTGGTGTTAGATTGTTAATTTGTGATCTTTCTACTTTTTTGAGGTAGGAATTTAATGCTGTAAACTTTTCTCCTAGCACTGATTTTACTATAACTCACAGGTTTTGGTATTTTTGTTTTCATTTTCATTCATTTCATAAAATTTTAAAATTTCCATCTTAAATTCTTTCTTGGTACAGTGCTTATTCAGGAGAATGTTTAATTTCCATGTATTTGCAGAGTTTCTGAAGTTTCTCTTATGTTGATTTCTAGCATTATTCCACTGTTATCTGAGAAGATACTTGATATGATTTCCATTTTTAAAAATCTTTTATTTTTAGACTTATTTTATAGCCTAATATGTGATCTGTCTTGGGAGAATGTTCCATATGCTGGTGAAAAGAATCTATGTTCTGTAGTTATTGGGTAGAATGTTCTGTAAATGTCTGTGAAGTCCATTTGATCTAAAGTCTATTTGAAATCTAGGGTTTCTTTTTGGTTTTCTGTCTTGATCTGTCTGGTGCTGTGAGTGGGGTGTTCAAGTTCCACACTGTTGTTGAACTGCTGTCTATGTCTTTTATTTTTGACATGTAACCTTTTTAAATTTTGTGATTAAAAATGCTTTAAATATACGTTTCATCTTAACTACTTTTAGAATGAAATTTTGAAAAGTAAAAACAAAGCGTACATTTTACTTAATATGTATAGTTAGGAATATGTGGTCATTTTATTGGTTATTGGGTTTCTGATTCAGACATATAATGCTGCTTTTGAGTGAAATGTACACAAAGAAGGCATCATAGTACCAGCATTATGGGGTCTCAGGGCATGTAAACATGTCTTCCCTGGTAAGGCATTGTAGTACCAGCATTATGGGGTCTCAGGACATGTAAACGTGTCTTCCCTGGTAGTCATCACACATTCAGTATATTGGTTAAGGACAGTCCCCAAGCCACCTGCCAACAAAGCATTACACCTTTAGTTCTTTTCTGTAGAACAATTACAGACTGTCTAATATTACTGAGTGATAATGATGGACCTGAGCATCAAGAGGTATTTGTTTTGTGAATCTGACCTCTGATGTTGGGTGCATATATAGATACATACTTAGGATTTTTTTTTTTTTTTTTTTGAGATAGAGACTCACTATATCACCCTCGGTGGAGTGCCGTGGCATCACAGTTCACAGCAACTTCAAACTCTTGGGCTTAAGTGATTTCTCTTGCCTCAGACTCCCAAGTAGCCGGGACTATAGGTGTCCACCACAATGCCCGGCTATTTTTTTGTTGTAGTTGTTTAGTGGGCCTGGGTGGGTTTGAACCGGCTACCCTCAGTATATGTGGCTGGTGCCATAACCACTGTGCGATGGGCACCAAGCCCATAGTTAGGATTGTTATAACCTTTTCCCAAATTGATCACTTTATCATTATACAGAAATGACCTTCCTTGTCTTTTTGAAATAATTTTGATTAAAGTCTGTTTTATCTTATGTAGGTATAGCTACTCCTGCTCATTTTTGATTTCTGTTTGTGTAGAATATTTTTTCTACCCCTTTACTTTCACTCTATGTGTGTCTTTACAGATAAGGTGAGTTTTTTGTAAGTAGCATTTGGTTGGATTATGTCTTGTTTTTTTTTTTTTTTGAGACAGAGTCTCACTTTGTCACCCTCGGTAGAGTGACAAAGCTCACAGCAACCTCAAACTCTTTGGCTTAAGTGATTTTCTTTTTTTTTTATTGTTGGGGATTCATTGAGGGTACAATAAGCCAGGTTACACTGATTGCAATTGTTAGGTAAAGTCCCTCTTGCAATCATGTCTTGCCCCCATAAAGTGTGACACACACCAAGGCCCCACCCCCTTCCTCCGTCCCTCTTTCTGCTTCCCCCCCATAACCTTAATTGTCATTAATTGTCCTCATATCAAAATTGAGTACATAGGATTCATGCTTCTCCATTCTTGTGATGCTTTACTAAGAATAATGTCTTCCACTTCCATCCAGGTTAATACGAAGGATGTAAAGTCTCCATTCTTTTTAATGGCTGACTAGTATTCCATGGTATACATATATCACAGCTTGTTAATCCATTCCTGGGTTGGTGGGCATTTAGGCTGTTTCCACATTTTGGCGATTGTAAATTGAGCTACAATAAACAGTCTAGTACAAGTGTCCTTATGATAAAAGGATTTTTTTCCTTCTGGGTAGATGCCCAGTAATGGGATTGCAGGATCGAATGGGAGGTCTAGGTTGAGTGCTTTGAGGTTTCTCCATACTTCCTTCCAAAAAGGTTGTACTAGTTTGCAGTCCCACCAGCAGTGTAAAAGTGTTCCCTTCTCTCCACATCCACGCCAGCATCTGCAGTTTTGAGATTTTGAGATGTGGGCCATTCTCACTGGGGTTAGATGATATCTCAGGGTTGTTTTGATTTGCATTTCTCTAATATATAGAGATGATGAACATTTTTTCATATGTTTGTTAGCCATTCTTATGTCTTCTTTAGAGAAGGTTCTATTCATGTCTCTTGCCCATTGATATATGGGATTGTTGGCTTTTTTCATGTGGATTAATTTGAGTTCTCTATAGATCCTAGTTATCAAGCTTTTGTCTGATTGAAAATATGCAAATATCCTTTCCCATTGTGTAGGTTGTCTCTTTGCTTTGGTTATTGTCTCCTTAGCTGTACAGAAGCTTTTCAGTTTAATGAAGTCCCATTTGTTTATTTTTGTTGTTGTTGCAATTGCCATGGCAGTCTTCTTCATGAAGTCTTTCCCCAGCCCAATATCTTCCAGTGTTTTTCCTATGCTTTCTTGGAGGATTTTTATTGTTTCATGCCTTAAATTTAAGTCCTTTATCCATCTTGAATCAATTTTTGTGAGTGGGGAAAGGTGTGGGTCCAGTTTTAGTCTTTTACATGTAGACATCCAGTTCTCCCAACACTATTTATTGAATAGGGAGTCTTTCCCCCAAGGTATGTTCTTGTTTGGTTTATCGAAGATTAGGTGGTTGTAAGATGTTAGTTTCATTTCTTGGTTTTCAATTCGATTCCAAGTGTCTTATGTCTCTGTTTTTGTGCCAGTACCATGCTGTCTTGACCACTATGGCTTTGTAGTACAGACTAAAATCTGGTATGCTGATGCCCCCAGCTTTATTTTTATTACTAAGAACTGCCTTAGCTATACGGGGTTTTTTCCGGTTCCATACAAAACGCAGAATCATTTTTTCCAAATCTTGAAAGTACGATGTTGGTATTTTGATAGGAATGGCATTGAATAGGTAGATTGCTTTGGGAAGTATAGACATTTTAACAATGTTGATTCTTCCCATCCATGAGCATGGTATGTTCTTCCATTTGTTAATATCCTCTGCTATTTCCTTTCTGAGGATTTCATAGTTTTCTTTATAGAGGTCCTTCACCTCCTTCGTTAGGTATATTCCAAGGTATTTCATTTTCTTTGAGACTATGGTGAAGGGAGTTGTGTCCTTAATTAGCTTCTCATCTTGACTGTTATTGGTGTATACAAAGGCTACTGACTTGTGGACATTGATTTTATATCCTGAAACATTACTGTATTTTTTGATGACTTCTAGGAGTCTTGTGGTTGAGTCTTTGGGGTTCTCTAAGTATAAGATCATGTCGTCAGCAAAGAGGGAGAGTTTGACCTCCTCTGCTCCCATTTGGATTCCCTTTATTTCCTTGTCTTGCCTAATTGTATTGGCTAGAACTTCCAGCACTATGTTGAATAGTAAAGGTGACAGAGGACAACCTTGTGTGGTTCCAGTTCTAAGAGGAAAAGCTTTCAGTTTTACTCTATTCAGTAAAATATTGGCTGTGGGTTTGTCATAGATAGCTTCAATCAGTTTTAGAAATGTGCCACCTATGCCTATACTCTTCAGTGTTCTAATTAGAAAAGGATGCTGGATTTTATCAAATGCTTTTTCTGCATCTATTGAGAGGATCATGTGATCTTTATTTTTGCCTCTGTTAATATGGTGGATAATGTTTATGGACTTGCGTATGTTAAACCAGCCTTGCATCCCTGGGATGAAGCCTACTTGATCATGATGAATGACTTTTTTGATGATAAACTGGAATCTATTGGCTAGGATTTTGTTGAGGATTTTTGCATCTATATTCATGATGGGAATATTCATGAGATTGGTCTGAAATTCTCCTTTTTGTTTGGGTCTTTTCCTGGTTTTGGTATCAGGGTGATGTTTGTTTCATAGAATGTGTTGGGGAAGGTTCCTTATTCCTCAATTTTTTGGAATAATTTCTGCAGTACAGGAATAAGCTCTTCCTTGAAGGTTTGATAGAATTCTGGTGTGAAGCCATCTGGACCAGGGCATTTTTTGGTTGGAAGATTTTTTATTGTTTCTTTGATCTCGGTGCTTGAAATTGGTCTGTTCAGGAGCTCTGTTTCTTCCTGGCTGAGTCTAGGGAGAGGGTGTGATTCCAAATATTGATCCATTTCTTTTACATTGTCAAATTTCTGGGCATAGAGTTTCTGGTAGTATTCAGAGATGATCTCTTGTATCTGTGTGGGATCAGTTGTTATTTCCCCTTTATCATTTCTGATTGAGGTTACTAGAGATTTTACTTTTCTATTCCTCGTTAGTCTGGCCAATGGTTTATCTATTTTATTTATTTTTTCAAAAAACCAACTCCTTGTTTCATTAATTTTCTGAATGATTCTTTTGTTTTCAATTTCATTGATCTCTGATTTGATTTTGGATATTTCTTTTCTTCTACTGAGTTTAGGCTTAGATTGTTCTTCTTTTCCAATTCCATAAGATCTCTAGTGAGATTGTTGATGTGCTCTTTTTCTGTTTTTCGAATGTAGGCATCTAAAGTGATGAATTTTCCTCTCAAAACTGCTTTTGCAGTATCCCACAGGTTTTGGTAGCTTGTGTCTTCATTGTTGTTATGCTCAAGGAAGTGAATGATTTCCTGTTTTATTTCTTCCTGCACCCATCTGTTATTCAATAGAAGATTGTTTAATTTCCATGCCTTTGGGTGGGGTCGAGCATTTTTGTTAGAGTTGAGTTCCACCTTTAGTGCCTTATGGTCTGAGAAGATACAAGGTAAAATTTCAATTCTTTTGATTCTGTTGATATTTGTTTTGTGTCCCAGGATATGATCAATTTTGGAGAATGTTCCATGGGGTGATGAGAAGAATGTATATTCTTTATCTTTGGGGTGGAGTGTTCTATATGCGTCTGTCAAGCAGTTGTTCTAGGGTCTCATTTAAATCTCTTATATCTTTGTTTAATTTCTGTTTAGAGGATCTGTCCAGCTCTGTAAGAGGAGTGTTGAGGTCCCCTGTTATGATGGTATTATCAGATATCATATTGCTCAGACTGAGTAAGGTCTGTTTCAAGAATCTGGGAGCATTTAAATTGGGTGCATAGATATTTAGAATTGAAATGTCTTCTTGTTGTATTTTTCCCTTGACCAATATAAAGTGACCATCTTTGTCTTTTTTGACTTTAGTTGCTTTAAACCCACATGTATCTGAAAATAAGATTGCAACTCCTCTTTTCTTCTGAATTCCATTTGCCTGAAAAATTGTCTTCCAACCCTTGACTCAGAGCTTTAATTTGTCTTTTGAAGCCAGGTGTGTTTCTTGCAGACAGTAAATGGATGGCTTGTGTTTTTTAATCCAGTCAGCCAATCTATGTCTCTTCAGTGGGGAATTCAAGCCATTAACATTTATTGAGATAATTGATAAGTGTGGTAGTATTCTATTCGTCTTATTTTGTGAGAGTCCATTGCTTAGTTTTATCTTTTGCATCAGTGTGGAGGTTAGGTTCTGTCCTTTAATTTCTGAGTTCTTACTTTGCTGCTGATCCATTGTGGTGGTCAGTGTGCAGAACAGGTTGAAGTATTTCCTGTAGAGCTGGTCTTGTTGTGGCGAATTTCCTCAATGTTTGTATATCTGTAAATGATTTGATTTCTCCGTCAATTTTGAAGCTTAGCTTAGCAGGGTACAGAATTCTGGGCTGGAAATTGTTCTGTTTAAGTAGATTAAAGGTAGATGACCATTGTCTTCTTGCTTGGAAAGTTTCATTAGAGAAGTCTGCGGTCACTCTGTTGGATTTGCCCCTGTAGGTCAACTGGCGCTTACTCCGGCAGCTTGAAGAATCTTTTCTTTTGTCTTGACTTTGGACAGGTTCATCACAATGTGTCTTGGAGAAGCTCGGTTAGAGTTGAGGCGACCTGGGGTCCGATATCCCTCTGAAAGCAGTGTGTCAGAATCTTTGGTGATATTTGGGAAATTTTCTTTTATAATATTCTCTAGTATGGCTTCCATTCCTCTGGGGCATTCTTCTTCCCCTTCTGGAATTCCTATAACTCGTATGCTGGAACGCTTCATATAGTCCCATAATTCTGACAGTGAACGTTCTGCTTTCTCTCTCTTCTTTTCTGCCTCTTTTACTGTCTGAGTTATCTCAAGAAGTTTGTCTTCTACCTCTGAAAGTCTTTCTTCTGCATGGTCTAACCTGTTCCTGATACTTTTTATTGCATCTTTAAGTTCCCTAATTGACTGTTTCAGTTCCTTCAGCTCTGCTATATCCTTTTTATATTCTTCATATCGTTCATCTCTTATTTGATTCTGTTTTTGGATTTCCTTTTGGTTATTTTCCACTTTATAGCAGTTTCCTTCATTGTTTCCATCATTTATTTCATTGTTTTCAACATGTGTATTCTTTTTTTTTTTTTTTTTCGTTTAATCAAATCTAATTTATAAAATGGATCTGAACACACCTGCTAACATAGCTGCCATCCTGGATAAGCAAAAACTCACACTTGTCCACATTTCCACCCAAACTCTGATTTACTTGGGCGTGTATACAACAGTGAATGTACATTTCTGATTTACTTGGATGTGTATGTAATAGTGAATGTACATTACATGAAGTTGAAAGCTGTAAAGTGGCTTTTAACACTGAGAAAAAAACTGTTCACACTGGTGAAGAGAAGCAGTGTGAACATGTTAACAATAATACTTCATGGGGGTAAGGCCTAAATGATAATTTCTCAGTGCAAACCTCTAATCAACTGCATTAGACAGCTGAGCCACTAAAAACAAGAAGACAGAAGATTTATTTCAAAAAGGCAGTGGCTCTTGAACTGGTGGCTGAAAATTAACTGGAAGAAGCATTTGGAGTATGCCTGTGTGAGAAAAACAAGAATTAACTAAGAGCCTTTTATGAAAGTTTGGATATAGGTTGGTCTATCAGCTTTATAAAACTACATTTTTTAACAAGAATTTAGCACTAAAAATAAAATGGCACTCTTACAATGCTATGCACATGGATAATCTTCTATTTGTAATCACGTAGAGCAATGGTTATCGTGTCTGGATTTTAACTGGTGTAAAGAATTTTCAGACTCCATCGCTTTCTCCCCATAGACGTTCCTGCCTGCCCAGTTACTCCTGTGCGTGCCAGTGTCTAAGCAGCACTTGACAGTTTCCCTTCTGTTTATTTAATGCAAAAATGAGAAATTCTATAATGCATATAAAAATAACTAAACAGGATTCTGGTCAGCATGATACATTTAAAAATACATTCTGTATTTTTCCAGATTCTTTGTAGCCTTTGAAAGGTTTTTCAACATGTGTATTCTAAATTCCCTTTCTGTCATTCCTAACAGTTCTTCATAGGTGGAATCATCTGCAGTAGCTACCTCATGGTCCCTTGGCGGGGTTGTTCTAGAGTGGTTCTTCATGTTGCCTGGAGTTTTCTGCTGATTCTTCCTCATGAGTGATTTCTTTTATCTGTTTCCTTGCCCTAATTTTCCTTTCACTTCCTCTTGCTCTTTAAGTTCTCGGGCCTGTGGACTAAGGGTTACAGGACCAGAGGGGTGAGAAGGTTGAAGAGCAAAAAAGGGATGAAAGAAAGGAGGACCGAGTGATAAGAAAAAAAAGAAAAATAGAGAAAGGAGAGGGTGTGGGTAAAAGGAATATTGACAAAAAGAAGAGAGGCACAGAAAGAGGGAGACAGAACAATATAGGTGTACAGTAGGGTACTTTGACACAACCTTAAAAAAAAACCACCTTCTGGGGGTGCCCAGTTGGGTGGTTCCCTTGAGGTCAGCAGCTCTTTGCTAACCTGATCAGACACAGTACCCCACCTTCACCCAGTAGAGAGGAAAGACAAAAATGCTATAAATCAAACCAAAACAAGCAAACAGAAAACTTTACGGGATAAAATTCGGTGAAAAACTGAATAATAGCAGTAGAAACACTAGGAAAAATGAAGTTCTAATTATTGACAAAGACAGCAATGGGAAATTATAATTAAAGTAGAAAAATTGAGAAAGAAAAAGGATCTGTATGGAAAAGGTTGAACTTATAGAACAAAACAACATCAACAACATCAAAATAAACAAACAAAAAAAACAACCAAACCAAAAAAAACAAAAACAAAACACAACCAAAAACAAGGCAGTATGTATATGTTATTGAATATTGTCTGGGGAACACATCGTCTTCTGGGTTATGAGATGTTAATCACAGTTCTGATACGACTGGAGGGTGCTGATTTCTCAAACCCCAGCAGGTAGACACCCTAAATCTCTCTTCAGCCCACTTAAAAGGCACTTTGAACTTGTTCACTTGCTGAGCAGAAGCTTTCCCAGGAAAGTGCTTGTTGCTGGAATCACTGCTGAAGTGTCTATCCACTTACCCAGTGTGCCAAAACTGGTCTCACTCTGCCCCTGAGGGTTAGGGCTGCAGGGCGGCTCAGACCCTGCCCTTAGGCTACTCGGTCGCTGGGTTACCAGCTCCCACTCAATTCTAGCTCTGCGACCCTGAGCGCAGAGCTTGCCGGGGCAGATCGCTCACAATGGCTCCCTGTGACCCACCACCAAACACCATTAGCTCTGTCTGGCTCAGCGGCTCAGACTGGGGCCCTAGACAACGGCCAAAGTTCTCCGCACTCCCACTCAGGCTCTCCCCAAGGCAGTTCAACTGAGTGCCAAGTCCAAAGACACCAAAACAGTTCACAGGTAAGGGCTTTCTGGTTTGCAGTCTCGCTGCTACTGAACTTACAGTTGTGGGCGGGTTTAGACTGATTGAACACACGCGACCACTTGCCAGTTTTCCACTGTTTTAGTCCTCCTCTTGGGGTCCAGAAGTCTCTCGCTGACTCCCTGTATCCTGTCAGGGGTGATGATAGGCAGATCCCAGCAGCCAGAGATGCCTGGAGTTCTATCTCCCCAGACTCACAGTGCGCAGATGCAAGAAAGCTGTTACTAGGCTGCCATCTTGCTCCGCCTCCCGGCTTAAGTGATTTTCTTGCCTCAGCCTCCCAAGTAGCTGGGATTATAGGCACCCACAACAATGCCCGGCTATTTTTATTTTTTAGTTGTGGTTGTCATTGTTGTTTGGCAGGCCCAGGCTGGATTTGAACCCGCCAGCTCTGGTGTATGTGGCTGGCGCCCTAGCCGCTGAGTTATAGGTGCTGAGTCGGATTATATTTTTTAATCCATTCTGCCAACCTGTCTGTTTTATGTGGAACATTTAACCCATTTATGTTCAAGGTTAATATTGATACGTGAGGTTTTATTCCTGTCATGTTGTTATTTGTTTTCTACGTATTTTATAAATTCTGTTTCTTCTCTGTCTCTTTGCCTTGGCCTGTGACGGGAGATTGGGGGTCCTTCCCGGCAAGCAACATGGGCAGGAAGCTGTGTGTGTGGGGTGCGATCTGCTCTGGCTCAGTCTCAATAGCAGCCTGCAGCAGGTGGTGGGGACCTTCCTGGGGCTGTGTAGGAGCCCCCCCATCTCTCGCTCCCTCCTCTGAGGAGTACAGTGGTAGCAGCCATGTCTGTGGATCTCTGGTGTCTGGGCTCTCAGAATGGTGCCCAGTAAGAGAAGCTGGGCTGATGGCCTGTGTGATTCCATGTGGCTTCCTTTCAGGAGTGATCACTTTGTGCAACCTCTAGGCCTGTCTTACCTGTGTGATTAAAAGGTTCTTCCATAGCTAAGACTTTAAAAGCTCATCTTGGCAAGTGGAGCCCTGGAAGTTTTTCTCTTACTATTTCTCTGTGTCCAGGAGCGTCTCCTGGCTCTCAGCCACTTCTCAGCTGGGCAAGCTGCCTGGAACCCTCCCCTTACTTACTTTTTGGTGCTTCCTGTTACTTCTCTAGTGAATCCTAACATTCTCTCTTAGATGATATGTGTGAAATGTATCTGCCTAGTATTCTGGTTTTTCTCTGTGGCAGTGACACATACTGTCTGCATCTAGTTTGCCATCTTTGCATTTACAGTTATTAAATTGAATATGTCTCATCTTTATTATGTTATCTTTATAACCACTTTATGGCTTCCTGTTGTAACTTTATTACATAGTCTGGTTTTTTCTTTTCCTGTCTCTTAGGGTAATTTCAATGAAGTATAATTTTAATTTTAGCCATTTTAATAGTTAACCTATAACTTCAAAGGATACTTAACATCTTTATTTTTTATGTAACAATTTTGAAGTGAAGCAGTATCTATGGGCTGTCTGCTGTGAAAGATAATGCTATCAGCTCAGCACTACTGCCTTGTTCATACAGTTGTCTGTAACTTTTTTCATCTTAAGACAACAAAAAACACCCTTGATGTCATGTTCCCTCACGTTTCCTTTCCTCTCTTTTATAATAAAACCCTGGGAAAGAAGTGAGCTTGCATTTCTGTCTCCAGTCCTCCTCTTTTAGTGATACTCCCTTTAGTCATTAATTAGTTGAAACCCATAGGCCTTAAATGAAATGCTGGGGTAATACAATTTGATTATAATGCACCAATTTAAATTTAGGTTGAGATGTTATACCTGGAATTTAAAAATATTAGCTTTTAACAATATATATTAGGTGGATTATTCTGTTACTTGTGATTGGGTTACTCAGCTCTCAAATGCTTAGTCATTTTTGATCAGAATCAGGATTAAAGTTACGAATATCTCCCATCCCCCTGGTCAGATTGCTAGCTGGCACGGTGGGACATACACCTAGTGTGAGTTTTGCTATTAGGTTTGGTAGCATGGCTATTCCTTCCCTCACCAGAAAAGAAAATCTCAGTCACTCCAGAGTACCACAAGATGCTAACAGAGCCTGTCTCTTTTCTTTCTTTCTTTTTTTTTTTTTTTGGAGACAGGGTCTTGCTCTGTCTCACAGGTTAGAGGGTGGTGTCATCACAGCTCACAGCAACCTCCAACTCCTGGGCTCAAGTAGATCCTCCTGCTTCATTCTCCCAAGTAGCTGGGACTACAGGCATGCACAGCCATCCCTGGCTAACTTCTAATATTTTTGTAGAGATGGGGTCTCGCTAGGCTGTTCTTGAACTCCAGGCTTCAACTAATCTTCCCACTTGCCTCCCACAGTGTTAGGATTACAGGCATGAGCCATCAAGCCACCCTATCTTCTTTTTTACCAGATGTACCTCACCTTCCGTGGTGGGGAGCTGGAATGTTTCTCTGTCCTCTTTTTTTGGGGGGGGGAAGGTGACTTCAAGATGTCTAGTCTTGTCGTAGTCCCTTGCCAACTGATGCTGCTTTTTATAGATTCCTTCAGTCAGGTTGACTTCTAAGCATTTGAGAGCTTCAGGGCTCTCTTTTCAGATGATACTTACTCCCTAGGATGGAAATCTCATCTAGTGTCAGTACTGTAAAGGCCATCTGCTAATGATTATCATGTAAAAAAAAAAAAATTCCCTCAGCTGGCCTTTTCCTCTGACCTATACAGATTTTTATTCCACAGCCCGTTCAGCCTCTTGATTTGAGTGAATAATATGTATTTCACATCCAACAGTGTGAACTTTTCTTATTTATCCCTTAAAACCACTCATCTTTCCTGGCTCAGGAAATGGCAATTCAGTCTTTCCAGTTTCTCAGGCCGAGAACCTGGTATTTATTCTTGTACGTTGTGTCAGGTCTTCTTTCAAAACATGCACAGGACTCTTCCCTGCCCGTGCACCCCACTGCGTGGTCTGAGGACGGCTCTCTTCATTTTTGTCTGGGCTCCCCACTCTGTCCCTGGCTCTTCTGGCTTATTTTCTACATACCCCGTTTCCCCGAAAATAAGACAGTATCTTATATTAAGGTGTGCTCCCAAAGATGCGCTAGGTCTTATTTTTCAGGGGACGTCTTATCTTTCCTGTAAGTAGGTCTTATTTTCGGAGGATGTCTTATTTTCGAGGAAACAGGGTAGCACCTTGAGTAAGTGTTTGGGTGGTGTTAGGTTCTGTCACCCTCTGCACAGAATCATACACTGGGCTCACATCTCACTCAGGGTGAAAACCAACATTTGGTGCAGAGTCCTGTGTGACCCAGGCTCCCATTACTCCCTGACCTCATCTCTCCCTGGTCCCCGCTGCATGTGTTCCTGCCTTGTACCCTCGGCACTGCCCTTCTCGCTGCCCCCACACATCTGCACTTCTAGCCCTCTCCTCTCCCACAGCCCTGCTTGCACTCCCTCTTCTCCTAAACTTGCATTAATCAACTGACACGCTGGATGTTTGTTTATTGTCTGTTTCTCCCAGTTAAATAAAAACTCCATGAGGGCAACAGCTTTGTTCACTTATGTTCTCATTTCTTACAAGAGTGACTGATTTATAGCAAGCCCACAATAAGTAATTGTTGAATAAATGAATTTCAGTCAACTTCTGTCACAAACATCGATTCCCTTCGCCGTCTGGTCTCTCTGACTTTAACCTCATAGTTCACTGTGTTGCTGCCGGCTCTTGCCCTTTCTCCTCTTGTCCTACTCAGACTTCCATTGTCAGTAATTTCCCTCTTACTCTCAACTTCCCTCCATTTACATTTCTTCATTTATTCATTTATATATTTTTTATTGAGACAGAGTCTCACTTTGTGGCCCTTACTTTGTGGCATCACAGCTCACAGCAACCTCCAACTCTTGGGCTTAGGCGGTTCTCTTGCTTCAGCCTCCCGAGTAGCTGAGACTACAGGTGCCCACCACAACGCCAGGTTGTTTTTTTTTTTGGTAGAAATGTAAATTAATGCAGCCATTATGGAAAACAGAATGGAGGTTCCTCAAATAAGTATAAATATATCTATCATATGATCTAGCAGTCCTGCTGCTGTGAATATATATCACATGAGGTGAAAGTAGCATGTTGAAGATCATCTGCAGGCCCATGTTCATGTCAGCACTATTCACAGCAGCCCAGATGTGGAGTCTGTCAGCAGATGAACTGATAAAGTAAATGTGGTGCTGTTCAGCCTTTATAAAGAAGGAAATCTTGTCATTAGTGACAACATGGATGAACCTGGAGAACTTCACGTGGAGTAAAATAAGCCAGGCACAGAAAGACAAACATTATTAGTATAGGATTTCACTTATATAAAGGCTATAAAAATGTTGAACTCCCAGACGCAGAGAGAAGAGTGGTGGACGCCAGGGGATGGGATAGGGCAGATGCTGGTCAAAGGATACAGAATTTCAGGTAGATAGGAGGAAGGATTCTGAGACCTGCTGTACAACATGGTAACTACAACTGTTAGTTATAACTATTGTATTTTGAAAATCACCAAGAGAGCAGATTTTAAGTGTTCTCAACACAAAAGTTTATAAATATGTGAGGTAATGTATATGTTAATTAGCTTGATTGAGCCATATTCATTTCAAAACATCATGTTTTGCACAATAAATATACACAATTTTTATTTTCTAATTAAAAAAGAAAAATTAGAAAACAGAATTTAATTTTAATTATTTTAAAGAAATGTCTTACCTAACTGCTCTTTATCTTGATATTTGGTCTATTTTTTGAGTAATTACTTCCCATCCACATTGGGTGTTGATGCCTCTCTAATGTTAATTTTTTATATAAGGGAATCTGTTTTATTCACCTGTCAGTTTTTGGTCCCAGAACACCTTTAAGTGTATTGAAGCTTTTGATGTGTTTAATATTTGGAAGGGGCGTTAGTCTCTCACTGACTTTATTTCTCAGAATTATCGGTGATCCGGTTACACCTCCACGTGATTTTGAAAAACATTTGATCAAGTTATGGAAAGAAAAATCTCCATTTGGGGTTTTTTTTGTTGAATGTTTATAAGCGGGGATAATTGACTAGTACACATAAATTAATATTTTTATCAAATTTTTGCATTAGCAAATGTTCAAAATTTTAATGTTTTAAAATCTTTAATCCTTTTTTCTGTAAAGATCAAAGATATGTCTTCTAGTATTTAAGAAAAGATATGTACAAAATGTAAATGATGCATTAAATGTGTTTTATTTCAGATCTGTTTCCTCATTTTTGCCATTCTCTACATTGTTTCCTACTTCATCATCTTAAGATACAAGAGAAAATCAGGCAAGTAGAAATATTTTAATTAAAATCTTTATTATGATGTCACGTGGTCTAGGCGTGGTCTACGGGGTCGTGGGTGACTTTAGCGTGGTCCTGATGATGGTGGTGATGTGCTAAATATGCCGCTGACCGAAGTAAGCAGGTGCCTTTTACTAAGAGCATCTGACTACTTGTAGGATCATCCTCTTATCCCAGAGTTCTCACTTGTTACAATTCTTATATGCAACTAAGAATCGTGTTGTGCTATTTAGTATCTGGGAAATTCCAGAGTTCATGAGGATACTTAGCTCCTGTGACCAGCTCTGACTTGAAGCATTCTGCTTACCTTTACCTATCCCTTTTCTGAATGCTGGAACATCTCTCCTTTCTTTAAGGTGGTGTAGAATTTAGAATCTCCCTAATACTATTCAGTATTCAGTTTTATAGCATTTTGCGTTATTCTTTTTTATTTCATATATATTTTATCTAGCCAGGGGGACCACCATATCTTTATTCTTTTTTAAATGAACTTTGTGCTTGTTATTGTTAATTCAGTACCTAAGCAAGTGCCTTACCTTTTTCTAAATCTTAGTTATTTTCTAGATATCACGGGGTTATCTACCTGTGATGCGAGGCTAATGGTAGGTACTGTATGACTACTTAAGGATTTCTTGGTGTGTTATTAATTTAACACATTGACTGCCATCCTAGAAAAAAAATTTCTTTTTCCCTGGGGCCGTGATGTTTTATTGAGAAAAATAGAATGAAAAATTCAAGAATAAATTAATCCTTTACAATTATGAAAAATGTTATTTTTTAATTCTCTGTGTGTGAGTTACATGCAGCTCACATGTCACTAAGAATCAGTCTCTGCACTTCACGCCACCTGAGTTGTGACTCACGACATCTTATTGAAGTTGTTTTTGCGAACCAAGTCTTTTGTCATTCCACAAGTGTTTGTATCTGAGATGGAGCTTGGGTGGTCCTGGATGAGGACTCTGAATCATACCCTCTCTGTATGTGCAACAGGGTCACGTCACCATCAATTTGGTTAAAAGAGATTCCAGGCAAACATTCAAGGTGAAGTGCACAATCAGAAGTTACGGTAATTAGAGAATACGGTCCAGCACCTGTGTGGGGGGTGGGGAAAATACGCCGATTGACAGCAAAGACGGTGAGCAGAGGTTTCACAGCTTCGTGAGGTCCTGGGCTCAAAACTAACGTGAGTTACATACAATTCACATGGCAGTTAATGTTGTAGAAGGATGTAGTGCTTGCTCTAGTGTGTTACTTTGGTGCTGTTACTTGGCGTGTGACTGCACTGAGATACTCCTTCACCTCCATCTCTCCATATTTCAAAGCCCTGCAGATCCAAGAGAGGATCCTAGCTGTTTTTCTTAAAGCTATTTTGGTATGATTTCATAGCATCTGTGCACAGAAGGAGGGGAAGAAAGAATTAATCAATATAAATGCATTATTTTAAGGGAAATTAGGGGATGATAAATGGGAAAATTGGAGATTAATCTCGTGTTGTTAGAGTAATCTAGGAGTGGTAGGAGAGTGACGAGGGAGACCCTGGGAACAGACGTGGTGTGTTTGGAGAGAACCAAGATGAATCTGGAAACATCAAGATCTTCTTTAAGACTTGGTGATGGTTGAATGTTGGCATAGCAGTATAAAAATTAATATTGACTATGGTATTTTGTGGTCCCTTTGGTAGTAAAGCTATTGTGGGCATGGTAATGAAACATGTTGATTGGACTGACAGAACGGCCCAAATACAGCATTGACACTGGACCAGATTGGCACTTAGAATCCCATAGCCCTGAGGAGAGAGACGGAGGACATTAGGGGTGTCAGGAGGACCAGGAGTGTTTTGCAGTATTCTTATTACACTGTAGTCTCTTTAGCTGCTAAGTTATGTGGGAGGATGAGAGATGACTGACAGGAATGCGAGAGGGAAAGGGGAAGGTGAGCACTGGAGTGAATGCCGGCTGCTACTTTAAAAAGGTACAGAAAACAATATATTTGTGTGTGTAACTCAAACAATAATTATGAATTATTGAGGCGGTGGTGTCCAATGTTATTTCAGATGTTCCAAGATAATCTTCATTATTCCCATTACTAGTAACAAATTACAGAACATGGGATGAGTTCAAAGGTTCTGGATTTTAATTTTATAGTAAAAACTTTTGTTGAATATTATCAACTGGGAAATTTTACTCATTTAGTCATTAGCAGTTTCACTTAACATTGTATGACAATATATTTCATAGTGGTCCTAAGGTTCTATTAAGTTTTATTTTGTTGAGCATTAAGTATGTTAGATTTAATTAACATGATAGTTTTGTTAATGTGGATTTTTGATTAATTGCAACATTCCGTTTTCTAATCATATACCATCCTACCTAATTTTATTGAGATTTAAATTTGGATCTGTGCTGACATGAACACATTGTTCTTTGACAAATCACTTCTGTTCAATAATTGCTTTTTAAAGTTTATATTTTTATATTGTTAATAAATCAGTGAAACATTTTGTTGAAAGATGGAGGCATTATTAATACCTTAAACATTTTTGCAGATGAACAAGAAGATGAAGATGCCATAGTCAACAGGATTTCGTATGTATTTTAAAATTCATTTGTTTCTAATTTTGAAGTCATAAATTCTCAAAACTCAATTTAATTTTTTCACAGAAATATGGAAAACATTCACATAAAAGCATTTTGGCACATTTGTCAATGTTCTATTCTTGAGAAGCACAAATAAGCAAGTATACGGGATGTTTGAGGATTGAGTATCTTCGGTTAAAATTTGCTTATTTAAGGAGCTGATAGATTTTGTCTTCAGAGGATTTAATGAGGAAGTGGGCTCAAGTTTGGGAAAATTGCAGGACCATAAGAAAGAAAATATGTGGCTGTTGGTCTTGAGCCAGGGAGCAGAAATCTCTGGTTAACTGAAACTCTACCTACTGTGAGTGAAGAGATGGGCTCAGATTGTCCTTCAGGTTCCTGTGTACCCTGAGATATGACAGGGATGCCCTTTTATTTTTTTGAGGTATCAAACTGGATGGAAAGCAGTGAATTTCTATTATTTTTTGTTTGATTAAAATGGGAAATCACACAGATATACACGTACCTACCTAGGAGAGTTCTGTATCCCAGGATTTTTAAAAATTGATAATCAGAATTCTTTTGGAATAGTCTCAAATTTATAGAAAAGTTAAAAGTAGAATACCAAAAGTCTTTCTCCGCCCCGCCCAAAGTGTTTGAGAAATTGCTGACCTCAGGATTAGCAGTTCCTCAGGACACTTTCACGTCCATGTATACTTCCTATCAACAGTGCACTCTCCTATCTACCTGTCATACAACCACCGGAACAGTGACGTTGGTGCAGGGCCTTTCATAGCCCACGCAAACTTACCGTTCTTCCCATGAAGTAAAAGGACCCAATTTAGAATCTCACCCTGCATTTGGTTGTCATGTTCCTTTAGTCTCCTTAGACTGAAACACTTCTTCAGTATTTCTTTGGCTTTGCTGACCTTGATACTTTCGAAGATTATAGCCTACTTATTTAGTTTTTTTCTGATGTTTCTTCATAATTAGGATTGTGCATTTTTGCGGAAGGGAGTAGGGAGAGGAGGTGAGAAAGGGAGAAGGAAGAGGGGATGAGAAAAAGGGAGGAAGGAGAGAAAGCGATTACATATGTGCTCACACACACTTACACACACATTCAAGTAAATGCTTTCACATGCACTGAGATAGTATCAGCCATGAAAAGACGTGAAGTTGCAATGTGGATGAACCTCAAAGACATGCTAAGTGAAAGAAGCCAGGCTCGGATGGTCACGTCGTGTATATGACCCTATCTATGAGACATGCCCAGAATCGATAAATCCATCCAAAGCAGATTAGGGGAAAGAGGCTGAGGGAGAGGACAGCTGAATGGAGAACAGCTGCTATGGATGTGGCATTTTATTTTGGGATGATGAAAATGTTTTTAAACTTGAAAGAGGTGGTGGTTGAACAATATTGTGAATGAACTAAATGACACTGAATTATTCACCTTAAAATGGTAAATTTTATGTCATGTAAAATTTACCTTAGTAAAAAAAAAATACTTTCAGTTAATAAATGAATAGGCCTGATTTGATTCAGAACTGAAAAAGGAATAGAGGCTGGGCACAGTGGCTCACGCCTGTAATCCTAGCACTCTGGGAGGCCGAGGTGGGGGATAGCTTGAGTTCACGAGTTTGAGACCAGCCTGAGCAAAAACGAGACTCTGTCTCTACTAAAAATAGAAAAACTGAGGCAAGAGGATTGCTTGAGACTGAGAGTTGGAAGTTGCTGTGAGCTATGACACTACGGCACTCCACCCAGGGTGACAGTTTGAGGCTCTGTCTCAAAAAAAAAAAAAAAAAAGAAAAAGGAATAGATATATACCCTAATTTTTATTAGATTTAGGAATTTAAATTATTTAAATGCCTTGGAGGAAGTTAGATACAAAACAAAAAACGACTGTAATTTTGTACTGAAAATTCTTACTCTCTGGGTTTAAAAGTTAGGCCCCAAACTTGATGTTTCAAATTTATAGGATTAGGGGGTCTTAGTTTTATTCCTAACACTGTGACATTTGTGAATGTTCTTCAGTGAATAGTCATTTTTTTTCTGTTTAAATTACGGCTTCTTTAGCAATTCACAGACTGAATAAAGGTGCTCTCCCATGTGGTCCTCCAGGTGTGAAGGACAGGTGAGATGCATGCCCTCCTCTCCGTGTAGTCTGGGCACCACTGCGGTCAGCTCCTCTGTGTTCTCAGAGATCGGCCCTTCATACACAGGAAAGAGCACACCGCTTTGTCTTTTACTCTCAAAGTGCTTTGACGAAGGCCTGGCCATGTCCTGTTGGCTTGTGCCAAGTCTCAGCAGCTGTGTCACGTCCTTTCCCTGTCTTTGGGACGGCTGTTCCTGTACACCTGAGGGGTTGGGCTTTCCCAGCATATAGGTGGTTTCTGTGTCATGGTGATGTGTACAGACAGCCTCTTCTCGAGCGGCACTGGGTCTACGTAAAGTTGTAATGAAGTTAGGGGGAGTATGGGGGGAGAGGCCACTGTGAGAAAGCGCCTGACCTAGTCTGCTGCTCACTGCCCCTCACTGCCCCTCACGGATGTCTTTGTCACTATGATGGAGTGAGTGAGCCCTGACCAGTTAGGATGATATGGGTTCACCTTCTCCATAAGAGATTTAGAAACAAAGATTCATTTTGTCCACATGTAAAGGAAAACTCTCAATTTGTACTACTGCTGTGTGGATTAAGTAACATATGCAAAAAAATCCAGAGTATGGTGCTTGATGCATAATAGGTGTGAAGTCAGTGTTACCTGCACCTTAGTGCTTTTGACGTGTTTGTCTGCTCAGAATTTCTTTTCGTCAGATACTCCATTGAGTTAATTCTCTTACCCCCTTCAATTTGGTCTTGCTTTGTTTTTTCCCCAAACCTCAACATTTCAAAGAAAGAGGCTTACCCTGAGTGCTGTAGTTAATATTGAAACCTTGTGTCCTCTCCACTTCCAATCCTCACTTTGCTTTTTTCTTCTTTCTGTAGCAATTGTCATCTTTAATATATTACGTATTTATATAAATAATTGTTTATTGTCTGACTCTCCCTACTCCTATATAAGCCCTTACAGAGTGAGAATGTTATTAGTGTTCTATTCACTGTTGACACAGAGTGGTGAGCACTCTTAAGTGTTTGCCTACTGAAGGAGCCCTGCGAAAAGACCCAGTGAGTTAGTCTGTGCTTAGTAAGGATTCCGAGGGTGATCCTGTTGATGGTGCTGGCTAAAACCACCGCTTTAGGGTGAGGTATTAGGAATCCTGATTCATGCATTAAATGTTTATTGATTAGCTGAGATGAAGGCTTAAGATGGAATATAGGTACACCAACATTTTACAGATGAGTAGAGCCTAAGAATAAAAAAAAATAGGAAAGGGGGAATGTTGCAGAAGTTGGGTAAGGAATTTCAAGAAGGAAATCATGCTTATCAACTTGAAATGTCATAGAAAGTTAGATTGAGATTGCAAATAAAACATACCTGATGGATTTGACCATAAGGAGAACCTTGTCAGGACTGTGCTGAGGAGTAGAAATCCTATTACAGTGCATTAGGAATGAAATTGAAGATGTAGAAGATACAGAAGAACAGAAACACCAGAGGATGTTCATCCTTGGCGGGTCAGCAGCTAGAGGAGAAGATGAGGCTGGACGTTCAGAGTAGGCCAGTGAAGTGGGGCCCTATGAGATCAGTATGAACGGGAAGAATGGTGAAGACATCCTCCCTTGAGAGGCAGGAGAGTACTGTGTCTGGTCCTATGATGGTGAATGTGGAGGGAGTGTACCTCTCTTACTCCACTCTGCAGCAGGAGACTCAGTAATCTGCTTGAATGAGGGGCAGCAGGGACATGTTAAAAAGCTGGGGATGAGCCTGATGGTGGTGGTGAAGAACAGGGCACTAGAGACTCACGATTCAAAGGGTTCTTGTTTGCTGACTGAAAGTACAAGGTCTGACAATTAAATTTGCCAACACATCCTAGAACAAGTACTGCTTACCTCATTGCTGAATATCACCGCTGTTACCTTCAGCACACTCCCCTTGGGAAGCTGTGCACTGGTGCCAGCACCTAGTTCACCCTTTAAAGAAATTTTGGAATTTTCTCTGGAATGGACACTCTTGATGTCTTGAATGCGTCAAAATGTCTTCTTTTCGATATTTTATCTTCAGGTAAATAAAAAAGTCCTTGAAGGCCAAATCAGATGAATAGCGAGAGTGTTCCAATACAGTTATTTGTTTACTGTCCCTCATAGACAGTGTCGTGTGAGCTGGTGCACTGTTGTGATGCAAGACCCATGAGTTGTTGGTGAAAAGTTCCGGTAATTTTTTAAACTTTTTCACACAGCCTTTTTAGGACTTCCAAATAGTTAACTTGGTTAACTGTCCAATTGGTACAGTTCATAATGAATAATCCCTCTGACATCAAGAAAGGTTAGCAATATTGTTTGACCTTTGATTTGAACTGATGGAACTTGGTTGTGGAGAATTGGCTGACTTTCATTGTGCACTTCGATGCTTTCCTTCAAGGTCAGATTGGAGGTCATGTTTCATCACCAGTGATTACACAGTCTCAAACAAAATGTCTGCCTCTCCAAAAGGTCTGGCAGACTTCACCTCGCCTTTGCTTTCATTGGTGAGCTCTTTCGGGGCCATTTTTGCATGCACCTTTATCAAGCATGTAAAGATTTTCCTGTTTCTCTTTTGATGTTATTTGGTCTGCTATGATTCTCACAGTCAGCCAATGATTTTGATGCACAAGTTGATGAATTTTTGCAATATTTTCATCAGTTCTCCTCGTTATTGGCTTCCCTGACCTGTCTTCATCAGTGATGCTTTCTCTCCCCTCAGAAAAATGTTTAATCTATTTGTACACTGCCATTTTCTTCTTGGAATTATCCCCATAAACTTGGACTAACATGTCCCTGATTTCACTTTCTCTGTTATCAAATTTAACAAGAAATTTAAATTTCTTGTTAGAAATTTGGTCTAACCAAATGACCAAAATGTTTGGTCATTGCTCTAATTTAAGCACCAGCATTCTTGTGATAACACAGATAAACACCCAACAAAAATAATGAAAGCCACTGAGCAAGACACTGCCACTTGTCGACATGAACACAGCTGTGAGACACTGATATACCAAGGTTGTGAAACCTTACTGAGCTATTTGTACAGTGCTGCCAACATAAGTGCACAGTGGCAAGATCCTGAATTTAATTGTCAGACCATTTTTGTGAAAAGTTGTGGAGTGCTGAAGAGATTTAAGGGAGTCTTGCTGGTTTAATTCATCATCACCTTGCAGAGACACTGTCTGATGCTCCACGTATTCGTGGCTGTCTTTATACCCATCCCTGGTATACCTGGTGTGTGGCGGCAGGACAGGGAGAGGGTCTGCCTTCCTGGTTAGAGTAGGGAAATAGTCACAAATGTCAGGAGAACACTCTTGTCTTACTACTATGACAATTACAAAAGGTGTTTTGCTCTGAAGGTGTAGTTTTAAAAAATATTACTCTGTTTCAGAAGGTAACATTTCTTTTTTTTTTTCTTATCGTTGGGGATTCATTGAGGGTACAATAAGCCAGGTTACACTGATTCACTGATTGCAATTGTTAGGTAAAGTTCCTCTTGCAATCATGTCTTGCCCCCATAAAGTGTGACACACACCAAGGCCTCACCCCCCTCCCTCCGTCCCTCTTTCTGCTTTCCCTCCCCCCCATAACCTTCATTGTCATTAATTGTCCTCATATCAAAATTGAGTACATAGGATTCATGCTTCTCCATTCTTGTGATGCTTTACTAAGAATAATGTCTTCCACTTCCATCCAGGTTAATACGAAGGATGTAAAGTCTCCATTTTTTTTTAATAGCTGAATAGTATTCCATGGTATACATATACCACAGCTTGTTAATCCATTCCTGGGTTGGTGGGCATTTAGGCTGTTTCCACATTTTGGCGATTGTAAATTGAGCTGCAATAAACAGTCTAGTACAGGTGTCCTTATGATAAAAGGATTTTTTTCCTTTTGGGTAGATGCCCAGTAATGAGATTGCAGGATCAAATGGGAGGTCTAGCTTGAGTGCTTTGAGGTTTCCCCATACTTCCTTCCAAAAAGGTTGTACTAGTTTGCAGTCCCACCACAGAAGGTAACATTTCTAAAACTACCTCTCCATTCTGTAAGGGCACTTTTCTGTAGTTACTTGAGCAGTGACCACTTATATACTTTTCAGCTCAGGGCGTCACTTTTGGATCCCTGCCAGCACTTGGCTCCATGACAACCACTTAGGAGTAGCTCTCCTTAGAGCAGCTCAAGACCGGCAGGGATGATGTTATCTTTTTTGTATCTCCAAATACAATGTAGACCAATTATAATACTCAAAGTATAGGTTCTACTAGTTTTTTTGTTGTGAAGAGTGAGCATTGTAGTTATGGTGACCCTATTTTCAGGACTTTCTGGGTCACTGTGACTTTAAATACTTTGTCAGGTCATGGGTTCCAGTTTTTGATTTGGAAACTCTGACTGACCTTCATCGCAAGGTATGTAGTCAACGTGGTCAAAGGCTAGAGAGGAGCAAGGAGGGAGCAGTTGAGGACTGCCTCCCAGGGCAAACGACATTTGATGACTGTCTTGAAACTTATGTGTGGGTTCACCATGCTTAGTACATAAAGGGCACCATAGGAAGAGAGCAGACTGTGCAGAAGGCAGCGAACCCTAAAATCCCACCTGATGTTTGTTTGGGAAGTGAGGAGGTCACGTGAGTCTGAGTGTAAGTTGGAATGGGTCACTGTGAGCGAGCAGCCTGGGAAGCTACCCTGGCATAGCTGTGCAGGCCCGGGTAGCTTGGAGGGAATGATAGCAGTCAGGATAACGTCCTCACCTGTCTAGAGAAGCTGGCTGGAGACCTGCTGGCTGGTTGCTGCTGGAGTTGGCTGTGGACCCTAAAAGGAGGAGAGTCTTAGTGCCTTTCCCAGGAAGTGTTCATTCAGCAAAGCCGAACCATACAATTCTTCCAAGTCTTATTTGAATTTTAGTTTGGGTATATGGTCTGCATTTAAAAATTCATCACTAATTTACAGAACATGAACAGAGGAGGAAGGTGCCTTGTTACTTTTGGCTTTTAATTAGGAAAACACTTTAGTTGGTTGCCACAAGATGGCACTGGCCTCAAAGTTACTCTATAACAAAGTTACTCTATTAGATGTATTTTTGGGGTATTTTTTTCCTGCTTTAAAAAATTTTCTGTTTTTTAAAAAAAATTCTCCCAGTATTAACTTTAATGGAATGAATATTAAAATTCTATCTCTGATGTTAGTGAAGTTCCCTTTTTCTTTGCCATTTTATTCTTTTAAAAATCTTTAAAAATTTTTTATTGTAAAAATGTAAAACATTTCAGAAGTGAATAGCTGAGAAAGTGAAAGTCCCTATAACCCTCTCTTCTACGGGGTCATTACATAGCATGTGGTGTTGTTTGATTATATATGCATTTTGGGGGGCGTGAGCGGAAAGAATGTTTTAAATTTATTGATGATGCTTTTCTTCAGTTTGTTTTGTTGCCTTAATTTATTTTAGATATTTTTCCATATCAATACATGCCATAGCCATCTCATTTTTTTTAAATTAAAGAATAGTGTTTTAAATATTGTTTAATAGTTTTCTACTATTGATTGCTACAATTTATTTAACTTTTATTCAAGAAAAAATATTAGGCCAATGGTTAAGTATTTTTCCCCTCGAATAACCATTTGAAATTAATTCTTTTTTATACTGCTTTCACAAATATTTTTTCACCTAAAACAGTTGTTCTATTTAACAATATACACTGTTAACATATATTGTTAAAGTTGCTAATGAAATGCAATTGTGAAATACTTATATTTAAAAGAGGAACAAAACTATAGTTTATTCTTTGTAAACTGTGTGAAGCCCTCTGTCTTTACACATTCATGTCTGGGAATCTCTTTTAGGGACATTAGCCTTAAAGACCTTATTAAGGAGTTTGGAGTTCATTTAATGTAACTTCTAGGATCATATATGTATCATTTGTATTATTATACATATAATGCTTTTATTGATTAAAACATTGAAGGGTTTGCATTCTTTTTGATTCCTTCCATGTTCATTGCATTCTCAGATCACTGGTGACGACCCCTCTTCTCTCTTTCAGGTTGTTTCTGAGCACGTTCACTCTAGCAGTTTCAGCTGGGGCTGTTTTGCTTTTACCCTTCTCAATAATCAGCAATGAAATCCTGCTTTCTTTTCCTCAAAACTACTATATTCAGTGGCTAAACGGCTCCTTGATTCATGGTTAGTATATATTGCTGTATATAATTGCAATTAATATTTTAATTTTTTACTGCACTGCATTTTTAGATTTTTCTTTTCGTAGTTTCCTTTAGAATTTATGACTTCAGTAAACCATTTGGGTCCTTCATAAAGTCAGAAAACCAGATTTTACTCGTCACTTCTAATTTTTGTCAGTTATGTATTACTTTTCCTTTTACTTAATCAGTCGGTTTGTATGCTTACTGTGCTTTTGATAAATTTTCATCCAGATGTTTAGTAAGGTAATTGTGGTTAATCTGAATATGTCAGAAAAACTCAACCTCCATTTAAGACATAAAAAACATCAGCTATAGTTTGTTTAATTTATTTGTTATTAGTTTCTTTAGTCATTTAAAAATATAAGCTAGAAGGGGAAAAACACTCTATGTCAAGTATAAACTTTAAAACTAATGTGACTTCTAAACATTATGATGGACATTATAGGTTAACATGATATATTGCTTTGACTCTAGATAGACATACGGTCCACACTGGGCCAGACATTTCCTAGCAGACTCTGGGCAGGTCACTGTTCTTCTCTGACTGCAGTTTTCTTTTATCTTAATTGGGGTGACAAAACCACTTTGTAGGCTTGTGGAATGATGTATGCAAAATAATTCTTTTTAAATAAGCACTTAATAGGTGGTAGCTTTATGGTAGTTTAGACTATAAAGTGTTTTTCTTTTCATTTCTTTATTCTTTTCTGAATAATCTTGTTTTTAAGATCAATTTAGTGTGTGTACACTGAACTGTTTTCTTACATAGAAGGTGCTGGTGTAATTCTTTCTTGAGGAGTCTTAAATTTTATTACCATATTTTGCCCTGTATCATGTGCACTTTTTTGCCCAAATTTTTGAGGGAAAAATAAAGATGGATGTTATGTGTAGTACTAATTTTTTGTATCTACATAAATGTTTTAAATAATTTTATTTATGCTTATGCATTAAAAGTATTAAAAATAGATGCTAAAATTCCTTTAGAATACAAAAAACAAGTACCTAAATATAAACAAATGAAATTTGAATTTAAAATTAAGAGGAAAAATTTTTTTTTTCCTGAAAGTTTGTGCAAAAAATGTGGGTGTGCATTATATGTGGGACTGGATTATACATGGTACAATATGGCATATAATTATCTGTTAGAAGTGATTATGGGGCTTAAAGATTCTGATATCTATTCCACTGACCATGGCCATACACTGCCCTCTTTAAGAGTGTTGTTAATTTAAGAGTAACAACTAGTTACTATGAGTGTTATTAGTTGTTTTATTAATGTCATTAGGTTATTGATGTTACTAGTATTAATAGTTATTGTGTTGTAGGGTGGGTTGGATAGATTCTATTTGAACAGCAAAGGCAGATGACAAAATCAGGACACCTCATTTCTAGATGAATTTTCAGATGGACCCAAATCTTTTTTCCCCCATAGCGATGTGAGAAATTTTATAATTAGTGAACAGTCTTTTTGTGAAACAGTATCTAGAAGAAGAGTAGTCAGTGGTAAGAATTTACTGTTTGAATTTCTTCATCCCATTTTTAAGGTAAAATGCTTTTGATAATTTTTTTTTGTTACTAAAGAACTTCTTATGAGTTAATGATAAAATGCTAACAATACTTTAAGCTAACTTGCCATTTGAAATAGAAAAAATGTATCAGAGATAGCTTATTTTCATTAATTTTGCAGTGTAGGTCAGTGAATTTGGAATTTCTGAGTTAACATACAGAAGCGAGGGCTGAGTACAGTGGCTCAGGCCTCTAATATCACACTTTGGGAGGCTGTGTCAGGAGGATTACTTGAGGCCAGGAGTTTGAGACCAACCTGAGCAACATAGCCAGGGCTTATCTCTACTAAAAAAAAAAAAGGAAGGAAAGGAAAGGGAAGGGGAGGAGGGGAGGAGAGAAGGAGAGAAAGCCACTCTAGACCAGGCAACAGAACTAGGCCCTGTCTCAAAGAAGGAAAAAAAGGGAATAATTTGTCTCTGTAGTATTATTACAATTAACTATGCTTAGTTTTTATATTTGGCATTTTGCGTTTGGAAAACATCACTGTCACAAACAGTTGCTATAAAAAGCTTTGCTGCAGACTGATGTAACTTCTCTTTTAAATTGCTATCGTATTCTTTGTGCTATAATTCAACAGAAGAAAAGCACAAATTAAAATTTAAGAGAGTACCAGTTTTGCATGTATGACCAGAGTAAATTTCATGTTTCCTGCTGCCTGAGAAAGTACAGAATATGCTTCTGTGGGTGACGTCATTTTAGCCGTCTCTTATCCTGTTGCCGACACTGTGCTCTGTATGTTGGGAACATCAACCACTTCTGTGTCTTTCCCTGATCCTACAAGTAATATGTATGTGCTCAGTATACAGAATGTGGAAAAAACCAACGTGCACCTTTAACATTGTGTGCATGTATATGTCATATAGCATATAAAGTTTACATTTTTAATTATATATATTTAAAAAACATAAAAATTTACATTTTAAAATATATTTTTAAATGTATGTAACTTAAATATGTTTAAATTATAAATAACATATTTATTAATATAAACTTAATAATATTGTGAATGTTTTCTATGCCAATCGATGTCCTTTGAAAACATTCTCAGAGCTGTAACAGGAGCCATGTATACAGCAATACATTAACCTCATGGTTTTCAAAGGATTATTTGGTTTTTAAGAGTGGAATTATTTATTCCTCCAGTGACTTATTCCATGGATTTTTTTCCAGATTTGAAATAAATAGCTGAGTTGTTCCCAGGCATTGAATCTGCCCTCTCCTTTTTGTGGAACATGTTACTTAACCATTTTCCTTTGTTGAACATCCAGAAGATTTTCAAATTTTAATTATTATTTGGGTTTCTGACAACTTCCTTAGATGGTAATTAGAATGAAAATTATTAGGCTAATGAATATTACTACCGAACTGTTTTCTAGAATTACTTTTTAAATATTCTCCTAATAAATAATGAAGGAGCCTTTTGTTTTTAACCACAAATTCAGGAACTTTGAATATTATTATCTTTAAAATCTTTTCTAATTTCATGGATAGAAAATGGTTTCTCATTATTGTAATTTTAATTTTTAAAAATTTTTAGTGAGGTGGGACATTTGATTTTAATTTATAAAACATATAAAAGATGTAATTATCATTGTGTTTTATGTCCTTTGCCCTTCTTTATTTTTTATATTGAATTTATGACCTCTTTATATGTGAAAACATTGGCTTTTTGTTCAATTTTTATAAACATTTTTTAGTTTTTTTTTTTGAGACAGAGTCTCATTTTGTTGGCCTCTGTAGAGTGCTATGCTGTCACAGCTCACAGCAACCTCCCCAACTCTTGGGTTCAAGTGATCCTTTTGCCTCAGCCTCCCAAGTAGCTGGGACTAAAGGTGCCTGCCACAATGCCTGGCTATTTTGTTGTTATTGTAGTTGTCATTGTTGTTTGGCAGGCCCTGGCTGGGTTCGAACCTGCCAGCCCTGGTTAGTATATGTGGCCGGCAGCCTAACCACTGAGCTATGGGCACTGAGCCATTTCTAGTTGTTATTTTGCTTTTTTCCCCTTTATTTGCTTTTTTGATTTACAGAATTTTTATATTTTTAAGTTATATGATCTTTTTCTTCCTGTAATTTTCCTAATTGCTTTATGTTTAGAAGATCTTTTTTCTGTCTTGAGATGTGACAATGGCTTGGCGCCTTTTGCACCGTGGTTACGGAGCCAGCCACTGGAGGCAGGTTCGAAACTGGCCCAGGCCATCTAAGCAACAATGACAACTGCAGCAAAAAATAGGCAGGCATAGTGGCGGATGCCTGTGGTTCCAGCTACTTGGGAGGCTGAGGCAAGAGAATCGCTTAAACCCAGGAGTTGGAGGTTACTGTGAGCTGTGACGTCACCTTACCGAGGGTGACATAGTGAAACTCTATCTCAAAAAAACAAAAGAGATGTGACAAATGTTCAGTTTTTTCCTTGTCTTTTAAAAAATGGTTTTGTTTACCCTTAACTGTTTAATCCATCTGGAGTTTATATACAGGTGGGTAACTACCTTTTCTCTAGGTCTTTTCCCAAAGCTAGCTAGTTGTTCCACTAATTGAATATTTCTTCTTTTCTCTGCTGATATTTTATGCTTCATATTTGGTGTGTTAAATTATTACATAAGAGTTTGTTTTAAGTTAAATACACGTTTAGAAGCCAGCAAGACCTGGCTTGAATTTCAGGTCTGTCTTTAACTAACAGCAACCCCAAGCAAATTGTTTAAGCTTTCTAAGTCTCAGTCTGTAAATTGATATATCAAGGTTTAGTTATATATAGAGTTATTATATACAGTAAGTGAAATATGTGTATATTTTAAAATACCTAATTTGTTCCAGAGTAAGTGAGAAATAAGTGCTAGGTTATAGTTCAGGTTTTTCCGACTGGTTTGTCTGTCTATTCCTATGCTAATGCCATATTGTTTTGAAGACTGTAGTTTTGTAATAATTTGGTCCTGCTAGGTTTTTAAAAATTCATATAGTTTTTGAAGGTTCTTATGCAATACGGGATATGACAATGCTATGGAAATTGTTTTTAGTTGTTTATTATATATAATTCATAATGTACCAACATTTGTGTTTAAAGAAACATATATTTGGTGGGGAAACAGTAATCACACTTAGCAGAGGTCATAGCTGTGTTGGTCTTGGTGAGTGGTAGTCCATGTCAATGAGCCCATCTGTAACCACTGTCCTCAGCACTGTGGCAGCTCTGTTCATGAGCCCATTGGGGTGCCTGGGCAGCAGTGCCTGAAAAGTCTGATTGTTCCTTTTTCCTCGAAGCGCAGTTATATTATCCATAGTCATTTGTCAATAAGTCATTTGCTGTTTTGTGACATTTATAGGATTCTTTGAGGACTCGGAAAATTTCTTGATTTCTTTTACTCTCCCAGAGAGCATGTGTTCTAGTACTTTCACGCAGAAAATGTTTAATATTTATTGATTAAAGGAATAAAAGTTATCAATTGTGTCACTGAGAATATTTTGGTAAAATATTTAATTTGAAAAGAAATTTAATGGCTTATTCTTACAAAATTGTCACGATGGATGTTTTTGATCAATTTTTCCTTTAATGTGTAAATCACATATAGATTAGAGGTTAAATATGTGTTGATAATGCTTTTGTATGTGTAAAGGTATTTGGTTTGTCTTAAACAAAATGTTTGGATTTTAGGACACACAGGTTTGAGATGTTACATTTTAACCACATTGCTTTGGAATGCTGCTTAACTTCTTTGCACCAGAATTTTGTAACATAAATAAAATATTAACCTTAGTTTTAAAAGTTTGTATAGTGTGACAAGATGTACCTCTGTCTACAATGAGAAAATAGCTGGAAAACATCATACACAAAAATGACATTGGAACATGGAATGAGACAGAACTGATGGTGATGCTCTGGTCACTGAGCTTTTGGTGGTCACCATCACTTGTCAGCTTGGTGCTTGCGAGGTGTGTCCCATCATTCACCATCATTCAGTATGAGCTGGGTCATGACGCGTCAGCAAGTATAGTTATTATAGGATGGAACAAAGAGGGCAGAGATGGTAAGTGAAAATGGTAGTGAAAACTTATTTTGTTATAATTAAGATAGGGAAAACAGTAAAAAAAAGGGACAAAGTATACATTTATACACATTTTTTGTATCTCGTATACTCTTAAAAAATTAGTAGAAAAATATGAAATCCTTCAGTTCCGTATGTTGAAGCAGCAGTGATGCAGCTGCTTACTGGGGTTTCCTTTGGGGTGATGAAAGTGTTCGGCGCTGGACAGAGAGGGTTGTCACAGAACAGTGCAGACGCACTAAGTGCCACCGAATCATTCACTATCAAAAGACTGATTTTATGTAATGTGAGTTTAAAATGAAAACTAAGTAACAATTTTGGAAGATAATGAAATGACGAAATTAAGTTGTAGCCTTAAATAAAGTCAGGAAACAGTTCTTCAGTTTTTAAGATATTTTTACCCAGTGGGGCCCGAGTTTAACTAAGCTGTCCACTCACTTCTGACCAGAGACAGAAATATATATTTATAACATGATTGCCCAGTTTCAGATTCATTCCGTTTAAAGATAACCACAGTGACTCTGACAAGTGTCTCCAAGCGCTGTGTACTTATTCTGGTTTATTATCATGAATAGATGGCATGCTCTTTTGAATCTTAGGAAGAAACAGTGCAAACTCTACCTTTTAAAAAATCCATTGTTGGCATCGTCTGTAGCTCAGTGGTTAGGGTGCCAGCCACAAACCCCCAGGCTGGCGGGTTCAAGCCTGGCCGGGCCAGCTAAACAACAAGGACAACTGCAACAGAAAAATGGCCGGGATTGTGGCGGGCGCCTGTGGTCCCAGCTACTTGGGAGGCTGAGGTAAGAGAATTGCTTAAGCCCAAGAGTTTGGGGTTGCTGCGAGCTATGACGCCACAGCACTCTACCACGGGCTACATAGTGAGACTCTGTCTCAAAAAAGAAAAAAAAGAATCCATTGTTAAGTTTTATAGGAGATCAGAACAACCAAATTTTTATGTTATAAGCAAGTAAACTTAAAAATGTAAGTATATTTATTTATGAATAAATATTAAATCATAAGTAAATCTTTAATAAGTTTTAATATACCAGTTCCTACATTGTACAATATTTATACAATATAATTTTACACAATTGTATAATATTTATATAATGTACATATATTGCTTTTTTGTTATAAGAAAAAAGTTATATTAAGGTAAAAGTTTTCACAACTCATTGCTGAAATTATTTTTCTTTCCCCTAAGAAAACAAGCAAAAGCTATTCTAATTCTGAGTTTTCAGAACACTATATGAAAGTAAACTTACGGTTTTTTCTCGAATGCTTATGCTTTCTTAGAATTTTAAAATATTGTGTAAGTCACTTTTTGACAATTGGATTAAATCTTCAATTCAGCTAAAGTATTGGTTTTAACTTAGTTTTGTCATTTTGGAAATTATTGAATATAGATGAACTTTTATTAATTTACTAATTTATATTCACAAAGTTGTTTTTGTCTGTTTGAGGAAAAGTGAAGTTTGCTCCATAGTATTGCATATGGGATTTTTAAATATTTTGTGACTCCAGCAGATGGAGCTAGAAGTTAATGCATCCTTGGTGATCTGGCAATTCAGTCAGTCTTGTTATGTTTTGTTTTAACCAAGTATTCTGGGAATACTAAATAACTTTTAAATGCAAATACCTTTTTAGGGGATGGGCATTTGACATCTTTCAAATAGGTTGCCATAGACACTGATTTAGACAAATGTTTAGGATCCTACTGCTATATGGAAGCATGTAATTTTAGCTGTCTGGAGTAAAGTGATTTGACTAATATTTTATAAATTAATATGAAATAGATAATAAATGTGTATATTGACCGTAATAGTAATTTTTTAATTTAAGAATTATTTATTAAAATTATGAAAGACAGTTAAGGAATATTTATGTATGTATTTATATATGATATATATTTGCAAAATGCTAGAAACCTATTAAGCTCTGCAGAGTTGTTGGGAATCTAATTACTACTTAGCAATGTGTAACAGATTCATTAGATGGTCTTTTCATAGTGACTTATGTGTTGCACAGTTTATATTTAGATTAGCATAAGTTAAGACTGTTCTGGTTGATAAACTTAATTTTTTTCTATTATTTAGAATGAAAAAAGCTGGTCAACCAATACATGAAAAAGGGAATCTAATTTCATGACAGATTGAAGTAGCTGATATTCAGAACCTTTCTAGGTTTAGAAGCCTTATAGATATTGCTACTTGTTAGATCTGTTGATAAAGATTTTTAAATTTAGTTTTGATGACCATCTTAGTTTTGTAAGTGTAATGGTTAGAGTAGATACTTTTTAGTTATTTGTGAGCTTTCACTTAAGGCAAATTTTTATCAACTTTTGACTTAGAAAAATTGAATTTGTGCTTTTTACTCTATAACAGGGATATATATGATGGAAAGATAAATCTGAAGCATGTACGTTTATAGATCAGCAGCAACAATAAAACAAGTCTCTTTTTGTGCTAGAAATGATAGTTGTTTCTTTTTCTTCTGAATATAGAAGTGTAGTGGACCCTTAACATTTAAGGGTTTATATTCATGGTTGCGGCTATTGTGAACAGTCTTTGAGGCTCCCTGACGTGCGGTAGTTTGTAATTTTTGTGAGGCTACAATTTGAATTATGCACTTGGTGAGGCTGGGGGTAAAGTGAGCCCTGCCTGCCCTGTGAGCGCGGCTCAGTGTCCCCATCACCGTTGAGCTATGTGGTTTCCTGCCCTTTGAATGCACTTAATGGGGGAAGTGATATGATACAGGAGTATAGGGAGTTTTGACTTTCATAAAAGTGTTTAAATTATGCTCCATGATTTTTAGAGGACTTTATGTGTTCCTCTAAAATGTCCTCCCTGATGTTTTTTAATGTTTTGGGTGTTATTCCTTTTCCAGTCTTCATAAGAGCCCTGTGAGTTACAGCCTGTTGAATCCTTAAGGAGACTGAGTGACAGAGTTGCAGTCCCCTTTCAATGTCACATGGAGCTAATAGGTGCAAACTCAGGCTTGTCAGACATCAAGCACCACTCACTCAGACCTCTGCATGGTGACTGCTTTATTGAAATTGGATTTTTAAAAACCTTTCTGTAGTTGAAAGTGTTTTGGTGTCTTAAGAAGGCCTGAGTGTGCATGTGCCCATCCACATGCAGACAGCTGAGAAGACAGATGTGGAAATGTTGTGTTCTATTTTACTGTCTTACAAACTGATCACAGTTGGGATGTGAATGGATGGATAGAATTAAAGGGATGTCATTCTCATTATTTCCCTTAGTAAAATCTTATTAAACTGATATGATATGCTCTTTTTGGCAGATAATGTTTACAGAATTTAAAATATTGTACCTTTCTCACCCAGAATGTTAACTATGAGATACCATTTAGTGATGTGGGACAAACAGGAGATCTGGAATCTGATCCTGGGTCTATCATTTGTAATTTATGGGATTTATGTGGAATTTACTGACTTTTAAAAAATAGTTCGGTTCGTTAATGAGTCGGAGAAGGAGATCTTAGATTTTTTTCTATTCCAAATTTCTATGTTTTTATGTTATTCTTGGTGCACTAAGATAAAAGTAAACTTTTGTTTATCTTGAACAGATCTTAATTTCAGATTCTCACAAACATTATGTTTACTCTATTTAAGTATTTTGTTGAAATAAAGATCTTTAAGTCCATTAGAAATAGAAAGAGACGTCCATAGAAGCAATTCTTTGTATGGAGCAGATATAAAACTAGGACTTTCCCCCTCCTAGCCAGTGATTTTCAACTGATGTGCTCTGAAAAATTTTAAAGGTTATTAATTAAATTATTTTCAAAAGAAGTTCAAAGCATAGTAAGTATATTCTTCTTTTTACTCTTTTATTTGGTCACCATAATTTAAGTGTGATGCAGAAGTTTATAGGTTCAAGTGCTGAGATAAAAAAGGTTGAAAAACACTGCTGAATGTGAATTGAAATCTGGTACAGAAGAGCATGACCCAGTGAGGCTTTCCAGTTATTTAATTACATTTAAAATAGTTCCAGCATACCATCATTGGAATAGATTGCACTTTCCGAACCTATCAAAGAGCAAAATAGAAAGGGTTTGGAAAAAGGAGAGAAAAGAATAATCTTGATAGTATTTGTGAGGTATCTTGGAGTCCTGTTGTAGAATTGGATAAGGTCAGACAATTAAGTTCATGAACTCATCCTAGAAAAAGCGCTGCTGCTGCTGTGGTCACCTTTGGGGTGCTCCGTGGGGAGCTGTGCGCCGCCACCAGCGCCTCATCCACCTTCAGAGCAGCGTTGGAACTCTTTCTGGAACGGCCATCAGAGTTGTCGTCACATGAACTCTGACAGTTAAGTTCTCGAACTCACCCTAAAAACCATGCCATGTACCTCACTGTCACCTTCAGAGTCCTCTACTCCCTGGGCTGTATGGTGACTGCAGGGATATTCAGCAACAAGGTAGGTAGCACTTTTTCTAGGATGAATTTGTGAACTTAATTGCCAGATCTTGTACAGTGGAACAGTTAAATTTTAGGAATTTAGGGCAAGGGAATAAAGAGAATGGATATTTCATAATATTTCTATCTAATAAGAGAAAACTAAGATGTAGGATTGATATTTGTTTTTTTAATAGTAAACAGAGACTTTATTTTATTGTTGAGTTGTGCATTTAAACTTTTTTTTTTTTTAAAGGGCAGGGATGTCAGTAAGTATCTGGGAAGGTCAGCTGGAAACAGTGTAGGCAGCTACAGACTAAGGGACATTTTTTTTTTTAATGCACTCTATGCTGCAGTGTTTTATGCTAGAGCTTTCTCTGTATTGTTTTATTTTAATTTTTAATTTCAGCTTGCTTGTTCATTCTTCGTTTGAAGTACTCTTTTGTTTTTTGTTCATTTTCTTCTTCCTCTGGCGATGCTCTGTCCCGCTGTTTTTTTTGATGTTAGTAGAGAGGGGGTCTTAATCTGGCTCACTGGTGGTCACGCTGGTCTCGAACCTCTGAGCTCAGGCAGTCCACCCGCCTCGGCCTCCCACAGTGCTGGGACTACCGGTGTGAGCCACCACGCCCGGCCTCCCTGTACTGTTTTATGGAGAACTAAGGCTTAGATGCAGAGTAGGAAAAATTAGGAAGACCAAGATTCAAATGTTGGTAGAGAAAACCCTTCAAAAGCTAAATACAGTACAGCTGAGATGGAATAAGAGGGACTGGATATACCTACCACCTGAAGCAACCTGCTTTTCAAGAAACTGTAGGCAATGAAAGACGGTAATCCTCGAGAGATGAGAGCCAGACAAAGTCATACCTGGAGAAGTGTTCGGGCTCTGTGCAGAGAGAGGGAAGCCAGATGGAGCTGAGTGGTGTTCTGGGAGGAAAGACTGGGATTCAGAGAGGCCAAGCAGGGCAGAGCCAGGCAGTGTCCCGGACAGAGAGCATGGAGAAATATTGTAAAATACTGCAGTGACGGGTAGAATCAACGGGACCTCATCTTCTCAGTTCAAACATTTCCCTTGGTAGAATCCTATTAAGCAAACGTGCTCTTGTTGGCAAGCAGAGGCCCTCTGTGTCGTCTCACAGGCTGGAATCAGTGTGTTCTTAGGGTTGCGTTTCTTATTGGAGGCTGTGGGGAATTGCTTCCATACTTACTCAGATTGTGCTTGTAGGACTGAGGGTCTTTGGTCCTAGAAGCTGCCTGCCTCTTTTTGCGTGTTTTCCCTGTGACCCTCTTCAGCAGACATGGATCAAGTTCTTCTTTGACTTCTGCTGCATCTCTCTGACTCCAGCTGGAGCAAGTTTTTCACTCTTTGCTATTTTGTTTTGCTTTAAAACCACATGAAAGGCCTCATGTAGTTAGATTATGCTCACCTGGACAATCCAAGCTGCTCTCCCTATCTTCCTGTCCTAAGGTCCATCATCTTAATTACATCTGCAGAGTCCTTCTTGCCATATTTACTGAGTTGAATAGTGTTTCCCAAAATTCAGGTCCACTCAGAACCCTTCAGAATGTGACTTTATTTGGAAATAGGCCTTTTGCAGACATAGTTAAGATGAGGTCATGCTGGATGAAGGAGGGCCCAAGTCCAGTGGTTTGTGTCTTTATAACAAGATAACACAGAGACAGGCACACAGGGAGTAAGGCAGGTGAAAACAGAGGCCCAAACTGGAATAACGTGTCAGTAAATCCAGGAGCGCCACAGATTAAAGGCGGCCCAGAGAGACGAGGGAGGATTCTTTCCTGCAGTCTCCTTCATACAGGAGCATGGCCCTGATAAGGCCTTGATTCCAGACATCTAGTGTCCAGAACTGGGAGAGAGAATACATTTCTGTGTGTGATACTTTCTTAACAGAAGCCCTCAAAAACTAACATGTCTGTGACGTGACATACGCAAAGTTTCGAAGGAGTAAGGCGTGGATGTGTTTGGGTGTCCAGTCTGCCTACTTTGAGTGTGCTGCTAAGTATATAAAGCAGGAAAATATAGCTCAAATGAGGAGAAAAATCAATCAATTAAAACTGACTCAGAACTGATCTATATGTAGGAATTAGTAGATAAGTGCATTAAAACTGTCTTCCATGTGTTCTGGAAGCTAAAGGAAAAACTGAACATGTTGAGACATGAAAGGTGTAAAAACCAAACTGACCTTCTAGAGTAGAAAACTGAAACGTGTGGCATGAAAATGTATTGGACAGGATTAGGTGTGGCAGAAGAAGAGCTTTAACGAACTTGAAGACATAGCAGTAGAAAACTATTAAAAAATGAAATACACAGAGAAAAAAATGACTGAAAAACTCCCCAGGGTTCCACATTTTGTATGTTTGTGCCTCCAAACCTTGTGTTAAAATTTGATCCCAGTGTTGGAGATGAGGCCTGGTAGAAGGTATTTTGGTCATGGGGTGCAGATCTTCAGTAGATTAATTCCCACCCTAGAGTGGGTAGTGAGTGAGTTCTTATTCTGTTAGTTCCCAAGAGAGCTAGTTTTTAAAAAGAACCTGGAACCCCCCTCCCCATGCTTCCTCTCTTCCCGTGCAGTGAGGGTCTGCACATGGGGCTCCCCTTGTCCTCTGCCATAAGTGGAGGAGGCAGGCCGAGGCCCTTGTCAGAAGCAGTGCCCGCACTATGCTGTTTGTATAGCCTACAGAACTGTTAGCTAAGTAAAGCTCTTTTCTATATAAATTATACAGTCTCAGATATTCCTTTACAGCAATGCAAAACAGACTAGGATACCAGTAATTAGTAATTAGTATTCCTGAAGGAGGAGAGGTAAGAAAAAATATTCAGAAAGTTAATGGCAGAAGATTTTCAAAGAAGTCCAACTGGCCCTGTGCACAAGAAACATGAAGAAAACTACACCAGGCGCTTCATCAAATTACTCAAGATCAGTGATAAAGAGAAAACTTTAAAAGCATCCAGGGAAGAAGGCATGTTATGTACAGAAGCGTAATTATAAGAATTAAAACATATTTCTTATAGGAAATGCTGCAAACCACGTGGCAGTGGATCAACGTCTTTAAAGTACAATCAGCCTCCCTACCCAGGGGTTCTACATCCCTGGATTCAGCCACCATGGATAGAAAATATTAGGAAAAAAGATGGGTGTATTTGTATCAAACATATACAGACTTCTTTTTCTTATTTTTATTTCCTAAACAATGTAACTAATTACATACTATTTATGTTGTAATAGCTATTATAAGAAATTTAGAGATGATTAAAAGTATACGGGAACATGCGCTTAGATTATATGCAAATACCACACCACTTTATAAGTATTATATACCAATTTTGTCATAGCTATCCAATACCACTTATATTAGGAACCTGAGCATCTGTGGATTTTGGTATCTGTGGGGAGGCCATGGAACCTTCCGTGGATATGCTAAGGGCTGCTGTACTAAAGATAAATCCCAGCCAATCTAATTTATCCAGTGAAAGTTTTTTTTTTTTTCCAAAAACAAAGGCAGATACACAAAAGGCAAAAATTCATCACCAACAAAAAATGTTAAGGAAAATACTAGTTAGATCTATAGAATGGAATAAAGAATACTGCAAGTGGCAGTTTTGTAGGTAAATAGAAAAGCTTTTCAAAATTATGTATCTTTAAAAAAGATAATTGACTGTTAAATAAAAAACAGTAACAGTGTGTTGTGAGTTTTACTCTGTGTGACAGCAGTAGCACTAAGGGGGGAAGACAGGGAAGTGCTGTGACGCAGCAGTGAGGCCCGTGCGGCACACGGGTCTCACAGTACAGTACAGGGAAGTGCGGTGACGCAGCAGTGAGGCCCGTGCGGCACACGGGTCTCACAGTACAGTACAGGGAAGTGCGGTGACGCAGCAGTGAGGCCCGTGCGGCACACGGGTCTCACAGTACAGGGAGGTGCGGTGACGCAGCAGTGAGGCCCGTGCGGCACACGGGTCTCACAGTACAGTACAGGGAGGTGCGGTGACGCAGCAGTGAGGCCCGTGCGGCACACGGGTCTCACAGTACAGTACAGGGAGGTGCGGTGACGCAGCAGTGAGGCCCGTGCGGCACACGGGTCTCACAGTACAGTACAGGGAGGTGCGGTGACGCAGCAGTGAGGCCCGTGCGGCACACGGGTCTCACAGTACAGGGAAGTGCGGTGTACGCAGCAGTGAGGCCCGTGCGGCACACGGGTCTCACAGTACAGGGAAGTGCGGTGACGCAGCAGTGAGGCCCGTGCGGCACACGGGTCTCACAGTACAGTACAGGGAGGTGCGGTGACGCAGCAGTGAGGCCCGTGCGGCACACGGGTCTCACAGTACAGTACAGGGAGGTGCGGTGACGCAGCAGTGAGGCCCGTGCGGCACACGGGTCTCACAGTACAGTACAGGGAGGTGCGGTGACGCAGCAGTGAGGCCCGTGCGGCACACGGGTCTCACAGTACAGTACAGAGAGGTGCGGTGACGCAGCAGTGAGGCCCGTGCGGCACACGGGTCTCACAGTACAGTACAGGGAGGTGCGGTGACGCAGCAGTGAGGCCCGTGCGGCACACGGGTCTCACAGTACAGTACAGGGAGGTGCGGTGACGCAGCAGTGAGGCCCGTGCGGCACACGGGTCTCACAGTACAGGGAAGTGCGGTGTACGCAGCAGTGAGGCCCGTGCGGCACACGGGTCTCACAGTACAGTACAGGGAGGTGCGGTGACGCAGCAGTGACACGGGCCTCACAGTACAGGGAAGTGCGGTGACGCAGCAGTGAGGCCCGTGCGGCACACGGGTCTCACAGTACAGTACAGGGAAGTGCGGTGACGCAGCAGTGAGGCCCGTGCGGCACACGGGTCTCACAGTGTTACCATAGGGTAGATCGTGGTAAGTTACATGTGAAAACCCAGAATAGCTCAACAAAGATGTACATAATAAATACAGGAAATAGGTGGCGCCTGTGGCTCAGTGAGTAGGGCGCCAGCCCCATATGCCGAGGGTGGCGGGTTCAAACCCAGCCCCGGCCAAACTGCAACAACAACAACAAAAAAAATAGCCGGGCGTTGTGGCGGGCGCCTGTAGTCCCAGCTGCTCGGGAGGCTGAGGCAAGAGAATCGCGTAAGCCCAAGAGTTAGAGGTTGCTATGAGCTGTGTGATGCCACGGCACTCTACCTGAGGGCAGTACAGTGATACTCTGTCTCTACAAAAAAAAAAAAAAATAAATACAGGAAATAAAATGGAATAATATATTTAATCTATTAGAGCATAAAAGAGAAAAAGGGAAAACAGCATATGGGCCAGTAGAAAACAAAAAGCAAGATGATAGATTTAAACTATTTAAAAGGCAGAGATTATCAGATGGAATATAAAAGGACCCAAGTATGTGCTGCCTGCAAGAAACTTACTATAAATATAAAGGCAAAAGTAGATTAACAGCAACAGGAGAAAAAAGATACACTAATCAAAAAAAACAAAACAAAACTGGGGTGGTGCCTGTGGCTCAAAGGGGTAGGGCGCCAGCCCCATATGCCAAAGGTGGCGGGTTGGAACTCAGCCCCGGCCAAAAACTGGGGGTGGGGGGGGCGGGGGAAGCGGGATGGCTATATGATTATCTGACAAGGGAAAAGCATATTGCCTGGAATAAAGACAATTTTATATAGATAAAAGGTTTCATTTATCAGAAGAACCTAGTGATACTCAACATTTATCTACCTAATAGCATAGCTATTAAATATATGAAGCAAAAATTGATAGAAATGAAAGGATTTTCAAAATCACAACTAGATATTTCAATATCACTTCAGTAACTGATAGAACACATAGAAAAAAAATAAGAATGTAGAAGTCTTAAAGATACTGTCAATCAACTTGATCTAATTTGCACTTATAGAACACTTCATCCAACAATAGAATACATATTTTTTAAAGTATAATAGAGGTATTTAGCAGAAGAGGTCACATTTTGTGCCATAAACTTAAGTTTCAGTATATGTAGAAGGACTTAAGTCATGCAAGTTATGTTTTCTAATAATAATGAAATTAAATAAGAAATTACAGAAAAATTAAAAATATATCTAAAAAATCTCAAAGTATTTGGTAACTGAACTGACAACATGCTTTATGATAACCATTGGTTAAAGAATAAATCAAAAGGGAAATTTGAAAGTACATACTTTGAACTGAATGAAAATGAAAACATTTTCAGGTTTGTGAGATGCATCTAAGAAGTGTCTAAAGATCAATTTGTAACATTACGATATCTGAATTCAAATAGGAAAAAGGTCTCAGATCCAGTTCCTACAGATTCAACTAATGAATCCCAAAGAAAAAGAAGGAAAATGAAAAAAAAAAAAGATAAATTAATGAAATAGAAAACAGAAAATTGACGAGAAGACTAATACAGTTGATAAATGATACCAGATTGATTAGCAAAGAGACGAACCTTTCAGTATTGGGAATGAGAAAGGTGATGGCACCATGGGTTCTGTTGCTATTAGAAAAGTAATAGGGGCAGATTATGACTACTTTTATGCCAATGAATTCAATAACTTATTGGACAAATTTCTTAAAAGGTAAGAAATATAATATTAAAGCATTGGTTCTCAACCTGTGGGCTTGACCCCTTTGTCACAATGACAATACATCGCAGCATTAGGAAGGTTGAGAACCACTGTATTAAAGCCTTCTCAAACATTGTGGGAATGTTACAAACATTCTCATAAAACTTGAGGCCAAGAGGATTTTGCTATCCCTTTTACCTAATAATTAAGGAAGAAATAATAGCAATTGTACACAGATTCTTCCAGAAAATTGGAGGTGAGGGAATATTTCCTAACTCATTGAATCCAGCATTGCTGTAATACTAAAACCAAAGATAGTACATGAAAACTTCAGACCAATATCACTCATGAACATAGATGCATAGATTCTAAACAAAATTTTAGAAATCAAATACAACTACATAGGAAAGGATAATACATCATGGCTTTAAAAGTCAGTCAGTATAATTTGCCATATTTATATGCTAAAAAAGAAAAGACATTGTTATAGTACATGCCGAGAAAGCATATGACAGAATTCAATGTTGATTCCTGATAAAAGTTCTAAGCAAACTAGTTCTGAAAGGGGAGGTCCTCATTCTAGTAAGTGTATCTACAAACACCCTACAGATAACATCACACTTAATGGTGAAAGACTAAGTGCTTTCTCTCTGAGGTCAGAAACAAGGCAAGGCAACACTGTTTAACATTGTTCTGGAGATTAAGAAAACCACTCAGGTTGGAAAGGAAAAATTAAAGCTGTCTATTGATAGATGATACCATTGTGTAGAAATTCTGATGGAATCTGTTACAAAAAAGCAGTTTTGCCTGGGTGTGATGGCTTACGCACGCACTCCATCCTGGACCACAGAGTGAGACCTGTTTTAAACAAGCAAAAAAAAAAAAAAAGCTTTCGGAACCCAAAAGTGGATTTTGCAAGGTTATAGCATATAAGATTAATATACAAAATGTGATTGCATTTCTATATGCTAGCAGTGAATAATTCGAAATTGAATTTAAGAACCAATACTACTTCTATATAGTAACATCAAAAATACGGACTACTTAGGGATGTGTGACACCTCTATACTATAAACTGTAAGACATTGAGAGAAATTTAGAAGTACCACAGTAAGTGGAGACATGTAATATATTGTGTGCATGGATTAGAAGACTATTGTCTGAATTTGGGCAGCTATAATAGGATACCTTTGACTGGGTGGCTTAAACAACAAGTATTTGTTTTTGATGGTTCTGGAGACTGAATGTCTGAGATGAAGGTGCCAGCCTGGTTGACAGACAGTTATCTCTGTGCATTCTTAGGTAGTTGAGAGTGGAGTGAGTGTCCTCTTTAGGGCACCATCCCATCCTCAGGCCTGCACTCTCATAACTTAACTAAGGGCTCCATCTCCAAATGCTCTCACATTGAAGATTAGGGTTTTAATTTATGCATTGGGGGGGGAGACAAAAGCTTCATCTGTGTTCATACCACTCTCCATTGCTTGCATCACTGCCTGGGCTCCACCTCCTGTCAGATGGGCAGTGGCCTTACATTCTCATAGAAGCATGAACTCCACTGTAAACTGTGCATGTGAGAAGCCTAGATTGTGTGCTCCTGTGAGAATCTAATGTCTGATGATCTGAGGTGGAGCTGAAGACATGAGCAACACACTTCAGGTGCCATTGTCTCCCATCTCCTCCAGGTGGGACCATCTAGGTGCAGGAAAATCAGCTCAGGACTCCCCACTGAGTCTGCATTATGGTGAATTGTATAATTATACAAAGTTCTAAAAAATGCAGTCTTTTCTAAAGTACAAAGTCAAGTGGCTGACAAATAAACAGCTTTATTGAGAGTTGTAACTGACATAAAGTGTATAATTTGGTAAGTTTTGACGTCATGCACCAATGATGCCATCACACTTAAGCTGATGAACACAGATATCCATGGCCCCCCAAGTCAGTTACAACTCAATAAAGCTGTTAAAAGTTAATATTTTTATTTTTTTCTATATGTTGTGATTTTGTTCATTTCGCACTGACAATTGAAGGTTAATTTTAAGACTAGTTTTTTTCTTTGGCCTATCACCTTTTCCTGAGCGGATGTTTCCTTGTTAGCACTTAGCTATGTAGAATGTAATATTGTTCATGCGTGCAACTCATATTTGGGCTTTCTCAGTACTAAAACAGGCATTGGAGAACCAAAACAAGGAAGAGAAAAATACACATGCATCATGGATTTTAGATCTAGAGATTTATACTGATAAAATTGCAGGCATCTATAAAGAATATGAGAAGTTTGACATGTAATGGGATTTATGTTGCCTGGAAACATAACAGCATATTAGTTAAGAGTGGCTTAGAATTTTCTAACTCTGAGACAAGGTCGTGTTTCTGAACTTGAAGGCCGTCTGTAAAGTGGAGGACCTACCTTGTCATAAAGAATTAGGGAAGTCCTCTAAAGCAGGGGTCCTCAAACTTTTTAAACAGGGAGCCAGTTCACTGTCCCTCAGACCGTTGGAGAGCTGGACTATAGTTTTAAAAAAAAAACCTATGAACAAATTCCTATGCACACATCTTATTTTGAAGTAAAAAAACAAAATGGGATGGGTGGCACCTGTGGCTCAGTCAGTAGGGCGCCGGCCCCATATACCGAGGGTGGTGGGTTCAAACCCGGCCCCGGCCAAACTGCAACCAAAAAATAGCCGGGCATTGTGGCGGGCGCCTGTAGTCCCAGCTGCTCGGGAGGCTGAGGCAGGAGAATCGCTTAAGCCCAGGAGTTGGAGGTTGCTGTGAGCTGTGTGAGGCCAAGGCACTCTACCAAGGGCCATAAAGTGAGACTCTGTCTCTACAAAGAAAAAAAAAAAAGGGAACAAATACAATATTTAAAATCAAGAACAAGTAAAGTTAAATCAACAAACTTACCAGTATTCAATGCGAACTATGGGCCTGCTTTTGGCTAATGAGGTGGTCAATGTTCGGATCCATATTTGTCACTGCTAGTCATAACAAGTGATGCAAGTGTGCATCAGTTAGTCTAGATCTAGTTGGAGATTTCAGATGTTTCATTCTGGAAAAAGTCTGTTCACAGACATAAGTGCTACCAAAGATGGTTGCCATTTTGAGTGCATGGTTCCTGAGATTAGAATGTCTCAGAGGGGAGAGATGCATAGAAATTAGGAAGGCTGCTTGACTTGAATGCATCTTTCAGAGAGTCACAATTCTGCAGTTTAGCCATTTCCATTTGGTAAATCGTATCCACATTTTCAATGTCAATAGAAAATGAGTTACAGAAAAGCTGTATGTCCTGTTCATGGAGATGAAGCTCTTTAAATCTAAATTGGAACTCCTTTTGCAACTTTTCCAGTGAATCCACACATGTTTTATTTGGGAATGCAACCAGTGGATTTTCTGCTAACAGATTTTGAGTTGTGGGGAGATAGCAGAAATTTTACTCTTTCACTTGTTTGATGAGGAGGCCTAATTTTACTTCAAATACTTTCACATGTGATTATATATCACAGATGAGCTTCCCCTTTCCTTGAAGTTGCACATTGAAACTGTTGAGTAGCTCTGTTACATCTGTCAGAAAGGCAAGGTGCCATTTCCATTCTGCATCATTGAGCTCTGGTACTTCTTTGTTTTCTGAAAGTAGAAAAGCTGTAATCTGTGGAAGTATGTCATAGAAATGGTTCAAAACTCTCCCTCAACTCAGCCAATGGACTTCTGTGTGGTACGGAACATCTTCACAGGCAACATTTAGCTCAGACAGAAATTCCTGAAATTGTCTGTGGTTTAGTGCATTAGCTCTAATGAAGTTAACACAAGATACCACAGTTTTCATAACAGAGTCCACTTCCGTGATTTACTGCACAGCGCTTGTTGGTAGATGAGGCAGTGTATGGCTATTGGATGAGAATGGTTATGTTTGTCCATCTCTTGGTTAACGCGAGCAATTACTCCTTTCTTAGACCCCACCGTGCTAGGAGCACCACCAGTTGTCACACTGGCTAGTTTTGCCCAGTCCAGCTCCAAACTATTCACAGTTTGGCAAACCTTTTCATAAATATCCTCTCCTGTAGTTGTTCCTTTGATGCTTTGCAGTGCAGCAAGCTCTGTGACTTCGAAATAGTCATTCGTACCACGAATAAAAATTAGGAGTTGTGCAGAATCATGAACATCATTACTTTCATCAAGTGCCAAGGAAAAATAGGAAAGGTTTTTTGTGGAGTTTTGTAAATGCTGATGCAAATTGTCTCCTATTTCTTCAATCCTTCGTGTAATTGAGGGTCCTGAAAGACTCACTGTACTAAATAAATCCGTCTTCTCTGGACACATCTCTTTGGCAACAGAAAGAAGTCATTCTTTAACAAATTCTCCCTCCACGAATGGTCTGCCAGTGCAAGTTATTATCTTGGCAACTTGAAAACTTGCTCACAGTGATGAAGTGTGTAGCTGTTTCTGCTTCACAAAAGTATTTTGCTGAGTTGTCATTGTATATTTCAGTTTTAATATTTTATCTTTTCTCACTTCTCCAACCAAACTATCATATTTATCTTTATGTTGAGTTTGATAATGTCGATGCAAATTGTATTCTTTGAACACAGATGCTATATTCTGGCATATCAAACACATAGCTCTTTCCTTGTACTGCATGAAAAAGTAATCATAAGTCCACTGTTCTTTGAATATCCTATACTCCGAGTCAATTTTTCTCTTTCTGGATATCATTGTTTCCTAGGGATTCCAAATTGCTATTAGTAAAATACATACATACATACATATATATATATATATATATATATATAGCGCTCCAAAAACAATATGCCAGCAATAACTTTGCCCACACAGAGACATATAGACTGCACTGCCCATCAGTGCAGTCTGATCAGTGCCCATCAGTGCAGTCTGATCAGTGCCCATCAATGCAGTCTGATCAGTGCCCATCAGTGCAGTCTGATCAGTGCCCATCAGTGCAGTCTGATGAGTGCCCATCAATGCAGTCTGATCAGTGCTCATCAATGCAGTCTGATCAGTGCCCATCAATGCAGTCTGATCAGTGCCCATCAGTGCAGTCTGATCAGTGCTCATCAGTGCAGTCTGATCAGTGCCCATCAGTGCAGTCTGATCAGTGCCCATCAATGTGGCCCTGCCAGTCCACATCATTTCAGCCTTGCCAGTGCCCATATGGTGGAACTCCACTTTTACCTCAGGCTCACACTGGTGCCGTGCGGGAATAGGCACAATTACAGAGCTGGTTCCTCTACCACCTTTCCAGTTCGCACTACCCTGTGCGGACTGCACTGCGATCTGTGAACTCGCACAGGAATCTGATCTCATGGGTGAGAAAGACCCATGTGATCAGATTCCACTACAGGAAAAAAGAAGGCATGTAGGCCTTTTTTCTTCCAAATCTAATGCGAGTTCAGCTGTACAAGTGTATGGCTGAACTCGCACTGCTCAGAGATCGCAACAGTGTGAACCGGGGCTTACACAGCACACAACATACAACATCATACACAACTGAATAGCAATCAGAATATAAATGCACTTACTGGCAATTAAATTAGGATTCCTACTCCTCGGCTGTCTGCAGAGCCAGATTAAGTTCCCATGGGGCCCTAGGCAGATTACCAGTTTGGGGCCCCCATGTGATAACACTGAGCAATGACCATTTGCAATAACACTGACCACTGACCCTTTGTGGTAACACTGACTACTAACAATTGGCATTAATACTGAGTGCTAACAATTATCATAATCACTGAGCACTGACTATTTGCATTACCTCTGAGCTCTGACCATTTGCATTACCTCTGAGCACTGACAATTTTCATTAGCCCTGAGCGCTGACTATTTGCGTTATCACTGTGATGCAACCCCCCTAGAAACCACCCACAACCAACTAACCAACTAAAAAAAAAAGGCTTTCCTAACTTCAAAAAAAGGCTCTTCTAACTTCAAAAAAAGGTGCCTCCTATCTGCAAAACAAAACAAAACAAAACAAAACAAAATAGACCTCCTAACTTCAGGAAAAAAAGGCCCCCCTTAACTGCAAAAAAGGGCCCTACTAATTGCAAAATAATAATAAAAAAAAAAGACCTCCTAACTTCAAAAAAAAAAAATCCTAACTTGTTCTTACCTCAGTCTTTAGGCAGCAGCAGGCTCTGCACAGGGAACCTGGTGACTCCTCCAATTACACCAGAGACTGAGATGAGGAGTCGAGAGACATAGAGAAGGAGGGGCGGGGAGAGACAGAGAGAAGGAACGGAGTTGGAGAGTTGGCGCACATTCACACATGCGCACTGCGGCCCCGGTGAGATAAGTCGGCGACTAAGCAGGACAGGTAGCTGTGGCAAAAACACCTGGCGGGCCGGATAAATGTCCTCGGCGGGCTGCATGTGGCCTGTGGGCTGTAGTTTGAGGACCCCTGTTCTAAAGCATCCAGAACAATGTCTGCTATGTTAGATATGTAACAAATACAGGCATACTGATAACTGCGCTTGGGTTCCAGACCATTTCCATAACCTGAGTAGGGAAATTGCCTTGATGTTGATGGCTGCTGACTGGTGGGGTGGTGACTGCTGAAGGCTGCGGAGGCTGTGGAGATTTCTTCAATAAGACAACAGTTTATTATCCAAGTTTGCCACATGGGGCTCTTCCCTTTCATGAATACTTGCTCTGTAACATGTGATGCTGTTTGGTAGCATTTTGCCCATGGCAGGACTTTGAAAATTGGAGTCAGTCCTCTCAAACTCTGCTGCTAAGTTTGTTTAATATTTTAGGTCCTATGTTGGCAATTCCCCGGTGATTTCATCTCAAGAAACCACTGTTTTTGTGCATCTGTAGGAAGTAACTCCTCATCCATTAAAGTTCTGTCGTGAGACTGCAGGTCCTGCTTCTACTCCAAGCCTCTTGCTGTTTCTAACACGCAACAAGTCTCTCAGTTGAAGTCTTGAGCCCCACAGTCGTCCAGGAGGGTTGGAATCACCTTCTAACCATCTGTAAATATTTAAAAATATCTGTTAATATTTTTGACATGTAATGGGATTTATGTTGCCTGAAAACATAATAGCATTTATATATTTACAGATGGTTTATATTAAAAATAATCTTTTGATATTTTGACCTCCTCCTGTGAATTATGAATGTTCTTAAAGGCACCTAGAATGGTGAATACTTTCCCAGAAAGTTTTCAATTTACTTTGCTTAGATCTGTCAGAGGAATCAATATCTCCGGCAGTTTTTGCTTTATGAAATGTAGTTCTTAAATCGTAAGTCAAAATTACTCTTGATCCATGGGCTACAGAATAGATGTTTCATTAACAGACATGAAAACAACATTCATCTCCTTATGCTTCCCCATCAGAGTTCATGGGTGACCAGATGAGGGTTAATGAGAAGTAATCTTCTGAAAGGAGTCTTTTCTCTGAGCAGTACATCTCAACAGTGGACTTAAAATACCCAGCAAACTATGCTATAAACTGACACGGTATCACCCAAGATATTTTTGTTCAATTTATGAGTATAGGCAAAACATATTTAGCATAATTCTTAAGGGTCTCAGGATTTTTGGAATGGTATATGAGCCTTGGCTTCAACTTAAAGTTACCAGCTGAATTAGCCCCTAATAAGCGAGTCAGCCTGTCTTTGAAGCTTTGAAGCTGGCGTTGGCTTCTCTTTCTCTATGGGAGTCCTAGATGGCATCTTCTTTCAATATAAGGCCATTTTGTCTGCACTGAGAGTTATTTAGCATAGCCACCTTTATCAGTGATCTTGGCTAGGTCTTTTGATAACTCGAGCAGCTTGTCCATCAGCACTTGCTCCTCCCTTTGCACTTGTGTGTCATGGAGAAGACTTCTCCTTAGACCTCCTGACCCAACCTCTGCTGCTGCAGCTTCTCTTCTGCAGCTTCAGTGCTGCTTGGAGCCCATACAGAACTGAAGAGAATTAGGTTTTTGCTATGGATCAGGCTTTGGTTTAAGGGAATGTTGTGACTGATTGAATCTGTCTAGAGCACTAAAACAGCTCTGTATCAGCAATAAGACTGTTTTGCTTTCCTAGCACTGGTGTGTTCACTGGAGTAGTACTTTTAATTTCCTTCAATAACTTTTTCTTTGCATTCACAACTTGTCTGACTTTGTGCAATAGGCCTCGCTTTTGGCTCCCCTCAGCTTTTGACACGCCTTCCTCACTAAGGTTAATCATTTCTAGCTTTTGATTTAAAGTGAGAGATGTGTGATTCTTCCTTTCACTTGAGGACTTAGGAGCCACTATAGAATTATTAATTAGCTTAGTTTCAGTGTTCTTGTGTCAGGGAATAGAGAGGGCCAAGAGGGGATCAAGATGGAGAAAGATGGAACAGTTGATCAGTGGAGCAGTCAGAACACCCAGTGTTTATTGATTAAGTTTGCTGTTTTTATGGGTGTGACTTGTGGCACCCGAAAACAATTACAATAGTAACAAAAAATCAGTCATCCTACATCACTATAACAGATACATTAACAATGAAAATGTTGGGCAGCGCCTGTGGCTCAGTGAGTAGGGCGCCGGCCCCATATGTGGAGGGTAGCGGGTTCAAACCTAGCCCTGGCAAAACTGCAACAAAAAAAAAATAGCCGGGCGTTGTGGCGGGCACCTGTAGTCCCAGCTGCTCGGGAGGCTGAGGCAAGAGAATCGCGTAAGCCCAAGAGTTAGAGGTTGCTGTGAGCCGTGTGACGCCATGGCACTCTACCCGAGGGCGGTACAGTGAGACTCTGTCTCTACAAAAAAAAAAAAAAAAAAAAAAAAAAACAATGAAAATGTTGGGAATATTGTGAAAATGATGTGAGACACAGAGACACAGTGAGGACGTGCTGCTGGGAAGACGCACAGATCTGCTGCAGGCGGAGCCGCACGGTCCTTCAGCTGTACAAAGGCACTGCCTGGGAGGCACAGTAAAGCAAAGCATGACAGAACTAGGTGTGCACTGACCAGGTAATAGTTTTTATAGTTTTTTGAAAGGACTGTGAGATATTTAGTTCAGTTAAAACGGTCTTATGTAAACGGAGTATAATCTTTGACATACTGACCTTCATATTTTATAACACAAACGATTTAAAACTGGCATTTCTCTTTTTTCCACCATGCCATAACAAAGCAACATGATTCTCTAGTCTAGTAAAGAATAATACATTATCATGTGATAATTTACATAATACTAATTATTGTTAAACCTCACATATCTCAAAGTGAGTTACTTGGAAGATCAAATTCTCTGGAGTAGTCAAAACACAGGCCAAAGGCTACACACTGTGGTTTGTGAACTGGACCTGACGGGCACAGCTTTGATCCAGGACTATTTATTCTTACTTTAGATATAATTCTGAAAAATTTGTGTGTATAATTCCTGTACCCATAGCTTCTTGGAGGACAGAGAGATTGTTTTTGGAATGTAAATTGTTAGTAACAAAAGTAAGAACTGAGACACCTAGCAGATAGTGAGACGAAAGGGAGCCTGGAGTCTCAGAGGATGGGGGTGTGGTATAGGAGCTGGTAGTGCTGTGTAGCTTCTGGTGATATAACTGTTAACAAAAACAAAAACAAAAATCATTTATTTTATGGCAGGAATTGTGCCAAATGTTACATATTTATTATTTCGTTTTATACTTAATAGCTATAGATAGTCACGTCATTAGCTTCATAAATGAGGAACTTGTGACTTAGCAAGATTGTCACCTAGAGGTGCAGATAAGACAGGAACCTGAGTTTATCTGAAACTTGAATGTGTGCATTTAACCATCATTCTATGTGCCCTTCCCCTACTGGAACAGTAAATAATTGACTGTAATTATAACATTTTTGAATAAAGGAAAGGGTTGAAATTCAATTCAATTCTAGGCTTTCTTTAAAACCTAGAAAGTATAGGAGTATTTTAAAATAACTTTCATTTTAGATAGCTCAAATTGCAGTTTTTCTACTAAAATATGTTAAGACAGCTAAAAAATTTTGTGAAACATTTTACTTCTTGCAAAGACAAATATGTATTATAAATTTGTTAAATCTATGAAGATGTTTGAATAAGAAACTGAATGTGTTAACTGCATAGCCTTGTCTACTAAAGGAAATGAATCTCTCTCGCTAATCCGTACAGGCACCGAATTAATTCTTTTTGTTTATATTCTATTCTGTTTCAAAGAGAATTAGGGCAGTTATGAAACCACATGTTAATGTGCAACCACAGGAGTTGGAGAGTAGCTTCCGTTGGTTCCCTGTGTTCACTGAGAACTCAGGCAGTCTCTGCGTGAGTGCAGCGTGTGCAGCGTGTGCAGCACGAGTGCAGCGTATGTGCAGCGTGTGTGCAGTGTGTGCAGCGCGTGTGCAGCGCGTGTGCAGCACGAGTGCAGCATGTGCTGTGCGTGTGCAGCGTGAGTGTAGCGCGAGTGCCGCGTGTGTGCAGCGCGAGTGTAGCGTGAGTACAGCGTGTGTGCAGCGTGAGTGCAGCGCGAGTGCCGCGTGTGTGCAGCGCGAGTGTAGCGTGAGTACAGCATGTGTGCAGCGTGAGTGCAGTGTGAGTAAGCGTGAGTGTAGCGTGTGTGCAGCGCGAGTGCAGCGTGTGTGCAGCATGTGAGTATAGCGTGTGTGCAGTGCGAGTGTAGCGCAAGTGCAGCGTGAGTGCAGCGTGTGTGCAGCATGTTGAGTATAGCGTGTGTGCAGCGTGAGTGCAGATGCGGGCTGAGGGGCTGTGCTGCTTCATCAGTGTATTGCTGTCAACACAGCCTGCAGTGAAGGTGTTGAAACAACATGAGTTGCTCATTTTAAAAAACATGGAATTATTATTGTATGCATTACATTGAATTTATGTTTAGCATAATTTTTTATCATTGGATCTTGCTTTTATAAACTTTTGCAAAGATTATAATTAACCATTTTGAAATATAGTTTTAAATTTTAGTATTTTACCTCAGATGTGAGATGTTGGGCCAGATACCCTCCTAATGATGCACCTTAAGGCCTCTAACTTTTAGCTAATTTGTTCTTATTATCTGAGTTGCCATTTATTGTAGTTTTGTAAAAGAGTCTACCATGTGCCGAGTGGGTAAAAGGCCATGCGAGCATGTCTGCCTATTACGTTGTCTTTCCCACTTGGAATTGAACTTCTGTGATGTGGTGGTTTGTTAAAAATCTCAGGAATTAGACTCAGAACCTTGGAAGGTGGCACAGCCAGCCTGTGCCTCTGTCATCTGGGCTGTAATGTTACCTGCCTCCTGCGGGTGCTGTGATGAGTAAATGGGTTTATATCATATCTGTAAATCACGTAGAATAATGCTTGCCACATAAAGGCTCAATAAATGCTAATTATTATTTTTAGGGTTTTTATGAGGCTTAAGTGGGATTATGCATGTAAAATGTTTAGTAGAGTATCTGGCATTTATTAAGTGTTTAATCAATGCTAGTGGCTCTGATTTAAATATTCTGGTACCTTTACATCTAAAGAGACTGTATCTTTGGATTTCTGCCTATGTTGTGTCTTTAGTGAATTTATTTTAGGGCATGAGGAATAAATCATTATTTTTCTGTTAGCTTTTCCTAAGTAAAGTAATGTTTCAAAGTTAAAAAAATTTAAATAAATACATATTGTAATTATTTTTTGATTTCTAAGTAGGTCATTTGTTATTTCAAGTTTGTGTTTGTTTTTACTATTAAAAAGTATAGCTCTTGGGCGGCACCTGTGGCTCAAGGAGTAGGGCGCCAGTCCCATATGCCGGAGGTGGTGGGTTCAAACCCAGCCCCGGCCAAAAAAAAAAAAAAAAGTATAGCTCTTAATGAATAGTACCATTAATGAACTTTCTAAAGGCCTGTCCACATCTGACCTGCTCTCTTCTCTTCTTGTCCTCTTCTCAATAGGTTTATGGAATCTCGCTTCTCTTTTTTCCAACCTTTGTTTATTTGTGTTGATGCCTTTTGCCTTTTTTTTCCTGGAGTCAGAAGGTTTTGCTGGCTTGAAAAAGGTAAGTGAATCTAGTTTGGGAATTTAATTTGTTAAATGAGGAACCAAGTATCATTCATGTTGTACTAGAAAAGGGAGGGCAAAATGAATGGAATATAAAAAGTTCAGTTAATAATAAATACAAATGTTAACAATACAATGATGACACACGAATTATTGTGCTTATTCCTGGGGGTAGTCGTCTTTTAGTACTTAAGAACACTTTTATAGTACGCATAAACTTAGTGGGGTAACATGGTATAATGGGTGTTATTCTTTTCTTAGGGGTTTCTCATGTAGTTTAAAGCATGACATGAAATAATAAAAGTCTTAGACTATATCTTGATGTAAAAGTTATTTCATATCCAATATTTTTAGGCTATTAGCATGTTAAAAAGTTACACATTTGGGGGGTGCCTGTGGCTCAAGGAGTGGGGCGCTGGCCCCATATACCGGGGGTGGTGGGTTCGCACCCAGCCCCAGCCAAAACTACAAAAAAAAAAAAAAAATCAAACATTACATAGTCAAACTCCCAAGAGACTGATAGTAGCTGATTTTGTGTGCATGTGGGAGGTATAGAAGTGGCTGAACTGGGAGACCTGGCAAGAGCATATTACAAAATAAGTCAGAATTTCACAAGTGATAACAACAATCTATTCAAAGATAGCATTTTAAAGGAACAAAGCAAAGTTTCTGTTATAGCCCATGCAGCTTTTTGCCTTAAATTTTTGAAATGTAATGCAAAGACTTAAGTAGTTTTGAGTCATTTTGAGTGACTTAAACTTGGCTGAGTGAGTTCTAATGTTATAGATTAGACAATGTTATACCTTTTAAACTTTTAGTTCTACTGATTTTGTAATGTATGGAGTGCCTTCGTATCTCAAGATCAAATAATCCTATAATGCCAGTTAAATAAATTTGGCATGGGAAGTTGTAAACTATATGAATTATCATTACTTTAATTTTCCTTTGCATAGGGTCTTAGGCATGAAATTGCTTAACACTTTAATAGTTCTTCTGATTTTTAAATTGTAGGTGTCACACATTTAAAATCTGTATAATGCAGTGGGGGAATCACTAAGGAATCATTGTCAATGTGTAGTTTCCTGGGCTCACCTTTCTATTTTCTAGCTGTTATTCCATACCTCGTAGTCTGTAGCTGAAAACTAACAACAGATTTCATGTTTAGTAAGAGTACCAAGGTCAGAATTAATGATTGTATTTGGCAGTCAAACCTTACATTGAAAAAACTGGCTTTTATTTGTTGGAATTGCTTTTTATCATGATGTATTCTTAAGACTGGCAATTAAAATTAAGTAATCTGTGTAATGTGAAAGAATTATGTGGTTTCAGCATGCTATTACTAAAAGGGATTTAGTTCAAACTTTTTTACAAGGAGGAAACTAAGATCCAAGATACTAAATGTTATCAAACTGTCTAAGAACCACATACATAAAATAGCAGAACTAGAACTGACACCCAGAGAGCCTTCCAGCCTTGCTAAGTGTTGGTGTCCTTCACTTACCAACGTGATGGCGAGGGACAAAATGAGGGAGGAGAAGACCAGAGGCCACGACCTCTGTCAGAGGAAAGGAGCAAGGGAGATCTCGGAGCAGGTGTTGTCAGATAGTGTGGAAAAAAACCAAAAAAACAAAAGGAGAGTGATCTCCTGGAAGCAACAGGATGGAGCATTTTTAGGAGGATGCAATATGAAATATTCAAAGTGAATGAGGGGCTGTAAAGAATAGACCATGAGAAAAAAGGAAGTCAGTGGAGATGCTTGAGAAAGGGATCGCTGTAGAATTTTGTAGCTGAAACTTTTAATGGGTAGTCATTGATTCAAATAAGTTTTATTAAGTCATTCTTAGGAGCTTCTTGGGGACACAGATAAAAAGATGGAACTCCTACCTTCCAAAGATGGATAGTGGGACTGATGAGAGATATAAACAAATAAAAGAGTCAGTTTTATGAACTCTGATGTGATGAAGTGTGGTGGGAAAACTGCAAGGATGGATGTCTTGACCTGCCTGAGGAACTGGGCAGGCTTCACAAGAAGCTGGCCCAGACTTGGACTAGGACTTGAAGGATGAGCCAGGGTTTGCTAGAGTGTGGCGTTCTAGGCTGCAGCACAGAACTGAGAGGCTGCCTGGCACTTAGGTGAGAGGCCAGGGTGCACGCGTGGCTCATCAGCATCAAACTCTGGAGGCCTCAAGTCCTCTGCGAAGGAGTTTGGATCGCGTGTTGCAGACAGCAGGGAGCTGGCCAGGGAATTTCTGGAAAGAATTTTTGCATCTACCATTTCATTTAAGTGTATTTAGATACAAATCTGCATTTTAGAGTTTCTCCGCATCCCTAGGAAAGGAGTACATGCTCCACACAATGGGAGACACTGCCTTGTAGCCGTGTCACCTCACTGAGTCAGCCATGCACCTGCCGTGCCCTGTTAAACAGGTTTCAGCTGTGCACCCGCCTTGCTCTCTTAAACAGGTTTCAGCATATGTTGCTAAAAATGACACGTTGATGCTCGCTTGCCTCCTGTGTGATATTAACCAAATACGAAAAACAAGTGGTAAAGCTGTGTTAAATCTATGTTCATATTTGGTGTTATAGGAGTATCTGCCTCATTTATACTTTTCATAAAACTCCAGTTATTAAATAGATTATTATTTTATTTATTTTATAAACATCTTTATTTTTTGATATAGAATCTCACCGTGTTGCCTCGGGTAGAGCTCAGTGAGTGTTCTTAGGTGCCATCATGGCAGCCTTGAACTCCTGGGCTCAAGGGATCCTCCTGCCTTGGCCTCCCAAAGTGTTAGGATTATAGATGGGAACCACCATACTGGCCAGAGAATTTGTTTTTTAATGGCATTAAAAGAGAGTGATGAGGTTATAACTTGAGGACAGAGGAGGTAAAATACTTTAAAGTAGGAGGATCTGACTATACTGGTATGCTGAAGAGAAGGGACGAGGGGAAGAGAGATTGAAGGTACAGAGGTGAGAAAATCTGGCTTTAGAGTCAGACAGCCTGGGCAGTACTTCATCTAACGCTCCAAGTCTCTTTCTTTCAGAAGAATGAGTATAGTAATGACTACATCCCTTCTTGTAATATTCTGGCGAGGGAATGAGGTGGGCTGATTCACGTGAAGCACGCAGCCCAGGACCTCACTCCGTGCCTGTTGTTTACATTAGACATCCTCTTCCTCCTCTGCCTTGAGGGGGTCTGTGAATGCACTTGACTAACACTTGTACCGTAGAAAATGTCAGTGTTACGTGGGAGTTAGAAAACAAGCGAGGACAGCACAGTCAGCTTTTAATTACTCCCATATCATTTCAGGCAGTTTTAAAATTTCAAATTTCTTTTACCAGTTTGAAGTGGTATGTACCATTTTGTCATGCTCAACTTGAGCATTGAAGGTAGCATACTTGGAAACAAACCTGCTTGAAGATGAAGTGCATTCTAGACCCTAGTGGAAATGGCTAGGAAGCTTTTAAAATTAAGCTAATCAGTTTTAACATCAGTTATAGTAGAGTCGCAAGGGTAATTGGCATTGGATAGTTAAGTATAAACGTTCAAAGTGTACATTTTAGTCCTTCAGTGCCATGCCTTTCTGTAATCTGGGATCACTTGGTATTTAGGTTCTAAAGTAATGTTTCTAAGGTTCTAAGTAATGTTTCTTAAGATATTTAGTTCTTTACACAGTGTTATAGATTATATTAGAATTATTAACTTTGTTACTTTGTTGAAGGTAATGTTATTACGACCATGGTCTTAAAATGTTTGACATACTTGGCTAACTAGTATATATATTTATATATCTTCCTTTAAAAATATTTGCTCATTGGTTACATTTGACACATCTAATTTCTGAAGTGATGTTGAAGAAAGGTTAGAAACATTTTTAATTGGTTCAGGACAGTGATTGAGTAATGACAAACTTGTAATATGGTTAAGTTAAATTTCCTTTTTTTTCCTGTGGCCACCCTCCTGGTGGTGTTTTACTATGTCTAAGTCTGGTGTATTCCCTACACGGCATGTGGCCCCATACACTCCCAGGGATTCCTCTGGGCAGTCCCGGCTGGAATAACTTCTTGCATATTGTGCCGAGAGGCGGAAATTGGCCACTGGCCATGGGCGGATGCAGAGCTTGAATTGAAAATCAAATTAAACAGAATTTTCTACTTAGTTTTTAATTAAACCACTGTTAATTCAAACAGGACATTTTCGGCCTGGGGGATTGACTATGTCCTTTTAAGGACCTTAAATAGCTTTTCTTCTTTCTTCTGACTGTGGCGTATGTTTCTGTTTTATTAGGACCATCTCCTTCTATCCCTCCTTTTTATAATTCTCAAGTGCAAAAGTATATATGTGGTTTTGATAAAGTAAATTTTTATGTTTTTATTTTTTTTTTATGTTTTTAGTGAGTAGCTAACTTTTGTCTTCGAATTTAAATTATCAACTTTAGATTATTTTGCAGTCATCTATATGTACCACATTTGTGTTTTTATATGTATTTGAACCTGACCCTGTGTTTTACATCTTAATCTTTTAACTCTGATTAAAAAAAGGTATATCTACTGTTTTTAATTCTACTTTGTGGTAGATATGCTTTTTCTGCAGTTTTCGATCTTGGTCACTCAATCATACACCAGAGGATGTGGATCCCAGGGCATGGGGCGCGTCTGAGGGCAGACACATCTTTCCACCCCTCATGTCTACTATACAGTTTTCTCTTCTCTGTCTCAGAAAAGCCTTCTAGATTATCCAGATTAATGCCAGAAGATGTTTTCTGATTGTATAGTGTACTTTAAATGGAAGTTAGAAATGTATTTGCTTTATATATTAACATCTTATTTTGACATAAAGTGTTATGAGGAAAAAATCTAATGACTTAATGAAAGTGGGAAAAAATTTTCTCCATATACTTGTTGCGTAAATTTAATGACAGATTAATTTGTAAGCCCAAGCTTTCTCTGGGAGTAAATTTATATTGTGCTTCACCTTAATGCCTATCTTTGATTTGAAGTCATATCATAAAATTTAACATAAGTTAACAGCAACATCCTGACCAATTATCCAAACCATCCAGACATCCCGAAATGTCCAGAAACTAGCACATGGTCTGTAGGATTAAGAGGTTAACTCCTACAACTTCAAACAAAGTGCTGATAATAAAAGCAAAAAGTACAAAATCTGAGGTAACTTCCTCTCCTAATTAGTTAGACTGACCAGGTGGAAGCGAAGAGCTCCGTGCCGGTGCTGCGGCGTCCATAAAGCGAGCACCACGACAGCACAATGGAGGAGGAACAAAGGTTTCTTTAATATGTTTCTATCCTGTGTCACAGTTTGAAATTGTCCTGGTTTATGTCCCTTTTGGCAAACTTACATAAAAGTGACCTTGTACTGTATTTTATGACCAGATGACTTCCCCCCAGTGGCTAATTTGTGTCAGGCCTCCTCCATCCGAAAGGGACATGGAGGGAGTAGGAAGTCCAGCCTCTGTCTCCATGAGGTTTCATTGCGTTCTTTCATTATTTTTTGCTTGTTTTTTGCCACTGATGATCCATAAATTGTTGGAAATGAGTGACTGAGGAAGTGCTGCTTAGTGTTAGTGGCACATGCGCATGTTTGGCCCGGTCTGGTGGGGGAGAGGAAGTCGGGAGAGAGGAAAGCCCCTGCTGGGCCTCGCAAGGAAATTCAGGGCTCCTGTTTTGATCTCAGTATTTATTACAGAAAATGAAGTCATATCTCACTAGCTACTGTTATGTGTTGATTTGATTTTCCCAACACCTTCAAGAAAAATATCATACAGCAATTTATTTATAGAAATCCACTATCCTCCCCCAAGTGGTAGCACTAGTCTTTGCCTTGGAAATAATATGATTAAAAATGATTATTTTTAAAACTTTCTATTCTGATAGTGCTGATACACTTAAGTGTCCTTTCAAAGTTGTTATTCTGTTGTAAAAGGTGTGGTTATGACACTGTAAAGAGAGCATTTGAAACATCAAATCTTGTCATATAAGATTTCAGAGAAAGAATGTGAAACTATTACTTTGAGGGAAAGAGTAAATACATTTATTTCATTTAAAAATTATTTAAGTTTATGAAGATTTTGAATTAAAAATCATTTAGCTCAGGAAATGACATTAATTTTGTCACTATTAGTACAATTGCATGTGTAGAGAACTGGATTATAACTTCAATCACAGTATCCGTTTCTGTTAAACAGCAGCTGTTTTGTTCTTTAATTATTGCTCACACTGTGATGTTCCATGTCTGATGTGGTACTTTCACCTTTCTCTCCGTTTATCAGAAAATGAGAGATTTCTACATTTAAGGCTAGATTGTCCCTTTATTTGCATAAATGGTGGCAAAACCAGGTGCGTTGGCATTCAGAAGTGTAGACTTACATCTTGACTCTGTAACTCTAGGCATGTTCCTCCATGTCCACGTTCACAGCATGGGTCTGACGGTATCTGCTCCTGGAGCTGCCAGAGGACTTAGTGTCCTCACTTAATATGTTTGTAAAGGACCTGAGACACATTGCAAGTAGTAATTATTAACATTAAGTGTTTAAATGAATCAACAATGTGAAAGTTGATAATGAAAAAAGAATCAGGAAAATTTGTGTACAATTACTTTTTATAAATAGCAAAATGATAAAAGAAGTTACATTGGCATCAATATAGTCAGCTTTTATGTATTTATATTTTGAAATAGGATCTGTTTTATCTTAGAACAGTATAGCTTGTAAATAATAGGTATCATGTTTAATAGGTAGCTAAACTTCAAACTTTATTTTATATGATGATTAAATTACTAACTAATGTCTCATAATGTTTCATAGTTCAGGCCTCTTGGTTAAATTAAGAAATGCTTTGGTAGGGAGGAAATAAAAAGTCACCAGGTACAGATTTTAAAGTAATTATACTTTTAATTAAATTGACCCCAGTATGCCCAATGCTCGTGAAACTGTTTTATAGATATAATCATTGTTTTTATCCTTTCCAAAAGTTTTTTTGGGGAATTAAGGACTACTCACCCTTGGTTGGAATAAACTTTAGTAAAGTTAGATATCAGATGCAGTGCTAGTTAGTATGTGAGACCACAGGCCTGTAGGATGGGAGCTTGCCAAAAAGGCTGAAATTTGGTTATTAAAATCTTATATTTCTTTGACATTTAAGCTCATTTATTTGTCTATAATAAATATTTTATTATTTATTAAGCATGTCATAATGTTAATCTTTGATCTATGAAGTGTTTGCCAATGTGTAGCTGAAATTTGCTATATTTACTTCTAGTCCCTTTGTCATTAGTATAACAGAAATAGAAGTTGTATAGCTAGACAGTATGATGGGTTGATAGTTTGATGTTAGATAATATTTTAGATTGTGATATAACTACTTTCCTTTAAAACTTAAATCACTAATATAATACAAAAAATTTATTGGTTGGCATACTTTCTATTAGAGGAAATTCTCATCTAGAAAGACAAGGTTGTATTGTTTTAGGATAACTGAATTTTAAACTAGCCAAAATGTTAAAATATATATGCAAATGTATCTTTTGTTAGTGGTTAAAAATAAGATTAGCAGGCAAAATGAAAAAATAAGAACAACAGTATAAAAAATTAGGATTAAATGTATTGAAATGATCAGTTTTACAGGAAACATTTTCTATTCTTTTTTGGAACAGAGAGAAAGAAGAAATTTCAAGTTGTTTTGTGATGATAGATTTTAAATATTTTTACACTTTCTTATTTTAGTTGGGATTACTTGATATTTATTGTTCTCTTTATACATTATTTGATGAGCAATTGTTTTTATTAGCAGTTGACTTTTAAAACAGACCTTGAAGGGCTGACCATAATTTTAAACCTTTTTTTGAGGTATCAGAGAGATTTATCTGTCTCTTAATGACTTATATATGTTTTTAAAATGCCTAGAGTTAAATTATATTTCTGATGTAATTTTTTAAGAAAAGATTTAATGAAGCACCTTATGCTGTGATCAGAATTTACTACTTTAGATGGCTTAACAATCCTTTGATTCAGTATTGAGAATAAGATTTCTCTTTCTACCAGTACTTCAGTTCAGGCATTGCTTCCAGTCTCATGTAATGTAACCTCTAATCCTGCCTTCTAGCATTGCTTTCTTAAAAATACAGTTGTTTATGTAACTCATCTCCATAAAAATTTTTGATGGTTTCTATTTGCCAATAACATAAAGTCCAAAATCTATAGTATTACATACGAAACCCACTGCAAACTTGGCTCCCACCTGCCTTTTAATCCACATCTTTCACTCGTCTCTCCTGCTTGCCATGGGCAGGTCTTCCCGCCCTCTCCAGGAAGTCCTCTTACCTGCTTGCCTGGCACAAGCCAGTTTTTCACTGACACCTCTGGGGTGATCCCTACTGTCTTTCCAGCAAGCCTTCTTCAACTGTCAACCTGCTGCTGCTCCCACAGTGGTGATGAGAGTTACATTGTGACTGTCTGTTGACATGTCTTCCTCTCTTTACTTGCCTTGGTGCCCTAAACATGTACACAGGCCGTGCCACAAAATGTTCTGGTCAGTGATAGGCTGCTACAGTGGTGGGCCCAGAGAATTATACGGTAGAACCTCCATAGCTGTCCGCCTCCCTAAACTGACCTCCTTAAGGTTACCTCATTTTGATAGACTGGACATGCAGTCTGCCACATGGACGTATCAGCACAGCAGGCCAAGTTCCTTTTGTTGATACCTCTGAATATTGACCAATTTGTTACAGTCACTTGGGTGGTCAGCTTTCAGGGAATCTACTGTAATACCATATTTTTACTGTGCCTTTTCTTCGTTAGCTGTGTTTAGATATATAAGTGCTTACCATTGTGTCGAAATCACTTACAGTGATCAGTACAGTAACATGTTGTGCATGCTTGTAGCAGAAGGACAGCAGGCCATGCCACATGGCCAGTGTGTGGCAGGGAGTGCCATCTAGGGATGGAGGACAGCAGGTCATGCCACGTGGCCAGTGTGTATCAGGGAGTGCCATCTAGGGTGTGAAGGACAGCAGGCCATGCCATGTGGCCAGTGTGTGTCAGGGAGTGCCATCTAGGGGTGAAGGACAGCAGGCCATGCCACATGGCCAGTGTGTGTCAGGGAGTGCCATCTAAGGTGTGAAGGACAGCAGGCCATGCCACGTGGCCAGTGTGTGGCAGGGAGTGCCATCTAGGGGTAAAGGACATCAGGACATGCCATGTGGCCAGTGTGTGGCAGGGAGTGCCATCTGGGGGTGAAGGACATCAGGCCATGCCATGTGGCCAGTGTGTGTCAGGGAGTGCCATCTAGGGGTGAAGGACAGCAGGCCATGCCACGTGGCCAGTGTATGGCAGGGAGTGCCATCTAGGGGTGAAGGACAGCAGGACATGCCATGTGGCCAGTGTGTGTCAGGGAGTGCCATCTAGGGGTGAAGGACATCAGGCCATGCCATGTGGCCAGTGTGTGGCAGGGAGTGCCATCTAGGGGTGAAGGACAGCAGGCCATGCCATGTGGCCAGTGTGTGTCAGGGAGTGCCATCTAGGGGTGAAGGACAGCAGGCCATGCCATGTGGCCAGTGTGTGGCAGGGAATGCCATCTAAGGTGTGAAGGACAGCAGGCCATGCCACGTGGCCAGTGTGTGGCAGGGAGTGCCATCTAAGGTGTGAAGGACATCAGGACATGCCATGTGGCCAGTGTGTGGCAGGGAGTGCCATCTAAGGTGTGAAGGACAGCAGGACATGCCACGTGGCCAGTGTGTGACAGGGAGTGCCATCTAGGGGTAAAGGACATCAGGCCATGCCACGTGGCCAGTGGGTGGCAGGGAGTGCCATCTAGGGGTAAAGGACATCAGGACATGCCATGTGGCCAGTGTGTGGCAGGGTGTGCCATCTAGGGGTGAAGGACAACAGGCCATGCCACATGGCCAGTGTGTGGCAGAGTGTGCCATCTAAGGTGTGAAGGACAGCAGGCCATGCCATGTGGCCAGTGTGTGTCAGGGAGTGCCATCTAGGGGTGAAGGACAGCAGGCCATGCCACATGGCCAGTGTGTGGCAGAGTGTGCCATCTAAGGTGTGAAGGACAGCAGGCCATGCCATGTGGCCAGTGTGTGTCAGGGAGTGCCATCTAGGGGTGAAGGACAGCAGGCCATGCCATATGGCTAGTGTGTGGCAGGGAGTGCCATCTAGGGGTAAAGGACAGAAGGCCATGCCACATGGCCAGCATGTGGCAGGGTGTGCCATCTAAGGTGTGAAGGGCAGCAGGCCGTGCCATGTGGCCAGTGGGTGGCAGGGAGTGCCATCTAGGGGTGAAGGACAGCAGGCCATGCCACGTTGCGAGTGTGTGGCAGGGAGTGCCATCTAGGGTGCGAAGGACAGCAGGCCAAGCCACGTGGCCAGCGCATGGCAGGGTGTACCATCTAGGGGTAAAGGACATCAGGACATGCTATGTGGCCAATGTGTGGCAGGGTGTGCCATCTAGGGGTGAAGGTGCACTCTGTGATGTTTGCGCGCTGATGAGGTTGCCTAGTGACACTTTTCCTGGAATGTCTCTATTGCTAAGTGATGCATGACTGTCTTACCACAGTACAGAGTTTGGTACGGGGAAAATGAAGCCTGAACGCTGAGTACTCTTAGGTCCCATTGACTTCACAAAGCAAGGATCTAAAAGTTCTTCAATATGGCCCCATGTTCCTCCACTGTTATCTCTTACAATGTGATGTTTTTAGAACCTCTTCAGAATCTCAACACTGAAGACACTAACAATTTGCATATTTTAATGCAGCCTGGGCTGCTAGGTCTGAACCTTCACAGAATTCTGATGATCCTTCACTTTATATTTACAGGACCAGACTCTCTCCAGCTCCCAGCCTGGTTCTTCAGCTTGCTATTTAGTTCTAGTATTTCGTGTGTCTGGAATTTGCCACTGGGCATGCTGTTTCTCGTAGTTCCTAACGTGTGCTCAGGTGATAGGACTGGTACCACCAGCCCCCTGCTGCCTTGGAGCTCAGCCTGATGGCGGCCTTCTCGGCTAGTCTTGGACTACCTGCTATATCTTAATGTTTTCCTCTTCCATCTCCTTAGGGTTGATTTCTCCTGTTGACAGTGCTTCATTTTTCTAGCTTCCTTTCTTTGCTACTGGTCCGTTAACTGAGGTCTAGCATGCTTCATGGGCTAGGGTTCCTTGAAGCTATGAGGTTAGCTGGTAGTTTTTATTATATAATTTGGTGAAAAGATAAAGTAAACTTTGAAAATAGTGTTAATATTGTTAACCTAGTATCTTATATGCCAAATCCATTTTTTTTTTTTTTTTGAGGTAGGGTCTCACTCTGTTGCCCGGGCTGGAGTACAATTGCATCATCATAGCTCACAACAACTTCAGACTTCTGGTCTCAAGCCATCTTCCTTCCTCAGCTTCCTGAGCAGGAGGACTATAAGTGTGTGCCACCACACCTGGCTTTTTCCATTTTTTTGTAGAAGTGGGAATCTTCCTGTTGCCAAGGCTGATCTTTAAAAGGTTAAAGTCCCAGAAATACTTTAAGTCGTAATGCAAAGAGGATTTTAGTCTTTGTGTTTTATACATCAGTCTCTGTAGCCTTAACAATGTTTGTTATCAACTCATGAGTGGGTGGGCACCTGCGACTTTAAGGAAACTTGTGACCCTTCTGGTCCTTAAATGCAGCCTTTTGGCTGAATCCAAATTTTATATAACATATCCTCTTATTAAAAGGGGTGCTTTTAAGGCAAAAAAGGCAAAAATATGGAAACCTAATTAACACATGTATATGTAAAAATAAAAATTAAAAAAAGGGGTGCTGCAGAGAAAGATGAAGTTTTTCTTGCCTCCTTTACTGCTTATAAAAGAACCACCTTGAAATTGTAAGGCCACAGGTTCCCCAGCCCTGCAAACATTCTATATTATTAAAGATAAGTGCTCAAGAAATAGAGAAAAATCTCTAAAGATTTGAAGAACAACAAAACTAGAACAGTAAGTGATTTTCCTCATTGGGACAGTTAGGTGGTCACAGTGGAATGTGAGACCTTTAGTTTTGAAAAACTGACACCGTAGGTACACAAGAGACTAAGAGTTGGAGCTGAGGTCCCTGTGAAAAGTGCTCAGCCAGACCTTCAACACACACCTTACCACCCATAAGAGGAAGACGCCTTGCTCTGGGCAGAAGGAGGTCTCCGGGTGTTCGTAACCCTGAGTACCAGGCTCGCATTCATTATAGGTGCCCATGTTGTTGGAAAACCCCAAGCCAAGGAATTAGCATAGAAGTTGTTTAAAGGTATTGTCTATCATTTCTTCATTGTAACCTAATATATAACACTTTTAAGTGAATTTTGATTAACAATGTTTGTGTGTATGGATATATGACTAGTCTAGTTTTATAAAATTGATTTAATATAAGAGTTATAATGCATATACATTTGACTTGGTCCTGTTTATCTATGGTGCATACTGTTTAATTCTTTTTAAGTTAATTGTGTGAGAACACTGAAGACTCAACAGCAGACGTTATACAAGCATGCTCAAACCAAACTTTATTTTCTCATAGCTTTTTTACGTTTTTATACTTCAACTCTTTCTTAGCGAATTGATAGTTGGTTTAGCTCTTAAAGTGTTATCATCCTTCAAAGTTGAGATGAATACGTTTGTTCTATTTTAGCTAGTTTTCCTTGAGTTTTTTGCAAAGATCTAATGTTTTAGTCTATTTATAGCTAATTTTGTAAGGTGGCTAAAAAGGAAAAATGTAAATTAATTTTTCTTTGTATTGCTTTTCAGTTAACCTAAAATAATGTGTATAGTAATATTATCCTTACTTATTATTTCAGCATTATATTAAAGTCATATCTGTAATGAGCCATATTTTTGGGCTTGTGACTATAAGCTTATAATGCCTGGATCACTGCTAATCCTTATCTTATTTTTCTTATTTTTTAAAAATGATTTTAGTCTATAATTTCCCCTGGATGTGCCTCCATAAATTTGATCCCATTTGTTTTCTTTTAGGAGCTTCTCAACATTACTAGCCTGCTGGTGGTGCTTGTGTGTTCTTGTATAATTAAAATCTTTGCTTGATATAGATTGACAGCTTAGTATGTGCAGGGTACTGTTGCCAGTGCTGAACACAGTATAGGCTGCATACGTATTATGGATTCTTCCTGTCTTTTGTGGCATCAAGCGTGTGTGTGAGACCTTCATCTTGAATCCAGGTCTCCGACTCCTCTTTCTACCTGTTAGCTTTACTGGCCCTTTATCTGGAATATAGTAGACATTGAGTTCTTTGTTAACTTTTCACCTTCTCTGGCCTTGCTTCTAGCTCTGAGAAGAGACTTGGTGTGTGCTTGAGTCCGAATCTGCTCAGATTTCTTCTACAAGTTTGGGGCCTAGGTCTTTTCCTTTGTGCTTCACTCTTGAGCTTTACAGCTGTTTTGGTCCATCCTGACCTTAATGTTCTGTTTAAGGAGGATCTTTTCCAAGCTAGTATTCAAAAATTCTTTCTTGAGATTCCAAGGTGATTTCTGCAAATCTACAAGTCATTTCTGATTGCATCTGTATTTCAGAATTATTATTATTTTTTGAGATAGAGTCCCTCTCTGTTGCCTCAGGTTAGAGTGCCATGGCCTTAGCCTAGCTTACGGCAACCTGAAACTCCTGGGCTGGAGTGTCCTCTTGCCTAAGTTCTCCCGAGGCAAGAGGCACCTACCACAATGCCCAGCTGATTTTTCTATTTTCAGTAGAGACGGGGTCTCACTCTTGTACAGTCTGATCTTGAATTCTTGAGTTCAAGGTGTTCTTGAGCACTGCCCAGGGCCTCCCTGGGATTACAGGTGTGAGCCACTGCGCCTGGACTTCTTGTATTTCAGAATTCTTTTTTTTTTTTTTTTGAGACAAGAGTTTCACTGTGCCACCCTCGGTAGAGTGCCGTTGTGTCACAGCTCACAGCAACCTCAAACTCTTGGGCTTAAAGTGATTCTCATGCCTCAGCTTCCCAAGTAGCTGGGACTATAGGCACTCGCTACAGTGCCCAGCTGTTTTTTTGTTGCAGTTGTCATTGTTTTAGCAGGCCCAGGCCAGGTTTGAATCCGTCAGCCTAGATGTATGTGGCCGGCACCGTAGTGGCTGAGCTACGGGCGCTGAGCCTATTTCAGAATTCTTAATGTTTGCTTTTCCTATGTCTTATCTGGCTTGCATGCAGCATACTTATTATACTGATGGTTTTGGTTAATTCTCCCATGCATTTTGGCTTCTATCAGTTTTTCATTAATATTTTAATTTAAATAATTTGGTAGAACACCAATTAATCCCAAACTATATTTTATAGCATTGCAAAATACCTTTCAACATTTGTATTTGGATTATTGTATAATTGCATTAGTATGTACATATATTTCTTTGTCCTTCTTAAATAATTCATTTTGTGTACATATATTTTCTGGTGCCAAGTAAAGTTATGTGAGACTTGGAAGTGGGCAGAAGAGACCCAGGTGTCCTGTCAGTGGAGTCCTCGGCATGTGTAGTGGGTCCTGAGGATTGTTTGACCCACAGGGGTGTTCACCTTTGGCTGACTTTCTACTTACTCGGTGTTCTGACTTATAGAAAGGAGAGAGTAATGCAAATAAATTTTGTCTGGTAGAGACAAACATTGATTTTTGCCGTATATAAAGATAACCCCGCACATTTCATTTTATTGTCCCATAGAATATTATCCAGTTCTGCAAAATGTTTAGAAATTTTTTTTTAATGATTGTTAAACTTGATTTTTTTAAAATTTCAGAATATTATAGGCATATACAAATCTTTTGGTTCTATGGATTGCTTTTGTGCAACTTGAGTCATAGTTATAAGTGTGCCCATTGCTTGGCTAGTGGGCACTGAGCCCACTAGGTGTGAACCCCTCTGCCCCTCCCACCTGCTTGCTTTCCCCTGAGGTCTGTTACCAAATGTGTGCACGGGTGCTGATCAGTTAGTTCCAGTTTAATAGTGAGTGCTTGTAGGGTTTGTTTTTCCGTTCTTGCCATACTTCACTTAGAAGACGAATGGACTCCAGTTCCATCCAGGTTGTTACAAAAGGTGTAAATTCACCATTTTTTAATGACTGAGTAGTACTCCATGGTGTACATATAACGTATTTTATTAATCTGCTCATGTATTGATGGGCACTGGGATTGTTTCCACATTTTTGTGATTGTGAATTGTGCTGCTATAAACATTCGAGTGCATGCGTCTTTTTGACAAAATGACTTTTTCCCTTTGGATAAATACTAGTGGGATTGCTGGATCCAATGTTGGTCTACTTGTAGTGCTTTGAGGTCACTCCATATGACCTTTCATAGAGGTTGTACTAGTTTGCAGTCCCACCAGCAGTGTGTAAGTGTTCCATTCTCTCCGTATCCTTGCCAGCATCTGTTGTTTTGGGATTTTTTTTTTTTTTTTTGAGACAGAGTCTCACTATGTTAACCTCAGTAGGTGTTGTAGTATCACAGCTCACAGCAACCTCAAACTCTAGGGCTTAAGCGATTCTCTTGCCTTAGCTTCCCAAGTAGCTGGGACCACAGGCGCCCACCACAATGCCCGGCTATTTTTTCATTGCAGTTTGTTATTGGTGGCTAGCTGGCCCCGGCTGGGTTCGAACATGCCAATCTGAGTGTTTGTGGCTGGCTCCCTACCCACTGAGCTACGGGTGCCGCCCTGTTTTGGGATTTTTTTTATAAAAACCATTTGTACTAGAGTTACTTGATACCTTATAATGGCTTTGATTTGTATTTTCCTCATGGTAGCATTATTGAGCAGTTTTTCATATGTTTGTTGGCCATTAGTCTATCTGCTTTTGAAAAACTTCTGTTCAGTGTCTTTTGCCCACTTTTTAATTTTTGTTTTATTTGTTTATTTTTTTGAGACAGAGTCTCATTCTGTTGCCCTGGGTAGAGTACCATGGCATCAGGAGACTGAGGCATCAAGTGATCCTCCTGCCTCAGTCTTCTGAGTAGCCTCCCCACTTTTTTATGGGGTTATTTGATTTTTTTCTTTCTGATTTGCTTGTGTTCTTTATAAATTCTGATTATGAGCCCTTTGTCAGATTATCGTATGCAAATATTTTCTTCTGTTTTGTAGGTTGTTTATTTGCTCTGTTGATTGTTTTCTTGGCTGTGCAGAAGCTTTTTAATTTGATCAGGTTCCTTTTGTTAATTTTTGTTTGGGATCGTCTTCATAAATTCTTTGCCTAGGCTGATGCCTGTAAGAGTTTTTCCAGCATTTTGTTCTAGGATAAAAGTTTAAGTTTAAGTCTTCTTGCTTAGGTCTGGAACCAGACAAGGTTGCCCACTGTCACCACTTCTACTCAACATAATGCTAGAAGTCCTAGCCAGAGCACTCAGCAAGGGAAGGAAATCTAGGGTATCCAGACGGGGACAGAAGAGGCCAAACTATCACTTTTTGCTGACCATGTGCTTTTATATCAAGAAAACCCCAAAAATTCTACCAAGAGGCTCCTGGAATTGACAAAATTCCAGGATAAATTCAGCAGAGTGTACAAAAATCAGTAGCATTCCTGTACACCAACAATAGCAAAGCTAAGAATCAAATTCAAGACTCAATACCTTTCATAATAGCAGCAAAAGAAATAAAGTACCCAGGAATATATTTAACGAAGGAGTAAAAGACCTGTGAGTCACCGAGGAAGGAAATTGTAGAGGATGTAAACAAATGGAAAAACATAGGGTGTCTCAAAAGTCACCCTTCAAGTCTCTATACATAGGGAAAATGGGAAATTGCAGCTAAGTATATCTTTATTTACAAAATATTCTCTATGCCCAGACTATAAATATGGTCGGGTGTGGTGGCTCACACCTGTAATCCTAGCACTTCGGGAGGCAGGAGATTGCTTGAGCTCAGGAGTTTAAGGACAGCCTGAGCAAGAGCAAGACCCTGTGAGCTATGATGCCACAGCATTCTAGCCTGGGGCAACAGAGTGAGACTCTGTCTCAAAAAAAGAAAACAACAGCAGAATATTCTCTACATGTTGACCACCTCCTTGTAAAATTTTGTAATGAATATTTTGTAAACAAAGTTACATTTAGGTACAATTTCCCATTTTCCCTGTGTGTGGTGACTTTTGGGATACCCTGTATACTCATGGATTGGTTGAATCAACATTGTTAAAATGTCTGTACTATCCAAAGGGATCTACAGATTCAATGCAATCCTCATTAAAATGCCAATGCTATTTTTCGCAGATCTAGAAAGAAAAAAATCTTTGCTTCATGTGGAACCAGAAAAGAGCTTGAATAAGCAACCTTAAGCAAAAAGGGCAAATCGGGAGGCATCACTTTAGCAGACTTCAAACTATACTACAAGCTGTGGTAACCAAAACAGGATGGCAGTGGCACAAGAACAGAGACGTGGACCAGTGGATCTGATCAGATGTATTAAACCGTCTTCGTTCATATTGCTATCTGATCTTTGACAAAGCAGACAATAACATACATTGGGGGAAAGAATCCCTATTCTATAAATGTGCTGGGGAAGTGAGATAGCCACATGTAGAAGACTGAACCAGGAACTGCACCTTTCACCACTGACAAAACAGTTTTTAGCATTTCTGATCATCTCTGTGTATATATCCTTGCTCCCCAAGTTCTCCTTGACCTGATTTTAATAAAAACTAAAGCCACGTGGCTCTGCTGCTGAGGAATGTAAGAAGCAGACAGGATCAGTGTGCTCAGCATGCCACAGTAATGCTTGCTTTGGGCTGAAGTAGTGAGTCTCGGTAGTGAGTCTACTGGGGTGGAAAACACCCCACCAGAACCTGATCTTGCTGCTGATGTGCACTGTCGAGAGCCACTCACCAAAAGCACTGTCATCGGAGCAGGGGAGGATGGCAAGAACAAGCAGGGTAAGAATTCCTAAACACAGAGATGAGAAGAGACTCTAAAGATGACCAAACATTGAGAAAAGCCAACAGTGAAGGCACTATGGAGGTGGTAGACAAAAGTAGCAGCTTTCAAGGAGACTTTTGATATTTTATCTAGCATTCGAGATGGTTTTTGACAGAGGACATAAGGATATCTAGTCTTAAATACTGCCAGAAGTGGAGTCCTACTAAGTCATTTTAAATCATGCAGAACTAAAGTTACCACTTGTAGAGGCAAAGCAAGTATTATAGTGCGATACTTAAAAATAAAAAACTCAGGAAAAGTAAATAAAATAAAAAACAAGAATGGTAATTCTTGAAGCTAATTCTGTACATGTACTTTTCTGATGATGAAGTGGATGAGTTCCAACAGGCCTTGATCTCTTCCACCACTGACTGTTGACCTTCCCACAGGAGATGGCTTTCTCTTCTCTGTCATGGGTAAGGTGTTTGGAGGGAATAAAAATGTTTTTATGTAGAACCTGCACATGTTCTAATGAAATTATGTATTGATAAATAAAACTAGAAAGTAAAACTTACTTGAAAGTCTTGTGTGTGTGTGCTAGGTAAAATCGATGTTAAAAATAGCTTCTCAGGTTTAAAAATATACTTATAAAAATAAGCAGTCATAAAATACTATATGATTCCACTTATATACATATCTAAAATAGTCAAACTCTCAGAAACAATAGTGAAATGACGCTTGCCAGGGGCTGGAGGGAGGAGAAAATGGGGAGTTGTTGAGTTGAGTTCCTGTTTTGCAAGGTGTGACTGTAGTTAACACTACTGAACTATCCACTTAAAAATGGTTAAGATGTCAAATTTTGTGTTTTTTTACTACAATTTAAAAACGTATTTATGAGATAAATGGAAACATTTGCGTTATAAAAGATTTGAAAACTCATTAACTGAAAGATACTCAGTTATTCAATTGGTTTTAACCCAATGATGTATTAGCTTGAATTAAGTTCTAATTAAGTTTTTTCACAAGTGAAAATTTTGACAAAATGGACAAATTTGTAGAATATTATAACTTATCAAAATGGATTGAAGTAGAAAGTCTGAAGATATCTACAAGAGTTACTGCCATTGAGTTGGAATTTGAAAGTTTTCTCACAGTGCAAAAATCCTTACTTGACACAGTTTTCAGGACATTTCTGCCAGACTTCAAAGAACAGATGACTCTGACTTTATATAAATTTGTCTAGAGATTTAAAGATGGAACACTTACAGTTTTATTTTATAAGACTAGTTAATCTTGATACTGATACAAAAAGCAGATAAATGTAGAGTGATAAACACCACAGGCTTGTTCTGAATATCTATGAATCAGAAAATACTAAGCTAGATCAAGCCACATGTGCAAAAGATCATTATCAAATAAATTATTTTCAGAATGCAAGGTTGGTTTAACATTAGAAAACTTATGACTGCAATTCATATTAGGAGAGTAAACGAGAAAGAAACTCAAGCGAACCTCAGTCATATCAGCATTCATCATGATTCAAAAGCAAAGGAGGAACAAAAGGCAAGTTTCTGACATTATATTTAATGATAAAATGCTGAAAGTATTTACTTTAAAATTAGGATACTATTTAAAATATTTCTAGTAATTAATACTGTTATTAGGACTTTTTACTAGTACAGTAAGATAAGAAAAGGAAAAATTTAAAGGAACCACCAAAATAATCATTAACAGATGATACTATCAATTGAGAAAATCCTAGAAAATCTAAAGATACATTATTAATTTAAATAATAAATTTAACAAGGAAGCTAGGAATAGGATCAATATCTAAAAAATTAATAAGTACTAGCAATAAACAGAAAAACATCATTAAAAATACTTTTTTATAATAGCCAAATACCGTAAGTTATGTTGAAATAAATCTAACAAATGATGCTTAAAACCTTTATGGAAATAAGATACAGAAATAAAAGTCTTTTAAAAAGTTAAAGAAGACCTAAATAAATTGATAACTGGTGTTTGTGATTTTCAGAGTCATTGCAATCCTAATAAAAATTTTAAGAATTTTTCATGTGGGGCGGCACCTGTGGCTTAGTGGGTAGGGAGCCGGCCCCATATACCAAGGGGTGGTGGGTTCAAATCTGGCCCAAGCCAAACTGCAACAATAACAACAACAAAAATAGCTGGGCGTTGTGGCGGACACATGTAGTCCCAACTTCTTGGGAGGCTGAGGCAAGAGAATCAGCTAAGCCCAGGAGCTGGAGGTTGCTATGAGCTGTGATGCCGCAGCACTCTACCGAGGGTGACAAAGTGAGAAAAAAAAAGAAAAAAGAATTTTTCGTATGGAATGTGGCAAGCACATAGTAAAAATTTAATGGAAGAATAGAAAGCCCAGAATAGCCAAAGCAATTCTGAAGAATAGGTGATGAACTTACTCTGTCAAATATTTAAAGAATGGGCAAAGAACTTGAATAGACGCAGGGTCGACCCAAAGAAGATGTAAATGGCCAATAAGTACATGAGAAGATACTCAATACCACTGACCACTGGGAAAATGCAGATGAGAATTGCAGGGAGCTAGCACTCCACTCTAGCTGCTAGGATGGCTGCTCGTAAACACCTGAGAAAAGAACAGGTGTGGGCGAGAATGTGCAGGAACTAGAATTCTTGTGCACTGTTGATAGGAATATAAAATAGTGTAGTTGCTAATATTGTGGTTCCTCAAAAAATAAAAAATAGAATTACCATGTGACCCAGCAGTTTCACTTTGGATATGCAGCATATCCAAAAGAGTCACAGGCAGGGACCCTAACAGATGCGTGTACATCCATGTTGATGGCAGCACGGTTCACTGAGGCCAGAGGCTGCCAGCCGCCCAAATGTCCATCAGTGGCGGAATGGTAAACAAGATGTGATATATCTATACAATGGAATATTAAGAAAGGACATTCTGACACATGGCACACAAAAAGGACAGATTCTGTATGATTCTATATGTATGAGGGACCTAAAATAGTCAGATTTATAGGAACAGAAGGGACTGGAAGGAATGAGGAGCTATTGTTTAATGGGTCCAGAGTTTCAGTTGGTGAAGATGAAAACAGTTTCAAGGATGGATAGAGGTGATGGTACCACAGCAGTGGGAGTGTAGTAATGCCACTTAACTGTGCACTTAAAAATGGCTAAAATGATAAATCTTATGTGCATTTTATCTCAATTAAAAATAAGTAAATGGGCCGGGAGTGGTGGCTCACGCCTGTAGTCCCAGCGCTGTGGGAGGCCGAGGCGAGTGGATTGCCTGAGCTCAGAGGTTCGAGACCTGTATGTAACAGCATGTGAGCCAGAGTAAGACCCCGTCTCTACTAACATCAAGAACACCGCCAGAGGAAGACAAAAAACAGTACTTCAAACGAAGAAGAATGAACAAGGAAGTTGAAAAAAATTAAAAAAAAAATAAATGAATGATAAACCTGGTGTGTTTTGTGGTCATCTTTGGGCAGGTTGGTGCGGATGGTTGATGTGGTTTGTAGGGTCACACAGGTGCTGCAGTGTTCCTGAAAACATTCTTGCAAGTTGCATAATATACCTATGGGTATTGAGTAGACAGTAAATGTTCGTTATTTAAAAATAGGAAGGAAGAAAGGTGATTTCTTTCTTGGTGGTGTGTTCACATTAACTAAGCAGGGGATGATGTATAAAATCAAATGCCAATTTATTGATTTCAGTGGAAAAATATACATAAAATATTTGTGTATGTGCACGCACACACACCTGTCCACCCAAACCAACTGTTGCACTTTGAGAGCCACAGGGAATGTGGACATCTAGGATTGTGTGCTGGGGGCTCGGCCCTAGTGAGGGCAGGAGCCCTAAGTTTCCAGGTACACGTTTCCTACTCAGGTCATTAAGAGAGCTCTTCTGTGCTGGTGCGTGTACAGTTGGAATTCTTACTGCTGTTTTATGTGAATGTATTCTTTGCTGCATAAGCAATATGACATTATTATCTAAATGTCACATGGCATTGCTTTATATCACGTTTAAACCTAATGTCTTTTATGTTTCACTATAATACTATAATAAAGAATAACCTTAATGATTTTCCATTGTTTTGTCTTTGTGGAGTTTATGCCTGGCTGTTTTATAAAATGAAGTAAGATGTTGGCTGAAATGTTCTATTGCATTACTATAAAAGTTTCTTATAGTATTAAGCATTTGACCTTAGTATAAGCTTGTTGTTAAGGAATTGCAAATTAATGTTCTGGCAAAAGAAACTTTTATGCACTTTATTTTAGGTCCTTTACTAAAATTATAGCTTTTGCCTTATGTGTGTTTGAAGCATTCTCTCCCACTTCCCTGTTTCCATGTCATTTTGCCTTTTGTGTCTTATTTCTGTCACCTGGGTTGAACGTGGATTCTGGCACAACTGAGCACTGTGACCACAGGCAGATCGTTCCACTCTTACAATGTGAACATCCTGTGTGTAATAAAGTTACTTTCTAGTATTTGTGAAGATTCAGGAAGCGTGTATAAAGCAAGTGGTGGGAGCTCTGCAAGTATTAGTTCCCGTTTCTTCTTTTCCATGAAATTTCCAACTGAAGAATCATTAGAACAGAAATAGAAGAAAAGAGCCTTACTGGCTAATCAGTCAGTTATTTTGGTGTGATGCAGTGTACCAAGAAGTATTTATCCCCAAATTTAGAATTATGCCTAAAATTTTGTGTATGTAGCTCTTCCAGCCTTTGTGTAATTCAGTTTTTTTATTTATTTGTTGGAACTTGTATTTATTTACTTGTAATCTGGAAAATTTTTGTTTGTCTAATATCATGGGAAATTTCTGCCCACAAATTTTAATATAGTGAACATAGTTCAATGAACTAGCAATATTAATGTTTATACTTATCTAAAGTTCTTCTTGTCAAGTTTTAGTAGCTTAAGGTTCTTACAATTTTAATTTTTCTGTTTTGTATAGACCATACTAAATAAATGTGTGTATATATATCTAAAACAGACTGCATACCATATTAATGTTGAAAAATATCCCACTATGGTCAGCAGTGCCTGTGGCGCAGTGGGTAGGGCACTGGCCCCATATACTGAGGGTGGTGGGTTCAAACCCAGCCCCGGCCAAACTGCAACAACAACAAAAAAATAGCTGGGGGTTGTGTCGGGCGCCTGTAGTCCCAGCTCCTCAGGAGGCTGAGGCAAGAGAATCACCTAAGCCCAAGAGCTGGAGGTTGCTGTGAGCTGTGATGCCACGGCACTCTACTGAGGGCGAGAAAGTGAAACTGTCTCAAAAAGAAAAAAAAACTCACTGTTTCACTATAGAGCTTAGTAAAGCTTTTCACATAGCTGGGTTCTTTGCTTGGGACCAAAGCTCTTTTTGTGTATCCTCTCAATAATTACTTTGAGAGCAAACAGGGAAATGTTTTGCACTCTGGGAGATGGTTGTTCGCAGTTTTTACGGTTTACAGGGCTTCGTACCTGCCTTTGTTTCCTCTTCTTTCTTGGTGCTTCTTCCAGGCTTCCCCGTGACTCCATCGTGTTTGGTGCAGTCTTGATGCTGTGCTGAGCAAACCTTATTTTAATGTTACTAAGAGACTCATTTTGTTAAATGAAAACAGTGGCTTAATATTTATTTTAAGGTTCTGTGAATGTAGTTTTCCCAGGCTTTCCTAATAGGTGGAGACATCGCGTATGAAGCAGTGTTTACATCCCTTACAGGAGGACGAGATATCTAGGCAAACTCCTTCAAACGTTCATCACCATAGAAACATTCCAGCTCCTTGGTAGAGCTTTTGAAAGTACATTGTAATTTTCACTTCATTGATGTTTGTACAGAGCAATTAAATGTGCTATTGACCAGCCCACAAGTTCCAAGAAGCAATTATATTATGATCATTGTAGTGCTTTAGAGTATCCCTTCAGTACTTATTTAAATCTAAAGGAAATTTATATTATGAATATTGCAGTGCTTTGGAGTGTCCCTTCAGTACTTACTTAAATCTAAAAGAAATCTATGTATCCACATGTGTGGCTTTTCTTAAAAACAATATGGTATTTTATTGGCAGAATATCCATTTTTTTACCCTCCCCTGTGTGGTGGTATAAGTCATGTTTTTAACTAATACTTTACATGCTTTTTACACTGTGATTTTAACGAAAGGGAAGGAGTTATGTTAAAGTAATTTAGATTTATAGGATTGGGGGGTTAGGTTAGGATGAGTATTTATACTGGAAATAAACATATTGTGAAATCCTAGTACTACGTGACATAGTCTAAGCATTTAAAATTATGTGAAGGAAGCACAACTATTGATAATAAATAGAAGTTCTTATAGTCCTGATGTCAAATTCAGGAGACTTTTCTCATTTTTTAAGAGGAACAATGGAGACCTTTCCTCACTGCCCGTGTTTTGCCACTTTGTTGTTTGAAGGGTATTTTAATAAGTTATTCTGACATCTGGTACATCTTCTAGTTCAGTATATGCAAGAATGGAGTTGATAGAAAGCTTCCCTTGGGGCTTTCTAGCTCCTGATTCTGACTCTTAATGGAAAAATGAGCAGTAGGCATATTTTTCACTTATATGCTGTCCAGCTGGTGATTAATGGTAGTGATAAAAATCACTCGCAATGCTTTTTATTCCTTTGGAGACTGAATCACACCCCAAAGTCTAAAAATCTCCAGTAGTACATGCCACAAAGCCTGTACTCACTAGGCTTTGTAATATTTGTATAATCTCAAGAAAGATAGTGATAACAGTTTATAGATTTTTGGTACTTTTATTAACCACCGATGCTGAATTAACAAATGAAATCTGATTGTATGTAACCCCGTCACCACTCTTCTCTCTAGCCTAAAGCTTTTGAGGGTAGTAAGTCTGCCATATTGCATTTAATGAATGAATTTATTAATATCTTTTTCTATCAGTTTGGCTAAAGGTCATGAATATGGATGGTATTTAATTGATTTCAAGTAGGGCTGATTTTGTCCCATTTATTCACCAAAAGAAAATAAAATTAACAAAAGGAAAACCTTAGCATCCTAGTGGATTAACAGAGTAACAGCCATTTCTGACTTGCTTGCCTCCAGCCTTTCCGAGGGCAGGCACAATGTAGTAAATGATTTTGAGGCTTATACTGGGGCAGCTTTTTCTGTAAGTATAATATTGCCAGTTCACTCTTTTTTGTGTAGGTTGATAATGGACATGTGCAGAATTATCTTTGTGAGTTATTTATTATCTTTCAAAAGAAATATTGACCAGTTTCAAATACATTTTTAAATGGTTTATATGATTTGACTACAGAGGGGTTTTTTTTTGGCTAAATGTTTCTTATTTGACTTCTTAAGCATGTGATTATACACTTTAAACATTTCTTCTTATTTGTGTTTCTGTAATAGAAAAGTTATTTTCTTGGATGTATGGAGAGGCAGTAGGAAGAAGGGGGATGAATTTGAGATGTGATTACACAGTAGAATTACAAGGACGTAGTGTTTGCCTGGAACAAGGCTCGGTACGTGTAGAAGGGAGGGGTGGAATTTGGCAGGAAAGGTAGAGGAAAAGGATGTTTCTGAAGTGTTTGACATAGGCAATGAAGTGGATAGTGATTTAATTTATTGAGCTATGTGATATTGAAGGAGGAGCAAATGTAAGGGATAAAATGGTCAGTTTGGTTTTAGAACAAAGTTTACGGTGCCTGTGAGATATCTAATGAAGACGGCAGTTGGTGTGTTTGACTCTTGGTCACACTGATGAGGTTTGAGCTGAATATATGCTTCAGCATTGCTGGCTACACGAGGAGGCAAGATCACCTAGGAAAGGGCTGAGCCCTGTACTTGGTGGATGCCTGTCATGGTTGGTGCTCAGGATCGGGCAGCCCTCTTGGTAGTTCTGCATACGCTCAAGTTGAGAAGCACATATGGAGCATGGGAAGATTGAGCTGTGGGAGAAAAAAGGCCAGGGTGTTTCCTTTTATAGAATGAAAGAAGAGTGGAAACAGGCTGAGGTGTAGAGGAGAGAAGGTGAGGGACTTACTAACTGGTCATGTCTTTCTAAGGTGGAGGTGAAGTCAGCTGGTGGTGGTAAGAAAGTAGAGGATGAGATTGTGGGTCAAAATGAAGGAAAACATTTTTTTTTTTTTTTTTTTTTTTTAGAGATAGAGTTTCACTTTGCCACCCTTGGTAGAGTGCCGCGGTGTCACACAGCTCACAGCAACCTCCAACTCCTGGGCTTAGGCGATTTTCTTGCCCCAGTCTCCCAAGTAGCTGAGACTACAGGCGCCCCCCACAACGCCCGGCTATTTTTTGTTGCAGTTTGGCTGGGGCTGGGTTTGAACCCGCCACCCTCAGTATATGGGGCTGGCGCCCTACTCACTGAGCCACAGGTGCCACCCAGGAAAACATTTTTTTAAAAAAGCATTGTGAGAATTGTTAAAGTCTGCCAGAGATCAGTATGGAGAATGTCAAGAAATACTGAAGACGCACTGAAGTTGTTCATGACTTCATAAAATTTTCCTTTGTAGGGCAAAGAATCAAGGAGTAAGCACCAGTGGGAGTTGTTCTTGCTGGTCTGGTGGAGTCAGAGGAGTAAGTCCTGGAGTCTTGTGGCTCGTGGATGGTCCTTGCAATACGCTGGTTCATCAGTGTGGGGTCTAGGCGGATGAGATGGAAGACTGGCAGGGTCAGTCCAGGAGGGTCCACGGCACTGTAGGTCATGAGGATGGGACACAGACCTGGGAGAGGCTGCAGGAAGGCAGGCTATGGTGGGCAGGGGAGCAGCCTCAGAGCGTGCGGTCTAGGAGGTGGGCCCAGAAGATGCTGGAGTGGAACCACTGGGTATGCCGTGGTTACAGCAGGACAAGGACCAAGTTCATGGGAACTGAGGTTGTGGGGGCAGAGCTGTGGCAGGAAGTACTGTGAACTGGGCGCTCTTGTCTTCAAGAGAGATGGGATTTGTAGGCAGTCATGGCAAAGATGGTAAGAGAGCAATAAGACGGCGTTAGGGCTGTATGAATTTAAATTAGAAAAAGCAAGTGATGTGGAACTCTCAAGCCTTGAAATTTCAAAGACAAGGACTAATTTGGGTCATCTTAGTTACTCTTTGTATTGTGTTTCCTAAGCACCAGATACTCTGCTAAACATGCTAGATAGCTCATTTGATCTTTTTTCTGGTGAGGTAAGGATGTTACTGAGATCCACATTTTACAGAGGAGGGAACTGAAGAAGGATGAGGTCTAGTAATTTGCCCAAGGTAATCCACGTAGTAAGTGGTGAGATCAGGATTTAAACCCAATAAATCTGATGCTAGAGCTGGAGTTCTTCACCAGCTAACCATACTCACTCAAAAATGGAACTTGGATATATTTTTTTAAAAGTTGTCCTTTTGGGTGCCAATCTCTTGGAAATTAATTCTGTTAAGAAAAATTATTAGGAACTAAAAGCTGACCTACTGTTTGATCCTGCGATTCCATTACTAGGTATCTACCCAGATGAACAAAAATCATTTTACAACAGACATTTGCACCAGAATGTTTATTGCAGCCCAAGTGCCCATCAACCCATGAATGGATTAAAAAATTGTGGTGTATATATACCCTGGAATACTATGCAACCATAAAAAGATGGAGCCTTTACATCTTTTATGTTTATCTGGATAGAGCTGGAACATATTCTTCTTAGTAAAATATCTCAACAATGAGGAATAAAGTACCCAGTGTACTTAATACTATTATGAAACCAATATATAATTACTTACACACTCATATGAATGATAAAACACAAATATAGTCCAGAAAGAAAGAGGGGAGAGAAGAGCGGGGAGTGCAAGTGGAAGGAGGGTGTTTGGTGGGATCTCACCTAATGTGCACAATGCAAAATATATTTCAAAATAACTAAGTATATTGTAAATGTCTTACCACAAAAAATAAGTAAGTGAGGTGATGGTTATGTTAATAAGTTTGATTTAAGCATTCTACATTGTATATCAAATCATCACATTGTACCCCATAAATGCATACACTTATAATTTAATACAAATTGAGTTTTAAAAAATAAAAAAAGTAGATAAATATTGTAAGAAGAGAAAAATAATTAAAGACAACATTGGTTTGTACTCAGATTACTTAAGTCATACATGTCCACTCTAGAAAATTTGGAAACAATAGAAAAACATAAGCTATAAACAGATGTTTCACTCATAATCATAATCCTAGAGAATTGGAATCCTAGAGAACTGTTTCTATTGATTATACATATTTTTTCTAAATATGAATTTTTCTAAATGTATTTTTTTTTTAATTGTTGAGGATTCATTGAGGATACACAGAACCAGGTTACCTTGATGGCCTTTGTTAGATAAGGACCCTCTTAAAATTGTGCCCCGCCCCCAAAAGATGAAATGTATTTTTTAATGAGGCGTACTGTGTATACAGTAAGATTATATTATGAATGTTTTCCATGATTTAAGATGCAGTGTCTTATTCTATAGAAGTATTATAATTAACATTCAATCTTTCTGTTGCAGCTGGGTGTGGAGATTTAGTTTGTAAGTGTGTGTGTGCACTTTTAAGATTTGATGAAATTATTTATCATGCTCTTCATATTTTTTAATTTTTGAAATAAAATTAGCAAGGGAATTCTATATTATTTGTCTTTTTAAAATTCTATTACTTGGGGGTGGCGCCTGTGGCTCAAGGGGGTAGGGCGCCAGCCCCATGTGCTGGAGGTGGCAGGTTCAAGCCCAGCCCCAGCCAAAAAAAAAAAAAAAAAATTCTATTACTTGGAACTTTAAAAGTACTCACTTACAAAATCATCTGTACCAGGAGCTTTTTATTTATTTATTTATTTTTTGCAGTTTTTGGCCGGAGCTGGGTTTGAACCCGCCACCTCCAGTATATGGGGCTGGTGCCATACTCTTCATTTATTTTTAATTAAAAAATTTTAAAATTGTTATGAGTACATAATAGTTGTGTATCTTTATAGGGTACCTGTGATACTTTGATACAGACATATAACATGAATTAATCAAATCAGGGTAATTAGGGTATCCATCACCTGAGGCATTTATCATTTCTTGTGTTAGAAATGTTCCCATTCCACTCTTAGTTATTTTAAGGGATACCCTGCCTAATGTTGATTATAGTCACTTTGTTGTGCTTTTAAGTATTGTTCATTCTATATAATTACCTAACTATATTTTCGTACCCATTAACCATCTCCAGTTTATCCCCTCTTCCTGCTACCCTTCCCAGCTTCTGGTAACCATCGTTCCATTCTCTGTCTCCATAAGATCAATTACTTTTATTTATTTTTTGAGACAGAGTCTTACTATGTTACCCTGGGTAGAGTGCCGTGGTGTCACAACTCGAGCAACCTCCAACTCTTGGCTTAAGTTATTCTCTTGCCTCAGCCTCTTGAGTAGTTAGGACTACAGGCGCCCACCACAACGCTCGGCTAGTTTTTGTCGCAATTCTCATTGCTGTTTTTTTAGATGACTGGGGCCAGGTTCGAACCCGCCACCCTCGGTATATGGGGCCAGCACCCTACCCACTGAGCCACAGGCACCACTGAGATCAATTGTTTTTATATTTAACTCCCACATATGAATGACAACATGTGAGACTTGTCTTTCTGTGGTTGGTGTATTTCGCTTAACACAAAGTTCTCTAGTTCCATCCGCTTGTTGGAAACGGCAGGATTTCACGCTTTCTGTGGCTATCTCCTATCCCGCTGTGTGTATGAGCCACACTCCTTCATCCATTCATCTGCTGATGGACACGTAGGTCGATCTCAAACCTTGGCTCTTGTGAACAGTACAGCTGTGAAGGTGGGAGTGCAGTCACCCCTGCAGTGCCCTGAACTCCCCTCCTTTGGGTGTCCCCCCAGCAGTGGGATCGCAGGGTCTGTGGCGGCTCTGTTTTTAGTTTTTTGAGAAACCTCCATCCTGCCCCCCACAGGGGTTGCTGTCATTAACATTCCCACCAGCAGCACTAGGGCTCCCCTTCCTCCACTTCCTCACCAGCACTGGTTATTGCCTGTTCTTTGGTAACAGCTGTGTAAACGGCGGCGAGATGATACCTCATTGTAGTTTTGTTTTGCATTTCTCTGATGACTAATGATGACGAACATTTGGCCTGTTGGACATTTGTGTGTCTTCTTTTGAGAAATGTCTATTCAGATCTTTGTCCATTTCTTAATCAGATTATTTGATTTGTTTCCTATTGACTTATTGGAGTTCCTTATGTATTCTAGTTATCAATCTCTTGTCAAATGGTAGTTTGAAATATTTTCTCCCATTCTGTGGGTTGTCTTTCCACTTGGTTGATTGCTTGCTTTCCTTTGCAGATCTTTAGCTTGATATGATCCCATTTGTCTAATTTTGCCTTAGTTGCCTGTGTTTTGGGGGGTATTACCCAAGAAGTCCTTGCAGACCAATGTCCTGAAGAGTTTCCCCAATGGTTCTTTATTTTATTTTATTTATTTATTATTATTTTTTTCAAGTTTTTTTTTTTTTTTTTTGTAGAGGCAGTCTCACTTTATTGCCCTCAGTAGAGCGCCATGGCATCACATAGCTCACAGCAACCTCCAACTCCTGGGCTTAGGCGATTCTCTTGCCTCAGCCTCCCGAGTAGCTAGGACTACAGGCGCCTGCCACAACGCCCGGCTATTTTTTTTGTTGTTGTTGCAATTTGGCTGGGACTGGGTTTGAACCTGCCACCCTTGGTATATGGGGCTGGCGCCCTACCCATGGGCCACAGGTACTGCCCTCTTTTTTTTTTTTTTTAATTGTTGGGGATTCATTGAGGGTACAAGAAACCAAGTTACACTGATTGCATTTGTTAGGTAAAGTCCCTCTTACAATTGTGTCTTGCCCCCAAAAGGTATGTTACACACCAAGATCCCACCCCTCCCTCCTTCCCTCTCTCTGTTCTTCCTTTCCCCCAACCCTTCCTATTTCTTTCCCTCTCTGCTCTCCCCTTTCCCCACCCCTACCGTGTCATTAATTGTCCTCATATCAAAATTGAGTACATAGAATTCATGCTTCTCCATTCTTGTGATACTTTACTAAGAATAATGTGTTCCACTTCCATCCAGGTTAATACAAAGGCTGGAAAGTCTCCATTTTTTATTAATGGCCGAATAGTATTCCATGGTGTATATCTATATATCTATATACCTATATCTATATCTATATATATATGTATATATATATATCACATCTGATTAATCCATCCCTGGGTTGGTTGGCATTTAGGCTGTTTCCACATTTTGGCGATTGTAAATTGAGCTGCAATAAACAGTCTACTGCAAGTATCCTTATGGTAAAAGGATTTTTTTCCTTCTGGGTAGATGCCCGGTAATGAGACTGCAGAATCAAATGGGAGTTCTTTGAGGGTTCTCCATACTTCCTTACAAAAAGGTTGTATTAGTTTGCAGTCCCACCAGCAGTGTAAAAGTGTTCCCTTCTCTCCACATCCATGCCAGCATCTGCAGTTTTGAGATTTTGTGATGTTGGCCATTCTTGCTGGGGTTAGATGGTACCTCAGAGTGGTTTTGATTTGCATTTCTCTAATAATTGGGGATGATGAGCATTTTTTCGTATGTTTGTTAGCCATTCATCTGTCTTCTTTAGAGAACCTTCTATTCATGTCTCTTGCCCATTGATATATGGGATTGTTGGCTTTTTTCATGCGGATCAATTTGAGTTCTCTGTAGATCCTAGTTATCAAGCTTTTGTCTGATTCAAAATGTGCAAATATCCTTTCCCATTGTGTAGGTTGTCTATTTACTTTGATTGTTGTTTCCTTAGCTGTACAGAAGCTTTTCAGTATAATTAAACCCCATTTGTTTATTTTTGTTGTTGCAATTGCCATGGCAGTCTTCTTCATGAAGTCTTTCCCCAGGCCGATATCTTCCAGTGTTTTTCCTATGCTTTCTTTAAGGATTTTTATTGTTTTGTGCCTTAAATTTAAGTCCTTTATCCATCTTGAATCAATTTTTGTGAGTGGAGAAAGGTGTGGGTCCAGTTTCAGTCTTTTACATGTGGATATCCAGTTTTCCTAACACCATTCATTGAATAGGGAGTCTTTCCCCCAAGGTATGTTCTTGTTTGGTTTATCAAAGATTAGGTGGTTGTAAGATGTTAGTTTCATTTCCTGGTTTTCTATTTGATTCTGAATGTCTATGTCTCTATTTTTGTGCCAGTACCATGCTGTCTTGACCACTATGGGTTTGTAGTACAGACTAAAATCTGGTATGCTGATGCCCCTGGCTTTGTTTTTATTACTAAGAACTGCCTTAGCTATATGGGTCTTACTCTGGTTCCATACAAAATCATTTTGATTTGGTTTGATTTGATTTGATCTGGTTCCATGCAGAATCATTTTTTCCGAGTCTTGAAAGTACGATGGTGGTATTTTAATAGGAATGGCATTGAATAGGTAGATTGCTTTGGGAAGTATAGACATTTTACCAATGTTGATTCTTCCCATCCATGAGCATGGTATGTTCTTCCATTTGTTAATATCCTCTGCTATTTCCTTTCTGAGGATTTCATAGTTTTCTTTATAGAGGTCCTTCACCTCCTTCGTTAGGTATATTCCTAGGTATTTCATTTTCTTTGAAACTATGGTGAAGGGAGTTGTGTCCTTAATTAGCTTCTCATCTTGACTGTTATTGGCGTATACAAAGGCGACTGACTAGTGGACATTGATTTTATATCCTGAAACATTACTGTATTTTTTGATGACTTCTAGGAGTCTTGTGGTTGAGTCTTTGGGGTTCTCTAAGTATAAGATCATGTCGTCAGCAAAGAGGGGGAGTTTGACCTCCTCTGCTCCCATTTGGATTCCCTTTATTTCCTTGTCTTGCCTAATTGTATTGGCTAGAACTTCCAGCACTATGTTGAATAGTAAAGGTGACAGAGGACTCTGGTTCCAGTTCTAAGAGGAAAAGCTTTCAGTTTTACTCCATTCAGTAAAATATTAGCTGTGGGTTTGTCATAGATAGCTTCAATCAGTTTTAGAAATGTGCCACCTATGCCTATACTCTTCAGTGTTCTAATTAGAAAAGGATGCTGGATTTTATTGAATGCTTTTTCTGCATCTATTGAGACGATCATATGATCTTTATTTTTGCCTCTGTTAATACGGTGGATAATGTTTATGGACTTGCATATGTTAAACCAGCCTTGCATCCCTGGGATGAAGCCTACTTGATCATGATGTATGACTTTTTTGATGATAAGCTGTAATCTATTGGCTAGGATTTTGTTGGGAAGTTTTTCATGTATATTCATGAGTGAGACTGGTCTGAAATTCTCCTTTTTAGTTGGGTCTTTTCCTGGTTTTGGTATCAGGGTGATGTTTCCTTCATAGAATGTGTTGGGGAAGATTCCTTCTTCCTCAATTTTTGGGAATAATTTCTGCAGTACAGGAATAAACTCTTCCTTGAAGGTTTGATAGAATTCTGGAGTGAAGCTATCTGGAGCAGGGCATTTTTTGGTTGGAAGCTTTTTTATTGTTTCTTTAATCTCAGGGCTTGAAATTGGTCTGTTCAGGAGCTCTATTTCTTCCTTTCTAAGTCAACGGAGAGGGTGTGATCCAAATATTGATCCATTTCCTTCACATTGTCAAATTTCTGGGCATAGAGTTTCTAGTAGTATTCAGCGATGATCTCTTATATCTCTGTGGGATCAGTTGTTATTTCCCCTTTATCATTTCTGATTGAGGTTACTAGAGATTATACTTTTCTATTTCTCATTAGTCTGGCCAATGGTTTATCTATTTTATTTATTTTTTCAAAAAGCAACTCCTTGTTTCATTAATTTTCTGAACAATTCTTTTGTTTTCAATTTCATTGATCTCTGATTTGATTTTGGATATTTCTTTTCTTCTACTGGGTTTAGGCTTAGATTGTTCTTTTTTTTTTCTAATTCCATAAGATGGCTTGTGAGTTTATTGATGTGTTCTCTTTCTGTTTTTCAAATGTAGGCATCTAAAGCGATAAATTTTCCTCTCAAAAGTGCTTTTGAAGTATCCCACAGGTTTTGTTAGCTTGTGTCTTCATTGTTGTTATGCTCAAGGAAGTTAATAATTTCCTGTTTTATTTCTTCCTGTACCCACTGTCACTCAACAGAAGGTTGTTTAATTTCTATGCTTTTGTGTGGGGTTGAATGTTTGTTGGAGTTGAGTTCCACCTTAAGTGCCTTGTGGTCTGAGAAGATACAAGATAAAATTTCAATTCTTTTGATTCTGTTGAGGTTTGTTTTGTGTCATAGGATATGATCAATTTTGGAGAATGTTCCATGGGATGATGAGAAGAATGTATATTCTTTATCTTTCGGATGGGAGTGTTCTATATGCGTCTATCAAGCACAGTTTTTCTAGGGTCTCATTTAAGTCTCTTATGTCTTTGTTTAATTTCTGTTCAGAGGTCTGTCTAGCTCTGTAAGAGGAGTGTTAAAGTCCTCTGTTATTATGGTGTTGTAGGATATCATATTGCATATTGTTATTATGGTGTTGTAGGATATCAACATATAAACATTGTTTCAAGAATCTGGGAGCATGTAAGTTGGGTGCATAAATATTTAGAATTGAAACGTTTTCTTGTTGTATTTTTCCCTTGACCAATATAAAGTGACCATCTTTGCCTTTTTTGATTTTAGTTGCTTTAAATCCACATGTATCTGAAAATAAGATTGTAACACCTCTTTTCTTCTGAATTCTGTTTGCCTGAAAAATTGTCTTCCAACCCTTAACTCGGAATTTTAATTTGTCTTTTGAAGCCAGGTGTGTTTCCTGCCGACAGCAAATGTATGGCTTGTGTTTTTTAATCCAATCAGCCAATCTGTGCCTCTTCAGTGGGGAATTCCAGCCATTAACATTTATTGAGATAATTCATAAGTGTGGTAGTGTTCTAGTCATCTTATTTTGTGAAAGTCTATTGCTTAGTTTTATCTTTTGCAACATTGTGGAAGTTACGTTCTGTTCCTTAATTTCTGAGTTCTTACTTTGCTGTTGATCCATTGTGATGGTCAGTGTGTAGAACAGGTTGAAATATTTCCTGTAGAGCTGGTCTTATTATGGCGTATTTCCTCAATGTTTTCATATCAGTAAATGATTTGATTTCTCCATCATTTGTAAAGCTTAGCTTAGCAGGATATAGAATTCTGGGCTAGAAATTGTTCTGTTTAAGTAGATTAAAGGTAGATGACCATTGTCTTCTTGCTTGAAAAGTTTCATTAAAGAAGTCTGCAGTCACCCTGATGGATTTGCCCCTGTAGGTCCAGTGGTGCTTACTCTTGGTAGCTTGAAGAATCTTTTCTTTTGTCTTGACTTTGGACAGGTTCATCACAATGTGTCTTGGAGAAGCTTGGTTAGAGTTGCGGTGACCTGGGTCCAAGATCCCTCTGATAGGAGTGTGTCAGAATCTTTGATGATATTTGGGAAGTTTTCATTTATAATATTCTCTAGTATGACTTCCATTCCCCTGGGGCATTCTTCTTCCCCTTCTGGGATACCTATAACTTGTATGTTTGAATGCTTCATAAAGTCTCATAATTCTGTCAGTGAATGTTCTGCTTTCTCTCTCTCCTTTTCTGCCTCTTTACCTATCTGAGCTATCGTAAGAGCTTTGTCCTCTACCTCTGCGATTCTTTCTTCTGCATGGTCTAATCTGTTGCTGATAGTTTCTATTGCATCTTTTAAGTTCTTTAATTGACTGCTTCAGTTCCTTCAGCTCTGCTATATCCTTTCTATAGTCTTCATATCGTTCATCTCTTATTTGATTCTGATTTTGGATTTCCTTTTGCTTATTTTCCACTTTACCAGCAGTTTCCTTCATTGTTTCCATCATTTCCTTCATTGCTTTCATCATCTGTATTCTAAGTTCCCTTTCTGTCATTTCTAACATTTCTTTTTTAGGTGGAATCCTCTGCAGTAGCTGCCTCATGGTTCCTTAGGGGATTTGCTCTGGAAATGGTTTTTCATGTTCCCAGGATTTTTCTGCTGATTCTTCTTCATGAGTGATTTCTTTTACCTGTTTCCTTGCCCTAATTTTCCTTTCACTTCCTCTTGCTTTTCAAGTTACTGTGCCTCTGGCCTAGGATTTCAACAAGTACTTTTGGTATGAGACCAGAAGGTTGAGAAGATTGAAATGCAAGAAGGGAAAAAAGATTTAAAGAAAAAGAGAAAGAAAGAAAAAAAAATGAGAAAGGAGAGGGATGAGTAAAAGGAAATATTGAATGTTGACAAAAAAGAAGAGAGGGACAGAAAGAGGGAGACAGGAGCAATATAGGTGTACAGTAGGGTACTTTGACCCAAGCTTAAAAACCCCCAACCTCCGGGCGGCACCTGTGGCTCAGTGGGCAGGGTGCCGGCCCCATATACTAAGGGTTGTGGGTTCAAACCAGGCTCCAACCAAACAACAAAAAATAGCTGGGCATTGTGGTGGGCACCTGTAGTCCCAGCTACTCGGGAGGCGGAGGCAAGAGAATCGCCTAGGCTCAAGAGCTGGAGGTTGCTGTGAGCTGTGATGCCATGGCACTGTACCAAGGGTGACAGAGTGAGACTTTGTCTCTAAAATAAAAAAAGCAAACAAAAAACCCCCAGTCTCTGGGGGTGCTGGGTTGGGTGGATACGTTGAGATAGCCTGTTCAACACAGTACCCCACCTCCACCAAGAAGAGAGGAAAGACAAAAATGCTATAAATCAAACCAGAACAAGGAAACGGAAAACTTTATGGAATAAAATTGGAGGAAAAACCAAATAATAGGGGTAGAAACACTGGCAAAAATGAAGTTCTAATCGTTAAAGAAGGCAACAATGGAAAATTATGTTTAAACCAGAAAAATGAAGAAAGAATAGAAAGAAAAAAAGTCTAGGGGGAAAATGTTGAAATTAAAAAAACAGAAACAAAGCAGTATATACATCTTGCTGAATATTGTCTGGGCAACAGGTGATCTCCTGGGGTATGAGATGTTAATCACAATGCTGTTACAGCTATGTGAGATGGAGACCGGAGGCCTCTGCTGATTTCTCAAACCCTGCTGGGTGGAGAGCCTAAACCTCTCCTCAGCCAGCTTAAAAGGCACTTTAAACTGTTAATGTTGGCTAAGCAGAAGCTTTCCCAAGAAAGCACTTGTCGCTGGGATCACTCCTGAAGTGGCTGTCCGCTTACCGAGTATGCCAAAACCGGTCTCACTCTATGTCCCTGAGGGCCAAGGCTGTAAGGCATCCCAGTCCCTACCTTTAGGCTGCTGAGTCACTAGATTACTCGCCCAAGGTCTATCACCCCATCCTCCCTCTGCCACCCTGAGGGCGGAGCTTGCCTGGGCAGTTCTCCCACAATGGCTCCATGGCCCACAGCCAAACACTATTATCTCCATCTGGCTCAGTGGCGCAGTCTGGGGCTCTAGACAATGTGTAAAGTTCTCCACACTCTTGCCCAAATTCTCCCAAGGTAGTTCAACTGAGTGCCAAGTCCAAAGAAAACAAAACAGCTCACAGGTAACGCCTTTCCAGTTTGCAATCTCACTGGGCTGCTGTACTTAACAGCTGCCGGTGGGATTAGACTGAATGAACACACGCAACCACTTGCCAGTTCTCCACTGCTTTTGTCCTCCTCATGGGGTCCAGAAGTCTTTTGCTGAATCCCCATGTTCCCAAAGGGATGTTTCTGGGCAGATACCACCATCCAGAGCTGCCTGGAGTCTTCTCTCCCCAGTCTCACTCTGCCCAGTTGCAAGGAGGAGCTGTTACTCAGCTGCCATGTTGCTCCTCCCTCTAAATTATTCTCTCCCCAGTGGTTCTTTTAGCAGTTTCATTGTTTCAGGTCTTGGATTTAAGTCTTTCATCCATTTTGATTTGATTTTGGTATATGGTGAGAGGTAAGGGTCTAGTTTCATTCTTTTGCACATGGACACTCAGTTTTCCCAGCACCATTATGGAAGAGACTGTCCTTTCTCCACTGTATGTTCTTGGCAGCTTAAGTTCACTATCTTTGGATTCATTTCTGTGTTCTCTAGTCTGTTCCACTGGTCTTTGTGTTTGTTTTTATGTCTGTACTGTGCTGTTTTGGTTACTACAGCTCTACAGTATAATTTGAAGTCAGGTAACGTAATTCCTCCAGTTTTGTTCTTTTTGCTTAGGATGGCTTTGGCTATTTTGGGAATTTTATGATTTCATATAAATTTTAGGGTTATTCTATTTCTGTGATGGATGTCATTGGTATTTTGATGAGACTTGCATTAAATCTGTAGATGGCTTTGGGTAGTATGGACATTGTAACAATATTGATTCTTCTACTTCATAAACATGGAGTACTTTTGTTTTGTTTGTGTCCTCTTGAATTTTTTCCATCAGTGTTTTATAGCTTTCATTATAGAGATCTTTCATTTCTTTGGTTAAATTCATTCCTAGGTATTTTATTTTATTTGTAGCTATTGTAAATGGGATTATTTTCTTGGTTTCTTTTTTAGATTGTTTGCTATTGGCATATAGAAATGCTGCTGATTTTTGTGTGTTGATTTTATATCCCGCAACTTTATTGAATTTATTTCTAGGTCGTAATATTTTTTTTTTGTGGGTGTGGCATCTCTAGGTTTTTCTAGATGCAAGATCATATCATCTGCAAATGAGGACAATTTGACTTCTTCCTTTCCAATTCGGGTACTCTTTATTTCTTTCTTTTGTCTGATTGCTTTAGCTAGAACTTCCAGTATGATGTTGAATAACAGTGGTAAAATTGGGCATCCTTGTCTTGTTCCAGATCTTAGAGGAAAGGTTTTCAGTTTTTCCCATTCAGGATGATATTAGCTGTGGGTGTGTTGTATATGGGTTTGTCATATTGTGTTATATTCTTATCTCCCTTTTTAGCTCTGATATTTGCTTTATGTATCTGGGTGCTCCAGGGTTAGGTTCACACATATTTAGAGCTGTTTTATTCTCTTGCTGAATCGACCCCTTTATCGTTACATAATGACCTTTGTCTCACAGTTTTTATTTTGATTTTTATCTGACAGAAATATAGCTATTCCTGATCTTTTTTGGTTTCTATTTGCATAGAATATCTTTTTCCATCCCTTTATTTTCAATCTGTGTATGTCTTTATAACTGAAGTGGGTTTCTTGCAGACAATACACCCGACTCTTGTTTTTTTACCAATTCAGCCTCTTTATGTTTTTTGATTGGTGAGTTTAGTCCGTTCACATTCCATGTTATTATTGATAGGTAAGGACTTACTCCTGCCATATTGTTATTTGATTTTTGATTGTTTTGTGGACCTCCCTCCCTTTCTTACTTCCTTTCTTTTCCTTTGTTAAAAGTTATTTTCCTCATGACCAACCTAAGCAAGAGCAAGACCCCTTCTTTACCAAACATAGAGAAAATTAACCAGGGAGGGTGGTGGGCAGCTGTAATCCTAGTTATTGCAGGAAGATCACTTGAGCTCAGGAGTTTGAGCTTGCACTGAGCTGTGATGACACCACTGCATTCTAGCCCAGGTGACAGAGTGAGGCCGTGTCTCAAAAAAAGAAGAAAAAAAAGTGATTGTTCTCTGGTAGTGTGGTTCAATTTCTTGCTTTTTATTGTATAATTGCTGTAGTTTTTTTGATTTGAGGTTACCATGAAGCTTTAATAAACATTGTATAACTAATTATTCTGAACATGTGACATCTCTGCTTACAAACAGGCAGAGAGAAGTCCAACAGAAATCCCACCCTTTAACTCTGTCTTCTCCCCACTTTTTAACTTTTTGTTATTTCCATCCACCCTTTCATACTGTCTTCCCAATTAGCTGCTGTAGTTATTTTTGAGAGGTTGGTCTTGTAGTCTTCCTGCTCAGGATGTAAGTTGTCCATACACCACAGTACAGCAGCAGAGTGTTCTGTGGTTGTGGATTGACTCTTACCAGTGAGTTCTGCGTTCAGAAGGTTTCTTACTGTTCATTATCTTTCTTTTTTTTTTTTTTATTGTTGGGGATTCAATGAGGGTACAATAAGCCAGGTTACACTGATTGCAATTGTTAGGTAAAGTCCCTCTTGCAATCATGTCTTGCCCCCATAAAGTGTGACACACACCAAGGCCCCACCCCCCTCCCTCCTTCCCTCTTTCTGTTCCCCCCCCATAACCTTCATTGTCATTAATTGTCCTCATATCAAAATTGAGTACATAGGATTCATGCTTCTCCATTCTTGTGATGCTTTACTAAGAATAATGTCTTCCACGTCCATCCAGGTTAATACGAAGGATGTAAAGTCTCCATTTTTTTTAATGGCTGAATAGTATTCCATGGTATACATATACCACAGCTTGTTAATCCATTCCTGGGTTGGTGGGCATTTAGGCTGTTTCCACATTTTGGCGATTGTAAATTGAGCTGCAATAAACAGTCTAGTACAAGTGTCCTTATGATAAAAGGATTTCTTTCCTTCTGGGTAGATGCCCAGTAATGGGATTGCAGGATCAAATGGGAGGTCTAGCTTGAGTGCTTTGAGGTTTCTCCATACTTCCTTCCAGAAAGGTTGTACTAGTTTGCAGACCCACCAGCAGTGTAAAAGTGTTCCCTTCTCTCCACATCCACGCCAGCATCTGCAGTTTTGAGATTTTGTGATGTGGGCCATTCTCACTGGGGTTAGATGATATCTCAGGGTTGTTTTGATTTGCATTTCTCTAATATATAGAGATGATGAACATTTTTTCATGTGTTTGTTAGCCATTCATCTGTCGTCTTTAGAGAAAGTTCTATTCATGTCTCTTGCCCATTGATATGTGGGATTGTTGGCTTTTTTCATGTGGATTAATTTGAGTTCTCTATAGATCCTAGTTATCAAGCTTTTGTCTGATTGAAAATATGCAAATAGCCTTTCCCATTGTGTAGGTTGTCTCTTCGCTTTGGTTATTGTCTCCTTAGCTGTACAGAAGCTTTTCAGTTTAATGAAGTCCCATTTGTTTATTTTTGTTGTTGTTGCAATTGCCATGGCAGTCTTCTTCATGAAGTCTTTCCCCAGGCCAATATCTTGCAGTGTTTTTCCTATGCTTTCTTGGAGGATTTTTATTGTTTCATGCCTTAAATTTAAGTCCTTTATCCATCTTGAATCAATTTTTGTGAGTGGAGAAAGGTGTGGGTCCAGTTTCAGTCTTTTACATGTAGACATCCAGTTCTCCCAACACCATTTATTGAATAGGGAGTCTTTCCCCCAAGGTATGTTCTTGTTTGGTTTATCAAAGATTAGGTGGTTGTAAAATGTTAGTTTCATTTCTTGGTTTTCAATTCGATTCCAAGTGTTTACATCTCTGTTTTTGTGCCAGTACCATGCTGTCTTGAGCACTATGGCTTTGTAGTACAGACTAAAATCTGGTATGCTGATGCCCCCAGCTTTATTTTTGTTACAGAGAACTGCCTTAGCTATACGGGTTTTTTTCCGGTTCCATATAAAATGCAGAATCATTTTTTCCAAATCTTGAAAGTACGATGTTGGTATTTTGATAGGAATGGCATTGAATAGGTAGATTGCTTTGGGAAGTATAGACATTTTAACAATGTTGATTCTTCCCATCCATGAGCATGGTATGTTCTTCCATTTGTTAATATCCTCTGCTATTTCCTTTCTGAGGATTTCACAGTTTTCTTTGTAGAGGTCCTTCACCTCCTTCGTTAGGTATACTCCTAGGTATTTCATTTTCTTTGAAACTATGGTGAAGGGAGTTGTGTCCTTAATTAGCTTCTCATCTTGACTGTTATTGGTGTACACAAAGGCAACTGACTTGTAGACGTTGATTTTATATCCTGAAACATTACTGTATTTTTTGATGACTTCTAGGAGTCTTGTGGTTGAGTCTTTGGGGTTCTCTAAGTATAAGATCATGTCGTCAGCAAAGAGGGAGAGTTTGACCTCCAATGCTCCCATTTGGATTCCCTTTATTTCCTTGTCTTGCCTAATTGTATTGGCTAGAACTTCCAGCACTACGTTGAATACTAAAGGTGACAGAGGACAACCTTGTCTGGTTCCAGTTCTAAGAGGAAAAGCTTTTAGTTTTACTCCATTCAGTAAAATATTGGCTGTGGGTTTGTCATAGATAGCTTCAATCAGTTTTAGAAATGTGCCCCCTATGCCTAAGCTCTTCAGTGTTCTAATTAGAAAAGGATGCTGGATTTTATCAAATGCTTTTTCTGCATCTATTGAGAGGATCATGTGATCTTTATTTTTGCCTCTGTTAATATGGTGGATAACGTTTATAGACTTGCGTATGTTAAACCAGCCTTGCATCCCTGGGATGAAGCCTACTTGATCATGATGAATGACTTTTTTGATGATAAGCTGTAATCTATTGGCTAGGATTTTGTTGAGAATTTTTGCATCTACATTCATGAGTGAGATTGGTCTGAAATTCTCCTTTTTGTTTGGGTCTTTTCCTGGTTTTGGTATCAGGGTGATGTTTGCTTCATAGTATGTGTTGGGGAAGATTCCTTCTTCCTCAATTTTTTGGAATAATTTCTGCAGTACAGGAATAAGCTCTTCCTTGAAGGTTTGATAGAATTCTGGAGTGAAGCCATCTGGACCAGGGCATTTTTGGGTTGGAAGCTTTTTTATTGTTTCTTTGATCTCAGTGCTTGAAATTGGTCTGTTCAGGAGCTCTATTTCTTCCTGGCTGAGCCTAGGGAGAGGGTGTGATTCCAAATATTGATCCATTTCTTTCACATTGTCAAATTTCTGGGCATAGAGTTTCTGGTAGTATTCAGAGATGATCTCTTGTATCTCTGTGGGATCAGTTGTTATTTCCCCTTTGTCATTTCTGATTGAGGTTACTAGAGATTTTACTTTTCTATTCCTCGTTAGTCTGGCCAATGGTTTATCTATTTTATTTATTTTTTCAAAAAACCAACTCCTTGTTTCATTAATTTTCTGAATGATTCTTTTGTTTTCAATTTCATTGATCTCTGATTTGATTTTGGATATTTCTTTTCTTCTACTGAGTTTAGGTTTAGATTGTTCTTCTTTTTCCAATTCCATAAGATCTCTTGTGAGATTGTTGATGCGCTCTCTTTTTGTTTTTCGAATGTAGGCACCTAAAGCGATGAATTTTCCTCTCAAAACTGCTTTTGCAGTATCCCACAGGTTTTGGTAGCTTGTGTCTTCATTGTTGTTGTACTCAAGGAAGTGAATGATTTCCTGTTTTATTTCTTCCTGCACCCATCTGTTATTCAACAGAAGATTGTTTAATTTCCATGCCTTTGGGTGGGGTCGAGCATTTTTGTTAGAGTTGAGTTCCATCTTTAGTGCCTTATGGTCTGAGAAGATACAAGGTAAAATTTCAATTCTTTTGATTCTGTTCATATTTGTTTTGTGTCCCAGGATATGATCAATTTGGGAGAACGTTCCATGGGGTGATGAGAAGAATGTATATTCTTTATCTTTGGGATGGAGTGTTCTATATGCGTCTCTCAAGCACAGTTGTTCTAGGGTCTCATTTAAATCTCTAATATCCTTGTTTAATTTCTGTTTAGAGGATCTGTCCAGCTCTGTAAGAGGAGTGTTAAGGTCCCCTGTTATTATGGTATTATGAGATATCATATTGCTCAGACTGAGTAAGGTCTGTTTCAAGAATCTGGGAGCATTTAAATTTGGTACATAGATATTTAGAATTGAAATGTCTTCTTGTTGTATTTTTCCCTTGACCAATATAAAGTGACCATCTTTGTCTTTTTTGACTTTAGTTGCTTTAAATCCACATGTATCTGAAAATAAGATTGCAACTCCTCTTTTCTTCTGAATTCCATTTGCCTGAACAATTGTCTTCCAACCCTTGACTCAGAGCTTTAATTTGTCTTTTGAAGCCAGGTGTGTTTCTTGCAGACAGTAAATGGATGGCTTGTGTTTTTTAATCCAGTCAACCAATCTATGTCTCTTCAGTGGGGAATTCAAGCCATTAACATTTATTGAGATAATTGATAAGTGTGGTAGTATTCTGTTCGTCTTATTTTGTGAGAGTCCATTGCTTAGTTTTATCTTTTGCATCAGTGTGGAGGTTAGGTTCTGTCCTTTAATTTCTGAGTTCTTACTTTGCTGCTGATCCATTGTGGTGGTCATTGTGCAGAACAGGTTGAAGTATTTCCTGTAGAGCTGGTCTTGTTGTGGAGAATTTCCTCAATGTTTTTATATCCGTAAATGATTTGAATTCTCCGTCAATTTTGAAGCTTAGCTTAGCAGGGAACAGAATTCTGGGCTGGAAATTGTTCTGTTTGAGTAGATTAAAGGTAGATGACCATTGTCTTCTTGCTTGGAAAGTTTCATTAGAGAAGTCTGCGGTCACTCTGATGGATTTGCACCTGTAGGTCAACTGGCGCTTACTCCTGGCAGCTTGCAGAATCTTTTCTTTTGTCTTGACTTTGGACAGGTTCATCACAATGTGTCTTGGAGAGGCTCGGTTAGAGTTGAGGCGACCTGGGGTCCGATATCCCTCTGAAAGCAGTGTGTCAGAATCTTTGGTGATATTTGTGAAATTTTCTTTTATAATATTCTCTAGTATGGCTTCCATTCCTCTGGGGCATTCTTCTTCCCCTTCTGGAATTCCTATAACTCGTATTCTGGAACGCTTCATAAAGTCCCATAATTCTGACAGTGAACGTTCTGCTTTCTCTCTCTTCTTTTCTGCTTCTTTTACTATCTGAGTTATCTCAAGAACTTTGTCTTCTACCTCTGAAAGTCTTTCTTCTGCATGGTCTAACCTGTTGCTGATACTTTCCATTGCATCTTTAAGTTCCCTGATTGACTGTTTCAGTTCCTTCAGCTCTGCTATATCCTTTTTATATTCTTCATATCGTTCATCTCTTATTTGATTCTGTTTTTGGATTTCCTTTTGGTTATTTTCCACTTTATTAGCAGTTTTCTTCATTGTTTCCATCATTTATTTCATTGTTTTCAACATGTGTATTCTAAATTCCTTGTCATTCCTAACAGTTCTTCATAGGTGGAATCATCTGCAGTAGCTACCTCATGGTCCCTTGGCGGGGTTGTTCTAGAGTGGTTCTTTTTTTTTTTTTTTTTTTTTGTGGTTTTTGGCCGGGGCTGGGTTTGAGCCCGCCACCTCCGGCATACGGGACTGGCGCCCTACTCCTTGAGCCATAGGCGCCGCCCTCTAGAGTGGTTCTTCATGTTGCCTGGAGTTTTCTGCTGATTCTTCCTCATGACTGATTTCTTTTATCTGTTTCCTTGCCCAAATTTTCCTTTCACTTCCTCTTGCTCTTTTAGTTATCGTGCCTGTGGACTAAGGGTTACAGGACCAGAAGGGTGAGAAGGTTGAAGAGCAAAAAAGGGATGAAAGAAAGGAGGACCGAGTGATAAGAAAAATAGAGAAAGGAGAGGGGGTGGGTAAAAGAAATATTGACAAAAAGAAGAGAGGCAGAGAAAGAGGGAGACAGAGCAATATAGGTGTACAGTAGGGTACTTCGACACAACCTTAAAAAAAAAAAAAACCACCTTCTGGGGAGCCCAGTTGGGTGGTTCCCTTGAGGTCAGCAGCTCTTTGCTAACCTGATCAGACACAGTACCCCACCTCCACCAAGTAGAGAGGAAAGACAAAAATGCTATAAATCAAACCAAAAGAAGCAAACAGAAAACTTTACGGGATAAAATTGGCTGGAAAAACCAAATAACAGCAGTAGAAACACTAACAAAATGAAGTTCTAATTATTGGAATAGGCAGCAATGGGAAATTATAATTAAACTAGAAAAATTGAGAAAGAAAAAGGATCTGTATGGAAAAGGTTGAAATTAAAAAAAAAAAACAACAATCAACAACATCAAAATAAACAAGAAAAACAACCAATCCAAAAAAAAAAAAAACACCACCAAAAACAAAGCAGTATGTATATGTTATTGAATATTGTCTGGGCAACACGTGGTCTTCTGGGGTATGAGATGTTAATCACAGTGCTGATATGACTGGAGGCTGCTAGTTTCTCAAACCCCAGCAGGTAGACACCCTAAATCTCTCTTCAGCCCACTTAAAAGGCACTTTGAACTTGTAAATTTGCTGAGCAGAAGCTTTCCCAGGGAAGTGCTTGTCGCTGGAATCACTGCTGAAGTAGCTATCCACTTACCCTGTGTGCCAAAACTGGTCTCCCTCTGCCCCCGAGGGTTAGGGCTGCAAGGTGGCTCAGACTCCACTCTTAGGCTACTTGGTCGCTGGGTTACCAGCTCCCACCCAATTCTAGCTCTGCGACCCTGAGGGTGGAGCTTGCCGGGGCAGATCGCTCACAATGGCTGCCTGTGACCCAGAGCCAAACACTATTAGCTCCGTCTGGCTCATCGGCTTAGACTGGGGTCCTAGACAAAGGCCAAAGTTCTCCGCACTCCCGCTCAGGCTCTCCCCAAGGCAGTTCAGCTGAGTGCCAAGTCCAAGGACACCAAAACAGTTCACAGGTAAGGCCTTTCTGGTTTGCAGTCTCGCTGCTACTGAACTTACAGTTGCGGGCGGGTTTAGATGGGTTGAACACACGCGACCACTTGTCGGTTTTCCACTGTTTTAGTCCTCCTCTTGGGGTCCAGAAGTCTCTCGCTGACTCCCTGTATCCTGTCAGGGGTGATGATAGGCAGATCCCACCAGCCAGAGATGCCTGGAGTCCTATCTCCCCAGACTCACCGTGCCCAGATGCAAAGAAGCTGTTACTCGGCTGCCATCTTGCTCCGCCTCCTTCATCATCTTTCTTTCAGGTTCAAGAACTCCTCTTAGAATTTCTTGTAGGAGAAGTCTGGTGTTGATGAAATAAATCCCTCAGCGTTCTTGTTGAAGGATGCTTTTCTAGGATGTAATATTCTAGGTGAGGTTTTTGAGTGTGTTGTGCCCCCATCTCCAGGCCTGGAAGGTTTCCACTGAGATGTCTGCTGCCAGACACAGTGGAGCTAGCTCCTTTATATGTTTTTTTTTTTTTTTTCTTGCTTTCCTTAAGACCGTTTCTTTATCTTGGACCTTTGGGAGGCTGATTATTGCATGGCAGAGGTAGTCTTATTTGGGTTAAATCTGCTTGGTGTCCTATGACCTTGTCCTTGAATACTTGGTATCGTCCTCTAGGTTTGGAGAGTTCTGTGTTATTTCTTTGAATATACTTTCTACCCCAATCTTTCTCTCTGCCTCTTCTTTTTAAGGTCAATAACTCTTAGATTTGTCCTTTTGAGGCTATTTTCTAGATATTGTATGTGTGTTTCATTCTTTTTTATTCTATTTTTTCCCCATCTGTGTTCAAATAGCCTTTATTCAGGCTTCCTAATCTTTGTTTGGCTTGGTCAGTTCTGCTATTGAGAGGCCCTGATGCATTTCTTTTTTTTTTTTTTTTTTGTAGAGACAGAGTCTCACTTTATGGCTCTCAGTAGAGTGCCGTGGCCTCACACAGCTCACAGCAACCTCCAACTCTGGGCTTAAGCGATTCTCCTGCCTCAGCCTCCCGAGTAGCTGGGACTACAGGCGCCCACCACAACGCCCGGCTACCTGATGCATTTCTTAGTTTGCCAGTTGCATTACTCAGCTCCAGAATCTCTACTTAATTTTTTTTTTTCTTTTTTTTGTAGAGACAGGGTCTCACTGTACCACCCTCTGGTAGAGTGCCGTGGCGTCACACGGCTCACAGCAACCTCTAACTCTTGGGCTTACGCGATTCTCCTGCCTCAGCCTCCCAAGCAGCTGGGACCACAGGCGCCCGCCACAACGCCGGCTATTTTTTTTTTGTTGCAGTTTGGCCGGGGCTGGGTTTGATCCCGCCACCCTCGGCATATGGGGCCAGCGCCCTACTCACTGAGCCACAGGCGCCAATCTCTTTGTTAGACTTCTCTGATAGACTTCTGAGTTCCTTCTCTGTATTGCCTTGAATTCACCGAGCATCTTCAGGAAACCTATCTTGAATTCTTTATTGTTCAGGTCACCTGTCTCTACCAGTCCAGGATTGGTCACTGGCACCTTCCTTGGTTCCTTTGGTGAGGTCCTGTTTTCCTCAATGTTCTTGATACTTATGGATATTCGTTGATATCTGGGCATTGAAGAGTCAGGTGTTTATTTTAAGCTTCACACTCTGGGCTTGTTTGAACCCGTCTTTCTTGAGAAGGCTTTTCAGATACTCAAAGGGAGTTGAGTATTGTCATCTCAGTCTTTGGTCAGTGCAGCTGCATCAGCACCGGGGAACCCCAAGCCCAGCAGTGCTGTGATTCTTGCAGACTCCGTGGGTACCATCTTGGTGGACTTGGGTAAGATGTGGGAGAATTCCCTGCATTACCAGGCAAAGTCTCTCACTCTCTTCACTCTCTGTGCTGGGCCACTGGAGTTGGGGTAGGAGTGACATGGGCACTCCCTCGTGGCCACCAGTGCTGGGTCACACCTGAAGCCAGCTCAGTCTCACCCAAAGCCCATGGTGACTGTTGTCTGGCCACCTCTGATGTCTAATCAAAGCCTGAGAGCTCTTTGGTCAGCAGGTGGTGACTCCTACCAGGCCTGAGTCCTTCCCTTCAGGGCAGCATGTTTCCTTGTTGCCCAGGGTGGGTCTAGGACTTAAGGCACTAAAGGCTAGACTCAGGGGGCTCAGAAGTCTGCTTGGTACTTTATTTTACTGTGGCTGAGCTGGTCCCCAAATTGCAAACCAAGTCCTCTGAGGTCTTCCTTCCCTTTCTCCAAGTGGAAGAAGATTCCTCCTGAGCTGTGCTGCCTGTAGTTGGAGGGAGGGGTTGACACAGGCCCTGGCTTGGCTGCCTGGGCTGGTGTCTCACTGGGTCATGTGCAGCCCCACATCCACTGGCTCTGAGCCAGCACAGCCATGGAATTGCAGTAGGACTACGGCCCTGTGGCCCCTGCCGTATGAAGTTAGTCCAGGCCCCAGGCTGCTCTTTGTCAGCTGGTGGTGGGGCTGCAGGACCTCAGGCTTCAGGGTACAGGATCCCCTCTGCTGGGCTGCTCTAAGTGCTCCCTCCATGGGCAGCAGCAGAATCCTGCCCTGTCCTGTGTCCCTGTGCCAGAGCGACCTGAGTGTCAGTGCAAAGCCCCACCATCACCTCAGTTTCCCTCCCCTGGGCACACAGACCCTCTCTCCACCTGGTGCTGGCTGACCTGGCACTGCCCGGGGGAGGGGGACAAGGGAGAGGGTTGGCACAGGCCATGTAACACTGTCTTTTCTGCCCTCTTCAGTGACTCTTGATATAATGTTAAAACAAAGGTGGTGGGATCACTTGACTGATTTTTAGTTCTTCCAAAGGTGCTCGGATGGATTGTTGTTGAATTTGGTGTTCGTGGGAGGAAGCTTGCTGGAGGTCTCTGTTCTCCTCCCCCTCCCCCAAGAGATTTCATCAAAGCAAGTTTTTATTGATATTTTTAATTTCTTCAACGGATTTTCTTTTTCATTTTCTGTTTTCTGCTTTAGTCAGTTTTAGAAAATATATTTTTCTAGAAATCTGTCCTATCTAGGTCATTCTGTTTTTCAATTTATTGATAGAGAGTTGTATTTGGTATTCTTTTAAAACTGTATTTCATATCTTGATTATACTCTGTTTTTGCTGTTTTATTTTTCTTGATTATTCAAGGCAGATATTTATCTCAATTCTTTTCAAAGAACCACCTCTTGGATTTAGCTGTTTTTCCTACTGTTTTTGCTCCCACCCCCATTAATTATAGCATTTATCCTAATTTATTATGCCTTGTTTAGTTTATTTTGTTGTTTTTACAAATTCTTGAGTTGAGTGCTTTACTTTATCATTTCTTTAATAATAAAACTCATTTGAGCATCTAAATACAGATTTTGCTGTGCCCTGTGAGTTTTTATATTCTTGTTTTGTTACTTTTTAAAAGGCCTATAATTATATTAACATATTTTAATTTAAACTTTATGGTTAATTTATTGTGTTCAGATTTTTTATTCTTTTTTATTAATGTAGTATATTCAGATAAGGAAATTTATATTTTAGAATTTGACATTTTTGGTAGCTTTATTTCCAATTTATTTTATAAATTTTCCTTGAGTAATTGGAAATGTGCTATTCCCTATAGGGGATTGCTTTATTAAATTTATCAAATCAATGCTGTTAGTTATTTTTATGATTCTGTATACCCTTTTTAATATTTTTCTCTTCTTGGTCAGTCAGGTGCCTGAAAAGTGACAGTCTGCCCTGAGCATTCCTGCCTTTTTAGTGGGGAAAGGAGGGCCCTGTGGGGCTGATTCATACTATTTTGTGGCTTACACTGCCTAATAAATAATCGGTATTGATGCTTTTTGGCACCAGGAAGACAGCTTTTCCACAGACAGAGGGTGGTGGGAGGCAGAGCTCAGGCTGTGATGGGAGCAGTAGGGACAGGTGTTACAGATGAAGCTGCTTCACCTGCAGACAAGTTCCCGAGTCTCATGCAAGACGGTGGGTGGGGCAGAGATTTGCAGCCTGACTTCTGACAGGTCACAGAACAGTATCAGTCTGCAGCTGGGGCTTGGGGACTGCAGTTTTACATGTCTCTGCTGTCCGTCCTCTGCCACAGGGACTGTGCCCTCCCTTTGGCCCAACAAAAATAGTATTGGACTCCGGGAGAAAGGGCTGCATCACAGGTTTGGAAGAGACTAAACTGTTCTTGGATGCCCAGGCTGTGAGGTCTTGACTGCTCTTTACCTGGACTGTTTGTTAGGGTTGTGGTTATACTGAGCAGCCTTGAGGGACGAAGTATGACTCCTTCTGGACCACAAAGCAGCCTTGCTTATTATGTGCCGGGAAAGCAGCAGATCCTCACGATAGCTCCTCAGCTGCTGCACAGCTCCTCTGCGTGTGTCACCACCATCTTTGCTGACATTGCCCATGACACTTGGGAACACCAGGGAATGCCTGCTGAGGCTCATGATGCCTGCTGTGCATTGAGTAATAAAGCCCTTTCTTACTGACCCAGGAGTCTTGTGTCTTCTACCTGCAACCCTGCAACAATAACAGGCTTGCTTACTATCTTGTAAGGTTCCAGACCCCAGACCTGACGATGTTGGCAATGAGATTGGATGGTGAGGAGGGAGGGCGAGGGCCCCTCAGGTCAGGTTTGATATGAAAAGACTCTTCAGGTCAGGGGCAGGGTGGCTTATACCTATAAGCTCAGTGCTCTGAGAGACTGAGGTGGGAGGACCCCTAGAAGTTAGGAATTTGAGACCAGCCTGAGCAACAGTGTGAGACTTGTAGCCTGTCTCTATACACACCTGTACACATATACTACACATACACATATACACATAAGAAAGAAAAATGAAAGAAAAATTAGCTGAGCATGGTGGTGCACCTGTGGTCTTGGCTACTCAGGAAGCTGAGGCAGGAGGATCACTTGAGCCCAGGAGTTAGAGGTTTCAGTGAGCTGTGATGACACCACTGTACTTTAGCCCCAGGTGACAGAATGAGATCCTGTCTCAAATAAACACAAAAGAAAACAAAAGACTTTGCAGATCTGATTTTGAGTGTGCTCAACTCAGTGGTTAGAGGGGGTGGGACGAAAGGCATGAAGATGAATGACCCACACCATTATGCAAGTTATCTTTCATTCTGCATTGCCGCTCGTGGTATAGCCAAACCTGTAATGTTTTTGATTTATGCAAGAGCTCTACATCCTCATTTCTGACACGATGTATTGTGCCTCAGAACTCCTTGATTGAGCAGCTGTATGTACTATTGGGACCTCTTAGCTCAGTAGTTCTCAACCTGTGGGTTGTGACCCCTTTAGGGGTTGAATGACCCTTTCACAGGGGTTACCTAAATACATCCTGCATGTCATATATTTACATTACAATTCATAACAGTAGCAAAATTACAGTTATGAAGTAGCAATGAAAATAATTTTATGGTTGGGGGTCACCGCAACATGAGGAACTGTACTAAAGGGTCGCGGCATTAGGAAGGCTGAGAACCACTGTCTTAGCTGCTATTGCAGGGCTTGCTGTTACGTTGTGGCAGTAACATTCCTTCTTGCTTCTGCTCAAAGTAGAGGGAACAACACCCGAGCCCCCAGCAGGTTCAGTCACATACCCCTAGGCCTCTTGGTCTCCAGATGTGTGTCAGTAGGTAGTTTTGTTTGGGATTTCTGCTTGTTCGACTTTCTGCCACTTGGGTGAGAGTGTTCCTTACCAGGTCCTGGGAATCTTCTCATATCCTTTAACCCAACCAATGTGAGCCCTTATTTTCTTTTGTAGAAAGCCATGTCTCTGTTAGTTCCCCATCCTTGTCAAAAACTGTTGGCAGTCCACAACCGTGAAGGATCTGAAATTTATCCTGGTAGCAAGCTAACAAGTTATTTTCCTGTTTCAAGGATGCTTGTAGACATGAGCTTCCTGGGTCAGAGAAAGAGGACTTTTTTATGCATAGCACAGCAAGTGCACAAGCTTCCTGCTGGTGCCCAAGCCCCACAAGGGCAGCCCCTACGGTGGGCTTGTGTCATAGCTAAGGAACCCTGAACTTAGAAAAAACCCTTGGATTTTCAAGCAAATCTGTCTGACCTTTCCTTGGAGGTGAACATTATCATATTAGACAGTAAATAAACCTGTCCTCTGTTTCAGAGAGAGATACTGTCTGTGACTTCCAAGGTTATTTATTATATAGATGTCCTTGAGAAGACAGTCCTGAACAAGAACTGTCCTTGCCTCTGCTCATGAGATGCACAGAAATGTGAAGATCTGTGGAACATTGTCTCTCAACATGTAGGACATATTTAGGGAAAATAAATTTAATTGTTAAAAAGTAATGACTTTAGTAAAGTAGTAAGTAGTGTGTTTGTGACTGTTCCTATTTTGTCTCACTTGAATAGTAGCTACTGGCACAAGATCTCAGTGTAGAAACGCAGGCCTCATCCATGCTTATGACCTCATCCTCTGACCACCCTTATTAGTGAGAGACATTACGGTGGGCTGGTTCTCAGTTTTGAGGAGGTGTTTTAAACCTGCCGAGGGCAGCCTTTTGGTAGGTCTGTGATGCTGTTGAAAGACCAGTAAGGAAAGTCTCTTTGCCTCCAAGGTCATTGTACTGTCAGGCGGGATGTGTCTTTATGGTGTCAGAGCATTCCCGTTCTTGTTTCTTGAATTGACAAACTGGGCTTTGTTATTTAAATTCTATTGATTTCTACAATTCAGCAATTAGAAAAGAATATTTAGGACAAAATTGAAATAAGTGCATTTTGGATGTTTATAACTTATATCTATTTTTAATGTAAAATGAAAGGTCATATGATTTATTGAGAAACATGAATGTATTTTATAATTATTTTTGTTGTGTTAGATATTGTAGATTAGTGCATTATAGTACAAAATATCAGTAAGAGTTTTTAACTTTAGGTAAAGATTCAGTCATTTGGTGACATTTCAGGAGTATAAGGAAGTTTCCCTTACTACCTCTTCCTACAGTTTTTGTGTTTAAGTCTGCCATACAGTTTGGCCCTAAGGGAAGATATGATTCCTCATTATATTCCATCCCTGTGCATTAGTGAAAATTGTATATAATGTGAAGAAAGGAATTATATATAATTGATAAAAGTAACGTCCACGGCATTTGTAATAGTGGACTGCACTGCTTGTTCCTCGGCGGCACACCAGGGGGCGCCCGAGCCGCGGCTGTGCACCGTCTGCCGCGATCAGCCTTGCAGGCTCGCAGTTTGAAGCGCACGTAGAAATTCAGTGGAAAGTGTTAGGAAAGTCCTTGTTAAAAATATCCAGTGTATTCACCCCTACTATGAAACTAACTTAGGACCTTCACATGAAGCTATAACCAAGTTTCAACCTAAGAACAGGGGGAAGGGGGAGAGCGTGGGGAGGGAGGGGGGAGGTGGGTGGAGGGAGGGGGATTGAAAGGATCACACATGTGGTGCATCTCACAAAGGTACATGTGAACCTTGGCAAATGTGGAATGTAAATGTCTTGACAAAGTAACTAGGATAGTGCCAGGAGGGCTATGTCAACTAATGAGATGAAAATGTGTCAAATATTCTATGAAACAAGTGTATGGTGCCCCATGATCATATTGATGTACACAGCTATGATTTAATACAAAAAAAAAAGATTAAAAAAAAATGGTTCTGCACGTGTTTGTATGAAGAATGTTTTTGTGTTTTATTCCAAGTTTGATAGTATTTTCCATAATTTTGAAAAGAAAAGTCAGTCTAAACATTGTAAACTTTAAGCATTTACTGTTCTTTTCTGTTACAAATACAAATTTCCCCAGGTTCCAAAGGATTATTTTATGCTTTCATAAGCTTATTGCTCATGAGATGAAATAAAACACTAAAATAATCTCTCTTATTATATTTTTCAGGGAATCAGAGCACGCATTTTAGAAACCCTGGTCATGCTGGTGCTTCTTGCATTACTGATTCTTGGGATAGTGTGGGTGGCTTCTGCCCTCATCGACAACGACGCTGCGAGTATGGAGTCTTTATATGGTGCGGATTGGCTTAAACCAGCTTCTGTAATGGAGACTGTAGTTTGGGGTGTAATTACGCATTCAATTTTAAAAGTGTTATCAATGACTCTTTTTTTAGCTAACCCTTCATGTTAATTTATAGAATTAAGAGGTTTTCAGATATGTTTATGAGAATAAATGAATTTTCATATCAAATGGATAGAATGACTAAGCAACTTTTCGGACTTTTTTTTTTTGGGGGGGTTCATTAATTTTCATTTTTTAAATTCCATGGAGGCTTTTAGTTTTTCTCTCTGCAAACAGGTTCTACCATGTGGTTATTTCCTCTTCTGCTATTTTAGATCTTTTTATTGTACATTTTAGAAATTATGTGGTTTAGTAGACTCAAATAGGCAATTATGATTAATTATTATACTTTAAGATATAGTCAGCATGTATCTTAATACAGACCAACTACATCTTAATATGTAGTGTTTGGATTTATTAAAATATGTTTCCTCTTTTTATAGATCTCTGGGAGTTCTATCTTCCCTACTTATATTCCTGTATATCATTGATGGGATGTTTGTTACTTCTCTGTAAGTATTTTTCTGACTTAATATTGATAGGAAAGTAGAATTGTCCTGTATTCTGGAAAATTTATGGGAAAGTTTTCTCCCAATATTCCCTCACAACTTGGAGATTTTTTTGCATTGGCCCTAACATGTTTTGTTGTTGTTATTCAAAATAAATTTTAATAAATAGACACTTTGAAATAATGAGATACTTTTGTTGTTCTCTAAGGAAGTCCTCATCCCTGGGTTATTATCTAGAGAGAGAGATACATTCTCACACTCACACACACACACACACACACACACACACACACACACACCCCTCCACATGCTCACATACTCCCACACACATGCCTTTCCTCCCCCCACCCCCATCACAATGTTAGACTTTACAATAATTTATCAGTTAATTAATTACAGACAGAGTTTTGCTCTGTTGCCCAGGCTGGCACGGCAGTGGCATGATGATAGCTCAGTGCGTCCTTGAATTCCTGGGCTCAAGTGATCTTCCTACCTCAGCCTCTCAAGTAGCTCAGACTACAGGTGTGCTCTACCACTCCTGGCTAATTTTTGTTTGCTTTTTGTAGAGATAGGGCCTTGCTATGTTGGCTAGGCTGGTCTCAAACTCCTGGGCTCAAGCCATCTTCCCACCTTGACCTCTCAAAGTGCTGGGATTACAGTCACGAGCCATCACATTCAGCTTAGATGGTGCTTTTAAATGGAAATGGTAGAATTCTGTATGATGATTTTGTGATTTTGATTTCAAAATTTGTTTTGTTTTACTTGCAGTATGACAACCTGGCTTAGATACATGTAGTTCAAAGGACTTAAGACTATAGTTGTTACTTTTAGAGATTCTTGTCTGGTTCTCAGTTTTATTAATACTTGAGATTTAGTCTGTCCTTTACTTGGTTTTCTTTAACTTCTTTTAAGCAGAAGTGTTTGTTACTGTTCACCTACTGGAATCTTCTGTCTTCATGCATCTTTCCTTAGCTGTAGTAATGCCCGTCCTCACACTGCCCCTCTGGCTTTGTCACTGATGAAGTTGAACGATGCTCTGAGAAACACTGAGAATGTAAATTGGAGATAAAAATATAATAATAAAAGTTGAACGATGCTCTGAGAAACACTGAGAATGTAAATTGGAGATAAAAATATAATAATAACCTTTGACCTGGTTCTACTTTTTATGACGAGTTGTTTATCTCTCCGAGCTCTGAAATAGTTTCTCTCTGTTGGTGATCTTATTTCTGCAGTGTGTACACCAGTTGGCCTTTCCCGTATGTTCACAGTGATGGGTCAGTTGCTAGTGAAGCCAACAGTAAGTATTTCATGATGAATCATTTCATTTTTTAAATAAACATGTTTATATTTCAGCATCTTTTAGGCTGTGAACTAGCATTTAGAAACATAAGAATATATTTATAGGTTTATCACTCAAATTGGTAAATCATCTTGGTCTTTGGCAATCAATTTTGGTTTTGCTTTTAAAATACTAACCATAAGCACAAAGTAAAAATTTTTCTAACTAATTTTAAGACACAATTTTCATATATTTGCAAGTATTTTAGTTGTTCATTGCATTATACCAAATAGTACCTATATTATGGTCCACAATTTACCACGCGTATGCTTTGGTTTACAAAGCAGTTATGTTTCTAAAATTTGTCTGCATATTTTATCTTGATTAATTGAATTATACTTTTCTTTTAATCCCCAAAATACTGTATAGTCACTTAAAAATGATTTTCCATTGGCAGTAATTGTAAGTTTTCTTTGGTTTCTATTTTGTCAGATACTTAATAGTATAAAAATAATTTCTTACCTGTGCCTAGGGAATTTGTCATTTAATTTCTGTTCATGGATCCTTATTGCCTACTATCTCAGATATAAACTACTTCTATATTACAAGGTCTCTCATAGCCTGTCCCACACATGTCCCCCATGCCTTTCCTGCCCACTTACCAGCCAGCTGGGTTGCTCTGAACAGGCTCTCTACGCTCCTTTTCCAGGGGGATCTGTGTGTCCCTCCGGTGCCTCTTTCCTCCTCCAGCTGCCTAATGGCCTCCTCTGAAGGCCCAGCTACTATATATCTTTGAACCTCGGCTCACTTCTTTGAGTAAAAATAATCAAACTTCTCCCCCTGCATTCTCATCTTCCCCTTTGTGTCTCACTAGTGATGCTTACTCAGTCCTGTGGCCATGTGTTTGTCTTCCCTGTCACAGTGATCCATTCAGGGACGACACTGGGGAGATGGCATATGGATGTTCTTTTAGTAAATGTTTGCTTAATTTTGAAAGTCATAATCATTTCATATCTTCTTTTAAAAGTAACATTAATTTACAGCTTGGCCCCTGTAGCTCAGTGGCTAGGGTACCAGCCACATACACCAGAGCTGGCCAGTTTGAACCCAGCCCAGGGCCTGCCAATCAATGACGACAACAATAGCAACAACAACAAAATAGCCGGGCTTTGTGGCAGGCGCCTGTAGTCCCAGCTACTTGGGAGGCTGAGGCAAGAGAATCACTTAAGCCCAGGAGTTGGAGGTTGCTGTGACCTGTGATGCAACAGCGCTCTACTGAGGGTGACATAGTGAGACTCTCTCTCTCTCAAAAATAAAGTAACATTTAATTTATAAAAATACATAAATACATTTTATGAAAAATACGTAAATGTATATGTGCTCAAGTACAACACATATGCGGTCAAATCTTAGAATTCACTTTCCTCTTAGAGAGGTTTTGTGACATTGCATTCATTTAGTTTCTTCTTACTTATCTGGGTTTTTTGATCTGTTGCTCCATTTCTACTTTCTGCCTCTTAAATATAGACAAACATTTAAACTTCGGTCGTTGGTCTGAAATACTGTTAGTGCTTTGCTATGTGCACCTGACCGTGTCTGTGCACATCACTTCTAAATGCCTGATTCTAATGAGCAGAAGACAGTGGAAAAATTTCAGCAACTTAGAAGTGCTATACCTGAATGTCCCATGAAGCTGAACACTCCACTGCCAAAATTAAATTTTCTCCCAAATTTGTCTCTTATTAACAATATCTCAAAGCCTTAGTTATCTTTGCCTCTTTTCTTATTCCTAGCATCTCATAATAAAGGTTTTCTATTGAGTAATTACATATGTACTACATGCTAATGATAAACACTATGTTTTACACACACGATTTTATGTCCTTGATGACAAATCCATAAGATAAGTAGTGGTATTCTTATTTTACGGTTGAGTTAACCCCAGTTCAGGGAGACTAAGTAGCTTGTACAAGATCACAGATCTGTGAGATGGAGCAGGGTTCGAGCACAGGCTTTAAGCTACTGTTGGTTCTGCTATAATCCACAGAGATATAGAACTGCTTCCCTACCCAGTGGCCATTGTACCTCTTCCCCTCTGTGTTTTTTTTTATAGTTTCCTCTGATTGAAATGTCCTGATTCCTTGTAGTAATTTAAGCAATCAGGTAAGATGCTACTACCATCAAGAACACTGATCCAACCGGTTGTGGTAGTGTGCGCCTTTGGTACCAGCTACTCAGGAGGCTGAGATGGGAGGATTGCTTGAGGCCAGGAGTTCCAGATCAACCAGAAACATAGTAGATCACATCTCTTAAAAGCTAAAAAAATAGGGGTGGCACCTGTGGCCCAGTGGGTAGGGCGCTGGCCCCATATACCGAGGTTGGTGTGTTCAAACCTGGCCCTGGCCAAACTGCAACAAAAAAATAGCCGGGCGTTGTGGCGGGTGTCTGTAATCTCGGCTACTCAGGAGGCTGAGGCAAGAGAATTGCCTAAGCCCAGGAGGTGGAGGTTGCTATGAGCCATGTGACGCCATTGCACTCTACCAAAGGTGATAGAGTGAGACTCTGTCTCTACAAAAAAAAAAAAAGCAAAAAAGGAAATTCTGGGAAGCTGGCTGACTAGAAGCAACACTTGGCAGAGGCTCCTGATCAGAGGGAGAAAAACTGGTCAGAACCAGACTTTATGAAACCAAAGAGTGGGGAGCCGAGCCAAAAAAGAAGTTTGGCAAGCTCTGACTCCAAGGAAGACATTCAAGAAGACAGGTACAAAGCCTATTGTCTAGAGGATAGGAGACCCGTCTCCCAAGTGGGAGGCTCGCTGTGGGCTGTCTGCAGGTGAGCAGGGGACAAAATACCTCTCATTTTATCTCACTGGAGAGAGCTGCTAAGCACTGGGTCTCCTTCTCCAGGGAGGTCCCACTTGTGAACCTAGACACCCCACCACCAGGCATAAAATTGAACAAATATTTTCTCCACAGTTCCAAATTCCCAGTCCTCCCTTCCCACCTTGCATGGCGGTCTGAAGTTCTGACCCCTGTAGAGTCTAGAGTGTTTGATCTTTTCCTGAGGGATCTGGGCATAGTGTGGACTGATGAATATCAGAACAGAATCTGTGACTAATGGGGAAGGAAGAGGGTTTGGGAAGAAAGGGACATGCAGTGGGGGAGGAGCAGTCCCCTGGTAATGACTTTGCTGGGCCAGTGTTGGTGTTGAGCCCAGTTCAGGTTGTGTCTGGTGGGAGGGGGAGCAGAACCCCTGGCTGTGACGGTGCTTGTAAGCAGGAGAGTGGTTGCCTGGTATGGACTGAGCTCAGCAGGTTGTGTGAGGATCTCCGCCTCCAGCTGAGGCTTCTAGCAGAGGATTGCCAGGTGTGGACTGAGCCTAGCCACCTCTGGCTCCAACTGAGCCAGTGAGCAGAGGATTGCCTGTGGGTGTGGACTGAGTCCTGTGGGCAGGGGCAAGGATCCCCTGCTTCACCTGAGCAAAGGAGCAGAGGCTTTTTGGGTGTGAATTGAGCCTGGCTTGCAGGGCATGATCCCTGGCTCCAACTCAGCCAGGGAGCAGAGGCTTGCCTGTGAGCATGGTCCCCTGGCTCCAAATGAGCTGGTGAGCAGAGGCGTGGATGCCTGCTGTGAACTGAACCCGGTGGGTGGGGTCCCAGACTCCCGGCTTTGATTGTGCCTGGGGGACAGGGGCATTGATGCCCAGTGGGGACTTTGACAGGCAATTGGTGGCTCACCAGCAGGGACCGGGCAACATACCCTCAGCATTGTGGGACAGAACTAAGGATTTCTATCCACAGTTGTAGACCCTTGGATCCCTCTCTGTTAAGTAGGGTTTGTGCTGCCCGAGACAATTTGATTGGAACTCGCATCTGGGCCTGTCCACCAGGGAACACTCTGAGGTTGACCTTTGAAGTTCTGTAGTGGAAAAGAACTGAATGGTGAGGGTGGGGCACTGTGGCTGTCTGTTTCTGTCTCTAGCTGAGATTTAAACCTAATACTGCGACTTTTTAGGATAGGGTAGAGGTTGGCTGATTTCAAAACAGAGCCAGCTTGCGCTGTCTCACCAAGTAGGTCCCTGGTCAAACTCTGAAAGGGGCCTTTGTAAGATTGTAGGGGTTAAGCCACAATTACAAAGCCCAGGGCTTTGGTAAGGGGATGATTATCTCTATTACCCAGGACCCCCAATTCAATCTCACCCTACCAGTTTTAATAACCAAATGGTAGAAAATAAACATGAAGGGAAACCAATGGAAGAACTCTGGCAATAACCAGAGTAGATCAACACCCCCGAAGAGTGACAAAAGAGATATAATTGAAGATGCTATGCATAGACAAATGTCTGAAATGTCAGAAATAGAATTCAGAATATGGATGGCAAATAAGAATAGAATGGAAGAAAAGTTAGAAATTGAAATCCAAAGAGTAGTTCTAAAGTTGTCTCAAGAAATTAATGAATTCAAAGACAAAGTCACCAAAAATAAGGAAATAATGAGAAAAGAGATAGCAGAGCTCAAGGAAATGAAAAAGTTATTTGAGGAGCTCTGAAATACAGTAGAGTTCCTCAGTAATAGAGTTGACCAGGCAGAAGAAAGGCACTCTGAAATTGAAGACAAATGGAGAGCAAAAACTGATCTTTCCCCAAGAGAGTTGTGGGATCACTCCAAAAGATCAAATATTTGTCTTATAGAAACTACTGAAGGAGAAGAGGATGATCCTAAAGGTACAGATATTCTACTCCAACAGAGTATGGAGGAGAATTTCCCAAACATTGGAAGAGATACACAAATTCAGATAGTAGACAGATTAAGAACCCCACCAAGACTCAATCCAAATGAAGCATCTCCTAGACATGTTGTGATTAATTTTGCCAAAGTTAATGGAAGGAGAAAATGCTGCAAGCAGCCAGATGTAAGAAAAGCATTACCTAGAAAGGAGGAAATGTCAGAGTGACTGCAGATGTCTCAGCTGAAACCTTTTAAGCCAGAAGAGGAAGGTCATTGACCTTCAATCTCCTAAAACAAAACAACTTTCATCCTAGGATCCTGTATCCAGCTAAACTTTCATTTATGATGGAGAAATCAAATACTTCGATGACGTGCATGAAGAAATTTGCCATAACTAAACCAGCTCTCCAGGATATTCTCAGACCCATCCTACACAATGACCAGCACAATGCTCTACCACCAAAGTAAACTCACCCAGAAATTTTTGAGCAAAACCCAAATTCCACAGTGGTGAAAGGATTAAAAATGTCCACTGGACATTTGAATAACATGACACCCAAAACACTACCATGCTTATCAGTTTTCTCAATTAATGTGAATGGTGTAAATTGCTCTCTAAAGAGGCACAGGTTGGCTGACTGGATACATAAATTCAAACCAGATAGCTGCTGCATACAAGAATCTCATCTTACCTTAAAGAATAAAAATAGACTCAGGGTGAAGGGATGGACATCTATAATACAGGCAAATGGAAACCAGAAAAAAGCAGAGTTGAAATTTTATTTGCAGATACAATTGGCTTTACACCAACAAAAATAAAGAAGGATAAGTATGGTCACTACATATTTGTGAAGGGAAACACCAAACATGAAGAGATTTAAATAATAAACGTTTATGCACCCTACTAGGATGCTCCTCAGTTTATAAAGCAAACCCTGATGGATATGAACAACTTGATATCTTCCTGCACTATAATAGTTGGAGACTTTAACACCCCTTTGACACTTTTGGATAGATCCTCCAAGAAGAAACTAAACTATGAAATACTAAACTTAGACCTGACCCTAGAACAAATGGACTTAACAGACTGCTACAGAACATTTCATCCTAATAAACCTGAATATACATTCTTCTCATCAGCCCACGGATCATCCTCCAACATTGATCATTCTGAGGACACAAGTCTAACCTCAGCAAATTTAGAAGAATAGAAATTATTCCTTGTATCTTTTCACACTACCATGGAATAAAAGTTCAACTCAACACCAACAGGAATATTCATACTCAAACAAAGTCATGGAAACTAAATACTCTTAGGCTGATTGACAGCTGGGTTGAAGACAAGATTAAAAAGGAAATCACCTAATTTATGGAACAAAATAATAATAAAGACAAAAATTACCAAAACCTGTGGGATACTGCAAAGGCAGTCCTAAGAGGGAAATTTATATTGTTAATAGCCTTCATCAAGAAAATAGAAAGAGAGGAAGCCAACAAGTTAATGGATTATCCCAAGCAACTGGAAAAGGAAGAACATTCCAACCCCAAACCCAGTAGAAGAAAAGAAATAACCAAAATTAGCGTAGAATTAAATGAAACTGAAAACAAAAGAATCATTCAGAAGATCAACAAAACAAAAAGTTGGTTTTTTGAAAAGATTAATAAAATTGATAAACCTTTGGCCAACCTAACCAGAAAAAGAAAAGCAAAATGTCTAATATCCTGACTCATAAATGATAAAGGAGAAATAACAACAGACACCCCAGAAATTAAAAAAAAATCCTCAATGATTACTACAAAAAACTTTATTCCCAGAAATATGAAAAACTGAAGGAAATGGACCAATACCTGGAAGCACACCACCCTCCTAGATTCAACCAGAAGGAATTAGAAATTTTGAATAGACCTATAGCAATCACTGAAATAGCATCAACTATACGAATTCTTCTAATAAAGAAAAGTCCAGGTTTCACATCAGAGTTCTACCAAACCTTTAAAAAGGAACCTAGTATCTATATTATACAACCTTTTCCAAAGGGTAGAAAAAGAAGTAATACTTCCTCACACATTCTAGGAAGCAAATATCACCCTGATCCCCAAACCAGGAAAGGATCTAACAAAGAAAGACAATTATAGACCAGTATCATTAATGAATATAAATGCAAAAGATTCAATAAGACCTTAGCAAACACAATTCAACAACACATTAAAAAATTATACCCCATGAACAAATTGATTTTATTCCAAGTTGGTTGGTTACAACCAACATATGTAAATCTATAAACATAATACATCACATAAATAAAATAAAAATCAAAGACCATATGATTCTCTCAATTGATACAGAAAAAGCTTTTGATAATATGCAGCATCCTTTCATGATCAGAACATAAATGATAAAGGAGAAAATAGGCGTAGAAGGAACATTTCTTAAGCTGATTGAGGCCATCTACAGCAAACCCATAGCAATATCGTATTGAATGGAGTTAAATTGAAAACATTTCCACTCATATCAGGAACCAGGCAAGGTTGCCATTGTCTTCACTGCTATTCAACATAGTAATGGAAGTCCTAGCCATTGCAATCAGGCAGGAGAAGGCAATCAAGGGTATATGAATAGGGTCAGAGAAGATCAAACTCTCACTCTTCACTGATGATATGATTCCATACGTGGAAAATCCAAGGCACTTAATTACAGCACTCTTAGGAGTGATCAAGAAATATAGCAGCATCTCAGGATCCAAAATCAATACTTACAAATCAGTAGCTTTTATAAATGCCAACAATAGTCAAGCTGAAAATATAGTCAAGGACTCTATTCCTTACACAGTAGTGCCAAAGAAGATGAAATGTCTGGGAATTTATCTAACAAAGGACATGAAAGATCTCTATAAAGAGAATTATGAAACTCTGAGAAAAGAAATAGCTGAAGATGTTAACAAATGGAAAAACATACTATGCTCATGGCTGGGAAGAAGCAACATTGTTAAAATGTCAGTACTACCCAAAGCAATATACAGATTTAATGAAATCCCTATTAAAGCAACATTGTCATACTTTAAAGAGCTTGAGTAGCCAATACATTACTCAGAAATAAAAGCAAATCAGAAGGTATCATGTTATCAGACTTTTGGCTATACTATAAATCTGTAGTGATCAAAACAGCATGGTACTGGCACAAAAGCAGAGAGGTAGATTTGTGGAATAGAATAGAGAACCAAGAGATGAACCCAGCTACTTATCGTCGTTTGATTTTTGATAAGCCTATCAAAAATATTCAGGGGGGGAAAGACTCTCCATTTAACAAATGGTGCTGGGTGAACTGGCTGGCCATCTGTAGAAGACTGAAACTGGACCCCCACCTTTCACCATTAACAGAAATGGATTCTCACTGGATAGAAGATTTACACTTAAGACATGAAACTATAAAAATGTTAGAAGAGAGTGCAGGGAAAACCCTTGAATAAATCGGCCTGGGAGAATATTTTATGAGAAGGACCCCCTGGGCAATTGAAGCACACCAAAAATATATTACTGGGATCTGATCAATCTAAAAAAGCTTCTGCACAACCAAGAGCACAGTAAAGCAAACAGGCAACCTTCAGAATGGGAGAAGATTTTTGCAGGTTATGCTTCTGACAAAGGTCTGATAACTAGACTCTATAGAGAACTCAAATTAATCAATAAGAAAAGAACAAATAACCTCATTTCTATGTGGGCAGGAGACGTGAACATAAACTTCTCTGAAGAAGACAGGTACATGGCCTACAAACACATGAAAAAATGCTCATCATCTTTAATCATCAGAGAAATGCAAATCAAAACCACTTTGAGATATCATCTAGCTCCAGTAAGATTAGCACACATCACAAAATCCTAAAACTATACATGTTGGCGTGGGTGCAGAGAGAAGGGAACACTTCTACACTGCTGGTGGGAAAGCAGGCTATTACGACCTTTTTGGAAAGAAGTTTGGAGAATACTCAAGGAACTAAAAGTGCACCCACCATTTGATCCTGCAATTCCTGTACTAGATATATACCCAGATGATGAAAAATCATTTTACAACAAAGACATTTGCACCAGAATGTTTATTGCATCCCAATTCATAATTGCCAAGACATGGAAGCAGCCTAAGTGCTCATAGACCCATGAATGGATTAACAAACTGTGGTATATGTACACCATGGAATACTATGCAGCCCTAAAAAAGATGAGACTTCACATCTTATATGTTTACCTGGATGGAGCTGGAACATATTCTTCTTAGTAAAGTATTACTTAGAAAAGTATTACATTTTTTAAGAATGGAAAAGAAAGTATCCAATGTACTCTATTACTATGAAGTCAATATATAATCACCTAAACATTCATATGAATGATAAAACATAACTATATTCCAGAAAATAGGAGGGATGAGAAGAGAGAGGGGAGGGGAGGAGGTAGGCTGGGAGGAGGGAGGGCATTTGGGGGTCCTCACCTAACATGCATAATGCAATGGTACATTTCAGAACTATTAAGAGTATAATTGTCTTACCACAACAAATAAGTAAATAAGTGATGGATGTGTTAATCAGTTCCGTGTAAGCATTTTACATTGTGTATCAAATCACTACACTGAACCCCATAAATGCATTAATGTACGCAGTTATGATTTAATAATAAAAAAAGCAACAAAAGTGACACTAGTCAAAACTTTTATCTCCACAACTGGAATTAATAGTTCTTGTTTGAACTCTTTTTCTTTCTTTTTTTTTTTGTGCAGTTTTTGTTTGGCCGTGGCTGGGTTTGAACCCACTACCTCTGGCATATGGGGCCGGTGCCCTATTCCTTTGAGCCACTTGCACCACCCCTTTTTTGAACTTTTGTTAACATTTTATGTAGGCTTCAGTTAATGATATTTATTTTGATCTTATAATTAAAAAAAAATTATCTCGTTTCTTTTGCTACTCTGGAATGTAAGGTGTTTGGGGTCAGGACTATGTCTGTCTTACACATATTTAAGCCCATTTGCTCATCGTGGTTATGAGGATAGGCTTCAAAGACACACAACTTTTCTTTGCTAAACCTCTGTTTCTTACAATATAAAATGGGGATGTTAACAGTCTGTTCTTCATAGGGCTGTGACAATTAAGGGGAGAATGTGTGGGGCACTTAGTACAAATAATTATGTGCTGATAAGTAATCTTTGGACAGTTTGCACAGAATATGAAATCCTTTTGTATATGTTAGACTAGGGGTGTCTACCCTGCAGGCCCCACAGGCCACATGCTGATTTTGTGAGGACTTAATTTGCTTGTCATGAAAAGTATGCAGGGACCTTTTTTTTTTTGGCTGATCAGCTTTCGTTAGTGTTTGTATATTTAATGTGTGGCCCAAGACAACTCATGTTCTTCCAATGTGCAGCAGAGGAAAAATAACAGTTTCGAAACCCCTGTATTAGACCTTAAGAAAAGTAAAAATTATCAATTCTTATACAAACTGGGGTAAGTGGGGTGAAGTGTTGATGGGAAAGAAACTTTGGGTCATGTCCTCTAAAGATACATGGTCCCTGCTTTCTCATGTAAACCTCCATCACAGCTGGGATTACTCCTCTCAGTGTACGGCTCTCTCCTCTGCAGGACTGTCACACATCCCAGCACTCCCCACAGCTCCCTGCATCCTGCTGCTCCTCTCCGTGTACCACAGTCCCCTCTGCAGGACCGTCACACACCCCAGCACTCCCCACAGCTCCCTGCATTCTGCTGCTCCTCTCTGTGTACCACAGTCCCCTCTGCAGGACCATCACACACCCCAGCACTCCACACAGCTCCCTGCATTCAGCTGTTCCTCTCCGTGTACCACAGTCCCCTCTGCAGGACCATCACACACCCCAGCACTCCACACAGCTCCCTGCATTCAGCTGCTCCTCTCCGTGTACCACAGTCCCCTCTGCAGGACCATCACACACCCCAGCACTCCACACAGCTCCCTGCATTCAGCTGCTCCTCTCCGTGTACCACAGTCCCCTCTGCAGGACCATCACACACCCCAGCACTCCACGCAGCTCCCTGCATTCAGCTGCTCCTCTCCGTGTACAGTCCCCTCTGCAGGACCATCACACACCCCAGCACTACACGCAGCTCCCTGCATTCAGCTGCTCCTCTCCGTGTACCACAGTCCCTTCTGCAGGACCGTCACACACCCCAGCATGCGCTACTCACTAGCGTTTCAGCTTAAGTGCTGTCTCCTTGCAGAGGCCTCACCTGCTGGTCTGTGTAGATCTCCCTTCTGTCTCCTTCTCACCTCTTAGTCTTTCATGCATGGTCTTTGTCATTATTTTTATATTTATTATTTATTCTTATTTATTTATTTTTTTGTTCCCTTCCAAGTTTAGGCTTCCCAAGGGTAGAGAGTGCACATACTCAGCAATTAGTGTGGGGCTAGGTCGTGGGGACCATAAATATTTTTTGAAAGACTGAGGATGTTTGGATTGCTTTAAATAAATTTCACATAAAGCATATAAATTTGATACCTGATAGGGATTGCAACATTTGAGAATCTATTTTCTGAAAACACCTTATCAGGCAGCTGAAAGGTTTGTATATGCATGTATATATGTATATACTCGCATGTGTGTACATATTATAGTATATAACATGGAGGACCAGAAATGTAGACATATTTTATGTGCTATTATCTATGTATTACTTTTCAAAGTTGAATTGAATTACCATGGCAATGTGTAGTATGATGTTTCCCTCAGGCGTTGGCATTAATCACATGAATGCTGGCGTCACCATGTGACAGGCAGGACAAAGAAAACGGCAGAAGCATGGTCGTCCTTCAGAGCCCAAGACCACCATGAAAACCAGTGTTTGAAATCTGAGAACTTTGCAGAAGTACAGTGACAGTGCGAGTGTGGGTATGGGGGGCCTTAAAGGATGTGCGCACCCTAGAAAACCAGTTGTGCTGGTGGTGCCTTGGAAAGAAATTGAAGCTGCTCGTGGAGCAGTAGAAGGGCCACTTTGGTGAGTGCTGTGCAAGCGTCCTTTGCCGTCCTCCAGAATGCCCGCTGAGGGTGACCACTCTGAGCACCTCTTGTAGTTGCAGAAGTCAAATGTGACTTGTATTCATCTTTTGCTATCGATATATATTGAGTATAATAATTTTAATAGTTTTTTTTTTTCTTTCTTAAAATGGCTTTCCATCCTTTTGGCCACTAACTTCTCCTAAATCATTTTTTTGCTGACAATAAGTAGCTTGGGTTCGAATGATACAGAACATTGATAGCAGCTCTGGGCTTCTTTCAGAATTTCCCCAGACATAGGAAGATGGTTAAGATCCTTTCATCACAATATTTTTGAATATTTTGCACATAATATCCTATATAATTGGCAATTGATTTGTAGAATTTTTTTTTTCTCTTGAACTAGTTTTGTAGGGTTTGGTGTTGTGTGGTTTACACATAGACATACCACTTGTTTAGGATTCTACTGGAAGATTTTGATAACACCAGTCTTCAATATTTATGGAATGTTCTTAGTACATAAAGGTAACAGAACGGAAAGTATTGCATGTTACTAATGTACCTAATGGATTTCTTGTTTTAGATGTTATGTAGGTAATTATAAATGAGAAAACAAATGTCAGACTGAGTGTCTGTTCCTTCTAGCTACAAAACATTGGCTTAGGTGTAAAGAGGTACTTACTATATTTAGCTTTTTGGCTGTTTAAAATACATACATTTGTTTGCTGTTGAGAAAGAAGCAGAATTCTTTAATCTATTAAACTTTAAAAATATCCAATTTAAATGTATGTAGGGTTTGTGATAATCAACCTTTGATATATTTAGTTGTATACATAAATACCTTAATCTTTTAAATAAAATAGTTTGGCCATTTTTAATTTGGGTTCCTAATAATTTGAATTAATACATTATCTAAAATAATTGGTTAGATAGTCTCAACATATTCATAAACACTGGTCTTTTAAAGTTGCATTATTTAATAGTTTTATCTTTAAATTTAGATTCTTGAAGATCTGGATGAACAAATTTATATGATTACTTTAGAAGAAGAATCACTCCATAGACGACTAAATGGTATGTATATGTTACATGTTTAGAGCAGAATAAAAAACTTTTTAATTCAAAATATAATTGAAAGGAAAAAATATAATCCTCTCAGTATCTTGTGCTGTTGAGAGAGGTGAAGACTTAAGAGTAATAAAGCAGCTTCTCTGTGATGAAAGTTTGCTGCAGGCCTTGGCAAGGCCTGCTTCATCCTGACGGGTGGTCGGGGAGGGACTAGGCATCCCTCTACTCCAACTCCCCAGACCCTTGCATATGTGACTTACCCTTGCTAAGGTAATGTAGATTTCCACGTTGTCTTAGTGATTGGGGTATCCCTATTTCACTCCCTTTGTTGAAATCTTTACGATAAAAAGTAGTGTGCTTCTTTGATGCTAAGGTATCAGATTTGCCTCTTAAAGTTTTAACTCTGTTGTTATTTGGGAATACTGTTAATTATCAGCTGCTGATCAAGTAAGCATGTCATAGATTTTCAAGTTTAATCTTTAATTATTGATCATTTTTGGCTTCAAGTGAATTAATGAAGAAAATAATCAGGGTCTAGTTTGACAGAGAAGTGGCGCACTTTGGGCAAAGTCCCTTTACTTTTACTCAAGTGATTTTCACCCTGCACTCTTTTCTCTTCATAATCTTTTTTTAAAAAATGTTGTAATTACCTACGTAGTATAACATTATTGTGATGATGAATATAACAAAAGCCCAGGGTCCACCAATACTTAATATATGAACATAACAGAATTCAACTTGCATCCCCTAAATCTATTAAAATAAACAAAAATTTAAAAAGTTGAAAAACCACCTGTCTTCCACCAAGATGAGATTATTAATAGCTAACTAGTTCAGAATCATAATTTGAAAGTGCGTATAGAATGGAAGATTAAATATGAAATATTTAGAGATAGGAAGAAACACACCTACTTTCTTCAATTTTAAGTAGTGAATTTAAATCATTTATTCTTAGATCCAAGAATTTCAGTTTGTACCTAATCTGCAGAATTCTTGTCAATCATGTTATATAGCTTGATACAGATAAACTTTTAGACTGGAATGATATATGTCTTTTATTCTTCTAACTTTATTTAAGCTACCTTAACATTTAAGCCCATTTGATTTTAAAATGATAAACTTCAGTCAGTAACAAAGATTCCTATGATGCCCATCACACATCCCAAACAGGCTAAGAAAAGCACACTCAGTGTGTCATTGGAAAAACACCACCAATGTTCCTAACATTTAATTACAGCAATAATATTATAACAAATTTGTCTTGTTAGATAATCTTGCTGTTGTGTGATGAACATGTCAGACTGCCCCCTGCAGTGCGGTTGCATCTCGGCCTCAGATGCACCCCCAGCAGTGTGGTTGCCTTGGCCTCAGGGGCGCCCCTTGCAGTGTGGTTGCGTCTGGGCCTCAGGGGCGCCCCCTGCAGTGTGGCCGCGTCTGGGCCTCAGGGGCGCCCCCTGCAGTGTGGCCGCGTCTCGGCCTCAGGGGCGCCCCCTGCAGTGTGGTCGCGTCTCGGCCTCAGGGGCGCCCCCTGCAGTGTGGCCGCGTCTCGGCCTCAGGGGCGCCCCCTGCAGTGTGGCCGCGTCTGGGCCTCAGGGGCGCCCCCTGCAGTGTGGCCGCGTCTCGGCCTCAGGGGCGCCCCCTGCAGTGTGGTCGCGTCTGGGCCTCAGGGGCGCCCCCTGCAGTGTGGCCGCGTCTCGGCCTCAGGGGCGCCCCCTGCAGTGTGGTCGCGTCTGGGCCTCAGGGGCGCCCCCTGCAGTGTGGTCGCGTCTCGGCCTCAGGGGCGCCCCCTGCAGTGTGGTCGCGTCTGGGCCTCAGGGGCGCCCCCTGCAGTGTGGTCGCGTCTGGGCCTCAGGGGCGCCACCTGCAGTGTGGCCGCGTCTGGGCCTCAGGGGCGCCCCCTGCAGTGTGGTCGCGTCTGGGCCTCAGGGGCGCCCCCTGCAGTGTGGTCGCGTCTGGGCCTCAGGGGCGCCCCCTGCAGTGTGGTCGCGTCTGGGCCTCAGGGGCGCCACCTGCAGTGTGGCCGCGTCTGGGCCTCAGGGGCGCCCCCTGCAGTGTGGTCGCGTCTGGGCCTCAGGGGCGCCCCCTGCAGTGTGGCCGCGTCTCGGCCTCAGGGGCGCCCCCTGCAGTGTGGTCGCGTCTGGGCCTCAGGTGTGTGCTATTTTTATCTACAGGTCAGGAGTCTGAGATCCAGGAAGGATTAAACACGTGTGTATAGTACGCAATGAATTAAAGAATTTAAATTAAGTCAAAACAAAACAAGAACAGAAATACAGCCTTTTCTCACTTTCCTCTTCTATAGTAAGGAAAATATAAAGGTCTTTTTAGAATCTTTTTAAAGCTTTTTGTCTTCAAATTCAAAAATTGTTATATCAAAGAAGTTGAAAAGGAAATACTGGCTGGAAGGCTAAATGTATTATAAAGTGAAGCAAAGTCAATATAACACCCCAACTCACACAGAAGTGTTACAGAGAAGAGATGGATTTGTTTGGGAGAGGATTAGGAATGATATGAGAGCTAAGGCTAAGGATAATTTTATTACATACCAGCCACTGTTTATGATTGTTCTATTTGGTAAGTTGTCTAAAATCTCTTCAGGAAAACTCATTAATGATATGTTAAGATAATTATTCTGTGGTTTGCTGCTGTTTAGCCACTGCAGACTATTTCAGCTGGTAAATAATAGGCTGAATGATTTATGTTTATACCATAGATGGTCCTGTAGAAAATTGACATTTTGACTAACATGGATTAAGAAGTGTGAACTTTATAGTGTATGTTTATCAATATGTGCTGAGGAAAAGACAAGATGAAAAAAACAATATCATGATTTGCCATTTTAAATTTTAAGTCTTTTAAAACAAAATATGTTTATTATCTCATAATTCTGGAGGCCAGAAATTTGAATCCAGTAAAGTTGGGGAGAAATTAAAGCCATTTTTAAAGAAAGTATAGAAATAGAAAATTATTTTATCTTATTTTTATTTCATTTAACCTAATATTATTATGTCAAATGCGTTGTAACAGTAATTTAATATTTTAAGTTATAAAACAAAAGCACCTTATTAATTTTTTTACTCTATTAAAAAGAAGAGAGTAATGAGTAATAGACTTCTTAAAAAATATGGATTGAATGCTACTTTATCACAGAATTCATGGTGTTGTTTTTCTAATGGCACACTGAGCTTGCTTTTCTCAGCCTGTGTTGGGGGTGTATGACACTCCTCACAGCGATCTGTAGGACATCTGCATAACCTACTTGGGCTTAGCTTTCCAATTTTCTATAAACACATGTTACTTAAAAAATACCATGCAGTGCTTTACTGTAAAAATGACATTATTATTATTATTATTTTTTGATAGTAGTATGGCTTGTTGAGGTAGTCTTTATGTTATTGGAGTTAAATTTTTGTGGCTGGTTTAAAAAAATCAGTAAATAAAATAAAATAAAATTATCAGTATGTAACACTAGCATTTTGAGAGGCTGAGACAGGAGGATTGCTTGAGCCCAGGAGTTTGAAGCTGCAGTGAGCTATGATTATGCCACTGCATTCCTGTCAGGGTGACAGAGTGAGACTCTGTCTTTAAAAATAAAGAATAAATCACTGTAGCTTTATGGTGGGGTGCTTGCATATTGTGACTGCTGCATTTGCCTTATTTGACACTTCCTGATGCTATAGGTGTAGTGCTGTTGGGAGGTTTTATTTTTTGTTACGTTATTATTCCATAAAATAAAGCAAAGCTGTGCAGTGTTGTAATGCAGTGGCCTAAAGGAGCCGTCCTGTTCTCTGCTTCTCCTTCCCTTTTCTGTTTGCTGCACATCTTGAGCACCAGGCACTGTGCAGACGCATTAAGTCTTCAGGTCTCGGGATTGTCGGCTAATTGACTGAAGAAGAGGGAGTGAAAAGGGTAAGAATTTATAGATTTTTATCTAGTGTGTAAACAACTTAAAAAAAAGAAAGAGGAGAAGGACTTGTGTGTGTTCCTAGAGCAGGAGGGACCCTAGAGCTTCTGTCGTTTGGTTAAGACAGCCCCTCTGCTATGACCCTATTACGGCAGGTGTAGAGACGTGTCTACGTAACTCACCCTGACCTGGCAAGACACCCACACAGCTGTTCCTCAGCACACAGCTCCCCTCTGCTATGTGCCTTGAGACCATCAGGACTCCCGGGCCCGCTGTGCCCTCCACCCTTCTCGTGATGCACAGTGTAACGGCCAGGATGCAGGAACCGTGAGGACTATCACTAGTGTCTGGTACTTACTTTCCCTTCTCCTGGGGGACTTTGTTCTGTCTTTCCTTTCCTCTTGTCTTCCTCACCATCCTCAGTCTCAACTGATGATCTTGTCTTCTGTTTTCTAAAGAATTTTCACAGGCTTTGTCCTTCATACCAACTCATCTCCCTGAAGTTCTCCTGACACTTGTGGCTTCTCCTCCTGACGCTGTGGCTGAGTTGTCTGTGCCGCTGGCCGGGGCCATCCTCCCTGCTCTCCTGGGTTTTGTCCCTTCCACTAACTCTAGGACAAGCTGGAGCACTTCCTCCCGCCCCACCTGGTGGTCAGTTTTTCCCCCATTGGATCCTTCCCATCAGCATAGAGATGTGTCGTGATCTTTCCAGGAGGAAACAGAGACAGAAGGAGCCGGTGTCTGTGTTGGCCCGCTGTCCCCTGTAGCTCTTTTTTCTGGCCAAGCTCATGGCAGTCTGTGCTCCTGGGCCTCTGTTCTGTGCTGGACGTTTTGCTGGGGACTCAGTCTTGCTCCCACTGTGCGGGAGGTGATGCCACATATTGGTCTGTGACCTCACAGTCCTCCTCCTCCTCTTGTTCCCTCCTCCCTGACATGATTTTCATTCCGCTTGATTTTCCGTTCACCACACTCTTGTTGCTTTATGTCATGGGTCATATTTTCTTAATCTACTTTGCTGGTTTTTCTCTGTGTCCATAACTTTTATTCCTAGAATGTATCTTAGGCCTCAGTACTCAAAACTTCCCCTCTGTGTTTGGTGTTCCTCCTTGGTTGTCTCTAATGGTCTCATGGCTTTAAGTACTGTCTTTAAGCTGCTGACTTCTCTGAACTTCGAGCCTAAAGATCCAGCTTATCTAGCAGACATTTCTCTTCAATGTCTAGAAGGCATTTTATTTTATTTTATTTATTTTTTTTTTTTGAGACAAGAGTCTCACTGTCTCACTCTGTTGCCCTGGCTAACTGTGTCATCACCGCTCACTGCAGCCTCCAACTCCTGGGCTCAAGCAGTCCTCCTACCACAGCCTCCCCAGTAGCTGAGACTACAGGTGGCCACCACAACGCCTGGCTAGTTTTTCTACTTCTAGTAGGAATGGAGTTTCACTCTTGCTCAGACTCTTGATCAGAACTCCTGAGCTCAAGGAATCTTCCTGCCTTAGCTTCCCAGAACGCTGGGTGCTGGGGTTACAGGTGTTTGCCATTGTGCCTGGCCTACATCTTTAAACATGTAATGTTCAAGGTAAACTCAAGATCTTTTCTCGAATCCTGCCCGTTACAGTCAGCTCAGCTCTGCAGATGGCAAGTCCTTCCAGGTGCTTAGGCCACGTCCATATAGTCTCCTCTTTATTCTCACATGGACTCCTTGGCCACACTGTTGTTTTTAGCTTCAAAATACTTCCGGAATCTGACCTCTTTCTGTACTGCTACTACCTTGATTTGAGCAACAATCACCCCTTTCAGATGTAGCAGCTTCCTAATTGGCTTCCAAGTGTCTGCCTTTGGCTTTGTGAGTCACAGGGAGTCTTGGTAGATTTAAGTCAGAGCCTCTTACTTTCCTCCTCAAAGACACCAGACGCCTTCCTTTCCCTTGCTGTCCCCACTGAGGCCCCTCCGCCCTTGGGACATTTGTTCCCCCTTCTGCCTTTTCTCCTCCCGTCTTTACCTGAACATGGAGCTTTCCACATTTCCACTCTGGGGCTCCGCCTGTGTGACATCGCGGAGCCCCATCTGTGCTGCCTTCCCTGCTTTATTGTTTCCGTGGCACTCCCCACTCCCTGACACACTAGCTCTTTTGCCTCTTGTGTATTGCCCATCTCCACACTGGAATGTAAGCTCCACAGGGGCAGGGATTTTGTTACTTTTCATCCCGTCTATACCAGGATCTAATAATACTGCTGGACACACAGTGGGTATGTAGTAAATATTTGTCCCCTGAGTAAATGAATAGATGGGAAACACACAAGACATAGAAGTGAAGGCAAAGAAAATGTTCTGATAGGAGCAGACAGAAACACGTGGAGAGAGCACTTAGGATGGCCCAGAGTGCAGACTGCTGAGGACACGTCACAGCTGGAGGGCAGGAACACCGTGTGTAGTGCAGTGACGATGAAGAGGCAGGAGCAAGGGTGCTTCCTCCCTGTTCTGTCTGTGAGATATGAACGGTCAAGTGCAGTTTCTACTGTGAGACCACTGCAGAGTAGCCTGACAGAAAGTCCAATTATGTTAATTGTGGTAGAAAATTGTTTGTAATTCCTTCCCAACCTTAAGAGGATACATATATCATTAACATGTTTAAAGTTTAAGTAATGCAACAGCATTAATTGAAATAATTAGCTTTTGTATGTGTATGGCCTATGGGTGTACTGGGTAACTTTAGAAGTAGTTCTATAATGAATAAAAATTATTTTTTTTTAAGTTCAAAACCTCCACGGTTCTTTTAATGTAATTTATTTAAAAATTGTAGCCTTTGAACTTAATAATTCAATTCAATTTTGTCAGATACTATTTTCATCTTCATGATAAAAAGTTGTTGGAGTATCACTTTTTGTAGCAATTACTTTCCTTCTTGATTGTAATCTTTTAAAAAAGCTCTTTCCATTGAAGCTTGCATTAATTCTTTATTAAGAGCACAGATGATGTAGTTGTTTCATTTTGTTGTTGTTGTTGTTGCAGTTTGGACCCACCACCCTTGGTGTATGGGACTGGCGCCCTACCCACTGAGCCACAGGCGCCGCCTTAGTTGTTTCATTTTTGCTGAATGTCAGGTTTCAGTACCTTTGTATCCTGAGAAATAAAGGACATATACGAGACATATCCTATGTGACCTTTTCATGGAACTTAGTGACTTGTGGAGAGCACTTAGCGTCCTCATCAGTGCTTGAATCTTGCTATCTATAACTAAGTCGAGTGTGCCAGGGAATTTGATGAAGACACCAGGGTTTGGGGTGGTATTCACAGGTACTGCAGAGTAGTAGCATCCTCTTAGAGCCACTTTCCCATTATTGGCATGATGATTTGCTAATTTGGTCATTACTTATCTGATGTCTTTCATATAACACTTAATGATGCAGGGAGCTCAGGTCAGATTTTATCTTCCGTCCTCTAATCACTTTCATCTCAGCTTTCTCTAGGCATTCTTCTAGGTTCTGGCAGGAGTCATTCTAGGAAGACTATTTGCTGTTGGTTACATCCCTGAAGTGAGAACATCTTGATTATCAGCCACTTTGAGAAATGTCTGGGATTAGTCAAACAGCCTGAAAATGATCAAATATCAGCAAACACATTTGTGTCCAAGGGTCTGAGATAGTTCGAGATGCTTTGTTAAATTTATTAAGCTTCTTAGCCCTTTAACCACATTTGTAGCAACAAAATCTGGCCCAAACAAATCATTTTTGTAAGAGAAATGTGACTGCAAAGGATATAAGCTAATATAATATGAGTAGATGAGGAATGCTTAATGTGAGTGAAGTATCACGTATCCTGTGGAATTTAGAGAGAGAAGCTATTGTAAAAATTGTAAAATGTGATTGTAAAAATGATCCAGATTTGTTGAACAGAATATGAATTGAATATATATGAGCTGCTTTTTTAGCTACAACCCATGTGGATAATACTTCCAATAGTAGCGTATATAAATATGAAGTTGAAAAATGATCTTAACATCTTATATAGTTTAAGATCCACTAGCAGCTGATATCTAAAGTAGAGAAAAAGACAAACTTTTATTTTAATTATACATAGCATTATATAATGTGCCTAAAGCTCATTGTTTAGTATTTTCTTTCTTCTTCTTGTTTTTTTTTTTTTTGCAGTTTTTGGCCGGGGCTGGGTTTGAACCCGCCACCTCTGGCATATAGGGGGCCTGCGCCCTACTCTGTTGAGCCACAGGCGCCTCCCTGTTTAATATTTTCTATCTTGGTTATAGTCATTAATAAAGTATATTTGCATTTTGACAGTATTGAATATGAAAAGTTTCACATTACTGGTTCTGTAGTCAGCCATGTTGTTATGGCTGTGTTAGAAGTAAACAGAAATCGTTATTTTAATAAACACTGGCATTGCAAGTACAGTGGACATAGAAACAGTTTCTAAGCGAGTGAGCTGTGTCTTCTCTGTAGGGAGTCACTGCTGAGATCGACGCAGAAGATGTGTGAGCGTCCAGTTCAAGCTTCAGTTCTCTCGCGCTTTCCACAGCCTCTCAGCCTTGGCCCTGTGAGATGCAGTGGGTAGTGTTTACATAGGGAGGTGGAATCTGCTCGCTCTGTGAGTTATTAGGAGTCTGGTCTTTAACAATAAAGTGGCTTGCCTAAGTGATTAGAAATAATATACAGCCCGGCCATGGCGGCTCACGCCTGCAATCCTAGCACTCTGGGAGGCCACGGCAGGTAGATCCCTTGAGGTCAGGAGCTTGAGAACAGCCTGAGCAAGAGCAAGACCCCATCTGTACTAAAAATAGAAAAATTAGCCCAGTGTGTTGGCAGATGCCTGTAGTCCCAGCTACTAGGAAGGCTGAGGCAAGAAGATCATTTAGCCCAGGAATCTGAGGTTGCTGTGAGCTATGGCGGCAGGGCACTCTACCCAGGGCGACAGACTGAGACTCTTGTCTCAAAAAAAGAAAGAAAGAAAAGAAAGAAATAATAAACATCATTTGAGTAACCTCACATTCTTGGTGACAGATCACTGTGGTCAAATTTAAAATAAGTATCATCAAAATTTTTTTTTTTTTTTTTTTTTTTTGTGGTTTTTGGCCGGGGCTAGGTTTGAACCACCTCCGGCATATGGGACTGGCGCCCTACTCCTTGAGCCACAGGCGCTGCCCAGTATCATCAAAATTTTAAACAGTTATTTGGATGAGATTTTCTGAATGAACATTTTTGGGGTTATATTCTAAATAAAAAGGTTAAATGTAAGAAAATTTGTTTATAAAAAATAATTTGTTTATGGTAGAGGTATGGTACTTCCGAATATTTATTATGATACCAAGTTTAGGAGCTGAATTGTTGAGGGTGCTGAATTGTTCAAGGGGGTAATTTTATTACATCAAGTTATTTGAATTGTGTGCGTGCCTATTTTGAAGATTATATTTGTTTTTAGAAATACATCATATTTAAAATTAATTATAATTATACTTTAAATACATTATATTTTAAATTAAGTCATTAGTATCTGTTTTTTAACATATGAAGGCTGTTTTATGTATTAAATTAAGGATACCTTATGGATAATGCTTAGTTACTGAAGAAATGCTGGACTTTGGGAAATTCTGTTACGGTGGAAGCAAAACATTTTCAATACCACACTAGGTTTTTAGCTTAAGAATAAAGCTAGGAAAAGTTGCCTTGAGCTATTAGTTTTCCTGAATCCAAAGAGACAGGTGGGGCAGGATCAAAAATGCTTATTTGATCAAAGTTATTGGCTCTGAAGGTATTTTTACCTATGTAAGAAAGATGAAAGATGTTGTTTTTATTGCAAGCTAGTAACAGTGTAATTTTGAACTAATTGGTGTTGAACTGCCAGTCACCTAAGGGGAGTGCAAATAGATACTCTTACAGTCTCCTTTGAGGCAGTGAGATCTTATGTCAGGGCTGGAAGAAAAACAGAGTAATACCGTTAAATTGACCTTAAATGAGCTGCCTTGTGGTTTTCTTGGAGAATCCCTTTTTTATTTTTCATGACTTGCCCCAACAGGTTTTGTCTACCAATTTGACTTATTGACTAGACAATGCTGACATTAAACATTTTAAATTCATTTTGAAATAAAGTGGCGATAGTACAATTCTTCAGGATATTTTAATTTTTTGGGGTGCAACTTAAATCCATATAATATTGCAGTATTTGTTTGCAGCGTGTCATGATTTCTTTCAATAGCCATGATTTCCTTCTGGTGAAATATTCTGTCCCCAAAAGCTTACTTTTCTCAAGTAAGTTTTCGTACATATTGGTGTATTACTACATAATAAAGGATGATAATGTCCTTGAATCTAGTCATTTCATAACAGCATGATTTATTTGAGGGTAATAAGAATGAATTCTTGAATTTTATATGAAAGTGAATATTTGTTAATTACCTATTGTGTGCCTAATGTTGTGCCACCTGAAAATAAGACACAGCATTTCAGAAATGCCACTTTAGTTATTTTCCTTTGAACAAGCATACATTGACTAGTCTAGACATTTGTATTGAGTTTTGTCGACATGCCCACAAAGGAGACATTTATGTCTTTTCACTTAATTTCAAATTGGCAGCGGGAATACTTTCTATTCCTTATAGAATTGGCAGCGGGAATATTTCCTATTCCTTTCTATATCCAGTCCCTTTCAAAATTCTGAATACTCATCAGATTATTTTTTCTAGTCTTGAACTGCATTTCTTTTACAAGTATAGGGAATTCAGTGAAGTTTGGAATTGTATTTCTAATTAATAAGACATAGAAGTTATATGAGTATTATTTACAGATATACACCACTGAATTTTTTAAAAATTTGGATAAAAGATAAAATGTACTGATTGTTATATAGTTTAAATTTCGATTCAAAGACACTTGAAAAATCTCATAAGCTATGCTATCTTACTGTAAATCTCCTTGTTATGTGGAAATGTTCATTAATTCTGTGACTTAATTGCTTTCTCTTTTTCTTTGGCTGCTAGAATCTAAAAACTAAATTCATAATCAAATTTTGGTAGCTTTGTATCACATCTGTACTATCTTTAGCCTTACTCTATTATATAAATTATATGTTAACAAGTAAAATGATTAAATTTATGAGCTCTGGAAATAGTATATAACAGGTCAGTGTGTTTGAGACCTCAGGTTCTTCAAAAGAAAGGGTGTTGGGTGCTCTCTCTTCAGCAATGGGCAGAAGTGAAGGAGGAGATGCAGAAGGGGTGGGATTCACTTCTCAGGGAAGCCTGAGTTTAGACTGGGATGTTGTGCTTCCCTGAGGAGGCTTAGAAGTAGAGGCCCCTGAATTCTCTTAGTGAGATTACATTTGCCCCACATTGCTACCCTGCTGATGTGCTTTGCCCCACATTGCTACCCTGCTGAATCCTCCTTTCAGCCTCTTTGAGAAAGGACCACTGTTTGCACCTAGAGAGACCCGGTGAGGCTTCTTCCTTCTGCATCAATTTTTTTTCTGGCCTGTTAGTTCCTAGTTCACAAGAACAAGACTTGCTCATCTTTCTAGCTGGTTTGTTGCTGTTTGAGGGACTACTCAACCTGAGTAGGTGCAAAGGAAACAACAGCAGCAGATAGAGAAATGTTGCCACTTATTTAAAGCTGAGCGAAGACCAGGATGAGTATCTAGAACAGGTGGTTCCCACTTACGTTAGCAGTCAAGGGGAGAGACAAAGGAGAAGCTGTCCTTAACTCCCAGAGGTGATAGGAGCTGTCAAGGAGATGTCATAGGACAGGAAGAAACTGCCTGTCATAGGACAGGAAGAACTTAAAAACAATTAAAACCTTAATAGACAAATAAAAGATGAGGTTGTCCTTGTGGTAGATAAATTAATGGTCCCCCAAAGATGTCAAATTTCTAATCCCCAGAACCTGTGAATATTTACCACATGGCATGAGGAACTTTACAGATGTGATAAAGTTAAAGGCCTTGAGATCATCCTGGATTATCTGGTGGGCCCAGTGTAATGACAAGAATTGTTGCAAGTGGAGGACTGAGGCCGAGGGCCTGGAGGAGGAGGCAGGGCAGAAGAAGCAGGGGTCGGGGTGAAGGGATGGGGACCCCCCAGCCACAGGTACAGGTAGAATTCAGTGCAGGTGGCCTTCAGGAGCAGGTGGCCTTCAGGTACAGGTGGCCACAGGTGCAGGTGGCCTTCAGGTGCAGGCAGCCATCAGGAACAGGTGGCCACAGGTGCAGGTGGCCTTCAGGTGCAGGCGGCCATCAGGAGCAGGTGGCCACAGGTGCAAGTGGCCTTCAGGTGCAGGCGGCCATCAGGAGCAGGTGGCCACAGGTGCAAGTGGCCTTCAGGAGCAGGTGACCTTCAGGTGCAGGTAGCCATCAAGTGCAGGTGGCCTTCAGGAGCAGGTGGACATCAGGTGCATGTGGCCATCAGGTGCAGGTGACCTTCAGGTGCAGGTGACCATCAGGAGCAGGTGGCCTTCAGGAGCAAGTGACCTTCAGGTGCAGGTGGCCTTCAGGTGCAGGTGGCCATCAGGTACAGGTGACCTTCAGGTGCAGGTGGCCATCAGGTGCAGGTGGCCATCAGGAGCAGGTGGCCTTCAGGAGCAGGTGACCTTCAGGTGCAGGTGGCCTTCAGGTGCAGGTGACCTTCAGGTGCAGGTGGCCATCAGGAGCAGGTGGCCTTCAGGTGCAGGTGGCCATCAGGAGCAGGTGGCCATTAGGAGCAGGTGGCCACAGGTGCAGGTGGCCATCAGGTGCAGATGGCCTTCAGGTACAGGTGGCCTTCAGGTGCAGGAGGCCTTTAGGAGCAGGTGGCCTTTAGGTGCAGGTGGCCTTCAGGAGCTGGTGACCTTCATGTGCAGGTGGCCATTAGAAGCAGGTGGCCACAGGTGCAGGTGGCCATCAGGTGCAGATGGCCTTCAGGTGCAGGTGGCCTTCAGGAGCAGGTGGCCATCAGGAGCAGGTGGCCACAGGTGCAGGCGACCTTCAGGAGCAGATGACCTTCAGGTGCAGGTGGCCTTCAGGAGCAGGTGACCTTCAGGTGCAGGTGGCCTTCAGGTACAGGTGGCCACAGGTGCAGGTGGCCACAGGTACAGGTGGCCTTCAGTTGCAGGTGGCCACAGGTACAGGTGGCCACAGGTGCAGGTGGCCTTCAGGTGCAGATGGCCTTCAGGTGCAGGTGGCCATCAGTTGCAGGTGGCCACAGGTGCAAGTGGCCACAGGTGCAGGTGGCTTTCAGGTACAGGTGGCCTTCAGGTGTAGGTGGTCTTCAGTTGCAGGTGGCCTTCAGGTACAGGTGGCCTTCAGGTGCAGGTGGTCATCATTTGTAGGCAGCCACAGGTGCAGGTGGCCTTCAGGAGCTGGTGACCTTCAGGTGCAGGTGGTCTTCAGGTGCAGGTGGCCTTCAGGAGCAGGTGGCCTTTAGGTGCAGGTGGCCATCAGGAGCAGGTGGCCTTCAGGTGCAGGTGGCCTTTAGGTGCAGGTAGCCTTGAGGTTCATGTTATCTTCAGGAGCAGTTGGCCATCAGGAGCCGGTGGCCTTTAGGTGCAGGTGCAGGTGGCCTTCTGGTGTAGGTGGCCTTCAGGAGCAGGTGGCCATCAGGTGTGGGTTGCCTTCAGGTGCGGGTGGCCATCAGGTGCAGGTGGCCTTCATGTGCAGGTGGCCTTCAGGTGCAGGCCGCCGTCAGGTGCAGGTGGCTTTCAGTTGCAGGTGGCCTTTAGGTGCAGGTGGCCTTATGGTGTAGGTGGCCTTTAGGTGCAGGTGGGCATCAGGTGCAGGTGGTCTTCAGGTGCAGGTGGCCATCGGGTGCAGGTGGCCTTTAGGTACAGGTGTCCATCAGGTACAGGTGGCCTTTAGGTGCAGGTGGCCATCAGTTGTAGGTGGCATGGTGGTGGCTACCTGTAGTCCCAGCTACTTGGGAGGCTGCGGCAGGAAGATTGCTCAAGCTTAGGAAATTGACATTGCCTTTGACTGTGGTGATGCCTGTGCCGTCTAGCCCAGGCAACAGAATGAGACCCTGTCTCTAAAAACAAAAACAAAAATAAACTCATATGTTCCAAAAGATGTCATGTATCTACTAGGGAAAAGAAAATGGCATCCATCCATTTATTCATTAATGCTTTCATTTTATATCTGCATATTGACTGTCTTATTTGTGCCAGGCACCATTCTAACTTCCATGCTGAAAAAAAAAATTAAGTAATAGTATTGAACTAAATTATTTTTAGAACAATCTCAGAAAGATCCAGGAGTTATGGGGGATGGGTGGGAAGCAGTGGAAGAATAGTTGAATAAATGTGCCACGAGAGTTCCACCTTGGGACAGGGTAAATTACCCATAAAAACATCTCTGTACTGACCGTTAAACTCAAAACCAGCCCCGTTAGCAGCATTGAACCCTAAATCACCCTAGTGATCACTGCTATGCTTAAAAATCACCCCGGAGAACACGATTGCACCTAAAACTGCCCAAAACCATGCCAAAGGCCGTGACTGAAATTGTAATGACCCCAATAATCACATCTAAACTCAAAGCAAAACAAGCAAATACTTCTTCCGAATCCAGCCCAAGGACTAACACTGAACTTAAAAACAGTGTGGTAACTAACCTCTGTTAAGCCTAAAAGCATTCTAATAACAGCCACTGAACTCAATATAACCACGAAAATCACCAGTGAAGCTGAAATTCCAGAAAACACTGCAGAACCTGGAACTACTCAAGAAAAGGCTAGTGAATAAGAAACCATGTCCAAACACAGCTCTCAAACTCAGGATCAACTCAGGAATTATTACTGAACCCAGAAGTATCCCAGAAACCTCTACCAATCCTGAAATCACACTAAAAAAAAAATCACTTTAGAACCCCCAAAACCTTCCCAAAAGCACTGCTGAGCATGAAAATATTCCAAATGCTAAAAAAAAAAAAATAATAATAATAATCTCTGTACTATTAGGACTATGGTATGTTGATAATATAACTAAAAAATATAATTTTTAAGAATGGGACAGTAACCATTGAAGTGCCAGATCAACATGGGGAAATGAATAAACAAAAGTTTCATTAGCTGGATACAGAAGAAAATGAAGAAATAAAAAGCAAAATAAAACAGACAGAAATTTCAAAGTTACATAAAGGGAAAAAGAGCGCCAGTCTCCTTGTTAGGTCGACTTGTGGATGGTGGATTTTAGTCCTTTGATGTCACTGCTGAGCTGCTGGGAAATCTACTTTGATGCTCACTGTGTTTAAATTACATGGTTTCCTTGTTTTTAAGCTACTTTGAGTTGCCCAATTCAGTAGAAAGCATCCTACTCTCCTAGATACAGCCCCTTTTGCACTTGGGAACACTGTGGCTCAGAGAAGCATAAACTGAAAATGATGAAAAGTTGAGAGGAGAAAAACCACAGTAAAATTTTAGAATTTAGCAGACGTGGGGAAATTTTGTCAGTAACTAATGGAGCAAATGTGAGGAAGCTGAGTTCCAAGCCATGTGTGCTTGGTTTAGACCCCAGCGCCCTACAGCCTCAGCAGTGGCACCACCACATGCAGCAGGCCTGGCCACTTCACAAGGGGCATCCTCTGGAATCTCATTATGAAATGGTTTGATCCTGACATCTTTCCCTCCATGCAAGGGACCAGGCAACTGCTTCTTTCCCACCCCAGCAGAAGAGGGAGAGTTACTCTTTGGAGAGAGTTAAACAGAGGGCCTTTGGCCTAGTACAGTTAAGGGTAGAAGCAGAGAATTAAGTGAGTGCTTGAATACGGGTGGAGGGTTCTATCTTCTTTCACTGGGTGCCAGGCTTCATCCTCTAAGAAGGGGCTGGGGACGCCTTCCAGCCTAAGGATGAGAGGATCTAGTAATAAGGTGTCCTCAGGGACAAATCCCATGAGATTGTCAAGTCCTACCTACGCGGTCTAGGGCAGCACTTCTCAACCTGTGGGTCGCGACCCACAGGAACTGTATTAAAGGGTCGCAGCATTAGGAAGGTTGAGAACCACTGCTCTAGGGTTTCCAGTCAGCATTTTTAGTGCTTCATTCTTAAATATGAGCAAACAACTGAGGCCCACTGGACATCTGGGAAAGCTTCCCATATGAAACAAATAAATAGGGACACTTGGGAGAGACAGATCATGCAGAGGAGAAAAACATCTCAAAATAAATCCATCAGTATCCCGCAAGAGACAGCCTGCATTTGCGAGGAAGACTAGGATTCCATAAAAATGTGATATCTAGTGAGCAGAAAGGGATGCTTGAAAATTAGAAATAATAGCACATTTAAAAGACTGGAAGATGAAGAGCTCCTCTAGACAATAGGTCAAAATGACAAAAATAGGCAAAATAGGAGAGGGGAGTTAAAGAACATTGGTGATAAGTACAGGAGACCCAACATCCAGCTATCAGGAAGTCAAATAGAAGAGAGGAAATGCGGTGGGGAGGGACAAAGCAAGATGATTTCTCACATCTAAAGGACCTGAATTTGGAGAATGAAAGGACTCACCTGGTGTCCAGCTTGTAGAAATGGACTCACAGGAAGCTGGGGACAAAGATCCTATGTGGTTTGAAAGAGAAAAAAAAAAAAAGCCATTCACAGTCAAAGGGGCAAGAATCAGAATAATGTCAGACTTCTCGAAAGCAGCAGTGGAAGGTGGAAGAGAATGAAGTCATGACTTCGGAATTCTTAAGGATGCTCTCTGAGAGAAGATTAGCTGAGGTGATAGATTTTATATTTAACCAAACTATAATTTAAGAGCAAAGGTAAAATATTTAGACTTGTGTAGTCTCCAAGAATTTACTCCTCATCACCTTTTCTTAGCAGGGCACTGTAGGGGATGCACCACTGAAAGAGAGGAGCAAGTCAAGAGCAGACATGGCTGTGCAGGAGACAGGACAAGCTGCATAGGAGGCCAGGAGGCCTGTCCTACAGTGACAGCGTGGGGGGCAGCCAAGACTTGAGAGAAATATCCCGAAGAAAGTGAAATTCATAGTGTAACTGAGAAGTATAGAAACCAAGAGAAAAGAAGGACATTCGGTAGGAAGGTTTGGCTTTGAATTAGTGTTAAGTACGTAGAAAACCAAGTAAATGAAAAATAAATACTTGCTAATTCTGGGACTAGGAAGCATGTAAAGAAAGGAAGGAAAGCTGGTCATAGTTTATACAGTGGGTAAGCAGTGGGCCTGCTGGCAGTGAATGTGAATCTAGCCAGAATTCCTGATACGGTCCTATTGGAAGAAAGGGAGGAGTGAAGAAGTGTGTAGGTCAGCGACTTGAACCCTCACCTGTCACCGGAGTGCAGGGAAGGTGACAGGGAATGCTTAACCTTGGAACAAAAAAATAGCAGTAGAAAGACAAATGCTGAAAGAGTCGGCTAAGCAGCTGTCTTTTTCGAGAGTGAACTAGGAAAGAGGAAGGCATGAAAACAAATCCACACAAGTGTTTGACACTCGGGGTATGCTTCATTGTGATGATGATAAAACTGAAATCACCTAAAATTAAAGCAAGTAGTATGAGAAGCATAAAATGAAGTTCATCAGCTTTTATAATTAATTACATGGAATTCAAATACTATATTTTACTAAATGTAATGTATTGAATTTGACTGTTAACCCTGTCTGATCCTATGTCCATTATAATGATTTTCCTTTCTGTTCCAATGTCAGAAGACATCTGACACTTTTTTTTTTTTTATTGTTGGGGATTCATTGAGGGCACAATAAGCCAGGTTACACTGATTGCAATTGTTAGGTAAAGTCCCTCTTGCAATCATGTCTTGCCCCCATAAAGTGTGACACACACCAGGCCCCAACCACCTCCCTCCGTCCCTCTTTCTGCTTTCCCCCCTCCATAACCTTAATTGTCATTAATTCTCCTCATATCAAAATTGAGTACATAGGATTCATGCTTCTCCGTTCTTGTGATGCTTTACTAAGAATAATGTCTTCCACTTCCATCCAGGTTAATACGAAGGATATAAAGTCTCCATTTTTTTTAATGGCTGAATAGTATTCCATGGTATACATATATCACAGCTTGTTAATCCATTCCTGGGTTGGTGGGCATTTAGGCTGTTTCCACATTTTGGCGATTGTAAATTGAGCTGCAATAAACAGTCTAGTACAAGTGTCCTTATGATAAAAGGACTTTTTTCCTTCTGGGTAGATGCCCAGTAATGGGATTGCAGGATCAAATGGGAGGTCTAGCTTGAGTGCTTTGAGGTTTCTCCATACTTCCTTCCAGAAAGGTTGTACTAGTTTGCAGTCCCACCAGCAGTGTAAAAGTGTTCCCTTCTCTCCACATCCACGCCAGCATCTGCAGTTTTGAGATTTCGTGATGTGGGCCATTCTGACTGGGGTTAGATGGTACCTCAGAGTGGTTTTGTTTTTCATTTCTCTAATAATTGGGGATGATGAGCATTTTTTCGTATGTTTGTTAGACATTCATCTGTCTTCTTTAGAGAACCTTCTATTCATGTCTCTTGCCCATTGATATATGGGATTGTTGGCTTTTTTCATGTGGATTAATTTGAGTTCTCTATAGATCCTAGTTATCAAGCTTTTGTCTGATTGAAAATATGCAAATATCCTTTCCCATTGTGTAGGTTGTCTCTTTGCTTTGGTTATTGTCTCCTTAGCTATACAGAAGCTTTTCAGTTTAATGAAGTCCCATTTGTTTATTTTTGTTGTTGTTGCAATTGACATGGCAGTCTTCTTCATGAAGTCTTTCCCCAGGCCAGTATCTTCCAGTGTTTTTCCTATGCTTTCTTTGAGGGTTTTTATTGTTTCATGCCTTAAATTTAAGTCCTTTATCCATCTTGAATCAATTTTTGTGAGTGGGGAAAGGTGTGGGTCCAGTTTCAGTCTTTTACATGTAGACATCCAGTTCTCCCAACACCATTTATTGAATAGGGAGTCTTTCCCCCAAGGTATGTTCTTGTTTGGTTTATCGAAGATTAGGTGGTTGTAAGATGTTAGTTTCATTTCTTGGTTTTCAATTCGATTCCAAGTGTCTATGTCTCTGTTTTTGTGCCAGTACCATGCTGTCTTGAGCACTATGGCTTTGTAGTACAGACTAAAATCTGGTATGCTGATGCCCCCAGCTTTATTTTTATTACTAAGAACTGCCTTAGCTATACGGGTTTTTTTCCGGTTCCATACAAAACGCAGAATCATTTTTTCCAAATCTTGAAAGTACGATGTTGGTATTTTGATAGGAATAGCATTGAATAGGTAGATTGCTTTGGAAAGTATAGACATTTTAACAATGTTGATTCTTCCCATCCATGAGCATGGTATGTTCTTCCATTTGTTAATATCCTCTGCTATTTCCTTTCTGAGGATTTCATAGTTTTCTTTATAGAGGTCCTTCACCTCCTTCGTTAGGTATATTCCTAGGTATTTCATTTTCATTGAAACTATGGTGAAGGGAGTTGTGTCCTTAATTAGCTTCTCATCTTGACTGTTATGGGTGTATACAAAGGCTACTGACTTATGGACATTGATTTTATATCCTGAAACATTACTGTATTTTTTGATGACTTCTAGGAGTCTTGTGGTTGAGTCTTTGGGGTTCTCTAAGTATAAGATCATGTCGTCAGCAAAGAGGGAGAGTTTGACCTCCAATGCTCCCATTTGGATTCCCTTTATTTCCTTGTCTTGCCTAATTGTATTGGCTAGAACTTCCAGCACTATGTTGAATAGTAAAGGTGACAGAGGACAACCTTGTCTGGTTCCAGTTCTAAGAGGAAAAGCTTTCAGTTTTACTCTATTCAGTAAAATATTGGCTGTGGGTTTGTCATAGATAGCTTCAATCAGTTTTAGAAATGTGCCACCTATGCCTATACTCTTCAGTGTTCTAATTAGAAAAGGATGCTGGATTTTATCGAATGCTTTTTCTGCATCTATTGAGAGGATCATGTGATCCTTATTTTTGCCTCTGTTAATATGGTGGATAACGTTTATGGACTTGCGTATGTTAACCAGCCTTGCATCCCTGGGATGAAGCCTACTTGATCATGATGAATGACTTTTTTGATGATAAGCTGTAATCTATTGGCTAGGATTTTGTTGAGAATTTTTGCATCTACATTCATGAGTGAGATTGGTCTGAAATTCTCCTTTTTGTTTGGGTTTTTCCTGGTTTTGGTATCAGGGTGATGTTTGCTTCATAGAATGTGTTCGGGAAGATTCCTTCTTCCTCAATTTTTTGGAATAATTTCTGCAGTACAGGAATAAGCTCTTCCTTGAAGGTTTGATAGAATTCTGGAGTGAAGCCATCTGGACCAGGGCATTTTTGGGTTGGAAGCTTTTTTATTGTTTCTTTGATCTCAGTGCTTGAAATTGGTCTGTTCAGGAGCTCTATTTCTTCCTGGCTGAGTCTAGGGAAAGGGTGTGATTCCAAATATTGATCCATTTCCTTCACATTGTCAAATTTCTGGGCATAGAGTTTCTGGTATTATTCAGAGATGATCTCTTGTATCTCTGTGGGATCAGTTGTTATTTCCCCTTTATCATTTCTGATTGAGGTTACTAGAGATTTTACTTTTCTATTCCTCGTTAGTCTGGCCAACGAGATGGTTTATCTATTTTATTTATTTTTTCAAAAAAATTTGAAAAATTTTATTTATTTTATTTTATCTATCTATTTTATTTATTTTTTCAAAAAACCAACTCCTTGTTTCATTAATTTTCTGAATGATTCTTTTGTTTTCAATTTCATTGATCTCTGATTTGATTTTGTATATTTCTTTTCTTCTACTGAGTTTAGGCTTAGATTGTTCTTCTTTTTCCAATTCCATAAGATCTCTGGTGAGATTGTTGATGTGCTCTGTTTCTGTTTTTCGAATGTAGGCATCTAAAGCGATGAATTTTCCTCTCAAAACTGCTTTTGCAGTATCCCACAGGTTTTGGTAGCTTGTGTCTTCATTGTTGTTATGCTCAAGGAAGTGAATGATTTCCTGTTTTATTTCTTCCTGCACCCATCTGTTATTCAACAGAAGATTGTTTAATTTTCATGCCTTTGGGTGGGGTCGAGCGTTTTTGTTAGAGTTGAGTTCCACCTTTAGTGCCTTATGGTCTGAGAAGATACAAGGTAAAATTTCAATTCTTTTGATTCTGTTGATATTTGTTTTGTGTCCCAGGATATGATCAATTTTGGAGAATGTTCTTTATCTTTGGGGTGGAGTGTTCTATATGCGTCTATCAAGCACAGTTGTTCTAGGGTCTCATTTAAATCTCTTATATCTTTGTTGAATTTCTGTTTAGATGATCTGTCTAGCTCTGTAAGAGGAGTGTTAAAGTCCCCTGTTATGATGGTATTATCAGATATCATATTGCTCAGACTGAGTAAGGTCTGTTTCAGGAATCTGGGAGCATTTAAATTTGGTGCATAAATATTTAGAATTGAAATGTCTTCTTGTTGATTTTTCCCTTGACCAATATACAGTGACCATCTTTGTCTTTTTTGGCTTTAGTTGCTTTAAATCCACATGTATCTGAAAATAAGATTGCAACTCCTCTTTTCTTCTGAATTCCATTTGCCTGAAAAATTGTCTTCCAAACCTTGACTTGAAGCTTTAATTTGTCTTTTGAAGCCAGGTGTGTTTCTTGCAGATAGCAAATGGATGGCTTGTGTTTTTTAATCCAGTCAACCAATCTATGTCTCTTCAGTGGGGAATTCAAGCCATTAACATTTATTGAGATAATTGATAAGTGTGGTAGTATTCTATTCATCTTATTTTGTGAGAGTCCATTGCTTAGTTTTATGTTTTGCATCAGTGTGGAGGTTAGGTTCTGTCCTTTAATTTCTGAGTTCTTACTTTGCTCCTGATCCACTGTGGTGGTCAGTGTGCAGAACAGGTTGAAGTATTTCCTGTAGAACTCGTCTTGTTGTGGCGAATTTCCTCAATGTTTGTATGTCCGTAAATGATTTGATTTCTCTGTCAATTTTTAAGCTTTGCTTAGCAGGGTACAGAATTCTGGGCTGGGAATTGTTCTGTTTAATTAGATTAAAGGTAGATGACCATTGTCTTCTTGCTTGGAAAGTTTCATTAGAGAAGTCTGCGGTCACTCTGATGGATTTGCCCCTGTAGGTCAACTGGCGCTTACTCCTGGCAGCTTGCAGAATCTTTTCTTTTGTCTTGACTTTGGACAGGTTCATCACAATGTGTCTTGGAGAGGCTCGGTTAGAATTGAGGTGACCTGGGGTCCGAATATCCCTCTGAAAGCAGTGTGTCAGAAACTTTGGTGATATTTGGGAAATTTTCTTTTATAATATTCTCTAGTATGGCTTCCATTCCTCTGGGGCATTCTTCTTCCCCTTCTGGGATTCCTATAACTCTTTATGTTGGAACGCTTCATAAAGTCCCATAATTCTGACAGTGAACGTTCTGCTTTCTCTCTCTTCTTTTCTGCTTCTTTTACTATCTGAGTTATCTCAAGAACTTTGTCTTCTACCTCTGAAATTCTTTCTTCTGCATGGTCTAACCTGTTGCTGATACTTTCCATTGCATCTTTAAGTTCCCTAATTGACTGTTTCAGTTCCTTCAGCTCTGCTATATCCTTTTTATATTCTTCCTATCGTTCATCTCTTATTTGATTCTGTTTTTGGATTTCCTTTTGGTTATTTTCCACTTTATTAGCAGTTTCCTTCATTGTTTCCATCATTTCTTTCATTGTTTTCATCATGTGTATTCTAAATTCCCTTTCTGTCATTACTAACATTTCTTTATAGGTGGAATCCTCTGCAGTAGGTACCTCATGGTCCCTTGGCGGGGTTGTTCTGGACTGGTTCTTCATGTTGCCTGGAGTTTTCTGCTGATTCTTCCTCATGAGTGATTTCTTTTATCTGTTTCCTTGCCCTAATTTTCCTTTCACTTCCTCTTGCTCTTTAAGTTCTCGTGCCTGTGGACTAAGGGTTACAGGAACAGAAGGGTGAGAAGGTTGAAGAGCAAAAAAAGGGGATGAAAGAAAGGAGGACCGAGTGATAAGAAAAAAAAAGAAAAATAGAGAAAGGAGAGGGGGTGGGTAAAAGGAATATTGACAAAAAGAAGAGAGGCACAAAAAGAGGGAGACAGAACAATATAGGTGTACAGTAGGGTACTTTGATACAACCCTAAAACATACCCCACCTTCTGGGGGTGCCCACGTTGGGTGGTTCCCTTGAGGTCAGCAGCTCTTTGCTAACCTGATCAGACACAGTACCCCATCTCCACCAAGTAGAGAGGAAAGACAAACATGCTATAAATCAAACCAAAACAAGCAAACATAAAACTTTATGGGATAAAATTGGGTGAAAAACCAAATAATAGTATTAGAAACACTAACAGAAATGAAGTTCTAGTTATTGAAGAAGGCAGCAATGGGAAATTATAATTAAACTAGAAAAATTGAGAAAGGAAAAGGATCTGTATGGAAAAGATTGAAATTAAAAAACAAAACAACATCAACAACATCAAAATAAACAAAAATAGCAACCAAACCAAAAAACAAACAAACATACAAACAAACAAACAAAAAGCACAACCAAAAACAAAGCAGTATGTATACGTTATTGAATATTGTGTGGGCAACACGTGGTCTTCTGGGGTATGAGATGTTAATCACAGTTCTGATACGACTGGAGGCTGCTGATTTCTCAAACCCCAGCAGGTAGACACCCTAAATCTCTCTTCAGCCCATTTAAAAGGCACTTTGAACTTGTAAACTTGCTGAGCAGAAGCTTTCCCAGGAAAGTGCTTGTCGCTGGAATCACTGCTGAAGTTTGCCAAAACTGGTCTCACTCTGCCCCTGAAGGTTAGGGCTGCAAGGCAGCTCAGGCTCCACCCATAGGCTACTTGGTCGCTGGGTTACCAGCTCCCACCCAATTCTAGCTCTGCGACCCTGAGGGCAGAGCTTGCCAGGGTAGATCACTCACAATGGCTCCCTGTGACCCACAGCCAAACACTATTAGCTCCGTCTGGCTCAGCGGCTCAGACTGGGGCCCTAGACAACGGCCAAAGTTCTCCGCACTCCCACTCAGGCTCTCCCCAAGGCAGTTCAACTGAGTGCCTAGTCCAAAGACACCAAAACAGTTCACAGGTAAGGCCTTTCTGGTTTGCAGTCTCGCTGCTACTGAACTTACAGTTGCGGGCGGTTTTAGACGGATTGAACACACGCGGCCACTTGCCGTTTTTCCACTGTTATATTCCTCTTCTTGGGGTCCAGAAGTCTCTCACTGACTCCCTGTATCCTGTCAGGGGTGATGATAGGCAGATCCCACCAGCCAGGGATGCCTGGAGTCCTATCTCCCCAGACTCACGGTGCCCAGATGGCAAGGAAGCTGTTACTCGGCCGCCATCTTGCTCCACCTCCTCTTTTTTTTGCTTCTTATATTCCATGACAAGAGGCTAGTGACAATGCTGAGTACATTCTTTGGCCCTCAGACACAGTTGATTGATTACTGGTTATGGGAATAAACAATGTGAAAAACCAGCAGTTATTTTAGAATACACATAGTTAAAAAAATTAAAGAACAAACAATAAAGAATACACAAAATTTATGGAAAGAGTGGATAGAGTTGGTTAGTCCTGTGGATGTTAGGGATTATTTTTTCTTCTGGCTGAAGAAAAAATTTTTTCTTCTGGCTGATGGAAGTTGCAGTTGTGAGCAGCTACATCCTTTGCTAAGTAGATAAAAAGAGAGTGGAGAGAAAGTGTGGACACACCTTCCTTACAGGAGAAATCTCATGACTCAGCTTGTGAGCAATGTGAGGAAGAGAAATTCAAGGAAGAGGGGAAGCCCATCATCTTCTGACACCGAGGAGAGGCTCCATGGGAAGATGCATCTTAGAATGCAAAATGGAAAAAAAAATCAGCAAAGGATTGCATGGTGTGCTGAGGAAGGTGGAAGGAGAGAAACTGTATTCCTGTGTGAGACACCTGAGAGGAAGCCCAGACTCCATCCTGGAGATGGCTCCAGGAAGTGTCTCACTCAGAATTATAAACAAAATGAACAAGAACACTTTAATTATTTTATTTGTAACCAAAAATAGATAATAAAATCATCAGGTGAGCTCATATTTATGTTTTTCTCTTTTAAAACTGTACCATAATTATAACAAATCCACCAAACTCTTTCTCACCCGAAATAAATAAGAGCTGGGGAATATGCAGGTGGCAGAAAAATCTTAAAAGAACAGAGCCTATGAGACAGGGTTTTTCATGTTTGCTATAAGCACCCACTGCCATTTCTTCTAGTAAAGCACCTGGCTGTGATTTGCAGTTTTCCTTGTTGGATAAAGGTCTGTGGAGCTGCTTGTCAGGGTTTTCTGTCTCTCTGAGGAGCTGACGTTGACTCTAAGCCATGTCATTAGAACACTTGCTCTGTAGACTTTTATTCTTGATCACAGTGACATAATGACTGAAAATAGTTGTGACTGAATCATCCCAGCTGTGATAACATGAAGAGACTACCCTGTGTTCCTGCCACCCAGAGCTCCTGATGCCTTGTGTCCTTACTGGAAGGTTTTCCTACGGGTTGCATGTCATGAATTCCTTTTCTGTCTTAACTAGTGAGTCAGTTACTTATAACCAAGGAGCTCTAACTGATAAAGGTTAAACCTCAAATAAATTTCAGCTGGATAAGAGAAAAAGCAGGGTTACAATTAAAGGGGTGTGGCTTGGCACCCGTAGCTCAGTGGTTAGGGTGCCGTCCATGTACACCAGGGCTGGCGGGTTCAAACCTGGCCCAGGCCTGCTAAACAACGATGACAACTACGACAACAACAAAGAAATGGCCAGGTGTTGTGGCAGGTGCCTGTAGTCCCAGCTACTTGGGAGGCTGAGGCAAGAGAATCACTTAAGCCCAACAGTTTGAGGTTGCTGTGAGCTGTGATGCCACAGCACTGTACCAAGGGCGACATAGTGAAACTCTGTCTCAAAAAAAAAAAAAAAATCAAAGTGGTGTGTGTGTATGTACATCCATAAGTAACAAGCAAGTAGGCAAGACAGGTGAGCACAGGTGACAACAAAAAGACAGTAGAGCTTTAAAGTCCACCCAACAGAAATCAATTTAAAAAGTACTAATGACAAATAGGGTCATTATGAAACAATAGAAGACATGATTTCTAAGGAAGCTGTAGCAGTATTATGTGGATCAAAAAAAAAAAAAATTACAAACCCTCCTCCCCAAAACTCAGTAGCCAAACACAAGTGCAAAATGCAAACAAAAATCTTAAAAACTGAGAGAACCTAATCACAGTGTAGTTGGTAGTAGGGGATTTTAATTTATCTGTTTCAGACTGTGCCTTAGCCCATTTGTGTTACTATAAAGGAACACCTTGGGCTGGGTGGTTTATACGCAGTAAAGGGGTCTATTTGGCTCCGGGTTCTCCAGGCTGTTTGAGAAGCACGGCATCAGCATCTGCTCCTGGGGAGGGCATCAGGGAGCTTCCACCCTGGTGGAAGAGGAAGAGGCCAATGTGTGCAGAGATGGTGTGGTGAGGGTGCTAGAGGGGAGGGAAATGTCAGGCTCTTCTTAATAAAATAACTAGCTTTTGTGGAAACTAACAGAATGGGAACACCCAGCCATTCATAAAGGATCCACCCCCATGACCCAAACACCTCTTATAGGTCCCACTTCCAACTCTGGGGATCACATTTCAACATGAGCTCTAGAGGATTGAATATCCACACTGTAGCAGAATTTAACAGATAAAATAGAACATGGAGATATACAAACCATTAGAGAAAGAAACAGAAAATGTGAACAGGGAAAATCCATATGATTAATAAATATATGAAAATATGTTCAATCACATTTAAGAAAATGCGTATTAAAGTGGCAGTAAGAAAATATTTTTAATCTATTAAATTGGCAAAAATTTAAGAGTGATAATATCTACTGCTGGGGAAGATATTGAAAAATAGGTACTTCCAAAGCTGTTGATAGAAATGGAAATCATTACAGTATTTTGAGGATATAACCTTTAAATATCTCTTCAAACTGTAAATGTTCATATCCTTTAGCTCAGCAGTCTGAATTTTGGGAAGCTATTTTATAGAAGTAATTAGAATCAAATGCACTGGATGTACACATGAGAATGTTTATTACAACATTGCAATGGCAAAAATTGAGGAAACCCTGAATATTGATAAATGGAATAGTTCTGAATAAAATAGTAGTATGTCCATGGTATGGGATATTATTCAGCTATTAAGGAGTTGGCACTAGCTCTCAACTTGGACATATTGACTCAGAAGCAAATTGACTCGGAAGCAAATGGCAAAGTAACATGTTTGATATGTGTGGTGTCAGAGTCCCACCCCAGGGGCAGGGTCCGCTAAGACCTGTGGAAACTAGCGGTGACTGACTGAAGAAATACAGAGTTAGAAACTACAATAAAGAAAGAGACATGAGACCCAGAATAGAATTAAAGGTGGGAACTCAGGGGTCCACTGCCCGTTTGTGGGATTCCGGCCATGGTCCCGAGTGTTTGCTCCACTCTGCTTTTATTGGAGTCTATTTGCCCAGAGGGTAAGATGAGGGAGGTAACAAAGATGCCAGCAGTTTCTCAGATTGATCACATCAGCTCCTATTATTATTATTAACCTTAAGGGTAGCCCTCAGAAATCTGAAATCTGAGCCTTGTACTGGGAGAGCCTCCCACTTGAGATCACACACACAGATTTCTAGGGAGATATTAAACTCTGCTAGTTCCCTGTGGAGTAAAACACCACTGGTGTTAATCTCCTCTGAAGAATCGGTGGGAGGGAGGAACTTTCCTCCCATCACCACCACAGAGGATCTTCCTCTGCAATAAGGGATATAAGTTCTTCTGCCCATATCTCAGGGCTGCAGCTACTCCTTTGATCTCTGCTCCAGGCAAATGCAAATCTCCACAATGGGTATCTGCTTTGCCTGTTTACTAGTCAGGAAACGACCCAGTTAATGTATCTTTCCAGGTCTTTGCCACAGTCTCTTCTATGACCATTTTTCCTCAGAGTGCTCACAGACCCAGCAGGGGTGTTTGTAAGCTGCATCCCCAACAGGCTAGAATTTCAGAAAAGGCAGGAAGCTTGCTAGCAATGGCTAGCTTAAATGTAAACTAGCTGACTTTTCTTTGTTCTGACTCGCTCAGCTTACTTTTTAATTTTCCTCTTTTTCTGGGTGTGCTTTCTCTTGCCAAGAATGGGGTCTTCAGTCCTCATTCTCCATGCACACGGTGTATATGTATGAAAATGCTTATACATTTTAAACAAAGGTGTGGAAGCATCAGCCAAGCTGTTAATAAATTGTCTCTTTAGGGAATCGAGATGGATAAAGAAGATCTTGCCTTTTTTCACTTTCAATAGTAAACACTGAAGCGTTTGTAATGAAGATTAGTAATTGATCAAATTAGAATTTCACCAAGGTAATAACTTTTCTAGGAAACACATTGTATTTAATCAGCAAGATCTTGACAGTTTTAAGTGATCAAGATATAGATGTATTTGTCTATGAATGACAGCAGCATTTCTTTTTATTGCCAGTTATCAGGATTTGCTATATGATATTTTATATTTTAATTAAAGGGCAACCTGTTCAATAGTATTAGGGATTCTGTTGTTATACTTCTAATTATTTTTGTTTTTGATAGGGCTGTCTTCATCAGTGGAATACAACATAAAGGAGTTGGAACAAGAACTTGAAAATGTAAAGACTCTTAAGACAAAATTAGGTATTGTATTTATATTTTTCTTAATTTGTATATTGGTCTTGGTTTCTTATTAAAGACTTTACTGCAGCTAAAATATGAGAGAATTTATGAAATCTTTATGTTAAAAGCTTTCAATCTATCTAACCTCATTGAAAAAGACTGTCTTTAGTTTGAGGAGAGGATAAATGTGTATTCATTCACCTTTTTTGTTTTGTACGTATACAAATGGCTCTTCAAACATGTTGACATTCTAAGATGTTGCTCCACTGTCTTTTTATTGGCATTATTTCTGACAAGTTATATGTCATGCTTATCTTTTCATGTGTCTTTTTTCTGTATCTGCTTTTAAGATGTCCTCTTTATCATTGATTTTGGGTTCAGTTCCTCTTAGATCTAGGAATTTATAGTTTTCATCTAATTTGGAAAATTTTTCTTTTAGTACATAATCCTTTTAATATGCTGCTTACTTAGCTATGTATGGTTTGCTATTTTGTATCAATTTTTGTTTTTATAGGTATTACCTCTCTAAATAGTTTCTATTTCCCCCTCTGTGCTTCCCTTTTCAGGGCATGTCTATAAAGACATAGTTCAAGGCTGCTCTTTTAGCTTTATTTCGTACAGTTTCCATTGCTGTCTTCACTTTCACTCATCTTTTCTTCTACACATCAAATCAACCTTTAATCCTGTCGTTTTTCTCAGACCCTACAGTTTCATCTCTGGAAGTTCTGTTTCGACTTGCTTTATATGTTTAATGTTTTTAATTGTTACATGTTCAATCTGTGTCCTTTTTTCTGAGTATATGGAATACAATTGTTACAGTACTTTTAATGTTTTTGTCTGCTAATTCTAATATTTGTGTTAGTTCTTGGTAAGTTTTGATTGGTTGTATTTTGCGCCTTGTTGGGGGCCTCATTCATGGTATTCCTGTAAATGGGGTACTCTGTTCTGGGATACTCTTGTTCTGGACTTGAGAACAGTTCGATATTATTTTGTCTTGCTTTGAAGACTTACTAGGCTAGACCAGTGCTTCATCACATCTGTGGCTAATGATTCCCCTGTGGGGGGTAGACGCTTTTGTGCATTGTCTCTGATGGCCTGTGATTTGTGAGCTTTGTACTGTTCTGTGGGAGCAGGCATTATTCTTTGCCCTTTTTGATTGCCAATGACTTATTTGCTCTCGTTTTTTGGGTGGTTCTTTCTTTAGCCGTGGATTGTTTCCTCACACACCTGAGTCAGTCATTACTGTGCAGAGCACTCCAGGTGACCCCTTTCAGGTCCTCATAGTTCTTTTTCTTTGCTACAGTCTCCTTTCTGGCACTTTGTTCTACAAACTCCAGTTGACTCAGTCTTCCCAGACTGAGTCATGTCCATTTCATGTCCTTAACTCAAGAAATGAGCAGGGTCCTTCCCCCTTGTCTCAGGTGGGCTGTCGGGTAGGCTTGCACTGTGCTCCCACCTCTCAGAGGTCTTTGTTCTCCTGTGATCAGATGTCCAGTGTCGTGAAGATACTGTTTCATGTACATGTATTTTTTTTGTTTCTTAATTATTTCAGGCTGGGTGGTAGATCTGGTCCCTATTGTTGCTCCATCCTCAGAAGTGGAAGCCCAGTATTGTTTTTGAAAGTCAAATGATCATTCTTTTTTTTTCTCTTAGTAACATTATATTGCCTAATGTTACTTTAGTCATCCTGCTATTGGTGGATATTAGGTGTGTTTCCAGCTTTCTGCTGTTATGAATAATGTTGCTATAAGCATTCTGATACTTGCCATTTGGCATATATTTTTTATAGTGCACATAGTAAAAATGGAAATACAAGGTCATTGTATCAGTGTCTGTACCAGATTTGTAGACAATGCCAAGCTGCCCATAGTTGCGTTCTTCTTCATCCCAGCTAGATGTGAGGAGTTCCTGTTTCTCCATCATCTTGCCAAGACTCAGCAGTGTTGGACTTTAATTTTTTTTACCAATTTAGTGGATGTGAAGTGGTGTTTCATTGGTATTCTAATTTGCATGTTTTTGGTTTGTGTTTCTGTTTTTGTTTCTAGTACTCATGTAGCTTCTGTGTAAAAAAAATCCATTAATATTTAATTTAATGCAGTTTGCTGGCAATAGATTCTCTTGGTTTTTGTTTATCTGAAGACATATTTACGTCATGTTCTAGGTTGTGGGGTGTTTTATTATTTTTCTTACACAATTTAGATTTTTTATTTGGTAGTTTTCAACTGTGATGTCATTTTATTGTTTTCTTATTTCTTGTTAAAAGTCATATTGTTGCTCTTCTGAAGGGCTTTTAAAGATTTTCTTTTTGTCTTTGTTTTGAAGTTTTACTCAAAATTGTTTTCTTTATACTTGTCCTTCTTGAAGTCGTGTCACTGGTGATTCTGTGGCTTGATGCCTTTCATCCATAGAGGAAAATTATTAACCATTTCTTTTTTTTTTTTTTAAATATTTCATTGGATTGCTACTAATTTTTCTTATTACAAATTAATGTGAGGGTGCAGATGTTTAGGTTACACTGTTTTCAGTTCTAAGGTAAAGTTCAAGTTGTGGTTGAGCCCCTCACCCAGGGGGTGTGCTGACCCCACAGGTGCACATAAGGGGAGGTCGGTCTGTTGCCCTCCCTCCTGCCCACTCCCCCCACCTCTCCTCTCCCCTTTGCTAGACTCTATTAGTGTTTTTGCTTTACTGTGGGTGGGTAGTTGTTTATATATTGGTTTCATATTAGTATTGAGTACATTGGATCTTATTTCTTCCATTCTTGAGATACTTTACTATGAAGAATGTGTTTCAGCTCCATTCAAGTAAACACAGAAGCTGTAAAGTCTCCATCTTCTCTTATGGCTGAATAGTACTCCACACACATGCCACAGTTTGTTAATTCATTCGTGGGTTGGTGGGCATTTGGGCTGCTTCCACAACTTGGCAATTGTGAATTGAGCTGCAATAAACATTCTGGTGCAAATGTCCTTGTATAAAATTTTTGTTCTTTTGGGTAAATGCCTAGTAATGGGATTCTCTGAAGATGCCAGATGAGAGGCCAGCAGACACGTTTGCCATCCTCCTGTCAGAGGCTGCTTGCACCTCACTCTTTTTCATTTCCTCAGACTGCAGTTACACATATGCTAGACTTTCTCACGCTCGTGTTGTTTTCTGTACCTCCCTCCTGGTTTTATGTCTGTGCGTTAGTCCATATCTCTTTTAGTGGTCTGTTTTTTATTTTCCTATTATAACTATGTTATAACTGTTGTCAGAACTATCTATGGAATTCATCATTTTAGTTACAGTACTTCTTAGTTCCTTTTTTTAGAGATTCAAATTTACTTATGAAATTTGCCATTTTCTCACTTATTTTATTTAACATATTAATCATTTATTTTACGGCCTCTTTCTGATCAGTCCAGTGAGACCAACTGAAGGTCTGTCTCCACTGTCTTTTCCCCATCTTTGCCCTGTCTCCTGTAATGTTTAATTGAAAACTGGACATTTCTTGTACAAAATTAAAACTCCAGATGATATTTTCTTTCTTTCCTTTTTTTTTTTTTGAGAGGATTTACTTTTGTTTCTTATAGACAGTTAGAATAGGAACCTATCAATTTAATCCATGTGGGCTTGAAATCATTCAAGACTGTGCTTGATGTGTTTCTAGTTTGGTATTATCCTAGAGTATAGTTTTTTTATTGATCTTAATTGAAAGCCTGGTTGTTTTGTTTTTGACTGTGACCCTACTTCTTAATGAACTATAGTTTTAACCTTGCAAGAAACCTCAGCCCAAAGGAAGCTTTGCTCTGCCTCTCATTCTCCTGGCTGCATTCTTCTGTTCTCTCCAGCCTCTCAGCCACAGGTGCCTTACGGGAAGGCAGCGCTGCAGCCAGGCTCACTTCTTTGCTTTTCATTTTTTCTGTGATCACAGCCTCTCAAATTCTGCTTCCATGATAGCCCCAAACTCCAGTGTGTGTGTCTCTGGCTCTGCTAAGTTTGCTGAAAGCTTTGCTTTACCCTTGTGGCCTTTTACCCATTGATTTCACAAATTGGTTTATGCCAATTAAATGTTGGAAATTGCCTTGCTGGTAGAGGTTTTCCAGATCGGAGGACTTACCTCAGTTTACTTCACAGAATATTGGCCCCTCAGATTTCATTGTCTTAGTAGCTCTCTGATAGGTTCATAGGAATTTTTTTTGTTGTTGTTAAATTAAGTTTGATACATCTATTCCACTATTTCTAAGCATGAGAATTGGTGTGATGTAAGGTAGTCTGTTGTAGCCAGAAGTAGAAGTTTGTATCTAGCATTTAGAAATGGAAAGTGTTTATCTTTATAGGATATGAAAATAGAAGTGATATTTATTAATATTACTTTATTTATTCAAATATATATCTCTATCAGTATGTAGCTCTGTTTGAAATACAATGCAGTCACCCTCCATGTCTGTGGAGATGGTTATAAGACCACCTGTGGGTACCAGAGTCCAACTGCTATTGGATGTTTCAAAGTAAAGTGTTTGCTAACAATGTATTTCCTTAACCACCGAGAGGTCTTTACAGAGCTGAAATATAAACATCACTAGGATTGAGCTATTTAATATAACAAATAGGTTTTAATATTCTGACTTTTATAGTTTGTGAAGGAAGATTAAAAGTAATTTCTATTTTTTAAGAAATAAATCTTGAAAAGAAAGAAATTTATGGTAAAATAATGCATACTGATCATGTATGGAATGAAAATGTGAAGCTGAAGAGAATTTTTGGAAATTACTAGAATCTATTTTATTTTGTATTTTATTTTTCCTTCTAATAGAGAGGCGAAAAAAGGCTTCAGCATGGGAAAGAAATTTGGTGTATCCCGCTGTTATGGTTCTTCTCCTTATTGAGACGGTAAGAATTTGTTTGCCTAGTTAAATACATGTAAAAGGAAATTATATTTTATTTGCTTCAGCATTTGAATGTGACAACTCTCTCTGCTAAAGGGTTTCTACCACACTGGTTTTTTATCAGCAGGATTAAAATCCATCTATGCCTTTATTTGTAAAAACAATACAGCAAAAATGGAAATTAATGACAATTAAGAAAAATTCTCAAGATTGTTTTTTCACGAAATTAGGAAATTCAACCTTTTGTTTATTTGAAAATTAAGAAAACATAAAATGTTGCAGATGCTCTACTTCAAACTCTGATAGAATATGAACATTTCTTTATGAAATTAGTTCTGATGATATTTTACTACTTTTTAAGTCTGTGGAGTTGTGTGTTTACAATTGGGGAGATTTCATAGTAAAAGGATCTATATTACTAGCTTTGTCACGAGGTCTAAAATTATGATAACTTGGAGGATAAAAACTTCTTGAGTTTTATATGTGATATGATTGCTTTAGTATTATATGTAGGATTTTGGTCTTGACTGCTTTCCCTCTATTCTAAAACATATATTTGGTTACTTAGATTTTAATATTTGTGTCTTGGTAAAAATCTCCGTGATTGAGAGCTGATGGCCTGTCTTTTATGTTGCAGTCCATCTCAGTCCTCCTGGTGGCTTGTAATATTCTTTGCCTGCTGGTTGATGAAACAGCAATGCCAAAGGGAACAAGGGTAAAGTGAAATGCTTTAAAACCTCTTTCTACGGCAAAAGTATTATATGTATATACTCTTTGAGTATTTCAAATAAGTGAAGGGAGACATTTGCCTTTCTGCATGTATATACTTCAACTTGTGTGGATTTCTTTATGCAAATAGCTTTCACAAACAGTGTTTATTAACTATTAGTTTTGTTTCTAATTTTTTCACTTTGGATTATCAGGGCCTATTTTCAAGTATAAGAGTTCGAAAGTGTCACACAGCTTATGAAACTGCTCCAAAATGTATAATTACTGAAAGAGAGGCATAGTTCTTTTCATGATTTATATTTTCTCTTGTTTAAAAACTGATGATTTTGGCTCGGTGTCCATATTCAGTGATTAAGGTGCCTGCCACTTAACACTGGTGCTGACGGGTTTGAACCTGACCCAGGCCTGCTAAACAACAATGACAACTACAAAAAAAAAGAAATAGCCGGGCGTTGTGGCGGCAGGCGCCTGTAGTCCCAGCTACTTGGGAGGCTGAGGCAAGACAATCACTTGAGCCCAAGAGTTAGAGGTTGCTGTGAGCTGTGATGCCACCACAGCACTCTACCCAGGGCCACAAAGTGAGACTCTGTCTCAAAAAACAAAACAAAAAAAACCCCAAATACAACAACAAGAAAACCTGATGATTTCATGAAATTCTGTCAGTTAGCCTGCTTGAATGGTTACCTCTGAATATTGGTATTTGACATACTTTTCTAGGTGTTTCTATGATGTTTTGGATACTTCAGGTGGCATTTAAATTTTAGCACTTTGTTTCCTCATTCAGCAGCTCGTCTGTTCTCTGTTGCAGTGACTTTAAGACCTTTCAGACCTTTTATGTCACTTAATTCTCTCTGAACCAGATGATAGGTCTTTTTCTCTCATAGAAAAAAGTTAATATCTATCTTAATTTCTTCTCAGTCTGAGACAAAGGTACCCCATTATTTTTTTCAAAGGCTAATTCCTTTAATCACATTCTGGATACAGATCACCCCACCCCCACCTTCCCAGGGCCTCATGCCGTCTGTTACTGCCATTGTCGCATCTGGGCACAGGCTATTGTCTGTGAGTGTCAGCCAGGTGCCTTCTACCCACAAACGAGAGTGAACTCTTCCCCCGTCTATAACTTTTTTTGTTTGGTTGTTTATACCCAAACCTACTGACAGAGCAGTAAGTCGTTTACTGTACAGACTTCCTATTCACTCTTTAACCCATTTTAATATACCAGCAAAACAAGGTGAGACCCAAGCCTGGGGTACATTTTTGTACTGTCCCCCGCAGTGCATAATGGAGAATGACTTGTATGTTGTACGAGCTCCCTGTGTTATTGTGCAAGTAAGTCAGATCATCTTCTTTGCCTGTACACATTCTCTTGAGACAAGGAATACTTCCGAAGTATTGTATTTTCCTTCTTGGTCATCAGGCTTTTGTAGGGAAGAAGTACTATCTTTTCCTCACCCCTTGCTGAGATTCATGGCTGAGGCACTTATAACAAAGAACAGATTTATTTAGGTAAGTTTAGGTGTCACAGGAGACTTCAGAGATGAAGACCAAATAACTGGGAGAACCTGTGTATTTTTATGCTGAAGTTTGATTAGAGGGAGTAGTCATGGAGAAGTCTGATTGGACAGAAGGGCTATGCTCTGATGGTTGTGAACAGCAGAGGCTGGCAAGGCCTTTCCGTTCAGTTCTCTTGGTCCCAGAGTCTCAGAGATAAGGATGCTTCATTCTTCCAGGCATAGCGAGGGCATTTCTTCTGTTAGGGTCTGATGGTCTACTTCAGAGGATAAAGGGGAGAGGTCAGAGTGACCTTCCTAGGCTTTCTCAGACACCAGAGTGCCACCTTTTGTGGTAGTCCGTCCTAACCTCATCGCTTTCTGTCAGCATTATTTATTTCTTCTTCAAAAGATTGACAAAAGGTTATTTTTTATTAGCCCGACTATACATTCTTAATCATCTGTTGTGTTTCTATTAGAGGTAATTTAAACTGATTCATAAAATAGTAATTCATAATCAGATAGTTCTTTTAATTAGTAATCTTCAAAAATATTATTCCTACTTTAGTAGGGAATGATTTTTGCCTGTCTCACTGTATTCATTATAAAAGTATTAATTTTTCTGTTTTTTTTTTTTAGTTAATTTATTTTTATTGTTAAATCATAGCTGTGTACATTAGTGCAATCAAGGGGTACAATGTGCTGGTTTCATATACAATCTGAAATATTCTCATCAAACTGTTCAACATAGCCTTCATGGCATTTTCTTAGTTACTGTATGTAGGCATTTGTATTCTGCATTTAGTAAGTTTCGCCTGTACCCATTCTAAGAGGCACCGTAGATGTGGCCCCACTCCATTGTTTTTTTTAAGTTCTAGGTAAAGATAGGTTTTGCGACAGGTATGCTGATTAAGAAAACATTTATAGCATTACCTTTTAAAATCTGAGTTAGCAGGTATATCTTTTTTTTTTGGCCGGGGCTGGGTTTGAACCTGCCACCTCTGGCACATGGGGTCGGTGCCCTACTCCTTTGAGCCACAGGTGCCACCCAGCAGGTATATCTTTTATAACTCTGAATTCCCAAGGAAACTTTCAACTGAAGAAGCAGGATATAATATACATATTTATTTTCTATGCATAGCTTAATTTTAACTTACTTTAATTGCATAACTTTTTTATGTTGCTTCAGTGTTCAGATAGTTGTAAATTCTGTTCCTGTTGTACTGTTGTATAAAATTTTTTTTTCTCCTAAAAATATTCAGGATTTTTTTTCGAGTAGCAAATGGTCCCATTTTTATAATTGTAAGCATAATCATATCATTTTGACAAATAAATTATATTTGAGATACATCAGATTTTTTTTTTTTTTTGAGCTTCTCAAAATTGTTAACATGATGGCTGAATTTGTTGATGAAATCAGTCTAATGTCATATTTTTTTGGCTTTTGAAAGTCTAGTGTTATTTCCAGGTATTAAACATTCCTATTTCAGTGCTCTTGTATTTATGAGACAACAATTTTAGGGAAACCAAATATAATGATGTCGTTAAATTCTGAAAAATGTTTCTCTTCCCAGGGACCTGGAATAGGAAATGCCTCCCTTTCTACTTTTGGTTTTGTGGGAGCTGCACTTGAAATCATTTTGATTTTGTATCCTTTAATGGCACATTTTTGTCTGTTACCTAGTTTTCTGTCTAGTCTACTTTTCTGAGACTGGTAATTTACTAAGACACTTGTCTAGGAGGTTACTCTTCCTTCAGCACTTAAAGTGGGCTTTTGTATTATTTTTCCTATGGGCCTTAAGACTTTCTAGAGACTTCTGAGAACCTAGGGAGACTTGCGTTCTTTTGGAGAGTTTTTCCCCTTGATTCTCACAGCTATCTTATGGTGTCCTCCGTTGTTGGCTTCTATAGTCTTCGGTTTTTTGGAAACTTTACTCCCAAGAAGGATGACACAACTATGACAAAGGTAAGGTAGAATCTTAGGTGACTGTGGCTCTCTTTTGCCTTCCAAAACAAATGGACTGTTTTATTTCGTAATTGCCCTGAATAGTTCCTTTGCAGTGATAGGTATTTGTTTATAAGTTACATAAACACAAACTGGTAGATTTTCAGAATGCTGAGTGGGAAAAGGATGTGTTCTGTTTAATTTGGGTGCCGTCCATTCACTTGTAAATGCTTAGAATTGCGGGCTTGTTAACTGGCCTCAGAAGGCTCCTGAAAGGGCTCTTTTTCCTCTAAAGAACATGTTTTGCTAATGAGTAACTTCAATTGTGCTCACTGTACTTCGGGGAGCTTGTTTGAAATCTGAAGAACTTAGTTGCTACAAGTAGTAGAGACAAAGTATTTCAAATTTGAATAATTAAAGTAAGATGGAAGAGTTCTATTCAGAAACATTTTGTAGCCTGAGGTTAATTTGACTTTCTACAATATGTCTTTGGCTTCAGAATAATAAAGGCTATTGCCTTATATAGTGACTGAGTCTTCTGTAAAATATTCCCATAGGCCGACAAAGAAGGGTAACTAATAATTATGAATTGCTGGCTTGTTTTCTTTTTATCATATATTTCGTATCTTTAGCTTATTTAAAGGGGAAAAGTTGTTTTATATGTATGTATTTATACACGCACACATACATGTATATATTGCTGTGACTAAAGTCAGTAAGTAATTGAGATATTTAGTCTAAGTGATCATAAGCATTAACAATATTTTCAATTGCTTTTATTTAGTATGAAAAAATAAGTGTGGAATACACTGAAAATGAATTACTAGATGTTTTGGATTTCTGGAGCTTTTAAAATTTAATCTTATAATAGTTAAACATATTAGAAGTATATACTGTGTAAGAGATCTTGAGCGATAAACCTGGTTTTAAAAATATATTCAGAAATATTAAATGTGTTAATTATTTTTTACTTGACAGGAAAATCTTTTTGAAATTGGCAACCACAATCAATAATATAAAATGCATTATCTACATAAAAAGTAATTTAAATGTTCTGTAACTTTATATTTGTGCCTGGTACTATAAAGATCTTCTAGAACTTACAAGTATAACTTTTAACATTTGTAGGAGAAGTTTATTATCCTTTTAAATTTCTATGTTGAATAGTAAGTATTGCTGAGACGTTAGCAGACTGTGCAGTGATTTCCCAGCATGTTGGAGGCTCCACTGCCCTGCCGTTTACCTAGTACTCTTCCTGATTTCTTACAACAGATCATTGGGAATTGTGTGTCTATCTTGGTTTTGAGCTCCGCTCTGCCTGTGATGTCAAGAACACTGGGTAAGCTTGAAAGAGAAACTTTCATTTAAAATCCATATTTTTTAAAGATATCTTTACTAAACTCCATTAACGTTTAGTTTCCAAGCTTTTTCAAAAAGATCATATTTGAACTGTAATGTTTCTTCCCACATCAGTTTACTTTTACACTTCATTTGTGTGTAGGTCCATATCAAGATAAGTCCTTTTATCAAATAAAGATCATTTATTTTTTAAACACTTAAAACATTCCTTGTCCAAACAATGGACTTTGTTTTTGTTTTTTACTTTCATAAGTTAGGCTTTTGAATCCTCTAGTGAGAAAACGTATTTCTTTTAATGTAAGTATTTAATGCTGAACATGTGAAACCAATTTTTCTTATGTAAAGTGTCTTTTAAAATTTATGATTTGTGTGGTTTAACATTGAAAATCTGTAAACTTATTTTAAGCTGCTCTGTGTCCCCCACATGGTAGACGGCTGTATGATACCCCAGAGCACTGGCTCAGAGGACGCCCTCGAGTGCTGGGGTTTCCACCAGCCTGTCCTTCATTCATGCTGTCCTCTTAATGTTTCAGCTTACAGAGAACTTTGATCATCTCTTAAAAGTAAGACAGAGTCTCCCTTAGCCGCTGACAGTCTGCTGAGCCTTGGCTTGGCCTCCTTACCTTTTATACAATACTACTGCAGACCGCGTCCTCAGACAGAAATGCCCACCGAGCAGTTCTGTCTGATTCTCAAGACTTAGGTTTTGATTTGAGTTGTCCACAAATGATTAGACAAACTCAATTTTTAAGCTTTAGCACAAATTGCTAGTAATCTTGAGTTGCTTTTGTTTCAGTTCTCACATTGCTTCCATTATTTATTCAAGACGTGTAGACATTAGGGGTGCAGGCTGTGCCGCGAAAACACACACTTTGCAATTATCTTCATAAGTCCTACTAAGAATTTCATGTGCAATAGAAAGTGAAATTAAAGGGCAGATATAAAGCTGATGTAAAGCTTTACTTATGTCCACAGGCTGATATAAAGCTCTTTTATGTAAATAGCCTTATTTCTCTTGTGCTTGCTTTTTAGGACTTGTTACTCTATTCTGACACCCACTTACCATGTGTGAATCTTGAAAATGACAAAAACATGCACTTCACATAATCTACTTTAAAGCTAAATATTATCATTTATATTTTGATGGTCTATCAAATAATTTGTGACCCCACCTTTTTAACATTATGAAACTCAATGTATCTGTGATTTAAGATTAATTGGTAATTACTAATATATACTGATTTTATAGAAGAAAATTACATGCTGAATATAGTTTTAATACAAAGAAAACAAATTAATGGTAAAATTTACTTTTTGAACACCTACAAATTAAATTCCAGAGTAGTTTGCCATAGAGATAAATAAAAAGAAAAAAAAGAAAGATGGAACAATTAGCATGCAGCTAACAAATTCCTGGTCCCAGCTGTCCAAACAGGATTAATGGAGTGCATTAGGGTACAGTGAGTCATGTGGCGCTTTGCAGAGTATCAACACGCACTGCATTACATGTTATGCCCAGTGGCACTGAATAGATGAAAAGAAATAAATACGTTAAACAGATTCATAGAGGCTTTTCACAGTATTAAAAAAGCAAATTTCTAGACTACAAGAAAAAGCTTTATTTTAGTATTATGGGAAATGCAAACTGGAGAGTTACTTTGTAATTCCTCTATTAACCCTTTAGAATTGAGTCTTTGATTTTAAGAAGATAAAATATAGAGAATTGTCATGAATATTATCTTAGCGTATAACAGGATTTTGATTTACTAGCTGAAAAGCTTATAAGACTAGAATAGAGGTTGTATTTAACAACCAAATTCCAAGCTGTGACATTTTTCACTCTTTCTCATTGCTGCTCACGAGAGCCTGACCTGCTCCTGTGAATCCAGCCGGCAGCATCCTGTCACCTACGGTGAAATGAGAAATGCAGTAACAGGAAAAGTCATAATTTGCCCTCATATGTGCAGTTTTTCTCTTATTTCAACAATTTTGTTGAAAAATTGAAAAAGAATATAATTTTAACTGTAAATTAGAAAAGAATATAATTTTAACTGTAGATAGAAAATAACATCGATTCTAGTATAAAATAATTCATTTGGTGATATTTTATTTTTAAAAATGAAAATATTCTATGGGTTTTTTCCTTTTAAAAAGTGCCAACTCCTATTGTTGATTCATCCCAGGCTTTAGGTTAAGCACATTGTGTGATGTGACACGTTTATTAAAGAATTCCTTTTAAATAGCTGGTTACATTGGAATGTGGAAAACATTGTACTAAATGAAAAATCACCACTATATAGATTTTATAAGCATATTACTTGCCACACAGAAGTAAGTTGTGAGGAAAATTTTGACCACGTATTTTTAGTCAAATATAATTAATATATTGATGATAGTTTTATTGTCTGTACTTAATTTTTTTCCTTAGAATCCTTTACAACCCTTTAAAAGCAATGCCACGCCAATGGATATAATTTTCAAAACATTGTTTTGCTGCCTATATAGATTATGTTTTGTAGTATCTATATAGTTGATGTTCATATTTTTAGTCAATAATTTACTGTGTAGTTTAATTCTCTCTCTGAGTGATTAGAGGAGACACTTGTAAACAAAGTGAAAATAGAACAGGATCAAATGATGTATAGATGCCCAAACTTCTTTGTCGTAAAGTGTTGTAACCGTTTCAGTGAATTTTGTAAAAGCAGATTTTGAATGATTACTGAAATGCTTTTTGTTATGCTTAATCAAGAAACAGCTGAGAGGTTGACATTTTTTGTGTTATTATTTGAAATTGCCTTTAACCAAAAGGAAAAATTTTTCTTTGTATAAACAATAGTCTTTGAAATACTTTTATTAATTTCTAGTTTAAAATTATATTTATGCCATTTTTTCATCCTAGAAGTTCTTTCTGTGACTTACAAGTTATGTAAAGCCTAAATGCCTATTAAAAAATATACACGTATGTGTATGTACATACTTATGACAGTGAAACAAAAACACTCGCCCTTTCAAATCAGTTTGAATTTATTTCCACTATTCCCACATATTTCTCATCCTGATCCCATACAGTCTGTCATCTTGTAGGAGATAAAGTAGATTCTTCTCTTTTGTTCCTTGATGAAGGGTCTTAGTTTAAAAACTAGTCTTTTTTGGAGAGGTCTTTATTTAGGGTTCTATAAATATATAATTAACCTTTACCCTCGTCTTTCCCTCTCTGGTTCTCATTGTGAAATAGAAATAAATGATGCTTTCACAGATGCTTAGCAATGACAGATGTGAAATAGAAGTACACATCGTATATGTTCTTAATTGTGACATTGATAAAAATTTCAAAGCTCATGTTGAAAATTGCTCACCAAAAAAACTGTATATGACTTAATTATGTTCAGATATGTAACAGAAAATAATAAATGTGTGTTACTAATTAACTTTTGGTTGGTTACCAATGTTCTTATATATCTGAATGATAAATTTGTATTATCTACTTAGGATTTTTAAGAATAGAGAATTCTTAAAAGTGTTCTTTGTTAAACTGTCTAAGCAGTTAAGAGAGCAAGTAGTAATAACACTAAAAACTCACATTCCCAGTGTCTGTCACTGTGTTTTCCTGGTGCTGCATTTGTTTTAAGGTGTATAATCCTGTCTCAGAAAATGTAGCCTTGCTCACCCATATCTATAAACTTAGCCATCTGTTGATATACAAGTGCCTTAAATTTAGTTTGTTACAAAGTAATTTTCATGTGCACATAATTCCAGTTAGAATCGTTTAGTTGGAAGGAGCTTTAAGAAGTAATTTTTAAAATGTTTACAGTTAATGGGCGACGCCTGTAGCTCAAAAAGAGTAGTGCTCTGGCCCCATATGCTGGAGGTAGCGGGTTCAAACCCAGCCCTGGCCAAAAACTGCAAGCAAAAAAAAAAAAAGTTACAGTTAAAATGGTGCAATTAAAACTAGACGTGGCAGTAAAGGTATATAGTTTGTGCTAAGAGTAAAGGCTGCTGGCACAGCTGAGGGTTCCTTGTGGTGTACATGCGCGGCCAGCGAGCCGTCAGCTCTGGGATGGGTGAACAGATTATCTCATTTGTAGGGCTGTTTTCAACTTAATGTTTAATTATATAAGTAAATGCATGAATAAAGTATCCTTATAAACAATATTAAAACTAGAGATCAGGCTAAAGTTGCTTGTGACTACCACTTTTAATCCCAGTATCTTCCAAGTTTCCAGAAACCTCTTTGGTTTATTTTTTCAAATCTTTTTTTTGTACCTATGTTTGTGTGTGTGTGTGTTGATACTGTAGGAAACTTTTAAATTTAAATACTCTCGCCTGAGTGTTACTTTGTTTCTAATTCTTTTTTCTTCTTAATTTTGTTATTAAATCACAACTGTGTACATTAATGTGTTTCTTTGTTTCTAATTCTTATGTTAGCATTCTTGTTCTTTCTGATGACTCTTTACTTGGTGTGCTGCCCAGTAGGAGTTACAAAAAGAAAAGGTTTTGAAATCATTAATGAACTTCAGACCAAAAGTCTTCTTTTCCTCTTTCTGTAACGGCCATCAGTGACCTCTTATCTGCCTAATCCGATGGACTGTTTTTATAATATCTTAATTGCTCTGTGGCATTTACTGTTTGCAATCCCACCCCATCCCCCTTGTCTCTTCTTCCTTCATTTCTGGTCCCTGCTTCCTTATTTTATACTCCTCATTTTCTGGCCATTCCTTAGTCTCTTTTACTGCTTCCCAACTACCTACCACCTGGTTAACTTGCCTCACATCCAAACCTCCAGTCCTTCTCCCAACCTACACTAAAAATTACAGAGAGCGGCCAGCTCTGGGATGCATGTGAGTGTCCTGCTGCCGTCTCACACTGCTGTTTCCCAAACAGAGCCCTTTCTTTCCCACACCCCCTGCAATTCCCTGTAGTCTTTGGAAAACTTTCTACCCAATGGGCCAAACCAGAAACTCGAGCGTCGTGGAGATGCCTCTCCCTTCTTGCATTAATACCTAACAGGAAGACTTAGGATCATCTTGTTAAGATATGTCACATTACTTCTCCCTTCTTATTTTCTTTTTAAAAAGGGAGAAAGAGTCAAGGCTGTGTAACAGGAAGAGCAGAGAGATGAGTGTATGATTTTATTTTAATGTTCTGTTGTAGTAGTGTGTTCATGAAGTGGATTCTAAGTAGATGATTTTGCGATAACTCTTTATTGGGCTATCCCAATAGTTAACTTTAGAGTTTATGGTACAGTTAGGTTTGTAGTATCGTTTATCAAGGTCTACCTTTAAGGGACATTGTACTGCTTAGAACGAGAACCTTACAGCAATATACTTCCATTTCTTCCCTGCCATCCTTTGTTTATTTACTTATTTGTAGGCAAGTTCTTGCTCCGTTGCCTACGGTAGAGTGCAGTGGCGTCATCCTAGCTCTCTGCAACTCCAGAGTCCTGGGTTCTAGCAATCCTCCTAAGTGGCTGGGGCTGCAGGCATGAGCCATCACAACCGGATAAATTTTGTTTTGTTGAGATGGAATCCTGCTCTTGTTTATGCTGATCTCAAACACCTGGCTTCCTGCAGTCCTCTTGCCTTAACCTCCCAGAGTGCTAAATGAAGGATTATAGGTGGGAGCCACTGTGTGTGTGTGTGTGTTTTAAAATAGGTTTATTGACAAATCATTGACATATAACACTTGTATATATTTAAGATACACAATTTGATGTCTTGATATACATTGTGAAATGATCACCACAATCAAGCTAAATAACATATCTGTTAACTCTGTTCAGTTACTACTATGTGTGTGTTTGGTGAAAAGACCTAGGACTGACCCTCTTAGCATATTACGAACATACAGTACAGTATTGTTTTTTTTTTTTTTTTTTTAATTTGGCCGGGGCTAGGTTTGAACCCGCCACCTCCGGCATATGGGATCGGCGCCCTACCCGCTGAGCCACGGGCGCCGCCCACAGTACGGTATTGTTAACTATGGTTACCACACTAGGCATTACAGCTCCAGAAGTTACCATCTTAGGTAACTGAAACTTTGTACACTTTACCCAACATTACCTCCTTTCCCCTGCCCCCCAAGTCTCTGGCAGTTATCACTCTTTGCTTCTATGAGTTTCACTATTTTAGATTCCAAATATATGTGAGACTTATATTTGTGAGAAATATAAATATAAAATAATATGTTTAGTGTTGAATTTGGTCCAGGTTATGAAGAAGGTTTTGAAGTCAAGGAAGGCTAAGGGACCCGGGAGTGGCCCTTTAGGCTTTGCTCTCGAGTGGGCCACCTGCGCCACCCCGCTATCTAGCTGAGCGTCCTTCCCAACCTGTCCCACAGTCTGGGGAAGCCAGATGCCAAGTCCTGGCCCAAACTTGATGTGGGTGGCCAACACCAAGAGAGAAATTTAGAAAGAAATTAACAACATACACATCATATAAAATTTCCTGTCTTCACCATTTTTAAGGGTATAGGTGAATAGTGTTAATTACATTTACGTTGTTGTGGAACCATTCTCCAGAACTCTTCATCTTACAAAACTGGAACTCTGTACCCTTCATAAGGACGCCCTCACTCACCCCCAGCCCCTGCTGCCACCTTTCCACTTCAGTCTCTGCATTTCAGTTTGTGTTGCTTTCTTACCATTTTGTGTTCACTGGCAGTTTCATTAAGAAATTTTATTTTAGTGTGACTTAACAACTTTGCTGACTGACACAAGAGGCTTGCCTTCTTTTGCTCTGTTTAGCTGGCAACACGCCTCCCTCACTAGGCTTAGTCATTTCTAGCTTTTGATTTGAAATAAGAGACACTTGACTCTGTTTCACTGGAACACTTAAAAGTCACTTTAGGATTATTAATTACCCTAATTTTAATATTGTTGTCTCGCAGGGAAGGGGAAGGTCTGAGGAGGGGAGAGATGCCAGAACAGCTGATGGTCAGGTCGGAACATACACATTTATTGATTAAGTTAACTTGATATAGCTGCCGTTTGTGGTACCTCAAAACAATTACAGTAGTAACATCAAAGGTCGCTCATCACAGATCACCATAAGAGATACAGTACTGATGAAAAAGTTTGTAAGATTGCAAAAATTACCAAAATATGACACAAAGACATGGAAAATGGTGCCAACAGACTTGCTCGTGGCAGGGTTGCCACAAAGTTTCAAGTTGTAAAAAGCTCAGTATCTTAAGCACAGTAAAAGGAGGTGTGGGTGTATACCTGTTGGCCATTCGTATGTCTTCTTTTGAGAAGTGTTTATTCTGGTCCTTGGCTGATTTTTTATTTTGGTTGTTTTTACTTTTGGTTTTGAGTTGTATGAATTCTTATACATTTTAGATATTAACCCCTTATAAGGCATATGGTTTTCAAATATTTGCCCCATTCCATAGGTTGCTTTTTCATTCTGTCAGTCATTTTTTTGCTTTGCAGAAAGTTTTTAGTTTGATGTACTCTCTACTTGTCTACTTTTGCTTTTACTGATTTGCTTTTGGTGTTGGCCAGAAAAAGTATTTCCAAGGCCAATGTCAAGGAGGTTTTTTTTTTTTTTTTTTAATTGTTGGGGATTCATTGAGGGTACAATAAGCCAGGTTACACTGATTGCAATTGTTAGGTAAAGTCCCTCTTGCAATCGGAAGTTTTTCCTTTATGATTTCTTCTAGGAGTTTTCTTCCAATCTTATGTTTAAGTCTTTAATCTCTTGAGTTGATTTTCTGTGGCTGTTGTGTGGGAGGGATCCATTTACATTCCTCTGCACGAGCAGATCGCATTTCCATCACCAATTGTTGAAGAGGTGTCCTTTCCCATTGCATGTTCTTGGCATCCTGGTTGAAGATCATTTGACTGTGCATGGATGGATTTATTTCTGGGTTCCCAATTCTACTTTATTTATCTGTATCTCTGGTTTTATGCCAATACCATACTATTTTGATTATTATTGTTTTGTGATGTAATTTCTGGTCATGAAGTATGATATCTCTGGCCTTATTCTTCTTGCTAAAGATTGCTTTGGTTATTCTGGATCTTTGGTGGTTCCCTATGCATATTAGGATTGTTCTATGTAAAAAAATTTTATTGGAATTTTGATAAGGATTGCATTGACTGTGTAGATTGCTTTATGTAGTATGGACATTTTGACAATAATCAGTCTTCTAGTCTGTGAACACGGGCTATCTTTGCAGTTGTTTATGTCTTTAAATTTCCTTCAGCAGAGTTTTATAAGTTTCAGAGTGTAAGTTTTTTGTCTTTTTAAGGTGGTTTCTAAGTAACTTTGCTACTACCAAGAAGCATTACCTTTGTTGCGAATGTAAGTAGGATGATGTTGTTAATTCTTCTTTTGGATGGCTCATTGTTAGTGTATAGAAAATCCACCAATTTTATACGTTAATTTTTTAGCCTACGACTTTACTGGATTCATTTTGAGTTCTAACAAAGTGTGTTTATAATTTTGGGGTTTTCTACATATATGATCATTTCATCTATATATAGAGATTTTGCTTCTTCCCTTCTAATTTGGATGGCTTTTTTTTTTTCCCCCTTTTCCCTAGCCTGATTGCTGTGTCTGGGACTTCCAGTACTCAGTAGCAGAGGCAGGAGTGGGCATCCTTGCACTCCTCCATATTTTAGAAGCTTTCAGTTTTTCTCCATTGATTATGATGATAGCTGTTGGTTTTTGATATATTGCCTTTATTATGTTCAGACAGGTTTCCTCTATATCATTTTTATTGAATGCTTTTTAACCTGAAAAGATGTCGAATTATCATGTTTTCTTTTTTCTTTAATTCCGTTAGTGTGTGTATCACATTGATTCATTTTGATATGTTTAACTATCCTTTCTTAGGGATAAATTGTTCTCACTTGGCAATTGTATATGATCCTTTTAATGTGCTTATTGAGATCTTTTTTGCTTGCACTTCTTGAGGATATTTGCATCTGTATTCATCAGGGACACTGGCCTGTAGTTTCTTGTGTTGTCATTGTTTGCCTTTGGACTCTGGATGATACTGGCCTCATGAGTTTACAAGTTTTTCTTCTGCTGCTGCTTTCTGGAAGAGTTTAGAACAAGTCATATTAAGTGTTCTGTGAATGTTTGGTCTAATTCATCTGTGAAGCTATCGGTCATGGGCTTTTCTTTCTTGGAAAGCTTTTGATTACTGATTCAATCTCCTTGTTATTGGTCTGCTCAGGCTTTCTGTTTCCTCTTGTTTCAGTCTTGGTTGGGTTTATGTTTCTAGGAACTTATCCATTTCTTGTAGCTTATTCAATTTGTTGGTATATAATTATTCACAGTAGTCCCTTATGATCTTTTACAAATTTCTATACTGTTGTAATGTCTCCATTTTCATATTTTATTTGAGTCTTCTCTCTTTTTTTCTTAGTCTAGCTAAAAGTTAGTCATTTTTATATTTTAAAAAATTCAACTCTTACTTTTGTTGATTTTTTCCTAATATTTTTCTATTCTCTATTTTATTTTTTGCTCCAATCTTCGTTATTTTTCTGCTAACTTTGGTTTAGCATAATTTAAAGTCAACTTTCCTTGAATTGTAAAGTTAGGCTGTTTAATTGAGATCTTTCTTATTTTTTTTTCTTGAAACAAAGTCTCACTCTATCACCCTAGGTAGAGTGCTATGGTGTCATAGCTCACAGCAATCTCAAACTTTTGGGCTCAAGAGATGCCTCTGCCTCAGCCTCCCAAGTAGCTGGGACTATAGCCACCTGCCACAATGGCTACAATGGCTGGGTAGTTTGTTTGTTTGTTGTTTTAGTAAAGACAAAGTCTTGCTCTTGCTCAGGCTGGTCTTGAACTCCTGAGTTCAAGCAATCCACCCACCTTGGCCTCCCTGAGTGGTAGGATTATAGGCATGAGCCACTGCTTCTGGTGAGATCTTTCTTTTTTAATGTAAGTATTTATTACTATATACACTTCTGTTAGTATAATTTTGCTACATCCCATAAATTTTGATAAGTTGTATTTCTTCTTCAAAATTTTCTTTTGATTTTATCTTTTACCCATTTTTTAATAAATCATAACTTTGTACATTGATGCATTTATGGGGTTCAGTGTACTGATTTGATATACAACGTGAAATGCTTACATTGAACTAAGTAACATATCCATCACAATTCTACTCTTTTCTTAGTCGTTTTGAAATATACCATTGCATCATGCACATTAGATGAGGTTCCCCCCAAATACCCCACCTTCTTCTCCTTCCCTCCTCCCCTCCTCTCTCTCTCCTCTTCCCTTCTACTTTCTGGAATATAGTTATGTTTTACCATTTGTATGAATGTGTAGGTGCTTATATATTGATTTCATAGTAGTATTGAGTGCATTGGATACTTTCTTTTCCATTCTTGAGATACTTACTAAGAATAATATGTTCCAGCTCCATCCAGGTGAACATAAAAGATGTGAAGTCTCCATCTTTTTTATGACTGCTTAGTATTCTATGGTGTACATATATCACAATTTGTCAATACATTCATGGGTCGATGGGTGCTTGGGCTGTTTCCATGTCTTGGCAATTAGGAATTGGGATGCAATAAACATTTTGGTGCAAATGTCTTTGTTGTAATTTTTGATCATCTGAGAATATACCTAATAGAGGAATTGTAGGATCAAATAGTAGGTCTACTTTTAGTTCCTTGAGTAGTCTTCAAACTTCTTTCCAAAAAAGGTCGTATTAGCTTGCATTCCCACCAGCAGTGTAGAAGTGTTCCCTTCTCTCTACATCCACGCCCACATCTATAGTTTTGGGATTTTGTGATGTGGGCTAATCTTATTGGAGTTAGATGATATCGTGAAGTGGTTTTGATTTGCATTTCTCTAATGATTAAGGATGATGAGCATTTTTTCATGTGTTTGTAGGCCATGCACCTGTTTCCATCAGAGAAGTTTCTGTTCATGTCTCCTGCCCACACAGAAATGGGGTTATTTGTTCTTTTATTATTGATTAGTTTGAATTCTTTGTGGATTCTAGTTATCAGGTCTTTGTCGGAAGCATAACCTGCAAAAATCTTTTCCCATTTTGAGGGTTGTCTGTTTGCTTTACTTACTATGCTCTTGGCTGTGCAGAAGCTTTTTAGTTTGATCAGATCCCAGTAATGTATTTTTGGTGTGGCTTCAATTGCTTGGGGGTGGGGGGGTCCTCCTTGTAAAATATTCTGACAGGCTGATTTCTTAAAGTGCTTTCCCTGCACTCTCTTCTAGTATTTTTATAGTTTCATGTTTTAAGTTTAAATCTTTTATCCAGTGAGAATCCATTTCTGTTAATGGTGAAAGGTAGGGGTCCAGTTTCAGTCTTCTACAGGTTGCCAGGCAGTTCACCCAGCACCGTTTGTTAAATAGAAAGTCTTTCCCCCACTGAATATTTTTGATAGACTTGTCAAAGATCAAATAATGATAAGTAGCTGGTTTCATCTCTTGGTTCCCTATTCTGTTCCATAAATCTACCTCTCTGTTTTTGTGCCAGTACCATGCTGTTTTGATCACTATAGATTTATAGCATAGCCTCAAGTCTGGTAACATGGTACTTCCTGATTTGTTTTTATTTCTGAGTAATGTATTGGCTATTTGAGGTTTTTTATGATTCCATATAAAATGATGCACTATTTTTCAAGCTGTTTAAAGTATGACAATGGTGCTTTAATAGGGACTGCATTAAATCTGTAGATTACTTTGGTTAGTATGGGCATTTTAACAATGTTGATCCTTCCCAGCCACGAGCCTGGTTATGTTTTTCCATTTGTGGACGTCTTCAGCAATTTCTTTTCTTAGAGTTTCATAGTTCTCTCTTTTTTTCCCCCATCCCTCCATCTTTCTCTCTCTGTTCTCTCCTTCCCCCACCTCCACCATGACCTTAATTGTCATTAATTGTCCTCATATCAAAATTGAGTACATAAGATTCATGCTTCTCTTTTCTTGTGATGCTTTACTAAGAATAATGTCTTCCACTTCCATCCAGGTTAATATGAAGGATGTAAAGTCTCCATTTTTTTTAATGGCTGAATAGTATTCCATGGTATACATATACCACAGCTTGTTAATCCATTCCTGAGTGGTGGGCATTTAGGCTGTTTCCACATTTTGGTGATTGTAAATTGAGCTACAATAAACAGTCTAGTACAAGTGTCCTTATGACAAAAGGATTTTTTTCCTTCTGGGTAGAGGCCCAGTAATGGGATTGCAGGATCAAATGGGAGGTCTAGCTTGAGTGCTTTGAGGTTTCTCCATACTTCCTTCCAGAAAGGTTGTACTAGTTTGCAGTCCCACCAGCAGTGTAAAAGTGTTCCCTTCTCTCCACATCCACGCCAGCATCTGCAGTTTTGAGATTTTGTGATGTGGGCCATTCTCACTGGGGTTAGATGATATCTCAGGGTTGTTTTGATTTGCATTTCTCTAATATATAGAGATGATGAACATTTTTTCATGTGTTTGTTAACCATTCGTCTGTCATCTTTAGAGAAAGTTCTATTCATGTCTCTTGCCACTGATACATGGGATTGTTGGCTTTTTTCATGTGGATTAATTTGAGTTCTCTATAGATCCTAGTTATCAAGCTTTTGTCTGATTGAAAATATGCAAATATCCTTTCCCATTGTGTAGGTTGTCTATTTGCTTTCTATTTGCTTTGGTTGTTGTCTCCTTAGCTGTACAGAAGCTTTTCAGTTTAAGGAAGTCCCATTTGTTTATTTTTGTTGTTTCAATTGCCATGGCAGTCTTCTTCATGAAGTCTTTCCCCAGGCCAGTATCTTCCACTATTTTTCCTATGCTTTCTTTGAAGATTTTTATTGTTTCATGCCTTAAATTTAAGTCCTTTATCCATCTTGGATCAATTTTTGTGAGTTGGGAAAGGTGTGGGCCCAGTTTCAGTCTTTCTGTGTGAATATCAGTTTTCTGATTTCTATGTGAATATCCAATTTTCCCAACACCATTTATTGAATAGGGAGTCTTTCCCCCAAGGTATGATCTTGTTTGGTTTACTGAAGATTCAGTGGTTGTAAGATGTTAGTTTCATTGCCTGGTTTTCTATTTGATTCCAAATATCTATGTCTCTATTTTTGTGCCAGTACCATGCTGTCTTGACCACTATGGCTTTGTAGTACAGACTAAAATCTGGTATGCTGATGCCCCCAGCTTTATTTTTATTACCAAGAACTGCCTTAGCTATACGGGTTTTTTTTCTGGTTCCATACAAAATGCAGAATCATTTTTTCCAAATCTTGAAAGTATGATGTTGGTATATTAATAGGAATGGCATTGAATAGGTAGATTGCTTTGGGAAGTATATAGACATTTTTACAATGTTGATTCTTCCAATCCATGAGCATGGTATGTTTTTCCATTTGTTAATATCTTCTGCTATTTCCTTTCTGAAGATTTCATAATTTTCTTTATAGAGGTCCTTAACCTCCTTCGTTAGGTATATTCCTAGGTATTTCATTTTCTTTGAAACTATGGTGAAGGGAGTTGTGTCCTTAATTAGCTTCTCATCTTCACTGTTATTGGCGTATACAAAGGCTACTGACTTGTGGATTGATTTTATATCCTGAAACATTACTGTATTTTTTGATGACTTCTAGGAGTCTTGTGGTTGAGTCCTTAGGATTCTCTAAGTATAAGATCATGTCGTCAGCAAAGAGGATGACCTCCTCTGCTCCCATTTGGATTCCCTTTATTTCCTTGTCTTGTTTCTAATTGTATTGGCTAGAACTTCCAGCACTATGTTGAATAGTAAAGGTGACAGAGGACAACCTTGTCTGGTTCCAGTTCTAAGAGGAAAAGCTTTCAGTTTTACTCTATTCAGTAAAATATTAGCTGTGGGTTTGTCATAGATAGCTTCTATCAGTTTTAGAAATGTGACACCTATGCCTATACTCTTCAGTGTTCTAATTAGAAGAGGATGCTGGATTTTATTGAATGCTTTTTCTGCATCTATTGAGAGGATCTTATGATCTTTATTTTTGCCTCTGTTAATATGGTGGATAACGTTTATGGACTTGCGTATGTTAAACCAGCCTTGCATTCCTGGGATGAAACCTATTTGATCATGATGAATGCCTTTTTTGATGATAAGCTGTAATCTATTGGCTAGAATTTTTGCATCTATATTCGTGAGTGAGATTGGTCTGAAATTCTCCTTTTTGGTTGGGTCTTATCCTGGTTTTGGTATCAGGGTGATGTTTGCTTCATAGAACGTGTTGGGGAAGATTCCTTTCTCCTCAGTTTTTTGGAATATTTCTGCAGTACAGGAATAAGCTCTTCCTTGAAGGTTTGATAGAATTCTGGTGTGAAGCCATCTGGAGCAGGGCATTTGATTTTTTTTGTTGGAAGGTTTTTTATTGTTTCTTTAATCTCAGTGCTTGAAATTGGTCTGTTCAGGAGCTCCATTTCTTCCTGGTTAAGTCTAGGGAGAGGGTGTGATTCCAAATATTGATCCATTTCCTTCACATTGTCAAATTTCTCGGCATAGAGTTTCTGGTAGTATTCAGAGATGATGTGTTGTATCTCTGTGGGATCAGTTGTTATTTACCCTTTATCATTTCTGATTAAGGTTACTAGAGATTTTATTTTTCTATTTTTTGTTATTCTGGCCAAAGGTTTATCTATTTTATTTATTTTTTCAAAAAACCAACTGCCTGTTTCATTGATTTTCTGAATGATTCTTTTGTTTTCAATTTCATTGATCTTTGATTTGGTTTTTGATATTTCTTTTCTTCTACTGGGTTTAGGCTTAGATTGTTCTTCTTTTTCCAATTCCATAAGATGGCTTGTGAGTTTGTTGATGCGCTCTCTTTCTGTTTTTCAATTGTAGGCATCTGAAGCGATAAATTTTCCTCTCAAAAGTGCTTTTGCAGTGTCCCACAGGTTTTGGTAGCTTGTGTTGTCATTGTTGTTACGCTCAAGGAAGTTAATAATTTCCTGTTTTATTTCTTCCTGCACCCATCTGTTAGTCAACAGGTTGTTTAATTTCCATGCCTTTGTGTGGGGTTGAAGGTTTTTGTTAGAGTTGAGTTCCACTTTTTAGTGCCTTATGGTCTGAGAAGATACAAGGTAAAAATTCAATTCTTTTGATTCTGTTGATATTTGTTTTGTATCCCAGGATATGATCAATTTTGGAGAATATTCCATGGGGTGCTGAGAAGAATATTTCTTTGGGATGGAGTGTTCTATATGCGTCTATCATGCAAAGTTGTTCTAGGGTCTCATTTAAATCTCTTATATCTTTGTTTAATATCTGTTTAGAGGATCTGTCCACCTCTGTAAGAGGAGTGTTAAAGTTCCCTGTAATTGTGGTATTATCATATTGCTCAGACTGAGTAAGGTCTGTTTCAAGAATCTGGGAGCATTTAAATTGGGTGCATAAATATTTAGAATTGAAACGTCTTCTTGTTGTATTTTTTGCCTTGACCAATATAAAGTGACCATCTTTGTCTTTTTTGACTTTAGTTGCTTTACATCCACATGTATCTGAAAATAAGATTGTACTCGTCTTTTCTTCTGAATTCCATTTGCCTGAAAAATTGTCTTCCAGCCCTTGACTCAGAGTTTTCATTTGTCTTTTGAAGCCAGGTGTGTTTCTTGCTGACAGCAAATGGCTGGCTTGTGTTCTTTAATCCAATCAGCCAATCTATGTCTCTTCAGTGGGGAATTCAAGCCATTAACATTTATTGAGATAATTGATTAGTGTGGTAGTATTCTATTTACCTTAATTTGTGAGAGTCCATTGCTTAGTTTTATCTTTTGCATCTTGTGGAAGTTAGGTTCTGTCCTTTAATTTCTGAGTTCTTACTTTGCTGCTGATCCATTGTGGTGGTCAGTGTGCAGAACAGGTTGAAGTATTTCCTGTAGAGCTGGTCTTGTTGTGGCGAATTTCCTCAATGTTTGTATATCCATAAATGATTTGATTTCTCCGTCAATTTTAAAGCTTAGATTAGTATGGTATAGAATTCTGGCTGGAAATTGTTGTGTTTAAGCAGATTAAATGTAGATGACCATTGTCTTCTTGCTTGTAACATTTCATTGGAGAGGTCTGCAGTCACTCTGATGGATTTGCCCCTGTAGGTCAACTGGTGCTTACTCCTGGCAGCTTGCAGAATCTTTTCTTTTGTCTTGACTTTGGACAGGTTCATCACAATGTGTCTTGGAGAAGCTCGGTTATTGTTGAGGTGACCTGGGGTCCGCTATCCCTCTGAAAGCAGTGTGTCAGAATCTTTGGTGATATTTGGGAAATTTTCATTTATAATATTCTCTAGTATGGCTTCCATTCCTCTGGGGCATTCTTCTTCCCCTTCTGGGATTCCCATAACTCGTATGCTGGAACGCTTCATAAAGTCCCATAATTCTGACAGTGAACGTTCTGCTTTCTCTCTCTTGTTTTCTGCCTCTTTAACTATCTGAGTTATCCAAGTAGTTTGTCCTCTACCTCCGAAATTCTTTCTTCAGCATGGTCTAACCTGTTGCTGATACTTTCCATTGCATCTTTAAATTCCCTAATTGACTGCTTCAGTTCCTTCAGCTCCGCTATATCCCTTCTATATTCTTCATATCGTTCATTCTTATTTGATTGTATTTTTCGATTTCCTTTTGGTTATTTTCCACTTTATTAGCAATTTCCTTCATTGTTTCCATCATTTCCTTCATTGTTTTCATCATGTGTATTCTAAATTCCCTTTCTGTCATTCCTAACATTTCTTTATAGGTCGAATCCTCTACAGTAGTCCATTGGTCCCTTGGATGGTTGCTCTGGATTGGTTCTGTATGGGGTGCCAGGAATTTTCTGCTGATTCTTTCTCATGAGAGATTTCTTTTGTCTGTTTCCTTGCACTAAGTTTCCTTTCACTTCCTCTTGCTCTTTAAGTTCCCATGTTGTGGACTAAGGTTTCGATGAGTCCTTTTTGTACAGGACCAGAAGAATGAGAAGGTTGAAGAGCAAGAAGTGATAAAAAAAAGAAAAAGAAGGTATGTAAGAATGAAAAGAAAATAGAGAAGAGAGGGGATGGGTCAAAGGGAATATTGACAAAAATAAGAGAGTCACAGAAAGAGGGAGACAGGAGCAGTGTAGGTGTATAGTAGGGTTCTTTGACCCAACTTAAACAAAAACCCCAACCTCTGGGGGTACTGGGTTTGGTGGTTCCCTTGAGGTCAGCAGCTCTTTGCTAACCTGATCGGACACAGTACCTCACCTCCACCAAGTAGAGAGGAAAGACAAAAATGGTATAAATCAAATGAACACAAGCAAACAGAAACTTTACAGGATAAAATTGGGTGAAACATGAAATAATAGGGGTAGAAACACTAGCAAAAATGAAGTTCTAATTATTGAAAAAGGCAGCAATGGGAAATTGTATTTAAACTAGAAAAATGGAGAAAGGATAGAAAGAAAAAAGAAAGAAAAGAAAAAAATTCGTACAGAAGAGGTTGAAATTAGAAAACAAAATAACAACAAAACAAACAGAAAACAAATAAACAACAAAAAACCCAACCAAAAATGAAGCAGTACATATATATATCTTGTTGAATATTGTCTGGGCAACAGGTAGTCTTCTGGGGTATGAGATGTTAATCACAATGCTGATATGACTGGAGGTCTCCACTAATTTCTCAAACCCCATGGGGTGGAGACCCTAAATCTCTCCTCAGCCGTCTTAAAAGGCACTTTAAACTTCTAAACTTAAGCAGAAGTTAAGAAGGCACTTCTTCACTTCTTTAAAGGGCACTTTAAACTTCTAAGCTAAGCAGAAGCTTTCCCAGGAAAGTGCTTGTCACTGGGATCACTGCTGAAGTGGCTATCCACTTACACAGTGTGCTGAAACCGGTCTCACTCTTCCCCTGAGGGTTAAGGCTGTAAGGCAGCTCAGTCCCCTCCTTTAGGCTGCTTTGTCACTAGGTTACTAGCTCCCTCCTGATCCTTGCTCTGTGACCCTGAGAGCGGAGCTTGCCAGGGCAATTCTCTCACAATGGCTCCCTGTGGCCCACAGCCAAACACTATTAGCTCCATCTGGCTCAGCAGCTCAGTCTGGGGCGCTAGACAATGCTCAAAGTTTTCCACACTCCTGCTCAAGCTCTCCCCAAGGCAGTTCACCTGAGTGCCAAGTCCAACAACACCAAAACAGTTCATAGGTAAGGTCTTTCCAGTTTGCAGTCTCTCTGCTGCTGTACTTACAGCTGCTGGTGGGATTAGACTGATGGAACACACGCAACCACTTGTCAGTTTTCCACTGTTTTTGTCCTCCTCTTGAGGTCCATAAGTCTCTCTCTGACTCCTTGTGTCCTCAATGGGATGATTATAGGCAGATCCCACCAGCCAGAGATGCCTGGAGTCTTATCTCCCCAGACTCACAGTGCCTAGTTGCAGGGAAGCTGTTACTCGGCTGCCATCTTGCTCTCTCCCCCCATAGTTCTCTTTATAGAGATCTTTCATGTCCTTTGTTAGGTAAATTCCCAGATATTTCATCTTCTTTGGCACTACTGTAAAAAGGATAGAGTCCTTGAGTATATTTTCAGCTTGACTATTGTTAGCATTTATAAAAGCTACTGATTTGTAACTGTTGATTTTGTATCCTAAGACGCTGCTGTATTCCTTGATCACTTCTAAGAGTTTTATAGTTGAGTCCCTGGGATTTTCCACGAATAGGATCATATCATCGGCCAAAAGAGAGAGTTTCGTCTTTTCTGACCCTATTTGGATACCCTTCATTGCCTTCTCTTGCCTGATTGTGAGGGCTAAAACTTCCATTACTATGTTGAATAGCAGTGTAGACAGTGGGCATCCTTGACTTCTTCCTGATCTGAGTGGAAATGTTTTCAATTTTACAACATCCAATATAATATTGGGTATGGGTTTGCTATAGATGGCCTCTGTCAGTGTAAGAACTATTCCTTCTATGCCTATTTTCTGAAGTGTTCTGATCATGAATGGATTCTGGGATATTATCAAAAGCTTTTTCTACGTCAATTGAGAGAGTCATATGGTCTTTGTTTGTTTTTTTAATATCTTTATTTTTTATTTATTTTCTTTTTTTATTGTTAAGTCATAGCTGTGTACATTAGTGCAATCAAAGGGTACAATGTGCTGGTTTCATTTACAATCTGAAATATTCTCATCAAACTGTTCAACGTAGCCTTCGTGGCATTTTGTTAGTCACTGTATGTAGACATTTGTATTCTGCCTTTAGTAAGTTTCACCTGTACTGGTCTTTGTTTTTTATTTTGTTGAGGTGATGAATTATATTTATAGATTTGCATATATTGAACCAACCCTGTAACCCTGGAATAAAACCAACTTGATCATGGTGTATAATGTTTTGGTGTGTTGCTGAATTCTGTTTGCTAGGATCTTTGTTTTTTTTTTTTTTTTTTTGAGACAGAGCCTCAAGCTGTTGCCCTGTGTAGAGTGCTGTTGCATCACAGCTCACAGCAACCTCCAACTCCTGGGCTCAAGCAATTCTCCTGCCTCCACCTCCCAAGTAGCTGAGACTAGAGGTGTCCGCTACAATGCCTAGGTATTTTTTGGTTGCATCCACCATTGTTGTTCAGCAGGCCCTCTCTGGATTTGAACCCGCCATCTCAGGTGTATGTGGCTGGCGCTTTAGCTGCTTGAGCCATAGGCGCTGAGCCTGTTTGCTAGGATCTTATCGAATATTTTTGCATTGATATTCATTAATGATACTGGTCTATAATTTTATTTCTTTATTGGATCCTTTCCTGGTTTGGGGATCAGAGTGATATTTGCTTCATAGAAAGTGTTGGGAAGTATTCCTTCTTTTTCTATGCTTTGGTAGAGGTTGCATAATATAGGTACTAGTTCCTCTTGAAAGTTTTGATAGAATTCTTATGTGAAGTCATCTGATCCTGGACTTTTCTTTTGTGGGAGATTTCGTATTGCTGATGCTATAGGAAATATGCTATGCTGTTTCAGTGATTGATACAGGTCTATTCAAGATTTCTAATTCTTTCTGGTTGAGTGTAGGAAGGTAGTGTGCTTCCAGGTATTGGTCCATTTCCTTCAGATTTTCATATTTCTGGGAATAGAGTTTTTTTGTAGTAATCATTGAGGATTTTTGTTAATTTCTGAGGTGTGTGTTATTTCTCCTTTATTGATCTTTTCAAAAAACCAACTTTTTGTTTCGTTGATCTTCTGAATGATTCTTTTGTTCTGAATTTCATTTAATTCTGCCCTAATTTTGGTTATTACTTTTCTTCTGCCGGGTTTGGGGTTGGAATGTTCTTCCTTTTCTAGTTGCTTGAGATGATCCATTAGGTTCTTGGCTACCTCTCTTTCAGTTTTCTGGATGAAGGCTTGCAATGCTATCAATTTCCATCTTAGGATTGCCTTTACAGTATCCCACAGGTTTTGATAATTTTTGTCTTTGTTACTATTTTATTACATAAAGTTGGTGATTTCTGTCTTAATCTCATCTTTGTCCCACCTATCATTCAGCATATGATTATTTAGTTTCTATGACTTTGAGTATGAAGATTCCTGTTGCTGTTGAGTTCAACTTTTATTCCATGGTGGTGTGAGAAGATACAAGGAATAATTTCTTTTAAATTTGCTGAGGTTAGACTTATGTCCTGGGATATGATCAATTTTGGATGATGATCCATGGGCTAGGGAGAAGAATGTATATTCAGTTTTATTAGGATGAAATGTTGTGTAGAGGTCTGTTAAGTGCATTTGTTCTAGGGTCAGGTTTAAGTGTAACATTTCTTAGTTTAGTTTCTTCTTGGAGGATCTATCTAAAACTGTCAAAGGGGTGTTAAAATCACCAACTATTGTAGTCCAGGAAGATATCAAGTTGTTCATATCCATTAGGGCTTGTTTTATAAATGGAGGAGCATTCTGGTAGGGTGCATAAATGTTAATTATTGAAATCTCTTCATGTTGGGTGTTTCCCTTCACAAATATGTAGTGACCATCCTTATCTTTCTTTATCTTTGTTGATTTAAATAAAGCCAATTGTATCTGCAAATAAAATTGCAACCCTGCTTTTTTCTGGTTTCCATTTGCCTGTATTATAGATGTCCATTCCTTTACCCTGAGTCTATTTTTATGCTTTAAGGTAAGATGAGATTCTTGTATACAGCAGATATGCTGTCTGAGTTTATGTATCCAGTCAGTCAGCCAGTACCTCTTTAGAGGACAATTTATACTGTTCACATTAATTGAGAGAATTGATAAGCCTGGTTGTATTTTGGGTGTCATGTTTTTCGGATATCCAGTGGACATTTTTAATTTTTTCGCCACTGTGGAAGTTCGGTTTTGTTCAAAAATTTCTTAGTGAGTTCACTTTGGTGGTAAGCATTGTTCTGGTCGTTGTGGGGGATGGGTCTGAGAATATCCTGGAGAGCTGGTTTAGCTGGATACAGGATCCTGGGCTGAAAGTTATTTTGTTTTAGGAGATTGAAGGTCAATGACCATCCTCTTCTAGCTTGATATGTTTCGACTGAAGATCTGCAGTCATTCTGATATTTATCCCTTTGTAGGTTTTTTTTTTTTAAATATTTCTTATATGTATTTTTTGTAGAGACAGAGTTTCAGTCCATCACCCTTGGTAGAGTGCTATGGCATTACACAGCTCATGGCGACCTCCAACTCCTGGGTTCAGGCGATTCTTTTGCCTCAGCCTCCTGAGTAGCTGGGACTACAGGTGCCCACTGTAACGCCCGGCTACTTTTTTGTTGAGGTTGGCTGGGGCCAAGCCTGAACCTCCACCCTCAGTATATGGGGCTGGCGGCCTACCCACTGAGCCACAGGTGCCGCCCAGTGATGACTTTCTTATACCTGGCTGCTTGCAGAATTTTCTCCTTGGTCTTAACTTTGGCAAAGTTAATCACAATATCTTTAGGAGATGCTTTATTTGGATTGATTAGGGCTTGTTTTAAATTGAGGAGCATTCTGGTAGGGTGCATAAATGTTAATTATTGAAATCTCTTCATGTTGGGTGTTTCCCTTCACAAATATGTAGTGACCATCCTTATCTTTCTTTATCTTTGTTGATTTAAAGCCAATTGTATCTGCAAATAAAATTGCAACCTTGCTTTGCAATACATAAACTCCTGTCTGAGTTTATGTATCCCAGGCTTGCTGGGATTCCGAAACTGTCTACTCTCTGAATTTCTGTATCTCTTGCAATGGTTGGGAAGTTCTCCTCCATAATCTCTTGGAGTAGAGCATCAGTGCCTTTAGGACAATCCTCTTCTCCTTCGGGAATTTCTATAAGACGAATGTTTAATCTTTTGGAATGATCCCATAACTCTCTCAGGGAATGATCAGTTTTTGCTTTCCATTGTCTACTTCTTTGAGTGTTTGGGAATGTTCAAAAACTTTGTCTTCAGTTTCAGAGATTCTTTCTTCTGCCTGGTCACCTCTATTACTGAGGGATTCTACTGTATTTCGGAGCTCCTCAACTAACTTTTTCATTTCGTTGAGCTCTGCTATCTCTTTTCTCATTATGCCTTTATCTTTGGTGACTTTGTTTTTGAATTCATTAATTTCTTGAGTCAACTTTAGAACTACTCTTTGGGTTTCAATTTCTAACTTTTCTTCCATTCTATTTATCTTATTTGCTATCTATATTCTGAATTCTATTTCTGAGATTTTGGCCATTTGTTTATGCATGGCATCTTCAGTTGTATCTCCTTTGTCATTCCTCGGGAGGGGTTGATCTACCCTGGTTATTCATGTTGCCAGAGTTCTTCTGTTGGTTCCACATCATGTTTATTTTCCATTGTTTGGTTATTAGAGCTGGTAGGGTGAGATTGAATTGGGGGTCCCAGATAGTAGAGATAATCAGCCCCTTGCCAAAGCACTAGGCTTTGTAATTGTTGTTTAACTTCTACAACCTTACAAAGGCCCCTTTCAGGGGGCGGTGCCTGTGGCTCAGTGAGTATGGCACCAGCCCCATATACCGAGGGTGGCAGGTTCAAACCTGGCCCCAGCCAAACTGCGACAACACCAAAAAATAGCCAAGCATTGTGGCAGGTGCCTGTTTTTTGAAATTATCTTTTATTTTTGTTTATACAAGTTTTCTAGACTTTCTTCACTTCTTTTCATTTTTTTTTTTCCTTTTTATCCAACTGGGTAATTTCAAAAGACCATCTTAAAGTTCAGGGAATCTTTCTTCTTGCTTGATCAAGTCTGCTGTTGAAGCCCTTTGTTGAATTCTTTAGTGCAGTCAGTGTATTCTTCAGCTTCAGAATTTCTTTTGATTATTTTTTATATTTTTTATCTCTTTGTTGAATTCATTTTATTCTTATGTTTTTTGCCGGATTTTGTTAAATTATTTATGTGTGTTCTCTTGTAGTTTGCTGGATTTCTTTAAAGTAGTTATTTTGAATTCTTTGTGGACAGTATGTAGATCTATTTCTTTGGTGGGGCAGTTACTGAAAATACCTTGTGTTCTTTCATGGTGTCATGCTTCCTTCATTTTTCATGTTTCTTACATTCTTTTGTTGGACATATGTGCATTTGAGGAAGCAAGAAGCAGTCATCTCTTCTAGACTTTATGGATCGTCTTCAGTAAGGAAAGACCTTTACCTGCAGGGGTTGAGGTCATGAGTTACTGATTTGGAAGCCTGGAGGAGCATGATGTTGCGCCAGGGATAGTGGCATGTGGAGTGCCGATTAGGAGGGTGTGTGGGTTCAGGAATTAGGACTAGTATTATGGCTTGGGCAGCTGTTTCTCGGTGATGGAATTGGCTAGGGAGGGTTTTTGTGTCTGCATGGGCCTTTTGGGGCCCCAGCGTGCCTCTGGGTTCAGCAGCAGGCATGCTTGAGTAGGCAAGGGTCAGGGTTTGCTGTAGGTGTGTTCACATGCAGCACTGGAGGCCAGCTTTGTGGGGTAGGGCTCTCGAGCAGCAGGTGTGAAGCACTGGGAGTCAAGGTCTCTGTCAGGATCCAGGGCTAATTGCAAATGTGCGTACAGGTCACGCTAGGTCATGGGACTGGAATGCCTTCAGGGGTGATGGCTGGATCAGGTCTAGTCTTGGGGGGCAGCAGTGGCTTAGTCAGCTGTGTTCACATAGGCAAAGTGACTGCAGTGGCTATAGGTTTCCTCAGAGGTAAAATCTACTGTGGTCCTCCTTGGAGCAGGCTACTGGTGATTGTGTTGGCACCACCATTTAGCTGATACTGGTAGCCCCCACCTGCTTTGTTTCTAGTAATCTCCAGATATCTCATCTATGCCAGTCTTCCCAGAGATCTTGGAGGGAGTTATGAAACTGATGTAGGTCCTTTGGGACCTACTGAGCAGCTGGTTGGTTGCTCCTTTTCCATCTGAGGGCAATCCTGGACAGTCTTTCCTCCCAGTGTTTAACTATGTTGCCCTGAGGGGATCAGATGATGTGGGCAAAAGGGAGCTGTTCTAACCACACATTCTCTATTGTTGTTCTTGGGTGTTTTTTGTTTTTTTCTCTACTCTGTTGTACCTTCTTAACTGGATTCTTGAGCTCTCCTACAGCTATCTTCATTTGTGGATATCTGTCCAGTTGTTTTTGTGGTCAGTCATGAGGGCTGGGGTCTGTGTTCTGCCATTTTGCTGATGACATTCCTATTCTAGTATTGTCATAGATTTTACTTCTGCATATATATGTAAACCCCATGTTGTCTATCTTTTTTTTTTTTTTTTGAGGAGATTTAAATGATCTTTTGAGGAGATTTAAAACATTTTAAGTCTTTTCTGTTTATCCACATGGTGATAATGTAGGCTGCCCTTCATATCTTTGTGTACATCCAGATTTCCTTTTGACATCATTCTTCTTCTGCTTTTGAATTCCTGACTTTGTTTAACCTTGCTTGTGATGCAAGTCTGCTGGTAATGTATTTTTCAGCTTTTTGTATGGGTGAAATGTCTTTAGTTTGCCTTATTTTTGAAAGTTATTTTTGTTGGGTGTGGAATCTGAGATTGACCTTTGTTTTTCCTTCACTTTAAAAATATTGCTCCATATTTCAAATTGTGTATAAAACCAGCACATTGTACCCCATGATTGCATTAATGTATACAGCTATGATTTAATAAAAATATATATATTCCTCCATCATCTCAGTTGCATAGTCTTTGATAAGGAATCTTCTGTGATCTCTATTTTGTAATGTAATGTTTTTTCCTTTGGGCAGCTTTAAAATTTTTTCTTTTAAGCTGTTTGGTTATTATGTGCTTTGGTATAGTTTCCTTTAGATTTCCTGTTCTTTGAATTTATTGTGCTTCTGTGATCTGTAGATAGGTAATTTTCATAAAATTTAGAAGACTTTTAGCCATTATTTTTTCAAATAATTTTTCCCCCATCCCCTCTTTTCTCTTTCTTAGGGACTCTAATCAGATGTACATCAGCCATTTGAAATTAATTCACAGTTCACTAATATTCTGTTCATTTTTTTCTTTGTTTTACTGTCTGTATTTTATTTCTATTATTGCATCTTTAAATTTACTAATCTCTTCATCGTCATTGTCTAATCTTCCATTAATCCCATCTAGTATACTTTTCATACCTTACATGGTAATTTTCCTTTGTAGAAGGTCAATTTCATGTTTCATATCTTTCATGTCTCTTCTTCACAAGGTTGACCTTTCTCTAGCTTTTGAAATATGTATAAGTAATGTAGATTTTTAAAAAAGATAAAACAACAACAACAAAGTAATGTAGATATACTGACTGCTTTAATTCATCTGTCACCTGTGTCATTCTGGGTTGTGTCCCCCACCACAAGTGCGAGCTGTCACTCTCTGCTGATTCCTGCTCTGCGCAGCTCTCTCACCACTGCACCACCTCATGCTGTATTTCTTTAACTCTGAGAGGTGACTGAGCCCATCTCTGCTCTCGTCTTTAGGAGTAAACTGTGGCAATTGTGAGGCCTACCTTGTTTGTTTCTGGCCTCTCAGTGATCACTGTCCTTCACTGCCTCAAGTCCAGGGTCTTGAAAACTGTTATTTTGTATAATTTGTTCAGTTTTTCAGTTTATTCAGGCAGGAGGGAAAATATGGTCTCTTTTATTCCATCAGGGCTGGGTCCTGAAGTCAATAAGCATATTTCTAATTGATATAATTTAATAAAAATATACTTGCACAGTAAAACTAGTCAAAAGGCAAAGTCTTTGCTTTAGTCTCCCATCCCATCCCAAAAGTGGAACCTCACTTTAGTTTTTGAATGATTTTGTTTTTCAATGACTAAAACAATTAACAATAAGCCTGTTTACAGTAATCCTGTAATTAGTGATTACAGGATTAGGTTAAAAGTTATTATAGATTTTATTATTTAAATACCTTTTAAGTCACATTTATTTTTTGACACTGTCTAAGCTAAAATTATTTCAAAAGTCTAGTTTAGAGGAGGGAATTTGAAAACCTACTCAATATAAAATTAATAATTTGGCTGGGTATAGTGGCTCATTCATGTAACCCTAACACTGTGGGGGGCTGAGGTAGGTAGATTACTTCAGCTAAGGAGTTCAAGACTAGCAGGAGTAAGAGTGAGACCTTATCTCTACTAAAAATAGAAAACTAGCTGGGCGTTGTGGCACAGCCTATTTGGAAGGCTGAGGCAAGACGATCTCTTGAGCCCAAGAATTTGAGATTGCTGTGAGCTATGATGTTGCCACAGCACTCTAGGGTGTCTTCAGGTGACAGAGTGAAATTCTGTCTCAAAAAAAAATTTTGATAATTTAAATGAATCATTGTTTGAGTTCAGAGGGAGAAAAGAAGTATGTTAATCCTAATATTTCACCAAAGAACATTTAATCTATAAATCTGTTTTTATAACAAGATGTACATATTCTTTTTGGCAGCCTTACATTAAAACTATGGATATTCATGTCAGCTATTTGTGTCACATTGATAAAGTTACTTTAATAATCTCTTTATATGTCAAGCTTTATAAACTCTCTCAAACTACTACTTTTTTTTTTTTGAGACAAAGCCTCACTTTTTCGCCCTGGGTAGAGTGCTGAGGCATCACAGCTCACAGCAACCTCAAACTCTTGGGCTTAGGTGATTCTCTTGCCTCAGCCTCCCAAATAGCTGGGACTACAGGTGCCTGCCACAATACCCGGCTATTTTTTGTTGCAATTGTCATTGTTGTTTAGCTTGCCTGGCTGGGTTTGTCAAACTACTCCTTACTGCTTTAGGAACGTGAATATGCTTGCTAAAAGTAGAAGTTGCAAGAACATAAATTCTATTGAGTCATATTGTGGGTGGAGAAATGAACTCTTTCTTAAATTGACGGTTTACTCTGTATGTTAGTTCTGTTATAGGTACAAATAGAAAATTATTCAAGAAATTATGCATAAGACATTGTCAGTTGACTCCTAGTGGAGGAAGTTGATGTTGATACTTGTCATGAAGATTGTTTTATTGACAGATCAATGTGGCTTAGTTAGTAGTATTTTAAAATTTGTTTTCTTAATATCCTTTTACCTTTGTACAGATATGTAAGTTTTGAAGTTTATTTATATACTTTTAGAATAAGTATTAATTAAATTAAATCTTTAAGCATTGCTACTTTTTTTAAGTGTTGGGACTTTAAATTTAAAAATTATAATTCATAATTTAATTATTATCATGACAAAACTTGTCAAGCAGGATTTTAGAAAAGTACTTATTTACAGTTTCTTGCTGTCCAATCTTATAGAGTATTTTCAGAATTGAATTGTATGTTGGCAAGAATAATCTTTCAGTCAACATCCGTTAGATTTTTAAAAATATTAAATCAAATTTGAGAAAACAGTATCTTTAGTACTATGAGCTAATTTTTTTTTCTAGTTCTTCAGTGCACTGTGGCAACAGGCTCCTAGGTTTCTGTTTATGAAGTCAACCTAAAATTTCCTTGGAACAAAAACATGTCAAGATAGAGACTTTTGTTTGGTGTGTTGTCTGGGTGTTCCATATATGGGCTTGACCCTGACTCTCAAGATACCAAGTGGAGTCCACTGAGCAGTCCTCATGAAAGCACTTTCTCACGGTCCATACATGCCTTCCCTTCCTGTAGTGACTGTGTGCTTGTCCTCTGCCTTCACTCTGCTGTGGTGATGCTGTCGCAGCCAGACATGGGTTGTGTTCAGGGGGTGTGGATCACACATACCACATACAAGTAGTTTTCAAAGTGGAATTTGTGCACCCCCATGAAAATCACAACGTCACTGAACTGTGAAGAAAATATTAGAACTTATATTTATATTTATTGTTGTAGTTTTTAATATCTTTGTTAAAAAGATATGTATGTGATCAATAAATAGTACATATACAGTTTATAAATAAATACACATAGATTGGACATAGGTGCTCAAATTTTGTTTTTACTAATGGTACTATATGATCAAGAGCATCTGGGGTAGGGTTTTTATTCTGGGACCTATCAGTTCCTTCATGAGTTTGATGGTATACAAAATTGTGTGTATGTGTACACATGTGAATGTGTTTCTTGTGAGAAGATCCATAGCTCTCACCAGATTATCAAGGGACTGAGAAGGTGTGAGGAGCTCTCACCAAATTATCTTTAGCTCTAAAGATGAAATAAACTACTTATTTGGGATGTCTGGGCCCAAACCACTGAAGCTTGTTTTAGTAGGACTATATCTTATTTATGGATGACTTTCTAGGCTAAATTAAATGGTATTTTCTTTGTAAAATAAGGTATATAATTAGGTGTGTATTTCTTTTAACAAAGTAAAATTATGTAAGACTTTTGCTGAAGAATTGCAGCCCAGATGGTCATTTTCTCCGCCTGGCAGTATTGCTTGCTCTTTCAGTAGCTGGGTTTTAAGCTTTTTACAAAGGTGTTTTATTGTGTGTTTTCATTATTAAGTCTTCTAAAAGTGTTTTGTACATTGTTCTCTTTCAAATTCAAATACATTGCCCCTGGGTAGAAGTGACTACAGAAGAGCTACTTTTGGAATCTTGTGTGTTGTACTGTTTCTGTAGGAGGGTTTCCCAGTTGCCTCTTGTGGAGGCCATCTCTAGTGGACACTGGGATTGCTTTGGAGTGGGGGTGACAGTTAAGTTCAAAAGTAAACCACAGATAATGTGAAATTGAGTTTAGTCAAGGTTATTCATGAAATCACCTATAAAATGTACTATATAATTTTGTTTATACAGTCTTGTGGGCAGTTGTTATTATTATTATTTTTTATTTAGACAGAGTTTCATTGTGTCACCCTGGGTAGACTGCTGTGGTGTCACAGCTCACAGCAACAACAAACTCTTGGGCTCAAGCAATTTCCTTGCCTCAGCCTCCCTAGTAGCTGGGAGACAGGTTCCCTCCACAACACCAGCCCCGGAGCATGTGACTATTGCCCGGGAATCCAGCCAGTTGTTATTATTTCTTATAGCTCTTTGTAGTTTAAATTTTATATAGTCCCTAAGTAACTGTTCAATTGCTTCTCTGAAGAATGTTGACAATCTTATTGTCCCTTGACTGGTCACCTGAATGATGTAATTTACTTATCTATCATGTAAAAAAATCCCACCATTCACATATTTTTCCCAATAAGTATTGGACCTGGGACACAGTTCATTAAATACAATGACTATTTAAGCCATTTTAAAAAATAAGACATTTTAAATGTGTATAGGTGAATGTAAATAACTTCAATGGATAGATAATATCATTCTACCACATTTCCAGCTTTGCCCTTTTACTCTCCAGGCCTGTAGCACCAAATTCAGACTAATACTTTTTTTCAGGAAAGGAAATGATCCTATTTATTTTTTCATTTATGTAATAAATATTAAATATGTATAAGGGCATTGGGATTATAGGAGTGAAACAGAAAAATCCCTGTTCCTATAGAACTTACATTCTAGTGGGGAAAACAGGCAATAAGTAAGCCAAAAAGGGGGGAAATGGGTAATGTATGCGATGAAGAATCCTCATCAGAGCAGAGGACTGAGGAGGGTCCAGCCATTCCATGTAGAGGAATCGGAGGCCTCCTCTCCAAGGAGGTGGCATTTAAGCAGAGACCTGAATGAAGACAGGGGACAGACAGGACAGGCAGCTCACTGGGGCGGCAGGCCAGGTGTGAGAACTTGCTCAGTCACAGCTATCTGGTCTCCCCGCGTGCGTCTGCCCACCTCCCGCAGGAGTCGCGTTCTGCCCAACGACAAGGGGTGTCTCCTTATGGCCTGGTTGCTCATTACTTGTGCGTGACTGTGGCGCATGAGGGTGGGAGGTTAGGGCTGGCTTCAGGTTGCCCACACTAGATAAGAATTTTATATTTTAAACTGCAATTTATTCATTAGAGCCTCTCGCATAACAGAAATGAGAAAGTCCATGAAATTTGATCTGATTTGTACTTTATTTTATAACAAATTAAATATATCTTACTTGCTTTTATTAAGGGCTGTTTTATTTATTTTCAACAGGAATCACTAGATTTGATCTACTTGGAGACTTTGGAAGGTTTAATTGGCTGGGAAATTTCTATATTGTTTTATCCTACAATTTGCTCTTTGCAATCGTGACGACATTGTGCCTGGTCAGGAAATTCACCTCTGCTGTACGGGAAGAACTCTTCAAGGCACTGGGTAAGCCTCAGTTTTTTGAGTTTTTTTTTTTCTTTCCACCAATTAATAATTTTGATATTTGAGTTCGTTTAAAATCTTTAGCTATTTAGTTTTCCAAATGTGTGGAATCTTTGAGGTCAAATTCTTGATCTACCACTAATTGATTATAATTTTCTGTACAAAATGACTTCACTTCATTGAGCCTCAGCTTCCTCACACATCTGTAAAATAGTGATCCTACCTTCTTCCTTATTGGATTATTGTCGGTAGTAACTGCATAATTTTTGTGGGGCCTTAGAATAGTGCCTGGCACATCCTGAGAGCTCAGTAGCGTGAGTCCTGTCAATGCTGGTGGTGATCATGGTGGTGGTAAGGGAAGCACTGTGTTCAACACTTATTATTTATTTATTTATTTTTGTAGAGACAGAGTCTCACTGTACTGCCCTCGGGTAGAGTGCCGTGGCGTCACACAGCTCACAGCAACCTCTAACTCTTGGGCTTAAGCGATTCTCTTGCCTCAGCCTCCCAATCAGCTGGGACTACAGGCGCCCGCCACAATGCCCGGCTATTTTTTGGTTGCAGTTTGGCCGGGGCTGGGTTTGAACCCGCCACCCTCGGCATATGGGGCCGGCGCCCTACTCACTGAGCCACAGGCGCCGCCCCTCAACACTTATTTTTTGTGATACCTTTTAGTTAAACCTTCTTTTGAGGCTTGGATTTTATAAGTACACAGTCTGACAATTAAGTTTGTGAACTCATCTTAGGAAAAGTGCTACACACCTCTTTGCTGACTGTCACTGCGGCCACCTTTGACGCGCTGACACCCTTCAAGGCTCTTTTCTAGGATGACTTCATAAACGCAATTGTCACACCTTCATACAATGACAGCTCTGATGGCTATTCCAGAAAATGAGTTCCAGAATTGCCTTGAAGGGTGGACCAGGTGCTGGTGTTGGTGCCCAGCTTCCTAAAGGGAGTACTTAAAGGTGACCTAGAGCTGCTCAGCAACCAGGGATGTAGCACTTTTTCTGGGATGAGTTCACACACTTAATTGTCAGACCTCATATAAACCTGTAATTCTCTTCAGTAAGCCAAATGATAATTGAGGATAAAAATGCTCACACTGTTGGCACTGACAGGAGAGAGGGCATTTTGGTCCTGTATTCCACGAGTCACATATGTCCCAGCACTGGTCAGAGCTGGCAGGTCTGGCTGAAGGTATGTCTGACCTGTGAGTGCAGCTCATCTCTACATCAGTGCTCAACCCAGTTCAAGCTTCGTACTTTAAGAGACAAGGACGGTATAAACTCTCTCAGGTTTGGGGTATCCAATTTTATGCGAAAAGAAGAGAAGAGCTGTGATTTATTGTAAAAATTATAGAAAACGCTGACATTAGCTCATTTATCTGAGTGACACCATTTGAATGCTTAGCCTTGGTGTTGCTTGTGGCTTTTAGTTATTGCTTCAGGCCACATACTGATTGGTCTAATTTTCAGTTAGCAAACTATATGGGCAGCAGTAAAGCTTCACACATCACCAAGCTTTCCAACCTTAATGGTGACCTTTGAGAGGAAAATAAGATTTTAGATCATCTATCCATGTGTATTTTCCTTTGAATATGCCCTGTGAGGGGTGGCTGATGAAATAGTACCTGAAAGGGAACGTTCCATTTTATTTTTAGCTAAAGCGCCAGATGATTTATAGATTTTAATGCTTAAATTTCATAAAGTTGGCCAAATTTAAAACTGCAAGATGAAATGAGAATAAAACAGTCCTTTCAGTCAAATGTATAGAGAGTCAAAACTAAATATTTAGCCCAGTTGTAATACTAGCAAGATTACTCAGTCATAATCTTAGGTAAATTCCCATTTAAGTTTTTATTTTATTTTATTTTTATTTATTTATTTATTTATTTTTTATTGTTAAATCATAGCTGTGTACATTAGTGCAATCGCCTGTACCCATTCTAAGATGCACCATAGATGTGGCCCCACCCATTATTCTCCCTCCACCAAAACCTCCCCCCTCCCTTCCCCTTCCTTGGCCCTTTCCCCATAGTCTTGTGCTATAGTTGGGTTATAGTCTTCATGTGAAAGCTATAATTTAGCTTCATAGTGGCTGAGTACATTGGATACTTTTTCTTCCATTCCTGAGATACTTTGCTAAGAAGAGTATGTTCCAGCTCCATCCATATAAACATGAAAGAGGTAAAGTCTCCATCTTTCTTTAAGGCTGCATAATATTCCATGGTATACATGTACCACAATTTGCTAGTCCATTCGTGGGTCGATGGGCACTTGGGCTTCTTCCATGACTTAGCAATTATGAATTGGGCTTCAATAAACATTCTGGTACAGATGTCTTTGTTACATTGTGACTTTTGGTCTTCTGGTATAAACCTAGTAAAGGAATTATAGGATCGAAAGGTCTCTAAGTGTTCTCCAAAAGTCATTCCAGAAGGAACGTATTAGTGGGCATTCCCACCAGCAGTGTAGAAGTGTGCCCTTTCCTCCACATCCATGCCAACATTTCTGGTTTTGGGATTTTGTTATGTGGGCTACTCTTACTGGGGTTAGGTGATATCTCAGAGTAGTTTTGATTTGCATTTCTCTGATGATTAAGGATGATGAGCTTTTTTTCCTGTGTTTGTAGATCTTATGTCGGTCTTCTTTAGAGAAGTTTCTCTTCAAGTCCCTTGCCCACCCTGAGATGGGGTCACGTGTTCTTTTCTTGTTAATATGTTTGAGTTCTCTGTGGATTCTGGTAATTAGACCTTTATCGGAGGTATAACCTGCAAATATTTTCTCCCATTCTGAGGGCTGTCTGCTTGCTTTACTCACTATGTTCTTGGCTGTGCAGAAGCTTTTTAGTTTGTTCAGGTCCCAGTAGTGTATTTTTGATACTGCTTCAATTGCCTGGGGAGTCCTCCTCATAAAATATTCACTCAGGCCGATTCCTTCAAGAGTTTTCCCTGCACTTTCTTCAAGTATTTTTATAGTTTCATGTCTTAAGTTTAAATCTTTAATCCAGTGAGAGTCTATCTTAGTTAATGGTGAAAGGTGTGGGTCCAGTTTCAATCTTCTACAGGTTGCCAGCCAGTTCACCCAGCACCATTTGTTAAATGGGGAATCTTTTCCCCACTGAATGTTTTTAATTGGCTTGTCAAAGATCAGGTAATGGTAAGTAGCTGGATCCATCTCTTGGTTCTCTATTCTGTTCCAGACATCTACTTCTCTGCTTTTGTGCCAGTACCATGCTGTTTTGATCACTATGGATTTATAGTACAGTCTCAGGTCTGGTAACGTGATTCCTCCTGCTTTGTTTTTATTGCTCAGTAATGTTTTGGCTATCCGAGGTTTTTTCTGATTCCATATAAAACGAAGTATTATTTTTTCAAGATCTTTAAAGTATGACAATGGAGCGTTAATAGGAATTGCATTAAAATTACATATTGCTTTGGGCAGTATGGACATTTTAACAATGTTGATTCTTCCCAGCCATGAGCATGGTATGTTTTTCCATCTGTTAACATCTTCAGCTATTTCTTTTCTTAGAGTTTCATAGTTTTCTTTGTAGAGATCTTTCACGTCCTTTGTTAGGTATATTCCCAAATATTTCATCTTCTTTGGCACTACTGTGAAAGGAATAGAGTCCTTGACTGTTTGTTCGGCTTGGTTATTGTTGGTATATATAAAGGCTACAGATTTATGGGTGTTGATTTTGTAGCCTGAGACATTGCTATATTCCTTGATCACTTCTAAAAGTTTTGTAGTAGAATCCCTAGTGTTTTCCAGATATACGATCATATCATCTGCTAAGAGTGAAAGTTTGATCTCTCTGACCCTATGTGGATACCCTTGATTGCCTTTTCTTCCCTAATTGCAATGGCTAAAACTTCCATTATAATGTTAAAGAGCAATGGAGACAATGGGCAACCTTGCCTGGTTCCTGATCTAAGTGGAAATGATTTCAATTTAACTCCATTCAATACAATATTGGCCGTGGGTTTGCTGTAGATGGCCTGTATTAGTTTAAGAAATGTCCCTTCTATACCAATTTTCTTTTTTTTTTTTTAATTAATAAACTGGAATTTACTTTATAAATGCTAAACTAATTTCTCAAAAGGTAAGACAAGGCTTTTGATCAGCATCATAAATTATTACAAATAATAATAACTATTACAAAGAAATTTGAATATTTGTGTGACTAGCATATAGTAAAATATGTGGTCACTTGAAATCTTACAGTGAACTTTATACAGAAAAGGAATGTCTACATGTACATACTGAGAACTATTAGGGAGGGGGGCACTCATTTGGATCTGGGTATAATTTTTCACCTTGCAAATGATCAGTTTTTACATGATTAGATGAAAAGGATTTAGTGTTTTTTATAGAGTGAACATAGTCTAACATAGTCTGGCAGCTTTCAGAATTTTCTCCTTCATATTAACTTTAGTGAAATAGATTATGATGTGTCTGGGGGATGTCTTATTCGGGTTGAGTCATGCTGGAGTTCTGAAACTGTCTGCTATCTGAATTTCGGAATCTCTTGGCATGTCTGGAAAGTTCTCCTTCATAATCTCATGGAGAAGAGACTCTGTGCCTTGTGAAGCCACTTCGTCACTTTCGGGGATCCCTATAAGATGAATATTGGTTTTCTTCAAATTATCCGAGAGCTCTCTGAGAGAGTGGTCTGTTTTTGCTCTCCATTTCTCTTCTTCTTTGAGTGTTTGGGAGCGTTCGAAAGCTTTGTCTTCAATGTCACAAATCCTTTCTTCTGCTTGCTCCATTCTCTTACTGAGGGATTCTACTGTGTTTCTCAGATCTTTGAGGGATGCAACTTCTTGTCTCAATGTGTCGAACTCTTTGGTCATTTGGTCTTTGAATCCGTTGAATTCTTGAGATAACTTTTGGAATTCTAATTTGATCTTATTTGCTATCCAGATCCTGAATTCAATTTCTGACATCTCAGCTATCTGTTTGTGCATGGGGTCTTGTGCTGTTTCTGCCCCATTGATCCTTGGGGGAGTTGATCTACTCTGATTATTCCTATTGCCAGAGTTTTTCTGTTGATTTCGCCTCATGATTGTTTTTCACCGTTGCCTCTGGCTGTCCTCAGAGTTGGGGAGGTGTCTCTCCAAGATTAGACCCCAGCGGGATCACTCTATTGTTGCTGGATCTTTGTAGGGAGTGACCCTGTGTAGTTCCTCTGGGGCTGCTCTAGCTAGGGAGTTCTGGTTGTGGAAGCAGCTCCGGTTTGTGACACACCCAGATCCAGCAACAGGGCTGGGGGTGGAGTGCACATTTCTGGGAGTGCCAGGTGCCCAGTGACTTTGGCACAGAGAGCCCAAGGCTCCAGCAGTCTCTGGCCAGGAGAAGAGCTCTGCGCAGAGGCAGGGAGGGCTCCAAAGGTCACGCAGCTACCAGAGTCCCTGTCCAGATGAACGGGCTAGTTTGGAAGCTGGGAGGACACAGGAGGGAGAATGCAGGGTTGCGTGGCTCCCGCAGTTCCTGGTCAGGGAATCTGGAGGTCCAGTGGGTGCAGGTCACGGGTCGGTGGTCGTAAAGTGCCATTTAAATGAGATTGTTGCAAATGAATTGCGCTACGTTTAGCGTTTGAGTAGGGTATTTTGGATATCATTTTGCTAATAGTAAAATATAACTTAACCAGAGGCAAAATTTCTTAAATGTGTCAGTTCTTTGATAGTAAGAGGCAGTTGAATTATCAGAAATTATATAAAACTGGATTCTACTATATAGATTTACTTTTTTCCTGAAAGTTTTTTGCTATTCTTTTGAGTGGGGTAAGGGAGCAGTTTATACCTAGGGAGAGGTTCTCATTAAGTATATGCAATGTTTGAATGATCTGAGATGTTCAGTTGGATTTCACTGAGAGTTATAATTTGATTATAAGATGTAACTGTCTCCTTTTTATTTTCCTTCCTTTTTTGTAGACTTTTCCCCCTTTTCTACTACGTCCATTAATAATAATAGTACCCATTTCAGAGAATATCAGGCACAAGGTAAACACTCACAATTTAGCTATGGTGCTAAGGCAGGCAATTGTTTCTAGAGTTGTCTGCAGAAGGGAGATGTTATAACTTTTCAAAATGCACCCGGTTTTGATAGTAAACTCAAGAAGTCTACCCTGAAAGGGCGATTCTGTTTCAGTTCAGTCGATGGCTACCTCACTGACCCTCTCTTGACTTAGCCCCTTTTCGGAGAAGCTTTATTTTAGCGCACTCCCCTTTATTTTAGCGCACTCCCACCTCCCGCAACTCTGGCTTCCTGCTGTCATTCAGCAGTTTGGTTGTTCCTGGGAACAGAACCATTATTCATGTTAGATTGATTTCTTTTTTTCCTTCCCATTCAAACATCATAGAGAGGCTCAATTTTGTCTTTTATTTCACTAAGATATGCAGGTGATAGAAATTTTATAACTTGGAGTGCTGTGTTGGTTGAAGAGTGATACAAAACTGCCTAGTAGACAGGTAAATTAACCAACTAGAATTTTAGAGGAAAAATTTTTTCCAAGTAAGCGTTTGAGGTGTCAAGAAGGTCTGGGCCTTATGAAAATTACTTCCTCCCAATTTTTCCTGTAGATGTGCAGCTCATGTATAGTCATGTGCCACATGACAGTCTTTTGTCAGCTATGGACGGCAGCACTCCTTTTAGAGTGTAATGGAGCCAGAACATTCCTGTTGCCTAGTACGTAGCCACTGTAACATCACAGCACAGGGTATCACCTTTCTACGTGTTGATGTGCTCAGATACACAAATACTTAGCACTGTGTTCCAGGTGCCTACAGCATTCGGTCCAGTACCACACTGCGCATATCTGCAGCCTGGGGTAGTCGGCTTTGCCATACAGCCTAGAAAGGCGTGTAGAAGGGCGTGCTGGGTTGGTGTGGGATAGTTTGATATGCTAGAGTGGCTGTACCACCGAGGCTTGAGTAAGTAGACTGTGATGTGTCACGGTGCCAGGATTGCCTGACGATGACTTTCTCAGATTGCATCCCCACTGTTTCACAACACAACTGTATCCTTATGTTGTATTTCATCTTCATTAAAGTGCTTAGAGCCTTAGTACCACATAAAATCTTAAATTTTCTTCTACCTTTTCTTCCTGTATATCAGGTATGTTATATAAATAGTTGCTCTAGGATACAAAGGTAAATTTAAAAGAGAGTGATAATTTTTTATTCTGTGAAATACGTTTAAATAGTGAAAGATTAATTTGTTCTTTTGCCATTTTTTCTCGTTTATGGTAATTTTTTCATTGTTTCCTTTTTAGTTCCATATCACTATCATTCCTGTGTGGGCTTATTTTAAAATAAAAAAAATTCTGTCTCTGGTTAGGTTCCCTGGGAAGTGCACTTTCAATGGGAACAAGCTTGCCAGAAGGAGGTCTAGCAGAGGGACTGATGAACAAGAGGGGACTCTGCACACATGGGGGCGGCACCTCGCTGGCTGGCACCAGCAGCTTCGGCCAGCCCTGTGTGACGTTGTGCCTAACACATGACCCTTCTGAGCCTGACTGAACTGAGGAGAAGGGGACAGGCCTTTATACAATGCCTGTCTATCATTGGAGAAGGCTGTCATAGACAGAGAGATCTTGCTGTGGTGTCTTCCACTCAGGCCACCCCAGGGGAGTGTGCCAGTGGGAGGAAGAAGTCTTGCCTTCCTCCAGAGCCTCTGGCCAGTGCATCACAGCTTCCACAACAGAACCTGACACTCGGCTTTGTAACTCTCTTCCTCCCTTACTGCGCCCCTTTGCCCAGCTGCTCAACAATACATCATTTCTCATTATTTTCTTGATTTCTCTGCAGGGCTTCATAAACTTCACTTATCAAATACTTCAAGGGATCCAGAAGCAACCAAGCCTTCGGTAAATGGGCATCAGAAAGCACTGTGACACACAGATGGCCCGCTCTGCAATCAGGAGCCCCGAGACCTGCAGACTCACGACATTCCCGTCAGGCGTGGAAGCATTTTCATACTGACTTTGGCTCATACTTAGGATCCGGGCCTCTCAGCATTATTTTTTTCCATTAACTACTAAGAACTTGGCCAGTGCTACTCTTTCTTATTTTATAAAATTTAACTTTCTGATCCATCCCTTAATTTCTAGTTTAACGCAGATTCCTTAGAGATGTACTGAACAGTGCATCCTTTCATAGACACATTTGCTCACATTGGTAAATAGAATTATCCATCTGAAAAGTTTTTTTCAACTGATATGAAAATGCTAGAAAAGGCAAATTTTAGGACTTTCTAAAGATTGATTTAAATCCTATTACATACTTTATTCAGGATATAGAAGCCTACTTGAAAGACATCCTTGGTTCTAAGTAAAGGTTTTTTTCAGAAAATGCACTTTTCATAATTGATAGAAACTGCTTATAGATGTTATTATTGCCATAGGTACATTGGAAATGTAATGATTGCAAATTATATTTTTTATTTTCTTTAAAAAAAAACCCCAAAGTATAGTTTCTCATTTATGCTATAGAATGATATTGATTAGACTTTGAGCCCAGGAAAAAATACTAAATTCTTTTAAACCCTGAACTTTGGTAGAAAACCACGGAAATACCTTCTGCTATACAGTACAATAAGCTATGGTGGGAAGTATCATGTAGTCATGACAGTGTCTGTGAGTGTGAGTCTACAGTACCTCTCCTAACATAGTTGCCAGTGTTGAATACACTTGTAACTTAGATTTTGCCTTACAGGCTATATGTACACTCAGTTTTTTTAAAGCATTTTTCCAAATATCACTTAATTCTCTGTGCTTTTGTGATGCTCTTGAAAAATACTAGTGCTGAGTGATAGCAAACCCTCTTTTCCTATGTTCTTCAGGCTTTGGTTACTTTTATATGTGCCACTTTAAACTTCTAACTTATGAAATCACCCGTTTAACACTCAAAACCCACAGCATCAGCATCCATGATGTAAGAATAGTTTTGCAGTGTAATATCATCTGATAATCAGTTATTAAATTGTAAATAATTGTTGGGATGGTTTCTTGGCTTTGAGTCCACTGAATAAAGACTACGAACCCGTACTCTGTGTCACCTACTAGGGAGGAATAGTGAAAGTTTGCAAAGACAGGAGATAGGCCCACTTGAACATAACTCATATATAAATGTATATGTTCACATGCACTATGTGTATGGCAATAGATTGTCTGTGTCCAGACAAAAGTAAACATTTTTTTCAAATTGTTGAATTTAAAGTTGTTTTTTTTTTGGAGAAATTTATAAAAAACAGACTATCTATTTGACATCAAAAATTTCCACTTAGAACCAAAATAATAAGAAAACTTAATCTGTATATTTATAAATTTCATTGAGTATACTTTGCTTATGAGCTTTACATTTTTAAAAAATGCAGCTTGGTTTTAACATAAAAGAACATTCATTTTGTGATTCTCTGCAGCTCTCAGTAAATACCACCAGTCTACTATCAGTGAATTTCTAAACTTAAGCTCTCCATACTTAGAAAATGAATATAAGTCAACTGCTTTCTCATTTTACCATTAATTAGACCTGTTTAAACATTCATTGCAAGCTTTGATTTTTAGTGAAACTTGGAATCTGTACTTTCAGCAGACCAAGTCCAGGAGAGAACAGGAAAGCTACTAAATACGCATGTCCCTTTTAACTTACATCATTTCCAGGACACATCCAAAGAGTTTCTAGGTATTGTAAACGCATGAAATTTTTTCAGCAAAATATTAAACTTCTCAATGTCTCTCAACTTCTCGTTTATTTGAAAGTTTCTTTCCTTCAGAGGACTGGAGCCAGGTTTGGCTCAGTAAGGTTAGGGAAGTGAATTGTGAAGGGTTAAGGCCCTTGCTGGACATCCCCTCGCCACTGTTGAGACAGAAGAGGAGCATGCTGTGGAAGGACAGCTTCCAGCCCAGGGCCTCAGGCACCTTGCTGACAAACGCAGATGCCACGTGCTTGCTCTGCTGCAGGGTCACGGCCTGTCGAGGTTCCATTCCTGACACACGCGAATGAGCTGTTGCTGCTCTCTGATGGGTGCTGGAGGCTGCTTTGCACACAAGTCCAGAGGTGGGTGGGAGGCTACGGAGGCCAAGTGGGCTGGGTCCTGGGTAAGGACAGTCACTCTTAGGGGTCTTCACTATACTGCAACTGCTGTATGCTAGGGAAAGGCAGTCAGAGCCTGAAGACGGAGCTCCCCACATGCTCACAGATTAATTTCAGAGCTGCCATTTTATTTCCTATTGGATGGAGTTACACCAGTGACTCCCTTAAATCAAGAGGTCCTTTTATTCTCTCTTACCTTTAGTCTATTTTAAAAAGGCATTAGACACTATATATAGTCACAGAATTTCTTAAGGACACTTAGCAGAGTCTTATTAATTGGTTCTGTAATATTGAAATAAATTGTTTTATAATTAGACATTTTTCAGATTATGACATTTATATCCATTTTTACTGATTTTCCTAGATGTTTCTTAAATTTACTATTTACATAGCTTGACGTACATTCTGTGTAAAATGAGATGTTATGTGAAAATTGTACACACACTAATGTTAGCTCCTTAAACTGCTACACTGAGGTGCTTGCTGGTGGGTAAGAATGACACCTCTGCTGTTTCACCGCTCAGATGCATTTAAGGTGCTCACGCACCTGCTCTCGCAGCACAGCCGCTGGGTGCCTGTTCGGCTGTCCTGGTAGCCTCAGGAATGACTTCATCTGCCAGCGACACAGGTGTCCGTTGTTTATAAGCCCTCATGCTTGCTTTGTTGTTAGCCCAGAATTTGATGTATAAAGGCAGAATTAGTCTGTTTTTCCTTTAAATGTGAATGGAAATGCAGCACTGACATTTTAAACTTCAGAAAACCAGCATAATGCTACTTTAGAAGTAATACTTGGACACACTGGTAAATTATTTTTGTTTACAGATTGTTGTTTACATATTGTCTGTTAGTCTTGTTTGCTTCTTTGATATACTTTTAGTGTGACTTTTAAAATGTCTTAGAAATTAAAGTTTTACAAAAAGTGATTTCATATTTGGTTTATAAGCACTTATGTGTATGTGGGGAGGTTGGTTTTGGTTTCTTGAATCTTAAATTATCCTCGTGGCTAAACTACTTCCATTTCAACTTTATAAAGGGCAGTAATTATTCTGGTGAAATGTTGAATTGAGAAAGAAGTGGGTATTTTATTTCTCTTTTTGTTGCGGAGTTATTGGTGGATCAGTGTCTTGCAACTCAAAATAATAGCATCAATCAATAATTGAAAGTACGTATTTTCACTATTTTAATTATTTGAGTTATTTAGATTTGATTTCTCTAATTCTTCCATAGAAAGACTGAGCAGCACCTACCTGAGGTCTGGGCAGCTTAGCTCAGAGTTCTTGGAAGAGTAAATGCAGTTAGCACCTGGTTAACTCCTGACGGAAACCCGTGTGCCATAGTCAGCACCACATTTTACGTCGTAACTCAGCGCGTGCACCGGCATGGGCACACCTACTCACACAAGCAGAAACTCAGCAGGGCAGTTGCTGCATGTTCTGTATGCAGTGTATGCTGACATTTTCTATTTTTCATTGTTATTTTAAAAGAGACTAGACACAGACCACTGAACTATTCTCCGGCCTCCTTACGGATGATGAACTTCAGTGTGGAAAACAGCTCTAGATTGGGTCTGAAAGAAGAGCTAACACAAAGTCCTTACTACTTTGCAGAGACTTTTGAATATTCAGGTAAAATTCTCCGCTAACACTGAAAGCAAAAGCATTGGGTATGCAAATTACTGCACGAAATATAGTTAAAATCATTGGAGATTGCTGAAACTCATAAATATGGATTATAAAATTTACAAAGTAGGTGACTGACCCACATGTCTTGAAGTAGTATCTAATCTTTTAAGAAAAGTTATTGAACGTATTAACTGCCATATGAGTTGTGTTTAACTTAACGCTAGTTTTGAGTTTTGAGGGCCTTGTGAAGCATATGTAATTTATACATATCTTGACCTAATAAAAACGTGACTCCAAGGAAAAAAAGAAATTTTCTAGTGTGGAAGTCAACATTTTAATTTCCAATTCTATGCCATTCAATTAGGAAAAAGTTTTTTCAAGGTTGACTCTCATCAAATAGGAAATTCAGACCAAACCCAGTTATTCTCAGATGTGATGTTTCGATGTTATGCTCTTCTTTTTTTTTTTTTTTATTTATTTTTTTTATTTTTATTTTTTTATTAAATCATAACTGTATACAATGATATGATTATGGGGCATCATACACTCACTTCATAAGCCATTTGACACATTTTTATCACAGTGGTTAACATAGCCTTTCCGGCGTTATCTCAGTTACTGTGCCAAAACATTTACATTCACACCTGTGGTGCATATTACAGGGGTATTTGCGAAACTTGGTAAATGTAGGATGTTATGCTCTTCTAAAGGTCCTGAGGAGTCAAGTTTGTGAGTGTGGATTATGAACAACAGGGCAGCACCTGATGTTGGGAATAACTGAATAACTGCCGGAGACCAGAGTGATGCTGAAGTACATTTAGAGTCTGAATGTGAGCATGTGGAGGTTCAAATGTAGACTGTGAATCTGAGGATGAGCATTTTATCAGTTACTAAAAATATTTTAGTATTTTGTGACTATTGTAATGTTACTGAACAAGTGACACTTTAGAATCAAGGCTATTTGATTTCTAGCTATTGATGTTGACTATGCATCTTTCTTTTCACAGCATCTCACAGTTGTCCATAGTTTTTCTGTGGGGACTGCACAGCAGTCTTGGAATTAAATGGCGGAGGAAATATTGCCAGTAACCAGATGGGGCTCCTCTGCCTATGCCTTCCTGCCTGGAGTTTCCCATTACTGCCTCGCTGGTCACCCAGCTTTAATTCAGCCTGAAGAGTGATCCACTTTTCTTTTTCTTAGTCCTTACTGTGAAATCTCATCAAAGACCTCAAAGTGAGGGTGGTAAAAAGGAGCACAGGAAGGAGAGGGAGGGAGTGCTCTGTCCTCACAGGCACTCAGTCCTCGGGACCACCAGATGCAGGAGAAAGTAACAGACCTCCAGCTTACATGTGAAGAGTGGGACCCGTGGAGCTAAAGACATTCGCCCAAGTGGGTTGTAAATACAGGCCAGGCCGAGTCCAGTCTTGCCTCCTCCTTGTTTCAGGTTTTTGGAGTCTTGGTGACTCCCATCAGAGTTTCAAACACCAGATGATGAATCATTCATTGCTTGGACACTGTTTCTCTTCCAGTTGTCTTATGTACTGATGGGGCTTAAGAAAGTACACTTACCTGGCTTTCCTGTTTCTAGGCTTTATTATAAACTCAGGTAAATTTATGTTTGTCTTGCTTAAATGCAGCTAAACATTTAATTCAGATAAATAAGTGATTCTACAATGAGATGAATTTTGCATATGTGCCTTGCAAAAGGGAACACTCTAAAAGAATTCTAACAGCCAGCACTTACACAGTGCTCCCCTGTGCCAGGCACCATGCTGAGCCCCGTGTGTATGTTTGTGTGTGTTTAAATCAATTATCTCGAGCCTTACCTAGTGTTCATGACAACCCTGGGAAGTAGTCCTGTTACTTCCCTTTTGCAGATGAAGAAGCTAAAGCACAGAGAGGTGAATTAACATGCTTAGCAACCTGTAGGACACAGGATTCAAACCTGCGCAGCTGGCTTGCAAGGCCTACCCTTAACCACTTTCCAGATACTGCTTCTCAGATTTATTCTACTTACTAATTTCAACTCATAAGAAGAAAGCACCTATTTTCCTTCAGGATTTCCTCTGTGTGACTGGAAGAACAGGGTATCTTCAGTTCTTTGTGAACCAAAGAAACACATCAGGAGACCTAAAACTTGCTTTCAAATAATTATCTTCAGTGGTGCCTGATGAGGATGTGAACTGTTACGAGAACAATTGTGATGGAGTTTGGGCTTTTTTTTTTTTTTTTTTGGAGTTTGGGCTTTAAGAGTGTGGTTTGGTTGCTTTGAAGGAAAGAAAAGTGGTTTTGAAAAAGTTCTTAAAGATAATGGTCCGCTCAGCTTGTCACAGCTATTGGCCTTAGAGGTTTCTAGTGGTCTCGGGTTTTCTGCTTTGGGGAAAGGTTTGGACTTAGTCACCTCCAGCCATTGTGTAGAGTACAGGCTTGGAAGTGGCAAACCTTACTCATAGCTCTGCTAGCAAACCAGAGGGGACCCTGACCAGGGGCTGGCTCAGCTTCCTGTGCACCAGTTTCCTCTGCATTTCCTCATTCAGGTCCTTGTGTGTTATATGAGGACAGTACCAGGGCTTTTGGCAAAGCATAATTACTTGTAGCAAACCAGTAATGGGAGGAAAAAGTCATGTCTCTATGCCGTGTCACAGAAGACAGGTGATTTTCTGTCTGTGTGAATTGTGCATGTGTCCCTCATTGTGAACATAGCTTGACCTTGACCTTTCTCCCTGTGCCATAGACCCAGCACAGGGCCTGGAACGTTAGGACTTGGGTAAGTGTTAACTGTTATTTTTAACAATTTAAATAACTTCACTTATTTATTTATTTATTTATTTTTATCGTTTGGGGATTCATTAAGGGTACACAGAAGCAGGTTACATTAATTGCTTCTGTTAAGGACACTCTTATATTTGTGTCCTGCTTCCAAAAGGTGAGCCCTATCCCTTGACCCCCCCCCAGGCCCTCCCTCCTTCCCTTTCTCAGCTCTCCCCGTCCCCCACCCCCCACTGTGTACTAGGACCTTAATGGTCCTCATATCAGAATTAAGTACATAGGGTTCTTATTTCTCCATTCTTGTGATGCTTTACTAAGGATAATGTGTTCCACATCCATCCAGGTTAATACAAAGGATGTAAACCTCTGTCTTTTTTTGTTGTTGTTGTTGTTGTTGTTGTTGCAGTTTTGGCCGGGGCTGGGTTTGAACCTGCCATTCTCGGCATATGGGACTGGCGCCCTACTCACTGAGCCACAGGCGCCGCCCCCCTTTTTTTCTTTTTTTTTTTGCAGTTTTTGGCCAAGGCCGGGTTTGAACCCAACACCTCCAGTATATGGGGCCAGCGCCCTACTCCTTGAGCCACAGGAGCCGCCCAGTCTCCGTCTTTTTTAATGGTTGAGTAGTATCCCATGGTATACAAATATCACAGCTTGTTAATCCATTCTTGAGTTGGTGGGTATTTGGCTGTTTCCACATTTTGGCAATTGTAAATTGAGCTGCAATAAATAGTCTAGTACAAGTGTCCTTGTGATAAAAGGATTTTTTTCCTTTTGGGTAGATGGTCAGCAGTGGGATTGCAGGATCAAATGGGAGGTCTAGCTTGAGTTCTCTGAGGGTTCTCCACACTGCCTTCCAAAAAGGTGGTATTATTTTGCAGTCCCACCAGCAGTGTGAAAGTGTTCCTTTCTCTCATTCTGCAGTTTTGAGACTTTGTGATGTGGCCATTCTCACTGGGGTTAGATAGTATCTCAGGGTGGTTTTGATTTGCATTTCTCTAATTATTAGGGATGATGAGCATTTTTTCATATGTTTGTTAGCCATTCATCTGTCTTCTTTAGAGGAGGTTCTATTCATCTCTCTTGCCCAGTGATCTAAGGGATTGTTGGCTTTTTTTTATTTTATTACTTTGAGTTCTTTGTAGATCCTAATTATCAAGCTTTTGTCTGAATCAAAATGTGCAAATTATCCCTTTCCTATGTGTAGGTCGTGTGTAGGATGTTTGGTCGTGTGTTTCTTTTGGTCGTTGTCGCCTTAGCTGTACAGAAGCTTTCCAGTTTTATTAAGTCCCATTTGTTTATTTTTATTGTTGCAATTGCCATTGGAGTCTTTCTCATAAAGCCCTTCCTCAGGCCAACAGCTTCCAGTGTTTCCCCCACACTTTCTTTGAGGATTTTAATTGTTCCATGTCTTAGATTTAGGTCTTTTATCCATCTTGAATCAATTTTTGTGAGTGGAGAAAGGTGCAGGTCCAGTTTCAGTCTTTTACATGTGGAAATCCAGTCCTCCCAGCACCATTTATTGAGTAGGGATTCTTTCCCCCAGGGTATGTTCTTGTTTGTTTTATCAAAGATTAGGTGGCTATAAGATGTTTGGTTCATTTCCTGGTTTTCTATTTGGTTCCAAATGTCTATGTCTCTATTTTTGTGCCAATACCATGCTGTTTTGATCACTGTGGCCTTGTAGTACAGCCTAAAGTCTGGTAGGCTGATACCCCCGGCTTTGATTATTTTATTGTTAAGAGTTTGCCTTGACTACATGGGGTTTTTTTTTGGTTCCATACAAAATGAAGAATTATTTTTTCCAAGTCTTGAAAGTATGATGTTGGTATTTTAATAGGGATAGCATTGAATCTGTAGATTGATTTGGGAAGTATAGACATTTTAACAATGTTGATTCTTCCCAGCCATGAGCATAACTTCACATTTTTAGGCATTGTCACAATTAGTTGTAGCAGAGCCTATGAAGAACAAGTTAAAAATTTTTTGAAATTTGTTGTATAGAAATAACTGTGGCTGGTTCCTTAGGAGTCATACAGCATCTGTGTAGTTCACATAGGATTTTCCACATGAGTCCTCAGTTATACTTGTAGAAACTTCATTTTCTATAATTTCCTAAAACCATAGTTTCTTAAACTGCAGTGAGGATTTGGGATTGATGTTGGCTATGTTAAAAAGCTGTGATAAGCAATAACACATTTTTGAGTCTCAATTTACATCTTTTTTTTTTTTTTTTTTGAGACAAGTTCTGCTCTGTCACCTGGGCTAGAATGTGGTGACATCATCATAGCTCACTGCAGCCTCAAACTCCTGGGTTCAAGGGATCCTCCTGCCTCAGCCTCCCAAGTAGTGGGGTCTACAGGCTCCTGCCACTGTGCTGGGCCAATTTTTCTATTTTTAAAGACGGGGGTCTTGTTCTTTCTCATGCTGGTCTTGAACTCCTGAGCTCAAGGGATTCTCCTGCTTTGGCCTCCCAAAATACTGGGATTACAAGCATGAGCCACCATGTCCAGACCTTTCATCATGTTTTATTTGGTTAAGTTTGAAAGTCTAGATGTGTCAAACATTAATTATAGTTTTCTTATGTATCTCTGTCCTTGATTATCAGGCAAGTTTAACTCTATAAAAGGCTGTAATAATGGGTCATCAGAATGTTTCGCCTGATTTGTCTTATTTAATTCTCATGTCTCTGCATTACTGGTGTGTGTCATGTGCCATGTAACCCCGTGCGGTTTCCAGAGCATCACATTGTACGCGTGTGTGACATGCTCTGTTCACGGACCCCTCTCCCTCCCTTTCCATGGACACATGTGTGTGACATGCTCTGTTCACGGACCCCTCTCCCTCCCTTTCCATGGACACACGTGTGTGACATGCTCTGTTCACAGACCCCTCCCCCTCCCTTTCCATGGACATGCGTGTGTGACATGCTCTGTTCACAGACCCCTCCCCCTCTCTTTCCCCAGGCATAGCCTCACGTCACTGTACTGTGTGGCTTTATAGTATTCTGGTGGGGCTTCCTGTGGGCAAGGGCAGTTCCTCTTGTATTCAGGCTGTGGGGTCAGGTCTCTGTTACCAGTGCTGGGATGCAATTCTCCTTGACTCTTAATCAGCTTTATTTTTTTTCCAAATGGCTAGCCAGTTATGGTAATGCCATATACTAAACACTGGGTGTTTAAATGCCTTTTTCATGAACTAAATGCCCATAAAAGTTGAGCTTATTTCTAACTCCTACATCTTGAACCTCTCATTAGCACAGATTATAAAGTGATTTTGAAGAATATTCTCTTTTAGGGTACCAAACACTGACTTTGTGTTTTGAATGTGACTACTTAGACTTACTCTTGATTTTATGGAGCTCTCTTGGTAGTGACTTAGTCTCCTTTGCCTGGAAAAGTCCAGGTACTATAATGACTTTACTGTTAATATATACATGGTTTATAACTTGGAAGATATGTTCTTTTAGACAGATTAGCATGTACATTGACGAAGTTCATTCTTACAAAATGTCCCAGGGACAATGGTAAACTTTGAATGAGGTCTGTAAATTAGTCAGCAGTATTGTATCAATGCTCATTTCTGGTTTAGGTAATTGTTACTGTGATTGTGTTAACATGAAGAGAAGCTGGGTTTTGTGTATATGAGAATCATGTACTGTTTTCAACATGTTTTATAAGTTAAATTATTTCAAAATCTCAGAGGCATTGTATAACAAAACCCCTTAATTTGTGCTCTCTTGTATTTATCAGAACTCCTTGGTTGCAGATACAAGAAACCAAATTCATAAAGCTCGTGGAACATATCTGGGTCTGATTCAGTTTAGACCAACCCCAGGTCAGCTTACACTAGATAAACAACCTCATTTAACAGACAAGAAAGAAACACTTGTTTTTTCCTTCCTTCTTTCTTTTTTTTTTTTTTTGCAGTTTGGTTGGGACTGCGTTTGATCCTGCCACCCTCGGTATATGGGGCCAGCGCCCTACTCACTGAGTCACAGGCACCACCTGAAACACTTGTTTTTATAAGCATTATTAAGGAAATAGAACTGGGAAAATTATGTTCTCTGATCAAATGAAACAAAAAGATCACTAATAAAAATAGCAATAAAATATCCAACCACCTGGAAATGTAATATATATATATATTTATTTTTATTTTTTATTTCTTTAGACAGTCTCAAGCTGTCACCCTGGGTAGAGTGCTGTGGTGTCACAGCTTACAGCAACCTCAAACTCTTGGGCTTAAGCGATTCTCTTGCCTCAGCCTCCCAAGTAGCTGAGACTACAGGCGCCCGTCACAACACCCAGCTATTTTTTGGTTATAGTTGTCATAGTTGTTTGGCAGGCCCAGGCTGGATTCGAACCCACCAGCTCTGGTGTATGTGGCCAGTGCCTTAGCCGCTTGAGCTACAGGCGCCGAGCCTCTATTTTTGTTTTTCATTTATTTTTTTGAGACAGAGCCTCTCACTCTGTTGGCCCAGGCTAGAGTGTTGTGGCGTCACAGCTCATAGTAACCTCTTGCCTTAGCTTTCAGAGTGGCTGAACTACAGGCGTGTGTGATGATGCCTGGGTATTTTTCTCTTTAATAGAGATGGGTTCTTGCTCTTGCTGAGGCCAGCCAGAGTTCAGGCAATCCACCCACCTCAGCCTCCCAGAGTGCTAAGATTGCCTGGCCATGGTTTTCTGTATGTATAAACTAAAACATTGCTATATATTGCTTATTGCTATAAGTCATTAAAATTTGATGTAACATTTTTCTCATGTTGAATACCATTGAGTATTTTATTTTTATATTTTGGGTTTACATGTTCAAAGGGTTTAACTACAATAGTAATTTATTACATAGAAACACAGCAATTATTACAAAATAAATGTTAGGAATAGGCTTTAAGATACTTTAAGTATTAATGGAAAACATTTAGAACTTATTTAAAGAGTATTTTTAGTTTATTAGCTTGTTGGTCAGACACTAGCTATATTTTCACTAACCTCAATTTTTTTAAGTGATTTTTAAGTAAGCTCATTTTTTTTGGCCATTCCTCATTTATATCTAGTGATTAAACTCATGAATTTGATACTTTTATAAACTAAAGACTAAAGCTAGATGATTTGTCAGATTTCCTATGTGCAACTACCAAGAGTTTATTTCACTAGAGACCAGATTACACTGTACTATTTAACCCCAACTCATGCAGTTCATCCAAAATTAATGTCAACTTTTTTTCTCAGAATTATATAACTTTTCCTGAATATAAATTCAACAGTTAAGAATTTTCTTCTGGTAGCAAGAGCGGCAGAGAGGACAAGTGTGGAAAGAAGCACTGTCTCCCGAGGAGAACTCCTCCAAAGCCAGGAGACACGTGTGGTGGAACATGTGTGAGCAGGACAGCAGGACCGTCTCCCGAGGCCGCTGCCACACCCCCATAGATGCCTGGCTGAGAGAGAGGGGGGTGAGGCAGATGGAGCACTCGGAGGCCTCCCGGTGAAGAGCCTGCAAGGCAGAGAAGAAATGTCTTGTTACGGGATGAGTTCCATTATGATAGAAAGCTACTTCCATGAGAATTATGTGCCAAGAGATGTATATGGGTTTCCTATAAGCGAAGGAGGTTCACTCCATGTTAAAATAACATTGATTGGAATTCTAGGAAGATAGCAGACTAGTAGCAACCCTCAGCAGAGGTTCCAGACCAGAGGGAGAAAAACTAGACAGAATGAGACTCTATGAAGCCAAAGGTGGGGAGCTGAGCCAAGAAAGAAGTTTGGCAAGCTGTGATTCCAAGGACGAGCATTCAAGTAAACAAATTACAGATACAAAGCCTATTGACTAGAGGACAGGAGACCCCTTCCCCAAGCGGGAGGCCTGTTAATGGGGTCTCAGTGAGCGAGCAGGGGACAAAAGCTCTCGTTTTACCTCACTGGAGAGAGCTGCTGAACACCAGGTGGCTTTCTCCATTGAGGTCACACTTGTGAACATAGACACCACCCCGCCTGGCATAAAATTGAACAAATATTTCCCCCCACAATTCTGAATTCCCAGTCCACCCTTCCCCCACTGCATGGCAGTCTGAAGTTCTGCCCTCTGCAGAGCGCAGAGTGTTTGGTCTTTTCCTCAGAGATCTGGGCATAGTGTGGACTGCCAAACATCAGGACTGAATCTGTGACTAGTGGGGAAGAAAGAGGGTGTAGGAAGAAAGGTACACTTGGCAGGAGAAGGAGCAGTCCCTTGGTTATGACTTTGTCCAGCCAGTGGTGGTATTAACCCTCAGTTCTGGCTGTGTCTGGTGGGAGGGGGTGCAGGACCCCCAGCTGTGACGGTGCTGGCAAGTAGGAGAGTGGTTGTCCTGTGTGAACTGAGTTTGGTGGGTGGGGCTGGTCCCCGGATCCAACTGGGCTAGAGAGCAGAGGCTAGCTGGGTATGGACTGAGAATGGGGGTGAGGGGGTGTGGTCCCTTGACTCCAACTGGGCCGAACAGAGGCTTGGAGGGTGTGGACTGAGACTGATGGGTGGGGTTGTGGTCCCCTGACTCTAACAGAGCCAGGGAGCAGAGGTTTGCTGGGTGTGGACTGAGACCAGAGGGCAGGGGTGTGATCAAAGAAGTGGGCGCCAGTGTGGACTGAGTGGCAGGTGGGGGCGTGGACCCCTGGCTCCAAGTAAACTGTTGGAGACCCTTGTATCCCTCTCTGTTGAGCAGGGTTTGTACTGCCCGAAACAATTTGATTGGAATTTGCATCTGGGGCTGTCCACCTGGGGACCCTCTGAGGTTGACCTTTGAAGTTCTGTAGTGGAAAAGAACTAAATGTTGGGGGCTGGGCACCCCAGCTGTCTGTATCTCTCCATAGCCAAGATTTAAACCTACCTACCTAATACCATGGCTTCTTAGGATAGGATAGAGGTTGGCTGATTTCTGAACAGAGCCAGCTTGTGCTGTCTCACCAAATAGGTCCTCAGAGTCTCCAGCGAGAACACTGACAGGGGCCTTTGAAGAGTTGTAGGGGGTAAGCCACAATTACAAAGCCTAGCACTTTGGTAAGGGTCTGATTAACTCTACTACCTAGTCCCCCAATTCAACCTCACCCTACCAGTTCTAATAACCAAACAATGGAAAATAAACATGAGGTGGAACCAACGGAGAAACTCTGGCAACATGAAAAACCAAAGTAAATCACCCCATCCCAAGGACAATAAAGGAGATACAACTGAAGATGCCATGCACAGACAGATGTCTGAAATGTCAGAAACAGAATTCAGAATATGGATTGCAAATAAGATAAATAGAATGGAAGAAAAGTTGGAAATTGAAATCCAAAGAGTAGTTCTAAAGTTGTCTCAAGAAATTAACATATTCAAAGACAAAGTCACCAAAAATATGGGCATAATGAGAAAAGAGACAGCAGAGCTCAAGGAAATGAAAACGTTATTCGACGAGCTCCAAAATACAGTAGAATCCCTCAGTAACAGAGTTGACCAGGCAGAAGAAAGGATCTCTGAAATTGAAGACAAAGCTTTTGAACATTCTCAAATGCTCAGAGGCAGACAAATGGAGAGCAAAAACTGATCATTCCCTAAGAGAGTTGTGTGATCACTCCAAAAGATCAAATATTTGTCTTATAGGAACTACTGAAGGAGAAGAGGATGGTCCTAAAGGCATTGATGCTCTACTCCAAGAGATTATGCATAGAGGAGAATTTCCCAAGCATTGCAAGAGATACAGAAATTCAAATCGTAGACAGTCTCAGAACCCCAGCAAGCCTCAATCCAAATAAAGCATCCCCTAGACACATTGTTATTAACTTTGCCAAAGTTAAGACAAAGGAGAAAATTCTGCAAGCAGCCAGATGTAAGAAAAGCATCAACTACAAAGGGAGAAATACCAGAATGACTGCAGATCTCTCAGCCGAAACGTTTCAAGCCCGAAGAAGATGGTCATTGACCTTCAATCTCCTAAAACAAAATAACTTTCATCCCAGGATACTGTATCCAGCTAAACCAGCTCTCCAGGATATTCTCAGACCCATCCTCCACAATGACCAGCACAATGCTCTACCACCAAAGGCGAAAGGATTAAAAATGTCCACTGGACATCCGAAAAACATGACACCCTAAACACAACCATGCTTATCAATTCTCTCAATTAATGTAAATGGTTTATATTGCCCTCTAAAGAGGCACAGGTTGGCTGACTGGATACATAAACTCAGACAGGATATCTGCTGCATACAAGATATCTGCTGCTCATCTTACCTTAAAGGATAAAAATAGACTCAGGGTGAAGGGATGGACATCTATAATACAGGCAAATGGAAACCAGAAAAAAAGCAGGGTTGCAATTTTATTTGCAGATACAATTGGCTTTAAATCAACAAAGATAAAGATAAGGAAGGTCACTACATGTTTGTCAAGGGAAATACCCAACATGAAGAGATTTCTATAATTAATATTTATGCACCCTACCAGAATGCTCCTCAATTTAATGGATATGAATAACTTGATATCTTCCTGCACTATAATAATTAGAGATTTTTTTTTTTTATTGTTGGGGATTCATTGAGGGTACAATAAGCCAGGTTACACTGATTGCAATTGTTAGGTAAAGTCCCTCTTGCAATCATGTCTTGCCCCCATAAAGTGTGACACACACACCAAGATAGTTAGAGATTTTTAACACCCCTTTGACAGTTTTGGATAGATTCTCCAAGAAGAAACTAAACTAAGAAATATTAGACTTAAACCTGACCCTAGAACAAATGGACTTAACAGACCTCTACAGAACATTTCATCCTAATAAAACTGAATATATATTCTTCTCATCAGCCCACAGATCATCCTCCAACATCGATCATATCTGAGGACACAAGTCTAACCTCAGCAAATTTAAAAGAATAGAAATTATTCCTTGTATCTTCTCGGACCACCATGGAATAAAAGTTGAACTCAACAGCAAAAGGAATCTTCATACTCAAAGTCATGAAAACTAAATAATCATATGCTGAAAGATAGGTGGGTCAAGGACAAGATTAAAAAGGAAATAACCAAATTTATGGAATGAAGTGATAATGAAGACACAAATTATCAAAACCATGGGATACTGCAAAGGCAGTGCTAAGAGAAATTTATAGCCTTGGAAGCCCTCATCAGGAAAACAGAAAGAGAGGAAGACAACAAGTTATTGGGTCATCTCAAGCAACTGGAAAAGGAAGAACCCCAAACCCAGCAGAAGAAAAGAAATAACCAAAATTAGGGCAAAACTAAAATGAAATTGAAAACAAAAGAACCAATCAGAAGATCAATAAAACAAAAAGTTGTTTTTTTGAAAAGATTAATAAAATTGATAAACCTTTGGCTAACCTAACCAGAAAAAGAAAAGTAAAACCTTTAATATCATCTTTCAGAAACAATAAAGGAGAAATAACAACAGACACCCCAGAAATTAAAAAAAAATCCTCAATGATAGCTGGGTGGTGTGGCAGGCACCTATAGTCCCAGCTACTCGGGAGGTTGAGGCAAGAGAATCACCTAAGCCCCGGAGTTGGAGGTTGCTGTGAGCAGTGATAACTACAAAGAACTCTATTCCCAGAACTATGAAAATCTGAAGGAAATAGACCAATACCTGGAAGCACGCCACCTTCCTAGACTCAACCAGACAGAATTAGAAATCTTGAATAGACCTATATCAATCGTGGAAATAGCATCAGCAATATGAAATCTCCCCAGAAGAAAAGTCTGGGACCAGATGACTTCACATCAGAATTCCATCAAACCTTTAAAGAGGAACTAGTACCTATTTTATACAACCTTTTCCAAAGCATAGAAAAAGAAGGAATACTTCCCAACACATTCTTTGAAGCAAATATCACCTTGATCCCCAAAGCAAGAAAGGACTCAACAAAGAAAGAAAATTATAGACCAATATCATTAAGGAATATTGATGCAAAAATATTCAATAAGACCTTAGCATGCAGAATTCAGCAACACATCAAAAAAATTATACACCATGATCAAGTTGGTTTTATTCCAGGATTACAGGGTTGGCTCAACATATGCAAATCTATAAATATAATACATCACTTCAATAAAATAAAAAAGGCCATATGATTCTCTCAATTGATGCAGACAAAACTTTTGATAACATCCAGCATCCTTTCATGATCAGAACACTTAAGAAAATAGGTATAGAAGGAATATTTCTTAAACTGATAGAGGCCATCTACAGCAAACCCACATCCAGTATCATACTGAGTGGAGTAAAATTGAAAACATTTCCACTCAGATCAGGAACTAGGCAAGGAGGCCCACTGTCTTCACTGCTATTCAACATAGTAATGGGAGTCTTAGCCATTGCAGTCAGGCAAGAGAATGCGGTCAAGGGTATCCAAATAGGGTCAGAGGAGATCAAACTCTCACTCTTTGCAGATGATAAGATCCCATACCTGAAAAATCACAGGTACTCAACTACAAAACTCTCAGAAGTTATCAAGGAATACAGCAGTGTCTCAGGATACAAAATCAATACTTACAAATCAGTAGCTTTTATAAATGCCAACAATAGCCAAGCTGAAAATATAGTCAAGGACTCTATTCCTTTTACAGTAGTGCCAAAGAAGATGAAATATCTGGGAATTTACCTAACAAAGGACATGAAAGATCTCTATAAAGAGAACTATGAAACTCTAAGAAAAGAAATAGCTGAAGACGTCCACAAATGGAATAACATACCATGCTCATGGCTGGGAAGAATCAACATTGTTAAAATGTCCATACTAACCAAAGCAATCTACAGATTTAATGCAATCCCTATATATAAAGCACCATTGTCATACATTAAAGAGCTTGAAAAAATAGTGCTTCATTTTATATGGAATCAGAAAAAACCTCAAATAGCCAATACATTACTCAGAAATAAAAGCAAATCAGGAGGAATCACGTTACCAGACTTTAGGTTATGCTATAACTCTATAGCATAGAGTTACTGGCACAAAAACAGAGAGGTAGATTTATGGAACTGAATAAAGAACAAAGAGATGAACCCAGCTACTTGTCGTCATTTGATTTTTGATGAGCCTATCAGAAATATTCAGTGGGGGAAAGACTCCCTATTTAACAAATGGTGCTGGGTGAACTGGCTGGCAACCTGTAGAAGACTGAAACTAGACCCCCACCTTTCACCATTAACAAAAATGGATTCTCACTGGATGAAAGATTTACACTTAAGACATGAAACTATAAAAAACTAGAAGAGAGTGTAGGGAAAACACTTGAAGAAATCAGCCTGGGAGAGTATTTTATGAGGAGGACCCCTTATCCCCCGGCAATTGAAGCAACACCAAAAATATATTACTGGAATCAGGTTAAACTAAAAAGCTTCTGTGCAGCCAAGAGCACTGTAAGTAAAGCAAACAGACAGCCTTCAGAATGGGAGAAGATATTTGCTGGTTATGTTTCTGAGAAAGGTCTGATAACTATAATCCACAGAGAACTCAAACTAATCAATAAGAAAAGAATAACTCCTTTTCTATGTGGGCAAGAGACATGAACAGAAACTTCTCTGATGAAGACAGGCGCATGGCCTACAAACACAGGAAAAAAAAAATGCTCATCCTTAATCATCAGAGAAATGCAAATCAAAACCACTTTGAGATATCATCTAACTCCAATAAGATTAGCCCATATCACAAAATCCCAAAACTACAGATGTTGGCATGGATGTGGAGAGAAGGGAACACTTCTACACTGCTGGTGGGAATGCAAGCTAATATGACCTTTTTGGAAAGAAGTTTGGAGACTACTCAAGGAACTAAAAGTAGACCTACCATTCAATCCTGCAATTCCTGTACTAGGTATATACTCAGATGATCAAAAAGTATTATACAACAAAGAAATTTGCACCAGAATGTTTATTGCAGCCCAATTCATAATTGCCAAGACATGGAAACAGCCCACATGCCAATCGACCCATGAATGGATTAACAAATTGTGGTATATATACACCAAGGAATACTATGCAACCATAAAAAAGATGGGGAATTCATATCTTTTATGTTTACCTGGATGGAGCTGGAACATACTCTTCTTAGTAAAGTATCTCAAGAATGGAAAAGAAACTATCCAATGTACTCAGTAGTCCTATGAAAGCAATATATAAGCACCTACATTCATACAAATGGTAAAACATAACTATAGTCCAGAAAGTAGAAGGGGAGAAGAGAGAGAGGGGAAGGGATGGGGGAGGCAGCAGGAGCGGGGGATTTTGGGGTGGACCTCACCTAATGTGCATGATGCAATGGTACATTTCAAAACTATTAAGAAAAGAATATAATTGTGATGGATGTGTTAATCAGTTCAATGTAAGCATTCACATTGTGTATCAAAGTAGTACACTGAACCCCATAAATGTATATGGTTATGATCAAAGAAAAACAAAAAAAAGTTTTAAAAAAGGTAAAAACAAACAAAAAAAGTAACATTGATTATTAACATGTATATATTCTGTTACTCTTGTGAAACATGGAGGACTGTAACCCACCATGATAAGCAATTTTGAAACAAAGTTACTTTCTAAAATGCTGAACATTTGTTTTATATATATATATCCTCTTAATTAAACAATCAGGAGCAGTCCTTTTCAAATAGTTTATCTACTAAACTCATAAATTTTTCCTAATTTTATGGTTTTTTAAACTAAGTTTTCCCCCTGTCTTGGCTTTTCTTCCATGGCCAGGACAGACACAAGCAGGCTGGGACTCACAGGGAGACTGTCCAGAAGGGTGGCCTGCACAGTGGGCCTTTTCCTTTGCTGCATTCACTGTTCACAAAACAGCATCTGCCCACCAGAATTTTCAACTGAAGGGACCTTGGCAGCCATCCTTGAGCTCATGACAAAGGTCCAGGGTCCCACTGCAGGTGCAGACACCTACAGGCTCCCTAAATGAGTCCTGTAGAAGCTGCTACCCCACCCCACTCACATGCCATCCCTTACCGACCCCAGGGAACTGCAGCCGATTCCATTTACTGACCAGGCTGCCAGTCCAAAGCCTACCTGCACTTGAATTTTCTGCCAGTCCTCCTCTGTGATCTCACGGCCACACTTTTCTTCCAACTGCTGGAGAACGCTCCGGTTGATGGCTAAGCAGTGATCAATTTCTGAAAAAAGCTCTTCTATGTTGGTGTGGTAGGAGCACAGTATACGGTGACTGATCTCTGTGAACTGAGAATGATACAGGACCAGGTTCACATGCTGAGTTGGGAATTCTTGGTCTAGGTAAAGAGAAGCACTTTCTTGAGCCTGACCACACTTTACTCTCAAGTCTCCATCTTTGAGTAATGTGCTTCAGAGAAATAAACAAACGAGTATTTTACTTAATAACTACAAATGCAGATAATCTGTCTGGCAGATAATCTGGCAGATAAGCTGCTATCTGGCGGCTTCAAAGTACGGCCTTCTGGCATACTGAATATTGTATGGAAGGCATCTTCCTTCCTGAAGAAATGTGAGAAATGGCAGGTGCAGGAAGGACTCTGAGCTCCCCCTTCTCCCTTGAGACAGGTCACAAGACCTGTGCGAGTTGCCTTCCCTGTACCCAGAGGAAAGGAGTATCCTCATTCCTCCAGATGGAAGGGCCCAGAGGACTCTGAACCAATGGGCCACACTCAGCCCCTTCATGAGTCTTCAGGTCACATACTTCATCCAGTGTTCCTTCATCAAACAGCATTACAACATGCTCAGGTTTATCTCTTTCTTTAGGTCCTCATTTCCTTATAAAGGCTTCATGTCACAGACTTACCTTAAATAAACCTGTACACTTCTCTCCTGTTACTCTGTCTTGTGTTGTGACAGAGACAGGGTCCCGGCTGAAGAACTGAGTTGGGGGGTGGGCAGAGACATGCTGTTTTCCTTCCCTGCTGTTTACTTAAGTTTTTGCAAGGAATATATTTGAAACTAAAAATGGAGAGAAGAATTCTAGTTTTGCAGAATTAGCTGCATTGTCATCCTGCTCTGGCACAATTAATTCTACCCTTTGAGAAGGACTGTCATTGCACCTGCTCCACATTATCACAAGGCATTTGGTAACCAGAGTTGGCTCGGACCTTTTTGCTTGTAGCCATCTTCCTACTGTGGTTGCAGACTGTGAATTACTATAGAATGACCATAAAGAAAAGGAAAGACCAAGAGAAACAGTATTGCTTCTTATAACCCACTCTTTCTGCTTTTCTCACTGAGCTCTAAAATTATAATTTGAAAATCCTCATTGCCTAAGGACTTCAATGTTGTCTTAAGCAGATGCAATCAGTTTCTGGCTATAGGTCCCCTGGGTACAGAACAGACCTTGAAGACTTATTTTAAAAATAAATAAAATAGATAAATCTTTGGCCAGACTAACGAGAAATAGAAAAGTAAAATCTCTAGTAACCTCAATCAGAAATGATAAAGGGGAAATAACAACTGATCCCACAGAGATACAACACATCATCTCTGAATACTACCAGAAACTCTATGCCCAGAAATTTGACAATGTGAGAGATATGGGTCAATATTTGGAATTACTCCCTCTCCCTAGACTTAACCAGGAAGAAAGAGAGCTCCTGAACAGGCCAATTTCATGCACTGAGATTAAAGAAACAATAAAAAAGCTTCCAACAAAAAAATGCCCTGGTCCAGATGGCTTCACACCAAAATTCTATCGAACCTTCAAGGAAGAGCTTATACCCATACTGCAGAAATTATTCCAAAAAATTGAGGAGGAAGGAATCTTCCCCAACACGTTCTACGAAGCAAGCATTGCCCTGATACCAAAACCAGGAAAAGACCCAACTAAAAAGGAGAATTTCAGACCAATTTCACTCATGAATATAGATGCAAAAATTCTCAACAAAATCCTAGCCAATAGATTACAGCTTATCATCAAAAAAGTCATACATCATGATCAAGGAGGTTTCATCGCAGGGATGCAAGGCTGGTTTAACATACGCAAGTCCATAAACGTTACCCACCATATTAACAGAGGCAAAAATAAAGATCATATGATCCTCTCAATAGATGCAGAAAAAGCATTCGATAAAATCCAGCATCCTTTTTTAACTAGCACACTGCAGAGTATAGGCACAGGTGGCACATTTCTTAAACCAATCGAAGCTATCTACGACAAACCCACAGCTAAGATTCTACTGAATGGAGTAAAACTGAAAGCTTTTCCTCTTAGAACTGGAACCAGACAAGGTTGTCCTCTGTCACCATTACTTTTCAACATAGTGCTGGAAGTTCTAGCCAATACAATTAGGCAAGACAAGGAAATAAAGGGAATCCAAGTGGGAGCAGAGGAGGTCCAACTATCCCTCTAGGCTGATGACATGATCTTATACTTAGAGAACCCCAAAGACTCAACCACAAGACTCCTGGAAGTCATCAAAAAATACAGTAATGTCTCAGGATCAATGTCCACAAGTCAGTAGCCTTTGTATATGCCAATAACAGTCAAGATGAGAGGCTAATTAAGGACACAACTCCCTTCACCATAGCTTCAAAGAAAATGAAATACCTAGGAATATGCCTAATGGAGGTGAAAGACCTCTATAAAGAAAATTATGAAATCCAAAGAAAGGAAATAGCAGAGGACCTTAACAAGTGGAAGAAAATACAGTGCTCATGGCTGGGAAGAATCAACATTGTTAAAATGTCTATACTTCCCAAAGCAATCTACCTATTCAATGCCATTCCTATTAAAATACCAACATACTTTCAAGATTTGGAAAAAATGATTCTGCGTTTTATATGGAATCAGAAAAAAACCCGTATAGCTAAGGCAGTTCTTGGTAATAAAAATAAAGCTGGGGGCATCACCATACCAGATTTTAGTCTGTACTACAAAGCCATAGTGGTCAAGACAGCATGGTACTGGCACAAAAATAGAGACATAGGCATTTGGAATCAAATAGAAAACCAGGAAATGAAACTAACATCTTACAACCACCTAATCTTTGATAAACCAAACAAGATCATACCTTGGGGGAAAGACTCCCTATTCAATAAATGGTGCTGGGAAAACTGGATATCTACATGTAAAAGACTGAAACTGGACCTACACCTTTCTCTACTCACAAAAATTGATTCAAGATGGATAAAGGACTTAAATTTGAGGCATGAAACAATAAAAATCCTCAAAGAAAGCATAGGAAAAACACTGGAAGATATTGGCCTGGGGAAAGACTTCATGAAGAAGACTGCCATGGCAATTGCAACAACAACAAAAATGAACAAATGGACTTCATTAAACTGAAAAGCTTCTGTACAGCTAAGGAGACAATAACCAAAGCAAATAGACAACCTACACAATGAGAAAGGATATTTGCATATGTTGAATCAGACAAAAGCTTGATAACTAGGATCTATAGAGAATTCAAATTAATCCACATGAAAAATGCCAACAATCCCATATATCAATGGGCAAGAGACATGAATAGAACCTTCTCCAAAGAAGATAGACGACTAGCTAACAAACATATGAAAAAATGTTCATCATCCCTATCTATTAGAGAAATGCAAATCAAAACCACCCTGAGATACCATCTAACCCCAGTGAGAATGGCCCACATCACAAAATCTCAAAACTGTAGATGCTGGTGTGGATGTGGAGAGAAGGGAACACTTTTAGACTGCTGGTGGGACTGCAAACTAATATGACCTTTCTGGAAGGAAGTATGGAGAAACCTCAAAGCACTCAAGCTAGACCTCCCATTTGATCCTGCAATCCCATTACTGGGCATCTACCCAGAAGGAAAAAAATCCTTTTACCATAAGGACACTTGCAGTAGACTGTTTATTGCAGCTCAATGTACAATCGCCAAAATGTGGAAACAGCCTAAATGCCCACCAACCCAGGAATGGATTAAGAAGCTGTGGTATATGTATACCATGGAATACTATTCAGCCATTAGAAAAAATGGAGACTTTACATCCTTCATATTAACCTGGATGGAAGTGGAAGACATTATTCTTAGTAAAGCATCATAAGAATGGAGAAGCATGAATCCTATGTACTCAATTTTGATATGAGGACAATTAATGACAATTAAGGTCACAGTGGGGGTGGGGAAAGGGGAGAGCAGAGGGAGAAAGAAGGAGGGAGGGGTGAGGAAAGGAAGAGCAGAGAGAGGGAAGGAGGGAGAGGGTTGCGGTCTTGGTGTGTGCCACACCTTTTGGGGGCAGGACACGTTTGCAAGAGGGTCTTTGCCTAACAAATGCAATCAGTGTAACCTGGTTTCTTGTACCCTCAATAAATCCCCAACAATAAAAAAAATAATAAATAAAAAATAAAAAATAAAATTCTGATTTCACAGCTGGCATAGATATGGAGGCGGCATGTTTATTTTATCTCAAACTTATGAAAACTTTTCTCTAAAAGTATTATCCTTAAATATGGTCTTTAATGTTCCTCCAAACTCAGTTCTTTTTATAAAGTAATATACATATACATTTTAATTTCAAGGGTACATAAATGATTTTGTTATGTAGAGACCTTATGCAATGTTAAGTCAGGGCTTTGAGTGTGCCATCACCAGAACAGTGCTCGTTGTACTTGACAGGTAGAATCCCCCACTAACCCCCCACTTCTTATTTCCAGTGTGTCTGTGTGCCCATCATTCAGCTCCCAGTTCTCAGTGAGAGCATGTTGTGTTTGTGCTCTATTCCTGAAATACTTCTCTCAGAATTGTCTCAAATTCCATTCAAGTTGCTGCAAAAGACGTTATTTCATTCCTTTTCATGGCTGAGTAGCACTCCGTGGTGGGTGGGTATGTCTGTCACATCTCACCTAGAAGTTGTTTCCCATTCCCCGTGTGGCTAGTGGGGGCCACGTGACAGTTCTTCCAAATGGAAATGGTTGGGGTCTTCTGGGTGGACACACAGGGGATGTCAGAACAGAAAGATGCCCCCCAGGTCAGCATATTGCATGCTGTTCGGAGCACATATGTTACCATAGAAATGAAAGCCACCTATTTTCACTCATTGGAATTTGGGTTTTTTCCCCCAGCAGTTAGAGGTATCCTGATGCAGTGGTTCAGCCTGTATCATGGAATGGGTCTGCACACCAAAGGAAAACAATCAAATGAAGTAGGCCCATTGGTCTCTTGTGGATACTTGGACGTGTGAATGGGGATCATGCATTCTGGATGACAGGTGACTTTCTGGCTTCCAAATATTTCAGTTTATTGAAGACCTCATGTTCATTTTTTCTTTCTTTTTTTTTTTTTTTTTTAAAGGGGAGCTATTTGGTAGAATGTAGTATTTATTTACATCACCTTCAGAAGGTGCTTCCAAGGACAAAGTGTTCTCTTCTGATTCTCTCCTGAGATAGCACAGGGTAGAGTAGCAGAGGTTGACCCTGACTGTGAATGGTGCATCCTTGCCTGGCTCTCTCCCTGGGAAATCAGGAGGAGGAGTCTTGGCTTAAGGATATAAGGTCTTCTTTCAATAACGTAAACCCTGTGAATGTGGCATGCAGAACAGCTAAGGGTGTCACAGCACCAATGTTGGGGACTATCTGTACTCAGAGCCCTAGAAGAAGATGCTTTTCTATTTATGAAGCAAATTTTCTTTAACTTTGAATATAATTGCCCAGCAGCTGGGCAGACCTTAATTTATGGTCTTCAATCAGTAATGTTTCGTAAGGCTTAAATTCTAATTGTCTTTATTCTTTGGCCTTTAAAATATTTAATGATATCTAAATAAATTACTAAAGTAGAATCCCCCATACTTCATAAACGGAACAGTTACTTGGAAGCCATATACAGTTACGTACAAGTAATGCTTTGTAATTCAGGTTTTCTCTGGATTGGTTTTGTTTGTTTGTTCCTTTTTTTTTTTAAGTGTGAGATTCTTTACATGCCTGAAAACCAAGATCTTTGCTTCCTCCAAAATTATACTTCAGAAAACAGGGTCACATTTTATTCCAGATTTTATCAAGTACTTCAAGTTATGAGGTATGCTCTCAAATTTGTTCTGAACATAGATAGTACTGTTTGGAACAACTGTGGAGCCTGTATTCACAAAGTGGGATTTAGACCAGCAGCACCAGCACCTGGGAACTTTTTAGTAATGCAGATCCTCAGGCCTTGCCCCAGACCTGGCTTGGTTTTGGGGGCCTGCCAATCAGTATGTCACAAGCCCCCCAGGTGACTGTGATGTCCACTCCAGTTTGAGAATTCCTGTCCTAGATGAAGGTTTTGTTAAGAAACTAAGTTATTTAGCACAGCTGCAGTTGTCATTCTGGAGGTGTGTCCTCCCAGTGCCAAGCAGTGGCCAACAGCATCAATGTAAAAGGCATGAATAATCTATGTCTGTCTGTGTTACACGTATCTGTGTGTGTGAATGTGTAACCACAGGATGATTGAATGAGTGCCAGAGGTCCTGATGTCACATGAGGGAACGTTTGCAGCTTGAGATCAAACTTCCAAAGACAGAATCATACAGGATTTTTTAAAGCACTTTTTCCATCAAACCCCTTAGATGGAGAGCAGACATGCTCTGGACAACTGTGCTGGGTGACTCATACGTGGCTGTATTGATGACAAAGAGCCTGAGGTCCAATATTCAATAGCATCTAACCCGCATGTGCTGCCTCCTGCCTTCAAGTGCCATGCAGCCTATTTCCTTCATTAGAGTATGGGTTCCAGGTGCCAGGAGTGTTGTCGTGAGGGTTGATGATGTGTGTTCTTAAGGGATTTCATGTCTGTCATTGCATCCCGCCTTCAGGTCCTCTCTGAAAGGATCTGCGTAGGCACTTGCTGAGAAAGACTCATCAGTGTTGCAGACTCACCAGATAAATCTGGGCAGGTCAGACACTGATACCTGTTCTTAATGGTAATTGGTGTAATGTAGCCAAAAAGCAAATGCTTAGAATACATTATATGAGAATTCTGTACTCAAGGACTTTTTGATTCTACAAACAATAACCTAGTATAACAGACTAATACCATATTCCAAAGGTTTTGATATGTATTTTTGCTATTCAATCCAAAACATTTTCTAATTTCCATTATAATTTTTTCTTTGACCAAATATATTATTTAGAACTGTTTCTTAATTGCCAAACATGTGAGCTATTTCTAGTTTTTTTTATTTAAAAATTTTTGTTTGAGATATGGTCTTGCCCTGTGACTTAGGCCGAAGTGCAGCGGCGCCATCGCAGCACACTGTAAATGCAAACTCCCAGGCTCAAGGGATCCTCCCGCCTCAGCCTCCCAGGGTGCTGGACTACAGGGGTGACCCATTGTCCGTGGCCTTGTTTTTTAAAAAAAATTTCTATTTCTGGCTTAAATGCAATATGGTCATAGTCTGCATGTTTTAAATTTCTTAAACTATGATGAAACTTGCATTATGATCAAGCATATATGGTCTGTGTTTATGATATGCTGAGTGTGGGGTTTGATGTCATCTCTGATAATGTCTTTGCTCCAAAATTGATTTTGCCTGATACCAGCACACCGGATTTCTTCTGCAGACAGTTTGCTTTATATACATAATGCATATTATATGTAACATACACATGCATATTATATATAACGCACACTACATATATATGTTATTCTTAAGTTTTCATGCATCTCTTCCAAATAACATACCTAATTTGATTTCTTTTCACAAGCACATTTGGTCCAATCTGTGTTCTTACTGACACACTGGGAGCCATGCATCCATCCTGTTGTGTGGTCTCCATCTGCCCTGCCTTGGGTTTTTGTTTGTTTCTCTGTTGTTTTATCTCTGTTCTTTTTCAATTAAGATTTTCTATTTTTTTGTTTCTTTTTTTCAATTAAATTTTTCTATTTTTCTCTTTACTACTTTGAAATTTAAAACCAAATTTCTATTGTTTTAGTCATAATCTTAGAAATGCATACTTACCCCATCAAAGTCTAATTGGAATTTTTTTTCTTTTTTTTTATTAAATCATAGCTGTGTACATTAATGTGACCATGGGGCACCACACACTAGTTCCATAGACCGTTTGACAGATTTTCATCACACTGGTTAACATAGCCTTCCTGGCATTTTCTTAGTTATTGTGCTAAGACATTTACATTCCACATTTACTAAGTTTCACATATACCCTTGTTAAGATGCACCGCAGGTATAATCACACCAATCACCCTCCCTCCGCCCACCTCCCCCCTCCCTCCCCTCCCATTCCCCCTTCCCCCTATTCTTAGGTTATAACTGGGTTATAGTTTTCATGTGAAAGCCATAAATTAGTTTCATAGTAGGGCTGAGTACATTGGATACTTTTTCTTCCATTCTTGGGATACTTTACTAAGAAGAATATGTTCCAGCTCCATCCATGTAAACATGAAAGAGGTAAAGTCTCCGTCTTTCTTTAAGGCTGCATAATATTCCATGGTGTACATATACCACAGTTTATTAATCCATTCGTGGATCAATGGGCACTTGGGCTTTTTCCATGACTTAGCAATTATGAATAGGGCTGCAATAAACATTCTGGTACAAATATCTTTGTTGTGACGTGATTTTTGGTCTTCTGGGTATATGCCTAGTAGAGGAATTATAGGATTGAATGGCAGATCTATTTTTAGATCGCTAAGTGTTCTCCATACATCTTTCCAAAAGGAATGTATTAATTTGCATTCCCACCAGCAGTGTAGAAGTGTTCCCTTTTCAATCTTAGGGTACTTTAATTTTCCTCTCCTGACTTGCATTCTTTTGTCATGGATTTAAGTTCTTCTCTCTTTTAACATGTGAGACGTTACTATTCTTGTCTGCCAAAATCAATATCTATTAGATATACCCACACTGTTACCACTTACACTTCAGACTTCCCATCTGGAGCCATTTTCTTTCTTCATGAAGTACATCCGTTAGAATTTCCTTGAATGAAGGCATTTTAGTGGCAAACTCTTTTTGTCTATACGAAAGTGTTCCTCTGGCTCTGTTCTTGAGCGTTAAGCTTCATTTCGTACGCAGAGCTCTGGGCTGGTGATGGGTCTCTTCCTGGATGCTGAGGAGTCATTCCTGGTCTCCCCTGCTGCTCCTGAAACCCCCCTGGTCCCAGTGATGCTCCTCTGACATCTGTCCTTATTCTCCCGCTTCTGAAATCACTTACAAGTGTCCTTTGCAAAATTTTAATTACACTGGGGTTTGCAGGGCTTTAAGTCTGAAAACTTGTTAGCTTTCACTGCTTCAAGCCATCACCTCTGTCTGACACGTTCTCTTCTCAATCCCAAATAACCCCATCAAGTTCTTTATTGAGCATGTCACTTCTTGGAACCACTAAAGATGATGGCCCAGAAGGATGGGAAATACCGAGCAGCCCAGAGCCCCCGGAAACCCCTCCCAATGAGCTGCGGGCTGAGCGTGTCCATCAGTGGCGGCCTGCTCGCTACCGCATGCACCATCAAACACTGCACCACGCTGTGCAAGAGCTCTAGAGCTAAGACCAGACCCCACAGGCCGTAGTCAGCTGCCAGCCCAGATCCAGGAAGCTATGGCCTGGCCGGGTCCTTCCATTTTCCATTCTGTTCAGATTTCAGCTCAGCAATTTCCACCTTATTTAATAACACTTCACTCTCCACTTGACTCTCTCTCTCCTCCCTCTCTTTATATTTTCCTTCCTGGTACTTATTACTTTTTGAAAAAAATGTTTTATTTATTGCCTCCCTTCCCACCCCAACTCCATGAATGGGGGGATAGCAGACAGTAGATTGTAACTCTGCAGCCAGGCAGAGTTCTGAGCCTGTGCAGACGGATGAGGGTGGGTGGGTCTGCAGGGCCCCCCGCCCTGCCTGCCAGCTCAAGTTCTGGGTAGGCCTCCCTAAAGATGAAGTTTCCAAAGTACGAAGACTCCAAGTGTAGGCCACAAAGGCAGTTTAGATGGGGCTGTAATACTGTCACCCACAGTTAAATCTAAGTTATATTTCAATGTTCATTTGCACACTTACTAGCAATTAGCACTTTTTACTTCCTTAATTTAAAAAAAATTAAAAGCATTTCTTAAATGAGAAAATCATTCCCTTTATAAGCACTGTGATAGAGGGAATTGTAGTAAAATGGTGGTAAAAGACTATTAAAATAGATTTTATTCAATTTAAACTGAATTTACTTTTTAATGTTTATTTATGTATTTTTTTGAGACAGGGTCTCTCTCCGTCACTCAGGCTGGAGTCTGAGTCATCACAGGTCACTGCAGCCTCAGAATCCTGGTCTTAAGTGTTCCTCCTGCCTCAGACTCTCAGAGTGCTAAGATTATGCATGAGCCCCCACACCTGGCCTAAGCAAAATAATTTTAAGTTTAATTTACCGCTTACAGGTTTGCACAGTGAATGATAAAAGGATGACAACCTCTAAAGGGACTATGTGTTAAAACAGGTTGGGAATTGCTGAGCAACTGTGTAAAGGGCACAGTGGTAGCCTGGGGATCAAAGATGACAAATACATGTCCCTATAACAAGACCTCTTGATTTAGCAGGAAAAACACACTGACAATCGAATGTGCTGAGTGCCCGTATAGCAGAGGACTGGGAGGACATTACAGGAGGAAGGAGGAGGTCGCGTTGGAAGGGGCCCTGAGCAGAGGTGGTGGTCAGTGCGGGGTCAGTGCTGGGCTGGGAGAGCTGGGGAAGGAAGGAGTGAGAGGCGAGGGGTGGTGGTACGTCTACTGACGGTGGTTACACGCACCCTGTGCTCTCAGACACTCTCACCAGGAACTTCGATGGCCTCTCAACCACCTGCAGATACCAACCTTTCTTCTTATAACTTTCCTGCATGAATCTTATGATCTGCCCAAACTTGTTTATTCGGTTTTATGAATAATTCTTATATTTTCTCTGTTTCCTTGATGTCCTTCAAATGCATCCCGGTGTACTTGGGCTAGAAGTGACTTCTCCGGTCTCAACTCTCGTGGCCCATCACGTGGCAGGTATTGCTGGCTGGTGAGTGTTGTCTTTTCCTGTGTGCATTTCTTATCTTCTTGAACGAGTGCCCTAGATTCAGGGAAGCATTGATTCGTCTTTGCAAGGCTCTTAGCATTCACTAAAATTTTTAACTTTAGGGTTGCCATAGATTAGAAATGAGAACAAATACATGCCCCAAATGTACTTATTCAGAGGAATATAGCAGAAATCTCTTTGAGGGAGTAAAAAGAAAGAATGTTTTGTCTAGAATGATTCTGAAGTTACTTCTAGTGTCAAAATTCAATAAAACAGCAACATTTTGCTTATAATTGAAACAGACATTACCTTGTTAATACACTGAACATTGCTCAGTGTACACTTAAGGCAGTGAACTGGGGTGACTGTCCCCATTTTTTAGTGTCAAGGATTCAAAAGTTAGTAAGGGTGATATTTTAAAATGTCAAATCAACATTTATTTATTGACTAGCTATTGCAGTCAATTCAAAGTAATGTCCCAAGTGTAGCTACTATTAAGTATTTTTGAAATGTCAAGTTCTTATGTTCAGTGTTTTTTCTTCTCTTTTTTATTCCCTTTTCACATGGGTCTGATGAATCTTAGTAACTGAAATGGCAAGAACTGGCAGAAAAAAATTGACAACTGCATGCTAATTTTTAAACTAATGGTTAACATCATGAATTCTACAGAAACAAAAAATATATAATATTTTTTAACTTTACAAAAAAGTCTTAATATACTTTTCCATTTCAGATAGATAATTTGATAAATTAAGTTACTAAGAGTTCAATTTATTGATATGTAAAGCAATTACTGGTCATTTACTAGTAACTTACTGGCTAAACATTAAAAAATATATGTACTAACAGAAATACCCAGGTGAACTCTGTCTACCCAGGAGGCCTTTTTCAGCAATCCATCTTGATGTCAGCAAATTGCTTACTAATGTGTTGACTTACAGCCACCCTCAAAAGCAAAATGAAAAGCCTGGAATTTACAGCATATCAATGAATCAGTTGATAAGCTTTTACTGGTTTAATATCCTTCCAGTCTTGCTGCTTGGAGCCACTTCAAGTTAGCAACAGAATGTTTGCCATCTCTATGTGATAAAGGAAGTCAAAGGACTAAACAAACTTTAAGACCATTATCCTGTTTGGTGAGATGTAAATGAAAAAAGTCAGAGAAATCTCCTGCTGGAGGGTGTGAGAGGGTGGCCCCTGAAGTCAGCCCCAGCATCTGACAAATCACTGACCCCACTTTTTAAACAATGGTCAAGACTTTTAGCTGGGCAGGAGATAATATAATGCATTTGAAAAGTTTTAATTGCAGCAATAAAAGACCATACCTCAATTATATGACATATGCTAGCAGCATTTCTAGATAAGGATCAAAGGTGTCTATGGACCAATCACTATGTTCTGGGCAAAACTCTGGGCTTTCTGTACACACTGGTGGCAGGAATTAGCCAGACAGCTTTAGTGCCCTTTCTAGGCTCTTTGATCTGAGTTCGCCAAAACTTGAATGAGCAGGTGTAGGAGGACTAACTACTGTCTCGTCCCTCTCTGACAAAGGCATTTCTTACTGCATTTTAATTCTCTGACACTTACTGGTACAAAACTCAACATGTGACCTTTTCAGTTCTTACCACAAGACTGCAATATAGTTAAAAGAACCTGCATTGTGGCCCTACATCACGGCTATGATTCAGTTTGTTAGGAATGTGTCAATGATATATTAAAGCAAGGCAAATATGTGAAAAGAAATTCTCAGTGTATGTAAGTATTCCTATTTGTAGACAGATGATCCCTCTGTTTTATGAACATGAAAACTAAAGAAAGACTTCACTAACTCTTCCTGTAACAAGAATTACACTGACGCTTCTTTGAACAAAAGAGCTAAAGTGCAAGATCACAATTCCATTACAAGAAAAATAGCTTAATTTATAAAAAAATAGAATGACCTGAGCTAAGCTGGAGTATCAAAAATATATCCATTCTGGTGAGATCTTAAAACATACAAATGAAATAAGCACATCTAACAAGTCATGTCTAAAAGCATCAAATTGACTTTTACCCCTCTGTGCTTTGCTTTCCTAATGATTAGTCTTCTTTTTTTCATAAAGGTAACTTTGACCTAAACCGGTGGTTCCCAAGTATGGCAAAGAAAATTTCACCCATTTACCAGCAAAAGGAAAAAGAAGTAAAGTCAACAGAGTGAAATTTCTCTAAAGCTATTAGTAAACGTTTGCAGTGTAAAGGAATATTCTTTGGTCTGTGGTCAGGTACTTCCTACTTTCCAGGTGTTAAAACTGTCTTTTAGGAAATGGTTCTGATGGTATATCATGGCGGTGTTTTTTCAAACTCTGACTTGGTAAAATAAAAAGCTTTAAAAGTCGGCAATGACTTCATTGGGGCCCCAAAATTCTGCAGACTCAAAGTCTGGAAACCCCTGGACATGGACTTTGAAGAGGTTGTTGGGAGAACAGAGAATCAGCTGCAATGTCATGATTTTATTGACTGATGGAGGCAGTGGGTCCAATATTTATCTGTCTTTAACTTTGGGGTATGTCACATGATTTATTTCTTCTGGTAATTTGTGATTTCATTTTTTAGATTAAAAATAAAATAGGAAGAGGCACAGCAAGATGGTGGCCGAGTAACAGCTTCCTTGCATCTGGGCACGTGAGTCTGGGGAGATAGGACTCCAGGCATCTCTGGCTGGTGGGATCTGCCTATCATCACCCCTGTGAGGATACAGGGAGTCAGCGAGAGACTTCTGGACCCCGAGAGAAGGACTAAAACAGTGGAAAAATGGCAAGTGGTCGCATGTGTTCAATCCGTCTAAACCTGCCCGCAACTTCCACAGGCACGAGAACTTAAAGAGCAAGAGGAAGTGAAAGGAAAATTAGGGCAAGGAAACAGATAAAAGAAATCACTCATGAGGAAGAATCAGCAGAAAACTCCAGGCAACATGAAGAACCAGTCCAGAACAACCCTGCCAAAGGACCATGAGGTAGCTACTGCAGATGATTCCACCTATAAAGAAATGTTAGGAATGACAGAAAGGGAATTTCGAATACACATGTTGAAAACAATGAAAGAAATGATGGAAACAATGAAGGAAACTGCTAATAAAGTGGAAAATAACCAAAAGGAAATCCAAAAACAGAATCAAATAAGAGATGAACGATAGGAAGAATATAAAAAGGATATAGCAGAGCTGAAGGAACTGAAACAGTCAATTAGGGAACTTAAAGATGCAAAGGAAAGTATCAGTAACGGGTTAGACCATGCAGAAGAAAGAATTTCAGAGGTAGAAGACAAAGTTCTTGAGATAACTCAGATAGTAAAAGAGGCAGAAAAGAAGAGAGAGAAAGCAGAACGTTCACTGTCAGAATTATGGGACTTTATGAAGCGTTCCAACATACGAGTTATAGGAATCCCAGAAGGGGAAGAAGAATGCCCCAGAAGAATGGAAGCCATACTAGAGAATATTATAAAAGAAAATTTCCCAAATATCTGACACACTGCTTTCAGAGGGATATCGGACCCCAGGTCGCCTCAACTCTAACCGAGCTTCTCCAAGACACATTGTGATGAACCTGTCCAAAGTCAAGACAAAAGAAAAGATTCTGTAAGCTGCCAGGAGTAAGCGCCAGTTGACCTGCAGGGGCAAATCCATCAGAGTGACCACAGACTTCTCTAATGAAACTTTCCAAGCAAGAAGACAATGGTCATCTACCTTTAATCTACTTAAACAGAACAATTTCCAGCCCAGAATTCTGTACCCTGCTAAGCTAAGCTTAAAAATTGACGGAGAAATCAAATCATTTATGGATATACAAACATTGAGGAAATTCGCCACAACAAGACCAGCTCTACAGGAAATACTTCAACCTGTTCTGCACACTGACTACCACAATGGATCAGCAGCAAAGTAAGAACTCAGAAATTAAAGGACAGAACCTAACCTCCACACTGATGCAAAAGATAAAGCTAAGCAATGGACTCTCACAAAATAAGATGAATAGAATACTACCACACTTATCAATTATCTCAATAAATGTTAATGGCTTGACTTCCCCACTGAAGAGACATAGATTGGCTGACTGGATTAAAAAACACAAGCAATCCATTTGCTGTCTCCAAGAAACACACCTGGCTTCAAAAGACAAATTAAAGCTCTGAGTCAAGGGCTGGAAGACAATTTTTCAGGCAAATGGAATTCAGAAGAAAAGAGGAGTTGCAATCTTATTTTCAGATATATGTGGATTTAAAGCAACTAAAGTCAAAAAAGACAAAGATGGTCACTTTATATTGGTCAAGGGAAAAATACAACAAGAAGATGTTTCAATTCTAAATATTTATGCACCCAATTTAAATGCTCCCAGATTCTTGAAACAGACCTTACTCAGTCTGAGCAATATGATATCTGATAATACCATAATAACAGGGGACTTTAACACTCCTCTTACAGAGCTGGACAGATCCTCTAAACAGAAATTAAACAAAGATATAAGAGATTTAAATGAGACCCTAGAACAACTGTGCTTGACAGACGCATATAGAACACTCCACCCCAAAGATAAAGAATATACATTCTTCTCATCACCCCATGGAACATTCTCCAAAATTGATCATATCCTGGGACACAAAACAAATATCAACAGAATCAAAAGAATTGAAATTTTACCTTGTATCTTCTCAGACCATAAGGCACTAAAGGTGGAACTCAACTCTAACAAAAATGCTCGACCCCACCCAAAGGCATGGAAATTAAACAATCTTCTGTTGAATAACAGATGGGTGCAGGAAGAAATAAAACAGGAAATCATTAACTTCCTTGAGCATAACAACAATGAAGACACAAGCTACCAAAACCTGTGGGATACTGCAAAAGCAGTTTTGAGAGGAAAATTCATCGCTTTAGATGCCTACATTCGAAAAACAGAAACAGAGCGCATCAACAAGCTCACAAGCGATCTTATGGAATTGGAAAAAGAAGAACAATCTAAGCCTAAACTCAGTAGAAGAAAAGAAATATCCAAAATCAAATCAGAGATCAATGAAATTGAAAACAAAAGAATCATTCAGAAAATTAATGAAACAAGGAGTTGGTTTTTTGAAAAAATAAATAAAATAGATAAACCATTGGCCAGACTAATGAGGAACAGAAAAGTAAAATCTCTAGTAACCTCAATCAGAAATGATAATGGGGAAATAACAACTGATCCCACAGAGATACAAGAGATCATCTCTGAATACTACCAGAAACTCTATGCCCAGAAATTTGACAATGTGAAAGAAATGGATCAATATTTGGAATCACACCCTCTCCCTAGACTCAGCCAGGAAGAAATAGAGCTCCTGAACAGACCAATTTCAAGCACTGAGATCAAAGAAACAATAAAAAATCTTCCAACCAAAAAATGCCCTGGTCCAGATGGCTTCACTCCAGAATTCTATCAAACCTTCAAGGAAGAGTTTATTCCTGTACTGCAGAAATTATTCCAAAAAATTGAGGAAGAAGGAATCTTCCCCAACACATTCTATGAAGCAAAGATCAACCTGATACCAAAACCAGGAAAAGACCCAAACAAAAAGGAGAATTTCAGACCAATCTCACTCATGAATGTAGATGCAAAAATTCTCAACAAAATCCTAGCCAATAGATTACAGCTTATCATCAAAAAAGTCATTCATCATGATCAAGTAGGCTTCATCCCAGGGATGCAAGGCTGGTTTAACATATGCAAGTCCATAAATGTTATCCACCATATTAACAGAGGCAAAAATAAAGATCATATGATCCTCTCAATAGATGCAGAAAAAGCATTTGATAAAATCCAGCATCCTTTTCTAATTAGAACACTGAAGAGTATAGGCATAGGTGGCACATTTCTAAAACTGATTGAAGCTATCTATGACAAACCCACAGCCAATATTCTACTGAATGGAGTAAAACCGAAAGCTTTTCCTCTTAGAACTGGAACCAGACAAGGTAGTCCTCTGTCAACTTTACTATTCAACATAGTGCTGGAAGTTCTAGCCAATACAATTAGGCAAGACAAGGAAATAAAGGGAATCCAAATGGGAGCATTGGAGGTCAAACTCTCCCTCTTTGCTGATGACATGATCTTATACTTAGAGAACCCCAAAGACTCAACCACAAGACTCCTGGAAGTCATCAAAAAATACAGCAATGTTTCAGTATATAAAGCCAATGTCCACAAGTCAGTAGCCTTTGTATACACCAATAACAGTCAAGATGAGAAGCTAATTAAGGACACAACTCCCTTCACTATAGTTTCAAAGAAAATGAAATACCTAGGAATATACCTAACGAAGGAGGTGAAGGACCTCTATAAAGAAAATTTTATGAAATCCTCAGAAAGGAAATAGCAGAGGATATTAACAAATGGAAGAACATACCATGCTCATGGATGGGAAGAATCAACATTGTTAAAATGTCTATACTTTCCAAAGCAATCTACCTATTCAATGCCATTCCTATCAAAATACCAACATCGTACTTTCAAGATTTGGAAAAAATGATTCTGCGTTTTGTATGGAACCGGAAAAAACCCCGTATAGCTAAGGCAGTTCTTAGTAATAAAAATAAAGCTGGGGGCATCAGCATACCAGATTTTAGTCTGTACTACAAAGCCACAGTGGTCAAGACAGCATGGTACTGGCACAAAAACAGAGACATAGACACTTGGAATCGAATTGAAAACCAAGAAATGAAACTAACATCTTACAACCACCTAATCTTCGATAAACAAAACAAGAACATACCTTGGGGGAAAGACTCCCTATTCAATAAATGGTGTTGGGAGAACTGGATGTCTACATGTAAAAGACTGAAACTGGACCCACACCTTTCCCCACTCACAAAAATTGATTCAAGATGGATAAAGGACTTAAATTTAAGGCATGAAACAATAAAAATCCTCCAAGAAAGCATAGGAAAAACACTGGAAGATACTGGCCTGGGGAAAGACTTCATGAAGAAGACTGCCATGGCAATTGCAACAACAACAAAAGTAAACAAATGGGACTTCATTAAACTGAAAAGCTTCTGTACAGCTAAGGAGACAATAACCAAAGCAAAGAGACAACCTACACAATGGGAAAGGATATTTGCATATTTTCAATCAGACAAAAGCTTGATAACTAGGATCTATAGAGAACTCAAATTAATCCATATGAAAAAAGCCAACAATCCCATGTATCAATGGGCAAGACACATGAATAGAACATTCTCCAAAGATGACAGACGAATGGCTAACAAACACATGAAAAAATGTTCATCATCTCTATATATTAGAGAAATGCAAATCAAAACAACCCTGAGATATCATCTAACCCCAGTGAGAATGGCCCACATCACAAAATCTCAAAACTGCAGATGCTGGCGTGGATGTGGAGAGAAGGGAACACTTTTACACTGCTGGTGGGACTGCAAACTAGTACAACCTTTCTGGAAGGAAGTATGGAGAAACCTCAAAGCACTCAAGCTAGACCTCCCATTTGATCCTGCAATCCCATTACTGGGCATTTACCCAGAAGGAAAAAATCCTTTTATCATAAGGACACTTGTACTAAACTGTTTATTGCAGCTCAATTTACAATCGCCAAAATGTGGAAACAGCCTAAATGCCCACCAACCCAGGAATGGATTAACAAGCTGTGGTATATGTATACCATGGAATACTATTCAGCCATTAAAAAAAATGGAGACTTTACATCCTTCGTATTAACCTGGATGGAAGTGGAAGACATTATTCTTAGTAAAGCATCACAAGAATGGAGAAGCATGAATCCTATGTACTCAATTTTGATATGAGGACAATTAATGACAATTAAGGTTATGGGGGGGGGAAGCAGAAAGAGGGACGGAGGGGTGGGGTGGGGCCTTGGTGTGTGTCACACTTTTTGGGGGCAAGACATGATTGCAAGAGGGTCTTTACCTAACAATTGCAATCAGTGTAACCTGGCTTATTGTACCCTCAATGAATCCCCAACAATAAAAAAAAAATAATAAAATAAATAAAATAAAATAAATTTGCATTAATTTAATATTTACCAATTGTCATTATGGAGATGCAGCTTAGCAATGTGGCTGGAGGTTTCAGAAGTTTCTCCCAGATTTGAGAGTGTTGGTGTTCCACAGATAATTCTGAATTTACTGTATTCAGTATTGTTAATGTTACACATTTTGCTTTGTAAAATTTCCAATTTCTAAGGTTCAAACATCAGACCTTTAATATTTCATTGCTGTATAGTTGCATGCACATTTAAGTGTGGGGTGGATGACGGGGTGTGTGTGAAAAAGCACATGGTGGCTTTCCATACCAAGGAGGAAACCTGCCCTTTCTGGAATTTTGCTAACTATATTGCAAAGCTGATCTCTCACTTGCCTTGATAAAGCCATTGTTCATTTTGGCTTTGGAATTTGTTTACCTGTAACGGAATTGTATTGGAAAAATGCATTACTACGAAGCCTATAGACACTGATTCATCTGAAGCTGGTCTTTATTTTAGTACACATTTTTATTTCTGAAGAACTTTCATAAGTATAATGGAAAGATCAGAAACTACAATAAATAAATAAAAAAAAATGAAGATGAGAAAGTAAGGATGGAATAATGAGAAACTGCAGACTAAGTTGAAAACCCAAGTCCAACGGTCATATTTGTATTCTGAATATCTTAGTCTGTGATTTCTACAGGTGCAAACAGCCTTATTTTACTTACATTTTTTTATAGGTATTTAAAGGAAAATAATTCAAACTTGTTTTTACTGAAACACACGTTTGTTTTTTGATGAAAGTAATGTTTCTTTAATTAGGAAAAATGACATATAATTATTTTTTTAAAATAGTATATACTACTAAACTAGATGAAAGCTGTAATCCTGTGTGAAGGCCCCTCTGTGGCTGCTGACTTTTCCTTCCTAGCACAGGTTGTGTGGTTGCATTATGTATGCTTCACATTTGTTTGCTATTAATCTGTTTTAGTTTTGAACTAAAAGCAACAAGAAGATGGCTGCAACTCCCAAATGCTAATATATGTAGGTACACCAATGTTCCATATTTACCAAGAATTCCAATGAAGATGGTCATTTTGCCTTGTAAGCAGGACAGATTTAAATACTTTTTCTTACCAATGTCTTGCACATTCCTTATTAAGTTTACTTTTAGCTATCAACTATTATTAATGAAATAATTTCTTATTATATTTTAGAGCTGGTTATTATTGCTATAAAGAAAGTGATTATTGCGTTTTTATCTCAAATTTTAACATCTTCTAGTAGTTAATTTCAAACTATTTTTCTAATGATTTTATGCATTTTAGATCCATATATACAAATATAGGAGTTTATATAATGTATATACTATATGTGTGTGTGTGTGTGTGTGTTTTATATATTTTGTTTTCTTGTGTTTTTGCATCAGCAAAGATTGGCTAAAGTGGGATGACAGTGAAGTAGCCGAGTTTTTCATCTTTTGGGTTTCCTTTTCTGAAACAGTAAGTTTTTGGTTTCTGATATGTAGTAGTTACTGTGACAAGGAAATTTCATTCCAGTTTTAGTTTGCTGACTATTATTATTAGGAATAGCTATTAAATTGTATTTAGTATCTTTTCAGTAAAAACTGAGATATTCATAGTTTTTCTCATTTGTTTTATACTTTAATTTTTTCCATGTTTCCTATTTTTACAGGAAGTTATTTATTTTATTTTATTTTTTTATTTTTTCCCTTTTCTTTTTTTTTGAGGGTGAGTCTTACTTTATCATCCTCGGTAGAGTCCCATGGTGTCACAGCTCACAGCAACCTCAAACTCTTAGGCTCAAGTGATTCTCTTGCTTCAGTCTCCCAAGTAGCTGGGACTACAGGTACCTGCCACAACGCCCAGCAACTTGTTTGTTGTAGTTGTCATTGTTGTTAGTAGGCCCCAGCCGGGCTAAAACCCACCAGTCCCAAGGCATGTGGCCGGCGCCCTAACCTATGGGCGCTGAGCCTACAGGAAGTAATTTCAATTATATTTTCAGATTTAATGGCATGAAGTTTTATATAACAGTCTGTATAATTTAAAAATCATTTCCATTTATATGGGTATAACTCTATTTCTCTCTATCTGAAGACCAACATCCCAGGCTCATACTGCTGGGTGGGGGATTCTCCCATCTATCGCCTCCTTATTCTTTCTAGGCTTTCAGGGATTGGATCTTGTCTACCCACATTGGGGGGCTGAGTCCACCAATTAAAATGCTGATTTTACCTGGAAACATCCCCACAGATGCACCTAGAAATAATGTTTACCCAGATAATGTGAGCATCCTTCAGCCCAGAAAAGTTGACATGTACTATGAAGATTAACCATCCCACCTGGGTAATGTGAAATTCAATAACCTAGTTCAGTAATTTTCAGATTTACTGAACATGTTAGTATTTTAAAATTATAGATTGAAATTATAGAATAACATTTTCTGGAGTATTCGTACAGCTAAGAGAATGAGTTTTATCAAGTTGGAAAGGTAGAAAAAAAATCATCAAATTTAAGATACATTTGGTAAATGACTAAGGAGTGCTCTGTGACATAAAGGATGGCCTTTGGGCTTTGCACATATGGGCATGGGAGGCATGTGCCACACAGACCAGCGGGGTGGTGGCGGGAGTGCACCCTCCTGCTAACACACCACCTTACAGGGAGCGCACCCTCCTGCTAACACACAGCCTTACAGGGAGCACACCCTCCTGCTAACACACCGCCTTACAGGGAGCGCACCCTCCTGCTAACACACCGCCTTACAGGGAGCGCACCCTCCTGCTAACACACCACCTTACAGGGAGTGCGGGCTTCACTAAGGGGACGTTTGGGTTTATAGATTCCAAATGTTTACAGACAAATGAGATAAGGGAGCAAGACTGAGGCACGAAGGAACTCCAGAGAAGATGAGGAAAGGAGCAGAGATTTGGGAATTCTTCCATTTCAGGATTAATAAGAATTCAAAAAAAACTGTATGATGCCTATTTGTGTAACAAATTATGAGTATTACCTACGATCTGAGTGTATATATACATATAAATACACACATGTGTGTCTATTCTGCCTCTCCCTACCCCATACACGAAATTAGCATCAAGCAAGATGACCTTCAGCTGATTAGGAAGTTATCAGTATTCAAAGCGGTAGTTATTTAGATGCAAAAAGGTTCTAATATACAACCCATCAGTGACTCACTACTTTAGTGGGTCCAGAAGTTTGGAGTTGAAATAGAAACCATCACAGTGTGGTGCCTGCACTAAGAATAGGTTTTGTCCTGTGAAAGTTTTATTTCTGCTACATGTATGTATGTGCTAGGTCAGTGTATACAGCATATTCCTTATTGTGGATTAAGGAAAAGTCTGAAAGCTACTGGGCTAAAGAACCTGTTGAATTTGTTCTCAACACTCACCTCCTCTAACACCCCTGCCCCCCCCCAAAAAAAAAACACCAAAAAAACTTCTGATTGGCTTATTAATTTTTTTCTTAAATATTCAGCTTCAGTGAATTAGCTATTCATATTTTCTAGGAATATCTTCAAAAGACCGAAGGAAAAACCAAATTTGTGACATACAAGGTTAAATATAGTTTACACTTCTGTCCTTTCTCTGCAAGTAGCAGTTTCTCCACAGAGGACAGAGATTTAGTGAAGACCAATGAAAAGTGGGTGCATCTTACTAGAGGCAGGGACACATGAGGTGCGCTCTACTCACAGCAGACGCTGTGGTCAGAGGTGGGGCGTGTGGGGAGGGAGCGTGAACAGACAGCACAGGGTGAACTGGGCGTGGACAACAGGCAAGTGGAGATTCAGAAGTGCAGGGTCGGGGTGGGGACAGACTACGGGTGCGGTGGTCCTCCTCACGGAAGCGGAAAGTGAACTTGTGGGAGAGATTCAACCCACCGAGTCCTGAGGAACACCAGGGTGCCCGTCCCAGAGACAGGGTGACAGGGATGAGGAAGAGAGCCCCACGCCTCACCCACCAGCCGGGTGAAGTTTTCCTTATCTTTCTTAAAGAAACTGAAATGTGTTCTTTGTTGGAAGGATTTATTGGCAGAGGTTAAAAAGCTCTAGGAAGCATTACTATAGGGCTGAGTCTCAGCAAGTAAAGCTGTGACCCCTGTGCTAGCTGACAAACATTCTGAGCATGGAGCAGCCCCGTGGCTGCAGACACCACAGCACTCTCAGCTTCGGGCTGCAGACTCAAAACCTCAAAATAGCCTAGTCAATCATGGGTCCTTTACAGAGCGGAAAACCAGTATGTGAGTGAACCTCCTGTGTGCTGCAGAATCACAGATAATTAATAGTGCAGCTAGACAATCAACTGAGTCCCAGGACCAGTTTATGTGAAGACAAAGCACAGCCCTTATTTTCAAAAGTTATTATAAGATGATGTGTCGGCATGAAAAATACTTATGCACTATCAAATCTATAATTAAACATTTTTAAGAGAAAACAATGAATGGCTTCCAATTTGAGAGCCAACACACTATGACATATGAGAACTTACTAAGAGTAGCTCAGAGAACAGACTGTCGCCACTGAGTGCAAAGAGCATGTAAAAAAGATACAAAAGAAGCGTGGAGACAATGGTGGACGGCAGTCCTTTGCTGGAATGAGAATGAATTACAACACCATAGACTATCTGTCTCTGACGCTGTTGGAAAACAATTAACTTGGCCAAGCACACGTTTACTGGAGTGAGCATGAGGACCTCAAGCAGGCTGCAGCGTTATCTTGGCCATAAAACTTGGCCTAGGGAACAATGTAGAAGGCTGATATCTAAACTGAAGTCAGCACATTGCTCTCTAACAGTAAAAGAGGAATGGGTCCTGTCTAAGAAAAAATGAAGGTGGAACGCATATACTCTTTTTATCCAGTGAATTATCAGGACTTTCAGCTGATTTGCTGTTTCTTCTTTAAAAAGGGATGTTTAAAAAAGAATCACCAGGCAGCACTGAAAAATGGAAAGCTTTTCCCAGGACCACATGTAGACTGAAAGGAGAGGTGTCTTGCGGCAGCTTACCCCTCTCCCTAAGTATCCTTGGCTCCCCATTCTAAGGGACTTGAATGGCTTGGAGAAGATTACTTTTCTTACATCAAAGTAGGATTGCAGATGCTCTCTCTATAGCCTCTCCCCCCTACCTCCCGCAGCCTGCCCTCTCCTACAGCCTGTCCCCCAGCGTTTCCCACTGGCCAGGGCCACTCCCTGCTCACTACCAGAGGGTGCACCTCCCCCGCCATGTCAGCACGGCACTGCGAGCATCCCAAGGCACAGGAACTAACTCAGACTCTCCAACCCACTGGTTCAACTTCAACGCGGAGACAAAGATCATTTGCTCACATATTGATACTGTAGTTGTCCTACTTCTGAAAGCAAATTAAATATATTTTCTTAATTAAATCTGAGGGATAGTGACATCACAATAAGCCACTACTATGATTTTCTTTTGCACATACTTGTAACTACATTACTCAGAATAAATACTTAAATGACCAGGAGGGGTAAGAAAAAGAATCATATTGCTTTATAGTCAAGTCCCAATCTACTTACTTTCAGGGTTCCTGCGTAGTTCTGGGACACTAAAAGAAGTCTCTGCCCCCCAGGCACAGGAAAGGATACAAAGGTGAGGAGAGTTGTGCGAGGGCGGAGAGGTTAGCACCACTGCGCAGGGCAGACGGTGAGGAGAGGGCGGAGAGGTTAGCACCCCTGCGCAGGGCAGACGGTGAGGAGAGGTGCGCGCCGGGGGCGGAGAGGTTAGCACCCCTGCGCAGGGCAGACGGTGAGGAGAGGTGCGCGCCGGGGGCGGAGAGGTTAGCACCCCTGCGCAGGGCAGACGGTGAGGAGAGGTGCGCGCCGGGGGCGGAGAGGTTAGCACCCCTGCGCAGGGCAGACGGTGAGGAGAGGTGCGCGCCGGGGGCGGAGAGGTTAGCACCCCTGCGCAGGGCAGACGGTGAGGAGAGGTGCGCGCCGGGGGCGGAGAGGTTAGCACCCCTGCGCAGGGCAGACGGTGAGGAGAGGTGCGCGCCGGGGGCGGAGAGGTTAGCACCCCTGCGCAGGGCAGACGGTGAGGAGAGGTGCGCGCCGGGGGCGGAGAGGTTAGCACCCCTGCGCAGGGCAGACGGTGAGGAGAGGTGCGCGCCGGGGGCGGAGAGGTTAGCACCCCTGCGCAGGGCAGACGGTGAGGAGAGGTGCGCGCCGGGGGCGGAGAGGTTAGCACCCCTGCGCAGGGCAGACGGTGAGGAGAGGTGCGCGCCGGGGGCGGAGAGGTTAGCACCCCTGCGCAGGGCAGACGGTGAGGAGAGGTGCGCGCCGGGGGCGGAGAGGTTAGCACCCCTGCGCAGGGCAGACGGTGAGGAGAGGTGCGCGCCGGGGGCGGAGAGGTTAGCACCCCTGCGCAGGGCAGACGGTGAGGAGAGGTGCGCGCCGGGGGCGGAGAGGTTAGCACCACTGCGCAGGGCAGACGGGTCTGTGCTGAAAGCAGCTGGGACGCCATGTGCACAGAAATTCACCCAACCAGAGAATGGAATGGAGGAGTACGTTACACCATGAGTGCTCATTATCCCAAATGGGAGAAAATGACCATGTTTAGGGAAGATCTGAGTAATTGTACAAATAATACTTCCACACAGACTGGTCACAGGACACTGTCACTGAGGAGTTTTCTCTGGCTGATGTGAAGCTGACACTCTGTCCAGAGGTCATGGTACTACTGTAAGAAGTACAACACGGAGTATCACTGAATCTGAAACACTGTGCCTGAAGATTAACTGGACAGTATGTTAATACCTGTACTATGCAAATCTGCAGCGTGCTGGGTTTTTGTAAATACTGTATCTACTCTCAGAGCAGCACAGCTAGAAGAGCCGAGGTTTTACACATCCCAGGTCAGGGGACGGGCCTCAGAGTAACAGTCCCTGCCATCTCCCTGCAGCCTTAAGGCTGATGGGAACAGAACTGGAACAGTGCTGGCCTGACTGCTCCTCTGACTCCACCATGCCTGTCCTTATGGGGTACAGGGACACAAAATTGTCAAGTCAGTCCCCAAAAGTAAAAATAAAAGATAAAAAGTGGATAAAGAAAAGCGGAGAAATAGAAGTCCTTTGTGTCTAAACCTCATTTGGACGATCCCACAGGCCTCAGGGGTCTCAACAAAGTGGCAGCCTTGCAGGGCCTTCATTCCTATAGTTTCTTTCCCTTTTCACCGTCACTACAGTACGTAAACCTGGTATCTTCGTGTACTTGCAGTTCAGAGTGTGTGGAGAGCGGAAGCTTGTTTCCATGCTTTTATTTAAAGAGGTTAGTTTATTTAAACAGCTGCCACAAAACAGGCAGCCAAAAGCTTTTCTGAATTTAACCTGTTCTGATTTTATAAATTTTATGATTTAACTAGAAAACAAAATATGAAAATATTTTACCATCTAAATGACAAACCAATTTAAATTGAACGGCATTTTTAGCAGCATCTCACCCATTTTTTAAAACCTTACAACGAGCCCCGTCAGCCCACGCCCCCTGCACGTGGAGCCCGCGCCTGAAGAATTAAGGGTATCTATCTACCTTTTTCTCATAGAACTTTCTCCTTAATTTGGCATCTCTGGGAGGTACTGTCTCTCTCAGGTTTCGGTACCACTTTCTCACAATGCATCCTCGCCAGTAGGCTTGGATTCTGGAACACAGAAATTTGAAAATGACTCACTCAGGATGCCTCTAGTTTGACAAGTATCTCAGAACTTGCTGTGAGTCCTGTGCTGTGCGAGGCCATGCAGAGCGAGGGCCCCTGAGCCTCAGGTTCCTTCGTACTGTGCTGCATCCCAGCGGCTGGCAGGGACCCTCTCACCTTGTCGCACACTTGGTTCTGAACAGCTGGGCCCCGTCCTGTATCACTCTGGTTTGATACTGGTTCTTTCTACAGAGAGGACAGGTTTTTTTACTTGTGAACTTTTCGAAAGCCTGAAGGCATGCCTAAAGAAAAACATTTCACTTAAAATTTTACGAGTAATTACTTTTAAACATTTTTACTTCTAATGTAATTACAGTGTTCTTTTCTCTCATAATTATGACTTAATCCAATTTAGATCATAAAGTGAAGAAGTTTCATCAGATGTTAACACTGTCCTCATGAAACCTGTTCTAAAAATGATTTTTTTTTTACAAGAATATACTTGCAGAGACATCAAAACCTTTTGAAAATCAGCTAGTATAAAGCTGAGTAAGTCATGCTTGTGTGTAAGGCCAGCACCGGGATGGTGCGCGTGACTCAAGCTATCACTCATTCTGATGTGCACTAACAGCAACAACCTGTTATGCAAACATCTGTGGTTCTTTTGTCACATAAAGTTCATGATTTTCAAAATAGGATGAATTGTACTATAGCCTACAGCCAGGTTTATAACTATAAATGGTGATTATGAATAAAACAAATGGCCCTTTTTTAGGAGACTTTAAAGTGAGGAAGGCTTCTCTGAGCTGCAAGGAGTGATGCACGGTCTTGGTACAGGGTGAGGCGGGATTTACTCACTTTGTGAAACACGTGGGAACATGAAAGCAGCACCTGTTCAGGAGGAAACAAAAAGATGTCTGAAGTGTAATAAAAGGAAAGCAACATAAACACATTAATTACAAGAACAATTCTGAATGCTTAAAAGGTACAGAGTATTACTTGAAAAATTAAAAAAGCAAATTAATAACTTTGATATTTATACTATTTAATGTGTAAGTTTAAGCACAGCACAAGTATATAATCCACATGAGAAAAATTAAGTTAGCAACAATCTGAAACATCAAACGCACACATGAAGTTTGATATTAAGCTATTAAAATGAGTGTATATGTAAAAGTCAAACAATTATGAATTAGATGTGTCTCCCAGTAGAATCTTAAGATGTGAGTTTAAGCTACCAGGGGTGAGGAAGGAAGAGGACTGGCCCGTCCAGCAAGGTGAGGGCTGGTGAAAGAAGGAACAGAGAAGTGCTGCCTAAGTACTGTTTAGAAAAGGTCTTTGTTCAACTTAATTACACTCCTAAATTTTTTTGAAATCACAGCTTTTTTGAGGTAGAATTTTGACAGTCTTCGATTTAAATAGTGAGAAATCATGGAAAGATGAGTTATTTTTTCTTTTTTCAGTGCAAGACACGTATCTTCACAAGAAAATATCCCCTTTCTGTGATCCAAACTCCCCGTCTGTGACAAAAGACAGAGGCTCACACTGAAGAGAAAGGTGGGGGCACAGGGCAGGAGGGGTGGGGTCAGTGCTCTGGGGCAGGGCTGGACACACAGGGCCCTGCTGCAAGAGCCCTTCAGCAACTGGGGCTTTTCCTCTCCTTAGCAAGAGAAGCTCAGGGAAGGTGGATTAAGTGAGGTGTGGTGTGGGTGGACTCTGACTTCAGTGGCCACCGTCTGTGCACTCTGGCTGAGGCTTCAATCTCACACAGTAGGGCTGCCTGACCTGGGACACCTCCCCGTTCTCACAGTGACCAACCGACCTGCCTTCATTCAGTCCATACTTTTTTTCATAAATGAGAAAAGAAGAAACATTGGAACAGAACTCAGTTCTAAAACCTTTTTTTGAAACTTGCCAACAAGTCAAAACTGAGTAAACCCAATAATGTGGATCTTTTCCTGTTATTACCAGTCCATCAAATAGCAGTATTTTGTAAACTTCAGTACTTATTCTTTATAGAATAATCTTCCTAAGTACTTTGTCAACAGATCTCCAATCTATATTGAATAGCATTATACTCCTGTATATTTAAAATATTTTATTTTTAAATGTCTATAAAATTTGTTATTGGCAAACTTTCCTTGATATAACAAAAATAAATGATTAAGTGGTAATAAATACACCAAAATGTCATAGCAGATTGATTCTAGCTGGACTCTACTGTACTTTGACTCGGCCTACTGTGGATCACTGGAATTGTTTACTTACTTCCTCGTCTGTGAAGTGCACACAATGCCTACTGTCGTCTGTGAAATGTATACAATGCCTACTGGAGAGACTGAATTAACTAACGGCCTCTGAAATCGTTATGAATGCTGGCGAAATACCAACTATTATGTACGACTAAGGAAGACTCTTAGTACAGATGTAACTGGAAATGCAAAATAAATAGAAGTGTCTATAACAAAACAAAAATAAAAAACAGAATCAAAGGAATTCTGGGCAAGATGCACCCTGGTCACCCACCAAGATGTTCAGCTATAAGTTTTCATTCTCTCTACAGCCATCAGGCTGTTTATAGTGTAATTCAGGAACAGGTTGTTTTTTTTTTTTTCTTTATTTCAAAGTAATATGAGGGTTATAGATTTTTAGGTTACATTATTCTCACTTACGGAGTAAAGTTCTAGTTGTCAAAGAGCCTCTCATCTGGGGGCGTGGTACCCACCCTCACAATGTGCACCATAGGTGAGATCTCACCACACACCCTCCCTTCTTCTGCCCATCGTCCTCTCCCTCCTCTGCCCTCCATTCCCTGCCCCGTATGAGATTATATTTGTGTTTCATTGTTCATATGAGCATGTAATTGTTTATATATTGGTTTCATATTGCTATTGAGTACACTGGATATTTATTTTTCCATTCTTGCGATACTTTCCCAAGAAGAATGTATTTTAGCTCCATCCAGGTAAATGTAAAAGATGTAAAGTCTCCATCTTTTTTAATGGCTGAATAGTAAGTACTTCATGGTATACATACATCCATAATTTGTTAAGCCATTTGGAATGCTTCCACAACTTGGCAATTATGAATTGAGCCATAATAAACATTCTAGTGCAAATGTTTTTGTGGTAAAATGATTTTTGTTCTTCTCAGTAGATAAACTAGTAATGGGGTTGGGGGATCAAATGGTAGGTCTACTTTGAGGTCTCTGAGGATTCTCCATAATTCTTTCTAGAAAGGCTGTGTTAGTTTGCAGTCCCACCAGAGAGTATTCCCTTCTCTTCACATCTACACCAGCATCTGCAGTTTTGAGACTTTGTGATGTGGGCTAATCTTACTGGAGTTAGGTGATGTCTCAGAATGGTTTTGATTTGCATTTCTCTGATGATTAAAAATTATGAGCATTTTTTCATGTGTTTGTTAGCCATTCATCTGTCATCTTTGCAGATGTTTCTGTTCAAGTCTCCAGAAACGGGTTGTTGAAGCCAGAAGAATTCCTTGAAGCTCTATTAACACTTCTGCTACACCAAAGTACTAAATTATCCTAAAAGGTAATTCTGTGGTTTAAATGCTAAAATATTTCCAAAATACCCAACTTTCACATATATAAGATAGGTCCTGAGAGAGAACTGGAATATAACAAATATGATTAAAATAATTTGTGAATTCAAACTACAAAGAACAAAAATTTAACTGTTGTGAACTTGTCAGTGATGAAACATACTGAAATTGAGTTTGAGAATCAATGTATCAGGGTGAGAAGGGATGCCAGATTCCTGTGCTATGAGTTCAGGGTTGTTCAAGTACATCCCTGTTTTCTTAGTACATCTCTGAAGGCCAGTGCCAGCTACACGCTGTGGGAAATCTCTAAAGGGCAGCCATTATCGCACACACACAGTTCTGAGAATGTAAGTATCCCCAACTTCCAGGATGTAACAGTTTAGTTAGGCAGACAAAATATGTGTAGGAAAGGGTGGCGCCTGTGGCTTAAAGGAGTAGGGCATGTGCCCCATATGCCAGAGGTGGCGGGTTCAAACCCAGCCCTGGCCAAAAACTGCAAAAGAAAAAAAAAAATATCTGTAGGAAAAACCTTTGCTATAAGTTATATATCATCTGTAAACCCAGGGTAATGTCAATCTTACTATGGTAAAGTTTCGTAAGTAAAGATTAAGATATTTTACTTTTCTTAAAGATTCTCCTACAAATTCTTTGGAGATACTAAAGCATGTTTTTAGTTGTTGTTGCTGTTATTTGTTTAATTTTCTTTTATGATTTAATTCACAAAAACTTAAAAATTCCTTTTGCTTTCGTCCTTTCTGCCCTGGGACACCAATGCTTCTCCACACCCTGCCATCATGCTTTCTGGCTGCACGAGGCTGGTGGAACAGAAGTGTCCCTTTTGTATAAACCTGATACTTGAGAATTACTGTCACTCAATAAATAAAACTGTTCAGCTCTTCCTCACACATACACTTTAATGAATGGAAAGAAAATACAAGTATCTGAGGAGGATACTTGTGCTCACAGAGGAGGATAAATGGCAACACAGAGGCCTGGCAGTCAGCCCAACCCACATCTAGTCCCTGAGAACAGCCCCATGTTCAGCACCTGGGGATGGAGGCGAAACTCTTCTTTACATATCGGGCAGGGCTGCATGGAGTCCCCTTGCAGGACGGACCTCTGCTTCACCTTCTCCCACTCATCAGATGACAGCGGCAATGGGGGAGGCTCAAAGAGGCCTAACTTCTGTGCTGAAAGTGAGACAATCAGAACGTGCGTCAGGGTGTTTCAGAGCATGACACCGTCTGTGATTCACAGCTTCACTGCAGACAGACGTTACAGCAGGGCATTTCATGCCACCCACTTTACTTCACCAGTCACCCCTGTGGTATCTACCAGGAGTGAGTTCCAGAATCCCTCTAACCTCTCAGATACCAAAATCACAGGTACAGGAGTCCCCTACATAAAGTGGTGTAGGAGAAAGACAGGAATTTTATAGTGGAAACATGAATGTCAACTGAAAGGCTGGGAGAAAAGGTTGAGATCCAGCCGTGATCACTTTGTGGGGGGCATGTTCTCAGACGTGCTTGTGGGGTGACTGATTCTGTTGCTGGGGGAATGAGTCAGAGCACGGAGCTGCATGGGGCCTGTGCAGCTCTGGCCCACACTCGTGCTGCAGGACGTCACCGCACGGTGGAACCTGTGCATCCAAACACAGGCAGGGGGCAGTAAACACATAATATAAAGACAAACAATGGCACAACTGTGCAAGGCACTCACTGTGAATGGAGCCTGTGGGACTGGAGTAGCTCTAGGGGTCAGTGAGGGAGTGGTGAGTGCGTGAGAGGTCTGCCTGTGCAGACCTTATAAACACCGGACACTCAGGCCACACTAAATTTATTAGAACAGTATTTTCTTTCTTCAATAATAAGTTAACCTCAAAGTAACTTTTTCTTTTTTTTAATTTATTGTTGGGGATTCATTGAGGATACAAGAAACCAGATTGCAGCGATTGCATTTGTTAGGTAAAGTCCCTCTTACAATCGTGTCTTGCCCCCAAAAGGTGTGACACACACCAAGACCCCACCCCCCCTTTTTTTTAGAGACAGAGTCTCACTTTATCACCCTTAGTAGAGTGCTGTGGCATCACAGCTCACAGCAACCTCCAACTCCTGGGCTTAAGCGATTCTCTTGCCTCAGCCTCCTGAGTAGCTGAGACTACAGGCACCTGCGAGAATGCCTGGCTATTTTTTTTTGTTGAGTTTGGCCGGGTCCAGGTTCAAACTTGCCACCCTCCATATATGGGGCCAGCGTCCTACCCAATGAGCCACATGCATCGTCCTAAAGTAACTTTTTTACTTTATAAACCTTTTGATTTTTTAGAACTTTTTGGTATATAGGGCAATAGTTAGCTTATGCGTTACACACTATACAAAATATTTTTTCTTTATGTCCTTTTTCTGTAAACTTTTTTCTAATTAAAAAAATCTTTTTAACTTCAAAAATACTTACTGATCACTTTGATCCCAAACCAGGAAAAGATCCAACAAGAAAAGAAAATTATAGACCAATATCACTAATGAATATAGATGCAAAAATATTCAACAAGATCCTAGCAAACAGAATCCAGCAACACATCAAACAAATTATACACCACGACCAAGTGGTTTTTATCCCAGGGTCTCAAGGTTGGTTCAATATACATAAATCTATAAATACAATTAATCACATAAACAAATTAAAAAACAAAGACCATATGATTCTCTAAATTGATGCAGAAAAAGCTTTTGATAATATCCAGTATCCTTTCATGATCAGAACACTTAAGAAAATTGGTATAGAAGGGACATTTCTTAAACTGATAGAGGCCATCTACAGCAAACCCACAGCCAATATCGTATTGAATGGAGTTAAATTGAAATCATTTCCACTCAGATCAGGAACCAGACAAGGCTGCCCATTGTCTCCACTGCTCTTTAACATTGTAATGGAAGTCTTAGCCATCACAATTAGGGAGGAAAAGGCGATCAAGGGTATCCATATAGGGTCAGAAAAGATCAAACTTTAACTCTTCGTAGATGATATGATTGCATATCTGGAAAACACCAGGGATTCTACTACAAAACTCTTAGAAGTGATCAAGGAATACAGTAGCATCTCAGGTTACAAAGTCAACATTCATAAATCTGTAGCCTTTATATATAACAACAAAAGCCATGCTGAAAAAAAGTCAAGGACTCTATTCCATTCACAGTAGTGCCAAAGAAGATGAAATATTTGGGAGTTTACCTAACAAAGGACGTGAAAGATCTCTATAAAGAGAACTATGAAACTCTAAGAAAAGAAATAGCTGAAGATGTTAGCAAATGGAAAAACATACCATGCTCATGGCTGGGAAGAATCAAACATTGTTAAAATGTCCATACTACCCAAAGCAATATACAATTTTAATGCAATCTCTATTAAAGCTCCACTATCATACTTTAAAAATCTTGAACAAATAATGCTTCATTTTATATGGAATCAGAAAAAAACTCAAATAGCCATGACATTACTCAGAAATAAAAACAAAGCAGGAGGAATCACACTACCAGACCTCAGACTATACTATAAATCAATAGTGATCAAAACAGCATGGTACTGGCACAAAAACAGAAAGGTGGATGTATGGAACAGAATAGAGAACTAAGAGATGAACCCAGCTACTTACCGTTATTTGATCTTTGACAAACCAATTAAAAACATTCAGTGGGGAAAAGATTCCCTATTTAACGAATTGTGCTAGGTGAACTGGCTGGTGACCTGTAGAAGACTGAAACTGGACCCATACCTTTCACCATTAACTAAGATAGACTCTCAGTGGATTAAAGATTTAAACTTAAGACATGAAACTATAAAAATACTAGAGGAAAGTTCAGGGAAAACACTTGAAGAAATCGGCCTGGGCGAATATTTTATGAGGAGGACCCCCTAGGCAATTGAAGCAACACCAAAAATACTTTACTGGGACCTGATCAAACTAAAAAGCTTCTGCACAGCCAAGAACACAGTAAGTAAAGCAAGCAGACAGACCTCAGAATGGCAGAAGATATTTGCAGGTTCTGATAAAGGTTTAATAACTAGAATCCACAGAGAACTCAAACGTATTAGCAAGAAAAGAACAAGTAATTCCATCTCAGGGTGGGCAAGGGACTTGAAGAGAAGCTTCTCTGACGAAGACAGGTGCACGACCTACAGACATATGAAAAAATGCTCATCATCCTTAATCATCAGAGAAATGCAAATCAAAACTACTTTGAGATATCATCTAACTCCAGTAAGATTAGCCCACATCATGAAATCCCTAAACCAGAGATGTTGGCGTGGATGTGGATGTGGAGAAAACGGAACACTTCTACACTGCTGGTGGGAATGAAAACTAATATGTTCCTTTTGGAAAGATTTTGGAGAACACTTAGGGATCTAAAAATAGACCTGCCATTTGATCCTACAATTCCTCTAGTAGGTGTATATCCAGAAGACCAAAAATCACATTATAACAAAGATACTTGTACGAGAATGTTTACTGCAGCCCAATTCATAATTGCTAAGTCACAGAAGAAGCCCAAGTGCCCATCGACGCATGAATGGATTAATAAATTGTGGTATATGTACACCATAGAATATTATGCAGCCTTAAAAAAGATGGAGACTTTATCTTTTTCATGTTTACATGGATGGAGCTAGAACATATTCTTCTTAGCAAAGTATCTCAAGAATGGAAGAAAAAGTATCCAATGTACTTAGCCCTACTATGAAACCAAGTTATCATTTTCATATGAAAGCTATAACCCAATTATAGCCCAAGAATATGGGGAAAGGGGTTGGGAGGGGAAAGGGCAGGGTAATTGGTGGGACCACATCTACGGTGCATCTTACAAGGGTACATGTGAAATTTACTAAATGTAGAATACAAATGTCTTAACACAATAAGAAAATGCCGTGAAGGCTATGTTAACCTGTTTGATGACAATATTTCAAATTGTATATAAAACCAGCACATTGTACCCCATGATTGCATTAATGTACACAGTTATGATTTAATAAAAAAAAAAAAAGAAAAAAATACACTTATTGTTAAAAACTATGACACAGCTGGGCACAGGGGCTCATGCCTGTAACCCCAACACTCTGGGAGGCTGAGGTGAGAGGACTGCTTGAGCCAGGAACTCGAGACCAGCTTAGGCAACATAGTGAGACCCTGTCTCTACCAAAAACAGAAAAATTAACTAGCTATTGTAGTGGTGCCTATAGTCCCAGTTACTCGGAGGCTGAGGCAAGAGGATCTCTTGAGCCCAGGAGTTTGAGGCTGCTGTGAGCTAGGTTGATGCCACTGCACCCGAGGCCTCCACAGGGCCAGGGTCATCATGCTGTCACTGGAAGAAAGGAATTCTTCACCTCCATTATAAACTTCAAGGGACCACTATCATGTATGTGGTCCACTGTTGACCAAAACGTTAAGTGGCACATGACTATACTCTCATAAAAAGTAAAAACACCTCAAGACATAGAAAATAAGAAAATTAAGGGAGGGTGACATCTGGGAAACAGGCATTCTCGTTACAGCTGCGTGAAGGGTGCTCCCAGCAGAGCAGTGTGCCACCCTGCACCGGGGTTTCCTCCCGTGATGTTTAGAGCCCCTGCAGCTGTCTGACATGTTCATGGGTAGCTCCCTGTCATCACTCATCACTAGTCCAGCCCATGATGCTGCTGTCACAATCCTCACAGAACCACTGAACTCTTAAACTGCGTGTGTATCACCCTGACGAGAACAAAGTCACGACGTGGGTGAATGTCATGAAGAGTGACCTGCAATGACCCTGAGGGAAGGCTGGCCCAGCACAGGATGAGACGGAACCCTGAAAGGAGAAGAGTGCAGAGGAGAGGAGTGACAGCAGCCGACACTATGCCCCGAGGTATGGCAGCCCCCTGGGTGCCACAATACAATCCAGCTCTGCCTCGGCATCAGGTACCTACCGCTCCTTGCTATGCAAACCCAACTTGAATGTATCTATAGGTAACAGAGGCCCAAGAACTGGAAGGAGAAGAGATAAATGACTATGACAGATTTCCCCCAACTCCGTGTCTTCTGACCGCATGCAACAAGGTTTAAGATTGACACGCCCAGCGCCCAAAATCCTGTTCTTTAATGTAAAGAACCAGGGCTCCTTGGAGAAATGGCTGATTCTGAGTATGGGACAGTGATGATACAGGGTAAGTGTCCAGGAAGGAAGTGCACAAAGATGAAAAGGACGAGAACCAGCCTGAAAGAGCTGAGGCCAACGGCATAAGGATGAGAGCGGTAGTGCCAAGCTGTGCCCAGGTCTATGCTGACAGGAATCATGGGACAGACAGGTAAGTGGGGAGAAGACAAAGATAATGCAGGCAGATGTTAGCCCCTCCAGGATGGAGAGCTTAATTCCCTGCCCCCTGCTCCCCAACCAAACTTGCTCTCTATGCCCATCATAATTTAAAAGTCCTTAGTTCTAACTTCTCAATTTAAAATAATTTCGGACACTCACTTCATAAACCATTTGACACATTTTTATCACAGTGGTTAACATAAATGAAGTGAGTGTATGATGCCCCATAATCATATCATTGTATACAGTTATGATTTAATAAAAAAATTTAAAAAAATAAAATAAATAAAATAATTTCAGACTTTAATAAAGATTGTCAAAACAGTATAAAGAATTCTCATACACCGTTAACTCCAAATGTTAACATTTTTCCTAACTCTAATACAAAGATCAAACCCAGCTGTGATCTGTCAGTCGACTTACCTGGATTTGCTCTTTGCTGCACGTGCATCCTTCTTTCTGGACTGAGGTCCGGCCCAGGGTCAGCAGCATTTGTGTGACTATTAGAATCTGGGGGAGTTTCTAGGTTTTGATTTGCTTTTCTCACTTGATACTTTTGAAGATTCCTAGCCAGGAATTCTGTAAAATGTCTTTCAATTCAGGTTTGTCTAAGGTTTCCTCGGGATCAAATTCAGAATAAATTTTGGCAACAAGGGCACAGAAGTGCTGTCACACCTTTTATCAGGAGACACATGATGTCCGCATGTGTCATTACTGCTGATACAGCTTGGGTCCCTTGGCTGGGTGCTGTCTGCCGAGTGTTACCACAGTACCTGCAATGAACCTCCCTGTGGGCACAGACTGCGAGACGCCACTGTCCATGTCTCAGAAGTCAAGATTCACCCCGTTACCAGTTTCAGTAATGATCATGAATATTACTGTGTTGTCTGCCAAATGCTGATCTCCTATCAGCCTGTCCACTATATTTATTAGCTAAATATTCTACTAAAAGAGTTTTTTCTTTTCCATCATTTATCTGTTTGATTGTATGTATCAGTGTGAATGAATGGATATTCCTTTCATTCTACTGTTTTTACTTATTCTACTTATTATTACTATCTTTATTTTCTAGCTCAAATGGTCCCGTCACTTTTAAACTTCAGTATATACACACCTTTCTGTATAATTATAAATTAAGACAAATTATTTCTGTACCATAAAACTATAATATTAACCACAACAGATTCATTAGCTTTAATAAGCCAAAAGAGGAATGAGTGACTAGATTAGCTTACCTAGAGTTAATGGTGGTGGCTTTGGATCGAGAACATACTCTTTTTCTGGATCTTCCACTTTGGGGCCCTGCGCACATTTTCTAAGTCCTGTGTCTATTACTGCTTTTGTCTCTCTTTTCAAAGCTTTGGATCTATTCTTCTTCTTTGGCACTTTTGTCGTGGCTACTGAAAGGTCTTGCAGCCGAAGATCATGTAAAATGTGGTCTTGTAAAGCAACTGCAGTGATTGCTAAGTTATCTTTTTTAGATGAAAGACCCTAAAAGGTAGGCAAAAAGTCGTATTCATAGGAAGAGTATGTAACATATCATTTAATAGAGAACTGAGGCTTTACTACTCAACACTGATGGCACATTGACCACATCTACTACCCTGTTTCTCCGAAAATAAGACAGTGTTTTATTTTAAGGTGTGCTTCCAAAGATGCGCTAGGTCTTATTTTCAGGGGACGTCTTATCTTTCCTGTAAGTAGGTCTTATTTTCGGAGGATGTCTTATTTTAGGGAAAACAGGGTAAGTAGTAATGAATGCTTGACCAGTCGTCACCTTAGTGAGAGCAAGCCTACACTACATTTATGTTAAAAACACAGAAAGATCTATTCACTCGATGACTAAAGCTTTAATTGTAACACGAATAAAGTCATTATGACCTATGCACCTGTGCATGCCTAAACAAATCCATACTGTTTCCGTATAATTAAATCAATCTCTAGGCAAATATTGAGCACAGTCCTACGTTTAAGCATGTGAGTCTTCTGGTGAAAACGTAATAAATTTCCTTTGTAGAATAAAATTACCAGACAGCTTGGAGGTGCATGCAGTAAGCACTACAGAAGACTTTTTCTCATGCACCTTCCCACTGCCCGCATGCCACATTAGGCATCTCCCAGTCCCACTCATGGTTTGTGGTTGATGCAACATTTGCAAGCTATTTTTTCATGCTCGCAAATGGCTGAATTAAAATATATACGTGAGTAAAATAATGTGTATATTTTTAAAAAGGATGGCGTACCTTATTTTTTAACATGATGAATCAGTTAAAGTTGTTGCTTAGCTATAACAAATCCTATCATCACAACGTACGTGCATCACACTCCTTTTTGTTCTTCTACTGTAAAAACGTAAGTCAACAGAAAGTTGAAGTTAGATAAGTTAGAAGTTACATAAATTCTTTTAGGACACTGTGGGGAAGATATATACTAAGAGTGTGACAATGAAGCGATGGATATGTCCAGTACAGTGGGGGACTGAGCTATCCAGTCGTGTTGTGGAGGAGGCTTCATACCAGCTACAATTTGCTTCAGCCCTGTCCTCAAACAGTTCACCACTGAGTTGCAGAGAACATATTAATATAAATGAGAACAAGGCACTGATAAATGTAATATTATACATAACCACAACAAAATTTCAAACTAACATCTAGAGACCAAAATGATTAGAGATTTGTAAACAAACCTCCTAAAGAGATAAACTGGACTTTGAAGGGAAATGAACATGTTACATCACAGGTACAAGGAAAGCAAAGGCAATTAGGAAATTAGCAAGATATTCAGGGGGAAGGAAACACTGGAGAAAGAGGGATGCAGAGCAGTACTGGATAACTTCTGTCTACCCAGAACCCAGAACACAGGCACAGGATATGGGACAAACCAGGGTTCCAATCCTGCTTCACCACTTTGCCAGATACTTAACACGGTGGAATCTCACTTTCTTCACCTATAAAACAAGTGTAGCACTGACCCTACAGGGTTACCGTAAGGGTTAAATGAGACCACCTCTGTAAGGTATCTAGAAGGGATGTTTTCACACACAAGGTACTCCAGTTATTCTTGTTCCAATTCCCTGCAATTTGGAATTAGCCCTTTTGTATTTGGACAAGAATATATTTTATGAAGACAAAAAGTCCAAACTTTACTGTAATGGGGAGAAAGTGATTCAAGTAATTTAGGAAATAATACAGTATATCCTCAAATAACGTTTCTTGCAACATCATTTTGTTAAACAACTGATGAGAAAGAAAGAAATCAGCAGCCAGAGTCACCGTCTGAGTGGGGTCTGCATGTTCTCCCCACAGCCACCTGGGCTTCCTCCCACATCCCACAGCAGCCACATCAGGTTCACTGGTGTGTCCAGACTCTCCTCATCTGAGTGCACAGGTGAGTGTGAACGTGCCCTGCGAGCAGAGTGTGTTGTCCAGGGTCGGTTCCCGCCTCGGGCTGAGCTGCTAGCATGGGCTCTGGTCTCCTGAGCCTCTTAACTGGGATAAGCAGTTTGGAAAATGAGTGAACAAATCCAAATCATTGCAGTACAACAAGTGCTCAGCTTCCTCATCTGTTGTGGACCTGCTACTGAGAGGAGGTACCCAACTTCCACTTTGCAAATATTCCTCCCCAATTCAACCCATCCCACAGAACCCACTTTCATTCATCAAAAAAAGTGGGTTGTGATCTTTCTCGAGTGCAGTTCTAGCTCACATGTATTTCAGTGTTTAATATTAGAAGCATTTTAAGTCTTTACTTAGACATTTTGTAAGTTTTGGGGATCAGAAATATGTCCTGGGAACTTAACTCTTGTTTATATGAATTACCCTGTGGTGAAACTAGTTTCACTGTACACTGTTTCAAAGTCTCAGTTTTCAAAACCTATTTATGAAGTGAGGACTTACTGCATTGAGGGCCTAACTGTAAGACTAGAAAGGAATTAGTCCAAAATATATTTCTAAGGACCAATATCTATATTAAATTAATCCAAATGAAAGAATAAACTCACTAACGAGTGCTATCAAGAGAGAAATGTAAGGACAGTAGAAACAAACTGATTAGCAACCCAGGGTTCAGGAATAAGAAGTAGCTGCTGAAGTCCTTTGGAAACTTAGATGGTAGTTTCTACAGAACCCTTTGCTATTCCTTTTCAATACTGGCATCAAGAAATATTTGAAAGATGTTTATGCGATATTTCAAGAAAATCTAGGCTGGAGAAATGGTCTGAGGTATTAGAAATACTGAAAGATCACCGCCATATTTTTCTACTTCTAAAATGTTTACATCCAGAGAGAAGATAGTTTGCCTCGTACCCAAAACCGTTTAATACAATCATATCTGGCCATCTACACTCTCTTATTTATTTTACCTCAAAATAAGATTAATATCAAGTGAAGAGCTTTTAAAAGCTGTGCCCATTTAAAGTTCCACACTATCATTAAATTTTAGAATTTAAAATTTAGGATTTAAAGGTATTGGAACCTCTTCAGTCCTACTCCACTTTATAAATGAAAAAACACTTCTTCGAGATGACATTAATTGGTCTGAGGCAAACCAATTTAGAGAAAATTAATCCTTGTCCCGTATTAAAAGCTGAAATTAATGGTGACACATCCATTCTTTGTCAATTTCAGTATTAATAATTAGTGAACGGAGGTAGGGCTTGATAGCAAAAGTTACCATTGTGATGCCAAACTCATAGTTACCAATTTGTCTAATTAATAAACACGCCAAATAAAAACCCATAAAGACCCAATTTTAAAAATACAATTCTACACAGTGTTATTATCTCCCAACTTCTGAATTCCTTGTTTATACATCTGTTTGCGAGGTTCTGCCTGTGAAGCCCGGTAGCACACAAAGTTGCATTGCTAGAATTCTCTTTAAAACTCAAACCATCTTTGGACTTGGCTCCCTTTCTTGTAACCGGTAGTGGTAGATTCTAAGTTTTTGAGACATCATAAATCTGCACCACGTATAAACAGACACCGCCGCAAGCTAACCAGGAGCCCTCACTGAGCGTAAGTGGAATCTCCCCGCCCCGCCGAGCAGGTCCGCACGGGAGCCCCCGCTCACCCACAGACAGGCTCGGATTACAGTAGGGTCTCCCACGGCAAAGCGGGGACCCAGAGCCGAGCGGCAGCGCTGCTAAGCCCCGCTCCTCGCCCCCAGCTCTGCCAGTAACGCCCGCACGCCCGAACGCCACCCAGCTCCAGCTCGGGCTCCTGCGCGGTCCTCTCCGCCCGCCGTTGCCGTAGCAACCCCCTTCCCGCCTCCGCGCTCGCTCCCAACGCGCAAGCTCCCCAGCCCCGCCCCGCCCCCGCGCCGGCGGCCGTGGGGCAACAGCGCGCATGCTCCCGGGCCCTGCCGCGCGCACTGCGTCACGCCCCACGCCGGTGCGTCGCCGTTGAGATGAAAGACACCTCGGCAAGCTAGGCACGAGGAACCCGCGGCCTGGTGCGTTGTGACCGGGCCGGGCCCCTGCCGAGCTGCGCACGCGTGGTCGGCGCCGCCCAGACCTGCGGACGAGTGAACATGCCCGGCGAGGCCCACGGACACGCAGGCTGTGGCTGCGCCCGGGCTGCCCGCCCTCTGGGCCTGGTCGTCGACTGGACCCCGAGCTCGTGACCCCCAGCGCGGCTCCTCTCTGGGGCGGTCGCGGGGCCCGGGTGGGCCTGGGCATGTCCCGGCGCCTGCCCCGCCCGCGCGCTCGGGCCCGACACGTGCTGCGTGGTCGCCCCGCGCGGTGCTGCCAGCGCTCCGGGGCCCCGAGACCCCGAGACCCCGAGACCCCGAGACCCCGGCTTCCCGTCGTAGGTGTGATTTTTCTTTTTCTTTTTTTTTTTTTTTTTGGTTCCTTTAAGATAAGAACATAAATGTGGTCTCGCACTCCGTCGTGGCCAGAAGCACAAGTCAGTATAAGTTTTTCTCTTTTTAAAATACTACGATGTTTTGCTTTGTTAAGCTTATTTCGTACTTTTGTTTGACTAAAACTTGGTTGAAAGTACAAAGAAAACATAGAAAGGCAAGTAATTTTTTTTTCTTTTTACTTCACTGAAAGCAAGGTCCAAAGTTGCCAATCGTCTTAGATGGGGAACCAATCATTGATCATTAAGGACCTAAAAATTAACATAAATTTGGAAGAAGTGATGTATCTATGAAACAAGATAATTTTAAACTCAATTTAAACTCTAGTTTTTTCTTAGTGAAAATGAATATTCTGTACTGGCCACCGCCGTTTTGAAGTTAGTTGAAACAGAACAGGCTAAAATTTTTGAGTAAGCTGAATTCATAATGAAGTTAATCTTTAGTTATTAAATTTTCACATATTTCAAACCTTTGCAACAAACATTGGAACCTTGTTTAAGTTCCAGTTTGTGATGCATCTAGAAGATTGGCAAGGACATTTTGTACACTCAGGATTCATTAGGCATCAGGATGACACAGTGGTAAAGGGGTAATCTGTATTCGGGTAGTAGACCATCTTCAAATCTAGACTTACTTCCTAGGCATCTGATTTTTGGCAGGTTTATCTTCCCAAACTTATGTCCCCTTACTTGTGAGGCACATTTGTTGTTTCTCCCCTCAGCTCCTCACCCACCCCAGCAGTAGCCCTGGCACTTCTGGAGTCCTGGGATGGAACCTGACCAGGGTGAACGTCAGGAAGTCCAGGACCTGGCCACAGTGACGTAAGCAGGGGGGGCCAGCAGGGGGACCCTATTTTTGTGGGGGCCGCTGAAACCTTAACTGTCCCTGCTGAATGCGAAAGCAGGAACAGAGGCGTGGTTGCAGCAGTGTGGGCTGTCAAATTCCTCACTGGGTGAGAGCCTGATGCTGTTGGGGGCCACCCCATGAATTTTAGGAGTTTATACAGGAGGTGGCAAAGCTGAAGTGGGGGCAGTCTGACCTAGTGACTGAGTTTGAGCTTGTTCTCTCACTCTTTTCACTCCCTGGCTTCAGCCCCTTCAGGGATGCTTTTTTGCTGTTTGCAATAGCAAGAGTTTGAATGATATATAGGTATACTGTTACACCTTAGGTCTGTATCCTGTGTGAATCAGCAGGATTAATACAGGGACTGCTATCCTTTATATCAGTTTTAAGGTATTCTTGGACTTCATAAAATTTTAAGAAAATTTTACATTTTTAAATTTCTACCCTCCATTCAAGCATTTAAACTTTCATGACAGTTTTTCCATCTGCATGTTTTCTACCCAAAGTAAATTGGTCATTTTTCAGTTAGCCACATAAAATATTTTTATTTTTAATTTATTTTTATTTAAAGGAAACAGGGTGTTGCTACGTTGCCCAGGTTGGTCTTTGAACTCCTAGGCTTTAAGTGAACCTCCTACCTTTGTCTCCAAAGAAGCGAGTAGGTGGGATTACAAATGCATACCACTATGCCCAGGTAATTTATTTTTATTAATACTTATTACATGAGCATATTTTGTGGACACATTGATTAATTTGGTACATTTATTATTTATTGGGATATTATCACCTTAAATTGGGATATTTATCACCTTAAATATTTTTTCCTTTATACTAGGAACATTTGAATTCTGGCTGTTTTGAAATGTACGTTATTGTCAACTATAGGCTTCTGATGGAAAATTTAATTTGATAATTATTACTTTGTAATTATTGACAATCAGGGTTGACATGGTTGATCTTTGACTAAGATAATGTGAGGAACATTATGCATTCTTCAAGCTAGTGAGTTCTGTTGAGTTAAGTTAGATGATCAGAATACAACATTCCTGGATATGTTTAACATATATAATCCACCTGTCTTGCTCCCCAAACCATGTTGTCAATGATTTATATTTTAACCTTATGCTTTTAGATTTTTTAGAAAAAGATGGACCTGAAAACCTTCACATGTGCAGAGCATGCCGAGTACCTTCTCTGAGGGAGTGCTGAGTGCCCTGGGTTAAGCATGACATGATTATTTTAGAATGTCAGAAACCCTAATTGGATGTTCCAGGCATGGTGGTGACAGAGGGGAAGAGAAAATGTTTGAGAAGGGTACCAATGTGCTTAGAATGGTTGAAATGCACTTTTGTACCCCACTATGCTGAAGAAGGAAGCTGTGTGTGTGTTGTGTTTAAGATCGGTTGTACAAACATCGGGACAAAGGGTGATGTCACCTGTGCAAGTCCAAGGAAGGGCAGCTGGGATGGCAGGGCTTCCATTTCAGTGGAAAACACTGATGTGAAGGGAAAATCTTGTATCTTGTCTGTGTGGAAGGCAATCAGGGGAAGTAGTAGTGCTGATGTTCAGTCTGTTCAGCTTTCTCCTTGTTGTGAAGATGGAAGTGATGACTGCAAGTTCTTCCTGGCTCCTGGTGAAAATCGGAATTTAGGAATCCAGAGAGGTTTTTGTTTGTTTGGCTTTTTTTCTTCTTTAACTGTCCTCTTGTTTTATTATTTTATCTCCATTCTGTGGATATTTTTTCTTTCTCCCTTACTCCCTTATCATCTCTTTTAGTCTTTTTACCTTTTATAATAATTCCAGGATTTCTTCTTTCACTCCCTTTGCTCTCTAGTACCTACTTTTTATTTAGTTTACTTTTGCTTTCATAAATAAATTTTTAGTAAGCTATTGAGTTATTTAGTTTAGGTATTGTATATTTTCATTTTGAGTTTTTTTAAAAAATTACCATTTTATAAAATGATAGTTTTGTTATAAAATTTCTATCAACATAGAACTGTAAGAACTCTCATCCCCACACAAAGTCATGGAAACTAAATAACTTATTGCTGAATAATGACTGGGTCGTGGAGGAGATGAAGATGGAGATCAGTAGGTTCCTTAGATTGACAAGGGGCCACAGACTATCAACCCTGGGGGATAGTGCAAGAGCAGTTCTAAGGGGGAAGCTCAGCACCTGAAATGCCCAGAAATTAGAGCACAAACCAACAATCTGATGAATCATATCAAGCAACTGGAAAAGGAAGAGCAATCTAATTCCAAACTCAGTAGAGGAAAAGAAATAACCGAAATCAGATCAGAACTAAGTGAAATTGAGAATAAAAAAGCCATTCAAAAGAGTAACAAAGCAAAAAGTTGGTTCTTTGAAAAGATAAAGAAAATTGATAAGCACCTGGCCAGAAGAATGAGAAGCAAAAAGTAAGATCTCTAATAAGCTCAGTCAAAAATGAAAATGGGGAAACGACAACAGATACCATGGAAAGACAAAATCTCATCACTGAATACTACAAAAATCTTTATGCCCAGAAATTGAAAACATGGAGGAAACAAATTTTTGGAATCACACTAGCTCCCTATACTAAATTAAGAAGAAATAGAACTGAAAAGACCAACATCAAACATGGAAATTGAAACTTTAAAAACCTTCCAACAAAGTCCCAAATAGTTTCACACCAGAAATCTACAAAACCTTCAAAGGAAACCTTGTCCTATAGTGCAAATCTGGTCCATAAGTGTAACATTGAGAAAGAAGGAACCCTCTCCAATTCCTTCAATAAAGCAAATATCTCCCTGATACCGAAGCCAAGAAAGGACACAACAACAACAAAACTATAGACCAATATTATTAATATATAGATGCAAAAACACTCAATAAAATCTTAGCAAATGGAATTCACCTGCACATGAAAAAAAAAAAATTCATCAAGACCAGGTGGATTTCATCCCAGGGATGTAAGTCTGGTTCAACATATGCTAACCCATAAACATTATTCATCACATAAACAGAAGTAAAAACAGAGACCCTATGATTTTCACAATAGGTGCTGAAAAGCTTTTTACAAAATTCAGAACACTTTTTTTGTTAAGAAAACTGCAGAAAATTGGCATAGATGGGACATTCCTTAAATTGATAGAAGCCCTCTGCAACAAACTCACAGCCAACATCATACTGAATGTTGAAAAACTGAAAGCATGGGCAGTGCCTGTGGCTCAAGGAGTAGGGCACTGGCCCCATATGTTGGAGGTGGTGGGTTCAAACCCAGCCCCGGCCAAAAACCGCAAAAAAAAAAAAATGAAAAACTGAAAGCATTCCTGCTAGAACTGGAACCAGACAAGGGTGTCCTTTACTCCCACCACTATTCAACATAGTGAATATGTAGAGGAAGATAGGGTGTCCAAATGGGGACAAAGGAGGTCAAACTAGTCACTCTGCTGACGATATGATCTTACATCTAGAAAACCTCAAGTACTCAACTGTGAGACTCCTGGAAATGATAAAGAAATACAGCAACATCTCGGGTTATAAAATCCATGTATACAAATCAGCAGCCTTCATTTAGGCCAACAACAGTCAAACTGAGAAAGATGCAATGCCTTTTCAGTAGTTCTAAAGAAAATGAAGTACTTCGGAATATATTTAGCAAAGAATGTAAAGGATCTCCATAGAACCATGAAACACTGAAAAAAGAAATCACAAAAGATGTTAACAGATGGAAGAACATAGCATGCTCATGGCTCATAAGAATCAACATTGTTAAATGTTGATGGAATTCCCCAAAGTGATCTACAGATTCAGTGCAATCCCTATTAGAATACTAGTGTTGTTTATATCTTGCAATTTTGAAAAAATAGTCCTGTATTTTGTGTGGAATAAGAAAAAATACCCTAATAGCCAATACAATTCTAAGAAATAAGAACAAATCTGGAGTCATTACTTTACCAGACTTCAGACTATACCACAAGTCCATAGTGATCAACACAGCGCAGCATAAAAATAGAGACATAGACCTGTGGAACAGAACTGAAAGTCCAGAGATGAAACCAGTCTTTTTTCGACATGTGATCTTTGGCAAAGCAAGCAAAAGCACACACTGGGGAAATAATCCCTATTCAATAGATGATGCTGGGAGAACATGTTAGCCACATGTAAAAGATTGAAATAAGACCCACAACTCTTCACTACTCACAAAAATTAACTCACAATGGATAAAAGATTTAAACCTGAGACAGGAAACTATAAACATCCTAGAAGAAAGTGTGGGGAAAACTCTAAGTGATTATCAGCCTAGGGAAAGAATTTATGAAGACAATGCCAATGGCAATTGCAGCAACAATGAAAATCAATAAATGGGACCTGATCAAGTTAAAAAGTTTCTGTACATCTAAGGACACAAAAAGTAAAGTAAAAGACAAGCTATTAGAGAAGACATTTGCATGCTACAAATATGATGGGGCTGGTACACAAGAAACTCAAGCAAATCAACAAGAAAAGGTCAACCACATTAAAAACTGGGCAAGGGATATGAACAGAAACTTTTTACTATCATGATAGCTTAATGGCCAATAAACACACAAAAAAATGCTCATCTCTAATCATTAGAGAAATGCAAATCAAAACCACCTTGAGATATCACATAACCCCAGTGAGAATGGCCCATCCCAAGGTCCCAAAGCAACAGATCCAGTTTTAGAACTCTTTTTGTGGAAGGGCTGTCAGAGCTGTGATTGAACAAGGTCCGACAAGTTTGTGAACTTATCCTAGAAAAAGTGCTTTGAAGGGTGGACTAGGCACCAGTTTCAGTGCACAGCTTCCTGAGGGAAATACTTAAAAGGTGATCATAGTGATAGTCAGCAGTGAGGTAAGTAGCACATTTTCTAGGATGAGTTCACAAGCTCAATTGTCTGACCTCCTGAGATCATGTTGTCTGCAAATAGACATGATTTAAATTTTTCTCTTTTCAACTTGGATGCCTTTTATTCCTTTCTCTTGACTAATTGCTCTGGTGGGACTTCGAGTACTATGTTGAGTAAAAGTAGCAGGCATCCCTGTTTTGTTCCTTATTTTAGAGGAAAAGCTTCCAATTCCCACACCTCTTATTGCATGTCACATACCGTGCTTTGCAGATATGTTGTTTGTTACCAGTTGAAGGCTTGTGGCAACCCTGCAGTAAATGTCTGTTGGTATTATTTTCCCAACTTCATGTCTCACTTAATGAGCATTCTTAGCAATAAAATATTTTTAAACTCAGGTATGTACTTTTAAAAAGACAGTGCTATTGCACACTTAATATAGTGTAAATACTTTATATACGTGGAAACTGAAAACTTCCTGTGACTCACTTTATTTTGATACTTGCTGTACTGAAGTGGTCTCCACCTAAACCAACAATATCTGTGAGGTGTGCCTTTGTGACGGCAGCTGTGGGTTTGTCATATGGCACCTTGATTGTGTTGAGGTACATTTCTCGTATGCCTAATTTGTTGTGGGTTTTTATCATGAAAGGATATTGAATTTTGCCGAGTACCTTTTCTCTATTACATGAAGTGACATGTGTTTTTTGCTCTTCATTCTGTTAATGTGGTGTATCACCCTCATAGACATGTTTGTTGAGCTATCCCTGCATCCCTGGGGTAATGACTCAAAATCAGAAATGAATGAAGAGACATTGCAACTGATGGCACAGAAATACAAAATGTCACATGAAAGTACAATGAACAATTATATACCCAACAAACTGGATAACCTAGAAAAATGGATAAATTCCTAGACACTTACAACCTACCAAGACTGAGTCATGAAGAAATAGAAGATCTGAACAGACTTATGACAACTAAGGAGACTGAGTCCATAATCAAATGTTTCCCATCAAAGAAAAGCACAGGACCCAATGTCTTCACAACTGAGTTCTACCAAACAAAGGAGAACTAATACAAATTCTTCTCAATCTCCTCCAAAAGGTTGAAGAAGAGAACTAATACGAATTCTTCTTAAACTCCTCCAAAAGGTTGAAGAAGAGAAAATATTTACAGACTCATTTCACAAAACCAACATTACCCTGACACCAAGGTCAGACAAGGACCCTATAAGAATGGAAAATTACAGGCCAATATCCCTAGTCAACTTAGATGCAGAAATTCTCAACAAAACACCAGCAAATTGAATTTAATAGCACATGAAGAGGATCATTCACCATGCTGAAGGGGGATTTATTTTAGGAATGTGAAGTGCAAAGTATTAAATTTTTAGATAATGTTTTTAGTACTGATTTTTTTTGTTTCTAAAGGATTTTTCTAAAATGTAGGAAAAATTATGAAAACATTGAAATACTGATAACCCAGTTTCATTATCAAACTTTTCCAATGAAACATTTATTAAGGTAATACTATTCAAATATCCTGTCCCCTTCATCCCTATCAACTATGCCGTCAGCATCTTGTTGGTGGTCCTTCAGAGTCAGAGGTCACTGTGAGCATCTAAGGATACAAGGCAAATAGATTGCAAAGCCAAATTTACAAATCTTGTGACAGATTCAGGATTCAATGTAGCTGATAAAAATGATGTATGCTCTTAGATAAAGCCATTACTTACAAAAGATCTGGCAGAATTAGACCAGGTAAAAATTTTAGAAAAGACAATGACAAAGGTGATGAGAAAGAGTTTCAAAAGAGAGATTTACATATTGAAGGATTAAGGTCTTCAAACCCCACTGAAGAATTTCTTGAATAATTTGGAGCAAACTGGAAGTCAAAGATTAAGGGAATGGAAGTTACAATGTAGTTTTTCTCTCTGGCTCTGTTCACCTTAGTCATATCCTGTGATCCAAACGTTTGCCTCAAAGTTGTTTCTTGTAGTTTGGGTCATGTCCATGATTCTCCATGCCCCTTGTATTGTGGAAAGAAAGACAGACCAGGAGAACTCAGTATGCCCAGGAAGCCAGTTCTCTCATTTACACTCAGCAGAGCCTTCCTTGCTGGGGAAGTGGGAAAGCTCTTGAGTGGGGAAAGGCAATCTTTTGGTTGCTGGTACAGGAGGCTGGGAGGTGGTTCCCCAGAAGTGGTTTGGGGAACATGGTTGGCTGTCTCTGCTTTGTCCTAATTTGACAGTGGGGCAAAACACACTAAAGCTGGCCATCGTGGACCCAGAAAGAAACTTGAGGCAGAGCTTAAATAACAAAGAATTAATTTGAACTAAATTTAAGGATTGCAGCCCAAGGAGTTCTTCTATGTTACCTTGGCAAGGGCCCTAGGGCACAAAGAGAATTTGAGCTTTTAAAGAAAATAGTACTAATCAGGAGACGGGTGGTTACAGAAGTTGCTCTTCAGCTGTTACAGTTGGTGTGATCTCACCTAAGCTGCCATGGAGTCAGGGTGCTGGATGTGACCATCTAAAGGGCGGCTGCGGGGCCTCCCTGGCCAGCAGGAGAGGACAGAAGGTTCTGGCAGGTGTTCGCTGGGAAGCTGAGACCCTGAGGGGCTGCAGGTGTGCCTGAGGCTCAAGCTGGAATGGCCCCCAGCTCCTCTTGGGTGCCTCAGCTAACCTGTTACCACTTCCCTCATCACTGTTACTGGCCAAGTCCTGATGTTCTGGGCCAGTGGTCCAGAGGCAATGGCTTGTCTTCCTGGGCGGTGGCTGGAGAGGTTGATCTCACGTGGTCTGGCCACTGTTCGTTTGTGTATTCAGCATCTCAGTGTTTCTGTGCTTGTTCCGTTATCTGCTGTGACACGCTGTGTTACAACCTGCCTGCCCCAAACTTGGTGGTTTCACATGGAAAGATCATTGGACTCATGAGTAGCCCTATAGGTTGGCCATTCTGCTTGGGCTTAGTTTGAGGCAGTTTGGTCTTAATTGGGACTACTTAATATATGAATAGGCAATTTTCAGAAAAAGAAAACAAAAAACCTAATGTTCAGACACAACCTGCAGGCTGTTGGCTAACCTCGGCTGGCTGTGGCTAGGGCACAGCTCTGCTGTACCCGGTGAGCTTTCATCCTCAAGCAGGCTGGCCCAGGCATGCACTTTACAGTGCCGGCCAGCTCTGAGTCTGCTGCTCGCAGGTTTGCTGACTCGCTACTGGCCCAGAATGGAGTGAGAGGAGCCGCAGAGAGCCGGAAGACTGAGCGGACGCAGGCAGGAGCATGTGGGGCGGGTCTGGCAGTGTCCCTGGCGCTCTCGACCGCCCTTGGCCCTGGACATGGCCATGTGGTTTTGCATTGTTCAGGCAAGTGAAATGGTTGGCTGTCAAGAGAACACAGCTTCGTTGATGACTGTTCAATAGATGTCACATATGAAACATGTCATTACTACTTTTTAAGTGGAATCTTAATTCAGGAGTCCAAAATTTACGAACTTGTAATAAAATATTTAAAATGAGACCACTAAACTACTTTTCTTCAGATCAAAAATGAGGGTTTTTTTTTTTTTCACAGCTCAAAGATAATTCAGAAGCAAATGTTTTCTGGACATTTTAAGTGTCAGAGGTGCCTCTTCCATTTGCACAGCATTCCCTGAGGTCTCAGGTGAAACGGCTCCTCATTCCATTTGATGGGACTGTCTGGGCTGTGAGCCTTTAGGTGGCAATCGGCTTGCTGGTGGGTTATACTTTCGTCCATGTTAAATCCTGATCGTAACTGTCAGTACGTCTTTATTGTCCTTAAAAAGAATCATACAGAAATCAGACTGGTTTTAAGTTCAGCAGGTGTGTGAGTTTTAGAGACGATCATCACGCTCTGTGTGTACCGTGGGGCCCCGGCTGTGGCAGCGCCCTGTTGTCACGGTCCCAGCGCTGTGATCCTTCAGTAGGGGACAGGCGAGTGTTCGACAGAGCCGTCTGCAGCAGTTAATAGAAAACGTTGTCATTTTATGGATGTAAAAGTATGAAAAGAAACTTAAAGAATAATATGCAAAAACATCAGTTCTCTCTGTTTCTTAGACTGTTCTATTTTACTGCAGTGTCCATCGTTTGGTTCTGGAGTATTTCTGTGGATATTCTTATTTGTAAAATGTAACAGCACAGCCAGTTTGGGAGAGTGGGCAGCCATTTCTTAAACTCATGTGTCATTGTTTATTCATCAAACTAGTATTTATTCAATGTCCATTTTATGAAAGTACCATGCCGGAGACAAAAAAAAGTCAGCTGAACATTCTGCCCTCACGGAGACAGAATTTAGGGGGCATGAGAAGACAAGCCTGAGGAGCTGAAGTTGGGGTGGGGGAGAGGGTGGGGCGGGTGCGGGAGGCCACCCCAGAAACGGAGAGAGAACGTGGGTCTGGGGGGCGTGCAGGTCGAGAGGGTGGGTCCGGGGCTTAGAGGGCAGGTTGCCGCGGAGCAGGGCGAGTGCGCAAAGGGCTGCGGCCTGCTGGTCTGGGAGGGACTGACAGAGTCCAGACGGTCGGCGGGGACCAGGGACGGAGGAGGGGGTGGCGCTGTACACCTGCTGGGCCCAAGCGAGGTGCTGCTCTGCCCTGGAAGGAGGGCCTGGGGCTCAAGGGCAACTCCCGGCCGGGGCAGTGGAAAGGACGAGCTGCTGGACTGAGCCAGGGCGTGCTCTGATCTCCCAAATGACCAAAATGCTTATTAAAAAAGTAGTTCCAGCAGGGAAAAGAGGGCTTTATATTCCTAATATAAAAATATATTTTACAGGAGTTTCAGTAATAACCTTTAAAACATGTGTCTGCTGCTATAAAATGTGTCCTTAAGCAAATCACGCTGAGCATTTAGCTTAGTCACCACCGCTGTTACCCTTAGCAGCTTCGCTGGGGTGTCCAACTTTTGGCTTCTCTGCGCCACATTGAAGAAGGAGCCTTGGGTCGCACATTAAGACACAAACACTGATGACGGGTGGAGAGCAGGAAGAAAGGCCTGTGCGGAAGTTTTGTGATTCCCAGATAAGCAAAGCAGTCCTCACATGATCCCTATGCGGCCCCCAGGCTGCAGGTTGGACACCCAGGTCAGTCCTTTCTCTCTCCTGGGTATGGTAAGTCACAGACACACCCCTGGCTTTGATTCTACACTTTGCTATTTCTCTGTTTTGGCACTATGATGATATATTTCAGTCCAAATTGTGCAAATACACTTGCTGATTACTCTGGGTTGTGAAAGCTACCACGGGGCACACAGGAGGTGAGGAGTGATGGGGGATGGGTTGGGGGCATGGGAGGATTAGTGAGTCTGGAAGGGTGACTCTTGAATTCAGTTTTGAAGGTATCAATTTTTAGGTGCTACCAGGACATCTGAATCAAAAAACTTTTTTTATAAATTCAAAACACAATTCTCAGAGAATCAAAAATAACTTTGGCCTATTTCCTGAATAGTTCATCCAGTGTGGAACATGGTGCCCAGACCATAGTGGGCACTCAAAGTATGTTTGTTCAGTTCTAATCTCCTTGGTGGGAGTGAGTCAGACTTCTCCTTAAGAGATAAAATAGGAGGATTTTTTTTCCTCTTTGATTCAGGAAAGATTCTGAAATAAAAGATGAATGCATCAGTTTTTAAAGCATTACATTATAATACATGTGGTAACTCATATTTATTAGAATAAAATGTTCTCACCACAGTGTCATAATGTTTGGGTTTTAGAAGTTACAACACTCAGGTTCAGTCTCTGCTCTCTCACTAGCTAGATGTGTGTACTCTTGGGCAAGTTCCTTTGTGCTTTAGTTTCCTCATGGGTGAATTGGGAGGGTTACTACTGGCCTCATGGGAGTTTTGTAGGGATTAAGTTAGTTTTGTAGGGATTAAGTGCTTCATATATATGTGAAGCACTTAGCCAGCACCTAGGGCAGACCCAACACTCAGTCAGTGGTAATAGTCTTTGGGTCAGCAGTGGACACAGGCAGTCCAGGCACAGTCAGTCAGGTTCCTGGTCTGACTTTCTCAGTGCTGTTCTTACTGGGGTGCCTTGCCGCAGCAATTCACACAGGAAAGAAGGGTTGTTGCCGTGTTGTTGAATAACACTAAGCCTTGTTTGGAAGCAGTCTGAGTGGGTACAGATATACTACAAATCACTTTTAAACTAAGAAGTAGAGGCAAGTTAACATGTTTTATGTGAATGTATACACTTCAGTTTAAACTTTGCAATCCATTTCAACAAACTGAAACCACACCTTTTGAACAATGAAAATTTCAGAAGTTGTGGTATGTGAGTTTTATTTATGTCTTTTCCTTATTATTGTAAGCTCCTCATTCTTTGAGAATGTAGGAAAGTTCTATCATCTCAGACATCAGAATTAGCATTGAAAACATGGGATTCTTTATCTGGATTGATGAAAGTAATTTATTGTTTGCTGTGTCAAACACAGCATGCTATTTGTCACAGAGTGGTTTGTGTATCTTTCTAGAAGCTTTCAACTTTGATCTCAGTCAAAGTACACTCAGTAGCACAGATGACAGAGTTAAAAAAAAAAACAGCCCAGTGATGTGCATTGTCACTCACAGAGACTCTAAACCAACAAGCATGGCGAGGTGGAGTGAAAAGCCATCTTACTTTAAAGAGGCTTGTACGTTCTTGTGAGAGCACAGACCTCTGCCTTTCTTGGGAGACAAAGGTGTGGAACAATTTATTAGTTAAAGATTGGGTTCGCTGTGTGCAGTCAAAGGCCCCTCTTCAAGGCCAGACTCTGGTCCTTGCCTGCAGTTTTAGGTAAACACTCACATTTAAAAGACCTCGCAGAACTGGGGCTCCCCGCACATAAAGGGGGCTTTCTTAAACTGTCATCAGAGTGGATTTTAGAACGTGCTTTTAATACTTACAAGGTTGATGTTTGCCTTTTAAGAAATGCTATTTGAGATAGCTTTTTATTTAACTTTCACCTCGGCATACCTTTTACCCGATTTGTGGCAGCATTAAGGAAACTCGCCTTGTTGTGAGACTAGACAGAGATGTAGAAAAATGTTGCACAATATGACCTTTTAAAAGTCAAGGCTTAAAAAAAAAAATCCTTGTTTAAACACCATAAAAACTGGATGAAAAACAAAAGCATATAATCTTAATCTGAACATTTGGTCTCGTTCTTTTTACTGCACATTAGGGTCGGTTGTTCTGTGAGATAATGGATTGTTCCCTAGGACAGCTCTTGCCCTTCATTTCCTTTCTGGTTTCTAACAGACAAAGGCTCAGATCAATAAAAAGAGAAAATAGGTTTGGGATATAGAGCAAGGAATTCAGTTACTCCGTTCAGTCTGTATTTGTAGAGTTTATTAGTAGGAACTTTACACTTGGGTTTTTTTAAACATACAAGCTCAACAGCTGCAAAAGAACACAGGTGTGGATGTGACAGTTTAGTCCAGCCTTCTCTGACTCAGCAGCAATTTGTGTTTGTATATCTAGTATATTTTTAAGTTCAAGTATATTGAGGCCAAAAATACATACACTTTTTAAATTTTATAGTTCACTGAATTTTAACCAATGTTAAAAGTCATGTAACCACCACTGAAACCAGGATTTACAACACATCCATCATCACAAAAACTCTCATGAGTCCATTTGCAGCCAGCCCCTTCGCACGCCCCTGCCCTGGCGACTGCCTGCCTGCTCGCTGTCCCTGGTGATCCAGAACATCGGATGTGCGGAATGAGGCACATGCAGCCTTTGGGCCAGACTTTTTCCCCTTGGCATAATGCGTTTGGGGAGCATTGGTGTCATTGTATGCACCATAGTTCCTTTTCATTACAGAATATCGTGGTCTGGATATTCCAGAATGTATTATAACTTGATCTGTAGCCATTCACCAGTGGGTGGATATTTGGGTTGTTTCCAGTTTTTGGCAACTATGAGGAAGCCACTATAAACATTCATTTTTCTAGTTGCCATGTGAGCACTTATTTTCATTTTTCATGGATGAGTATTAGAGTGAGACACGGTGTGTCTACAGGAGCTTCTGCTGGACTGGGGCCGAGTCTGCGAGTTCCACCTGCCTCCGTCCTCACAGTGAGGAGCTGGCAGCATCTCCGCCCCTCACCTTCCAGCTACCTGGATGGAGTGCATGGGGCCATCTCACTGGGGTTCAGATTTCCCAGTGGAGAGCCACCCTGAGCATCTTTTCAGGGGCTTCTTTGCCATTCCATATATTCTCTTTGGTAAAGTTTGCCCTTTTGTTAAATTGATTGAATTTATTATGCTTTCTGGATACAAATCATTTGTTGGAAAAGTGATTTGCAAATATTTTCCTCCAGTCTGTAGCATAGCTTTTTGTTTTCTTTTTTTCTTTTTTTTTAGAGACAGAGTCTCACTTTATCACCCTCGGTAGAGTGCCATGACATCACAGCTCTCAGCAACCTCCAACTCCTGGGTTTAAGCGATTCTCTTGCCTCAGCCTCCCGAGTGCTGGGACTACAGGTGCCCGCCACAACGCCCAGCTATTTTTTTTGTTGCAGTTTGCCCAGGGTTGGGATTGAACCCACCACCATAGGTATATGGGGCCGGCGCCCTGCTCACTGAGCCACAGGTGCCGCCCAGCTTTTTGTTTTCTTAACAATATGTTTTGTAGAACAAGGATTTCTGACTTGATCAAGTCCAGTTTATCAATTTTTGTTTTTATGGATTATGTTTTTGGTGGCACATCTAACAAATTCTTATCTATCTCCAGGTCACAAAGATTTCTTCTATACGTTTTATGGATAAATATTTCCATTTTATTTTTATTTTTTTCCATTTATTTTATAAAAATAAATATCTATATGTTTTATGGATAAACATTTAATTCTATGGTGCATTTTGAGTTAAATTTTTATCTAAGGTGTGAGATTTTGATTGAGGTTGAATTTTTGCAAATGGGCGACCACTTACTCCTTGTCATTTGTCAAAAAGACTGTCCTTTCTTCTGAACTGCCTTTGCATCTTTGGCCATCTTTGTGTGTGTCTTTTTCTGATCTCGATTCTGTTCCATTGACATGTTTCTTTTGTCCCTTTGCTAATACTATACTGTCTTGATTGCTGTTGAGTCACAGAAATTCTTAAAATTAAACAGTGGGAGTTTTCCAGCTTTGCTCTGTTTTTTACAATTGTTTGACTATTTTAGATCAATTGCCTTTTTATATTTTTGGAATCAGTTTGAATGCGTACACAAAAGTTTTGCCAGGATTTTGACTGGAATTTTGATGAGAAGTCACAACCTTCCGGGGAAACTGCTGAGCTGGTATGACCAAGAGAAGGGGGACCTGACTTGGAGAAGATGGGTGGTCAGGGGAGGGGTGTGCAGGAGGGCTGGCACCCAGCCCCTCCACACTAACTCCCGCTGGGGGTTTCATTACCAGGCACAGCATGGGTGGACCTAGACAAGCGGGCATATGCCGGTCAGTGCCTCTGCTGAGAGCAGGGCCACTTTGCCTGGAGGCCCTTGGGTCTGGGGACTGTGGTGTAGAAGGCAGTGTCCTCATGCCAACCCCTCTCCTCCTCTCTTGGCTATTATGACATTGGTTGTTTGGAGAGTCTTCAAAACCATGGAAGTTGTATGCCTTTCCATCGGGTTAGAGCTTTCCTGCTTTCTTTCATCAGGGTTTTAGATTTTTCAGAAATATTTTGTTGCGTTTATATCTAAACATATCATCTTTTTAGCTATCATTAATCGTATTATTTTTAATTTTTTAATTTTTAATTATTCATTGCAAGAATAGGAATGTGATTTTTGTGGGTTTTTGATCTATCCTACAAAGCTGATAGATTCACTTATAAGTCTTAGAAGCCTGCTTTGTATATTTTTTGGGAATTACTATCAGCATGACATCTGAGAACAGGGGAAGCTTTATTTCTCTCTGCCTTTTATGTCTCTTTCTTGCCTTACTAAACTGGCTAGGGGACCTCCAGGATGATGCTCATCAGGAGTGGTGAGCGTGGTTCCCTGCGTTAAGGGGAGGGGTTTGGTCTTGCATCATTAACATACAGAGTTAGCTCCAGGTGGTTGTATAGCTGGCCCTTGTCAGCTCAAGGAAGTTTCCTTCCATTCCCATTTGTTGAGTATTTGATTATTGTTTGATGCAGAATTTTAAGTGCTTTTTCATCAATTCATATGATCATGTGGTTTTCTTGTCTGTTTATATGATAAATACATTGATTAATGGTGTAGTTTTTTTTTTTTTGAGACAGAGTTTCACTCTGTCGCCCTGGGTAGAGTGCTGTGACATCATAGCTCACAGCAACCTCAGACTCCTGGGCTCAAGTGATCCTCCTGCCTCAGCCTCCCAAGTAGGTGGGACCAGAGGCTTTTCCTGTATTGTTAGAGTCAATGTGTTAGTATTTTGTTGAAGATACATATGAGGCATATTGGTGTATGGCTTCTTGCACTGTGTCTGAATTCTTTATATATATACAAAATATATGTTACTATTAATATGTATTTAATATGTTCTCTCTGTCTGTACATGCATATATAATACTAAGAGGAAGGAACTGTCCCCTCCCTTACCTTGATACAAAAACTAGACAGATAGCACAAGAAAAGAATAATATGCATATATTTTGCATATGTGAAAGTTTAATTTAACAAACTCCTTGAACCCACGACCCCCTGAGGGGACCAGAAGAATGCAGACACCTGCTCCCTCTCTGGGCCTTTCCCCTCACAGGCTCCCACGGAGGCAGCAAATTCTGCATTGGGAGCTTGTCATTTCTTTGCTTTTGTTTATGTAGTTTTATTCTGTATATTCCCTAACAATATATTTGCATTTTCCCTTTATTTCTAGGTTTGTACAAATGTTGAGTATCACATTTGATCACACTGAGTATCATCTCCTGGGACTTTTTCTTCATGTAATGTTGTGTGTTTGGGATCTATCCAGGCTGTCGCCTGCAGGACAGGGCGTTTATCTTTTTACAGCTGCATCATTTTCTGCTGTGTGAGGCTTATGCCTGAATTTGTTTATCCTTTCTCCAGTAATGGCCATTCAAGTTTCTCTTCTTTATTTTTTTCCATCAGACCTAGGTCTGGCACCTACTTTTTAACGCATTTCCTAGCATTCCTGGGGTGTGTTCCTGAGAATACAACTGCTGGTGTGCCGGCGTTTTCTGTGCCCTGGCCTTGGGATGCTTCTTGCTGTCTGGAGGGAGCCTTTCCCCTGTCGCCTTCTTTAACAGTGTCTTGGCTCTTACTGGCTGTTTTGTGATTATACGGAACCTGCGTCCTCCTGGGGGAAACTCACCACAGGATGGTCTTTTCCTGCATGAACGTGGCATCTAGTGTCTGTTAATAAAACTTGATAAAACGTCTCCATTCAGGTTTTGCCCATCTTACGTCAGACTTACACAGAATTATCTGATGTGTTTGTTGTTACCTGAATGGTATTTAAAAAAAGATTTTTTTTCTAACTTTGATCAAGAAATATTACTATTATATGTGGATCACAGGGTAAGCTACTCTGATAAACTTTGATTGTTTTTAATAATTTGTCTGGATATTCTTTTGGGTTTTCTCGACAGATATGTCATCTATAAATAATAATTTATTCCCTTTACAGTTCTTATGCCTTTAATTTCTTTTCCTTCTCTTCCTCTGCTAGCTGTGCCTCCTGCCCAGCATTGACTAGGAGGTAAGAGAGGGCTTTGCAGGCTTGCTTCTGGGAGTGAAGGAAATGTCACCACTGAGGAGACATTTTCACCACTACAGTGACAGTTAATGTAGATTTGGGCAGATATTCCTCCTCAAGCCAAACATTCCCCTCCTCTTCCTGCTGTTAAGAGGTCAGTGATCTGTTCCTTGGGTGTGTAATGAATGTCACTTACAAAACCACCTGGGTATGATACTTTTCTTAGTGGGAAAAACTACTGATTCAGTTTCATTAGACATTATACTAACAGGTCCATTTAATCCTTGCATTATTTTTTGAGTCAGTTTGATTAGTTGTCTTTTTCTGGATTTTTTTCAATTTGTTTCAAATTTTTAAATTCACAGCAAAAAGTTGTATATAATATTATCTTTATCATTCCTGATATGTCTGCAGTGATGTCTGTCTTTTAATTTCAAATATTGGTGGTTTGTTCCTTCTCTTTATATTTCTGATTAATATCAGAAATGTGTCAACTTCAATAATCACTTCAAAGAACAGACTTCTGGCCTTTGATCTTCTTTACTGAAAGTTTGTTTTTGTTTTACTGAGTTCTGCTCTTTATGATTTTTTTCTTTTGTTTTCTTTGGTTCATTTAAAACATTTCTCTACCCTTTGGGATGGTTGCTTGCCTTACTTACTCTCATCTTTCTTTTCTAATGCAGTCACACCCTGTGTAAGGACGTTTGGGTCAGGGACAGGCTGCACAGATGGCAGTGGCCCGTGGTGTTACAATGGAGCTGCCCTATAGAAAGGGAACACTTTGTATCTTTTATACCATATTTTCACTGTTCCTTTTCTACATTTAGTTGTGTTTAGACACATAGGTACTTACTGCTGTGCTATGATTGCCTGTGTCCCTGGAGCCCAGGTGTGTAATGGCTCAGCCACCAGGCTTGGTAAGTGCATTCTGTGACATTGGCACAGTGATGACAACATTTCTCAAAATACGCCCCTGTTGTTAATCAATGATGACTCTACATACATGTGATACTACAGGCTTTTCCGTTGTTACTTTGGCAGAATTCTACCAATTGGTCCTTTCACTACCACCTTCTCTGTATGCTGCTGAGATTTCTGTAAATGAGAATCTTCTGTCTTACATATGTCCTGCATCGGATGGAGGGGAGGGGGAACCTGTGGTTTATAAGCAACTGGGCTCATTGGTGGCGTAGATGGCACCAGTGCAGAGAAATTTAGTGGCCAGGAGGACAGCTAGCAGCCATCCTGGTTCCGGTTGAGTGGGGCAGCAAGGTGAGGGCTTGGATCCTGTGTCTCACGTGGTGTCTGTCTTCTGTGACACTACAGGACGACACGTCAGCTTGGTAAGGTATGAGCATTACGAAGGCACAACCGATTTAAGAAACACTTATTGTATGTTGTATGGGACAGGCACCACACTGCCTTCCTGATTTACAAAAATGACTTAAATGTGTTCTTGCCCCTGCACATTTTAAATTTTAGGGGAAGGAAGGGAAGCCGTATGTAGGCAGGTAATTTAGTGAAGTCCAGTAATGATGTGATAATGGTGTATAATAATGGTGTATATTTGGCCTCACATGAACTGAGTGTGTGCACATGTAGGGAGGTCAGCTTGGGAGAGGTTTGCTGGAATGTGGACCTGCGCTGAACTTCAACCTTGTACTGGTCACTGACTAGAGAACATGTCATGTCCCAGAGGGCTTCAGCCTGCCCTGCGAGGTGCTACCACATGTCTGGTGCTGTAACTGAAACTGAAAGGCTTACCTCGGGCACTGTGGACGTGGTAAGTAAGACCCGTGAGCTGTGGGAGTGGGAGCCAGTGGACACACTTTACGTGCTGTGAAATGAATTCCCTGGTCTACACAGTGTTATGAGGCATATCTTATGACAGAAAAGGTATTTTGTAATTCCCAGGATGTTGATTTTGGCAAAAGCGTTATGGGCAGGGAAAGCAAGTTCACGTGCAGAGAAGCTGTCTGCGCTCCCTCTCACAGGATGGAAATGCAGCCTGCCTGTCACGTGCCAGGCTGGTCTCCTGGGACTGGTGGCACATGGAGGGGGCCTGGCGTTGGTCCCAATGTCTGCAGTTTGGGCTCTCAGTGGTGGCTGTGTCAGAAGGCCTTCAGCATAACAGCCTCTGCCCTTACTGCCGTCGGGGGTGGAGAAGGGGCCGTCTAACAGTGACAGGACAGATCTTCTCACCCTCTCTGGTGAAGCTGCCCTCCGGTGAGTCCCCATGTAACACAGACACATCCATTCTGTGTCTGCAGAGGGTTCCACCCACACACTTCCTGCCAGGCTTCCTGGTCACCAGTTTTCTAGCTGGTCACCCTCGTCCAAGTCCCTGGTCACCCATCTGAACGGACAGTGACACGTGGCATCTCAGCTGCATCTTCTGGGAAAAATGGACACCCAGGCAACTTCCCCTGCAGTTCTGCACCCAGGGAGTTTCCTTGTCCGCTGTCCTTCAGCATACCTGTGCGGGCTGCAGTGCCCAGATGCCCATTTCTGCATGGTGCCAGCATCTCGTGCACGACTCCCTGTGGGCCGCAGCCCAAGCTTCTCATTTCTTGGCCAGTGGTGACGGGACGCTCTGGCTCAGTTGGGAGAGGACACGTGTGGCAGGGTGACCCGCTCAGATGAGGACCATGAGCTCAGGCCCTGGTGCAGTCCAGGCCTCATGTTGCCTGGATGTGGACAGGGAACTGCTAGGAATTTGTGGGTCACGCAACATCCAGTTCACGAGAAGAGTAAGAAAAGGAAAGAGGAGAGTTAGGAAATCTGAAGGTTTATACCTTCAGTCATATACATGAAATCTCAGTCATATACATGAGTGTTCTATGGACAAATTAAAACCACCAGAAGCCTCCAAAGTGAGCAGTAAGCCAGTGTCTTGTCATCAAGTCCTACAGATTTTACACAAATATTTTAAGCTTGTTTTTTCTCCTCACACTCGCCTTACAGGTGCCGTGGTCTGTGCTGCTGTAACAGGATACCCGAGACAGGGTTGCTTCTACACACAAACCTGTTCTCTGACGTCTGCAGGCTGCATGTCCAGCTGTGGACATCTGGTGAGGCCTTCTTGTGGGGCCTCTGATCCCGTCCATGGGGGCCCTGGTCCAGTCACCTCTTACAGTCCCCCAAGTACCAATGCCTTGGTGGTGACATGCTAGGCAGAGCCACAGCAGTGACAAGGGATGAACTGTGATGGTAGCTGGGTTGGGGTGCCCAGGTAGCTGGTAAAGCATCAATTATTCCCTTTCCCCAGTAGGTTCAGGCTCTGTCCTGCTTCTGGAATTTGGTTCAAGGGGCCGGGCTGCCCAGGTGTGTCTGTGAGGGAGTTTCCAGAGGAGATTGACCTGTAAGTCGGTGAGCTGGGTGGGAAAGTTCTGCCCTCCAAGTAGGTGGGCACCATCTAGTTCCCTGGGGCCCCAGACAGGACAGGCAGAGGAATGGGGTTCCTGTCGTCTCCCCCAGGGCAGGACACCCTCCTCCTAATCTCAGACATGGGAACTCCAGGCTCTATAGCACTTAAGCTCTGGGGTTTACAGCAGCACCCTACCCCCAGCCCTCAGGCCTTGGCCTCTGGGAATTACAACATTGGCTTCCCTGGCTCTGAGGCCCTTTGATAGGGACTGAGCCCAGCTACTGGCTTCCTGGTCCTCTAGCCTGAAGATGGCCTGTCGTGGGACTTCCCAACCTCCAAGAGGACATGAGCGTTTCCCTCATAAGCCGAATTCACATGGTGTGAGTCCCACCTCTCTGTCTCTGAAGAGCTCTGACTAAAACATGAGGTGTGGCAAAATCATACAAAATCCATCAGAGGACCTGTCTGGAGTGTGGACTCGAGTGTGCACTTACTGCCTGAGCAGCTGTGGTGACTCCCAGCCCCTCACGCAGGTTAGCCCTGGTGTCACCTCTGCCAGCTGGTGCCAGGCTGCAGGTGCGCTGCCAAGGCAGGGAAGGGACAAGACTCACCCAAGAAATAAGTGAGCAGATGCAGTGCCCAGGCCCACAGAGACCAGGTGAAAACTCAGGGGAAGTGGAAGGCCACCACAGGTCCCCATCTTGTCAGGGACTGAGGTGACAAGGGAGGAAGACCGCCGTGTCTGTGGGTGATATGTGGCTGGGGCAGAGAGCGACAGGGCAGAGCCGGTACCTCACTGTCCCCTTGGGCTGTGTGCCAGGCCCTCCTGGGAGGAGTAACAGTAGATGGCTGGGCCAGTTTTTAGGGAGGAGGGCCCTGGCATTTGCATTGGACAGCTGCTTTCTATTCTGTCTCCATCCTCGCTGGGGTCAGCAGCCCCAGCACCCACCAGGAACTAGTTAGGGGTTCACAGCCCAGGCTGCACCCTGGGTGCACCAAGTCAGGCTCTAGCAGATGATCCACTGCAGCTAACGTTGGAGAGTTGTGTCTCCAATATTCTTCCTCCCCAGCCAGGACTCTCCTAACACAGCTCAGCACCAGTGACTGTGGGCATGATTTCTGGGCATCCCTAACTCCCTGTCTGCACTCGTCTCCTCGCATTGAGGCATAAACCGTGACAGTGATTTTATACCTGTACCTCTGCCAGACTGTGTGTTCTGGAAAAGAAGGATTTTTTTCCCCCTAGTTGTCTTTATACTCCAGAGGCTAAAATGGCACCTGGCTTGTACTGGGAACGTCAGTCAAACTCTTCTTCTCTCCTGAGCAGTGGAAAAGGAAAACTTCTGGCAGGGCCGTTTGGACTCTGAGCAGCAGCCAGTCTTGCTCTGGGCCCTGCCTCTGCCTCCTATGATGCCCAGGTGTCCAGGCCGCAGTCTCTTCCTGGGGTTGGAAGCAGGTCACGGGCCTCCAGAGGCTGCCTGCCCAGACTGCACCCAGAGCCGGGCTCACTCAGACTCAGCTCTTGCTTTCCTGACCCAGCAAAGGAAGGAATCTCAAGGTCTGGCTATGAACCTTTCAGACATGGGACTAAATAAAGTCTTTGCATGTTTTCTTCAATTTGTCTTCAATAAGTCACATGCCTTCAATTTTACACCAATTCAGATTTTTATGTTCTAAGCACCAGAATACTGGAAAGTGGAATGAGATTTGTTTTCTTCCTCCTAAACCCTGGTTGGTGCTGAATCTCATCCTCCCAGCCTGGCTTTCTCGGTATTTAACTCTATTGCTTCTATTAAAAGTGACCGTCTTCCAAAGTAAGCCTTTGCAGTATGGGAGATGCTGCTGGAAGGGAACTCCTACCAGGCATTATTTTAGGAAATTTGGCATAAATTGTCTTATTTATTATTCCTTATTCTACCTTTTGAGAGGGAGAGCACATCTTATGTTTGAAAAAATCCTCAGAGTTAGAGTCTAAGACAACTGTTCAAGTCAGAGCGATAGAATTAGTAGCAATTAGTAACTGGTAGCTATAGAATTAGTGAGTATTTATTTGGGACTCATACCTGTCTAGTGTTTTTTCTGTATACTAAGCTTATAGGAAATATATGAAATAAAAATCTTAAAAGTTTCAGTTCTGGTTCATCATCGCTGGTCTTCCTGAAACAGTTATAATTTTTTTTTTTTTTTGCAATTTTTGGCCAGGGCTGGGTTTGAACCCGCCACCTCCAGCATATGGAGCCAGTGCCCTATCCCTTTGAGCCACAGGTGCTGCCGAAACAGTTATAATTTTTAGGACTGTGATGTGAAACGTGTTGATTCAAGTGCAATTTTGTGTTAAATCTAGAGGCAAGAAATCCTTGAATGCTAAACACTGGATTTAGGCCAAGAAAAATTACTTAATGTTCTGTTTATTTAGGACTTAAAGAGAAGCAGAATTTGCCAGATAAACTCTGTTTTCTTTGACTAGTGGCAAAACATTAGTAACTAAAACCATCCTCACATGCTAAGATAGAGCTTCCCTCTGAGTGTTCGTCCCATCCCGACTTGGCTCTGAGCGATGGGCAGTGAGTGCCTGAGCGCGCGTGGAGAACCCTCGCAGCCCTCGTGAGGCCTGGCTTACAAGGCTAGGTGCAGGTTTGGTCAGGTGCTTCTTATCTCTACATTCACAGAGCTGTTAAAACAGTGGATTAACATCAGGTGGGCCGGGGACTTGAGGGGTCCTACTTGGATGGGCTGGCATTTTTCCTGCCCTCCAGCTTGCCTTAGTTATGAGGTATTATAATTAAGGAAAGAAAATAAATCAGTAAGTATTTGTGGGATGCTGACTCTCCTGTAATACTCACTGATAGGCAGAACACATGTAATAGAATAAAAATGCTCTTGGATCTATGGACTTGGAGCCCAAATGGACCTCAGGGAGTGTTTATTCACCATCTAGTTTTATAGAAGAGTAATTGAGAAAATATTAATCAGCTGTACGAAGTTATAAAATTACTTGTGATCACTAAGCAGACTCACCTTCGGGTCTCATGAAGCGTCCAAATCACCCTCCAGGTGTGGATCATTCACCAGCACCTACAAAGCCATGAGGACGTCAGGGAAGGATCCGTGTAGGACAGAGGCCTTCGGGAGCTTCCTCAGGTGAGTCTGCAGGCCAGGAACCTGGATCCTGGTGTGTCCAGAAGAAAGGGGTGAGATTGGCTGGACTGTGTTGGACAGGGTTCCCTTGATGCACAGAGCAGAGGGCTGGTAGGCCATGGCAGAGCCCGACCAGGAAGGAGGGCAGGGCTGGAGGTGCGCAGGGCTACCTGGCACAGACCCACGACTGTGCCGGAGCTGCCTGCATAAAGACTCACATTTGTCTTACTTGCACAGTTGGGCTCCAGGAGAGTGAGACCAGGTCTTCCTGTTTTGCAGTCCAGCAACTGGCCAGGGTGGGTAGGGGTGGCTGCCACTGCTCTGGAGATTCAGGGGCTGGGCCCTGTGCACAGACCCAGGGAAAATGGGGTGGAGTGGAGACTGGAGCATGAGGATGGGCCTGCACTGCCCCACGTGAGTTGGTGGGTGTCACTGAGACCTGGAGTGCCCTCCTCTGCCAGTCGGCAGCTGGCAGTCTTGCTGTGGGTGTCCACTGAAGGGCCTTTGGGGCAACAGTGCTTAGACTCGAGAGACCGTGGTGTGGGTCCTGAAGACAGAGCAGGAGGCAGGGGCCGCGTTGTCTTCTGGTCTAAAGTCACTTATTCCAAAGTAGTTCAGGGGTAAAGCTTCTATGTGAGGCAGGGGACGTCTGTGAAGGGCACACTCAGTCAAGTGTCTGAGGGTCCACCTGATTCTGCAGGTGACAGAAGTTGGGTCCTTTGTGGCAGGGTTCCAGGGATCAGATTTGTTCAGGCAATTCTGAGTTAAAATGGGTGTCTCAGAGAGGGAACCCCAGGGGTGAGGCTGATGTGGGACATGGGTCCCTTCTGTTGGGAGGGCACCTTTGGGGCTGGGGCTGCACTGACAAGCGGGGAGGGGTCTTTGGGGCCTGGCTTTGGCCTCGGGATGGACACTGGTGAGGACTGTTGCACCTCTCTCCACCCGCCCCCTGCCAGTGCTGACAATTCAGTCTTGTGACAAATACATAAGAAAAATGTCATACTGTCTTGAGGGGACTCGCAGCCTTGTCAGAGGAGGGGGTTGACGTATATACAATAAACATACAGATGCTGTGCTTGGGTGTTAGGGGTGCCTTCACTGTGTTTCCTTACCTCCCTTACCTTGATGGTGTGAATGAGCAGAGGCCTTTCTTAGAAATAAAATCCATTTACAAAATAGAACCTGTTCTTCTGCCTACTTCAAGATGCATTAAAAAATTGGCTGTGACACTTACAAATCCCCTAATCCACAAGTTAACGGCAGTGGCGTGTAATGCTGGGGAAAAATTATTCTAGTGTATGCTGAAAAAGAAACAACAAAAAATTATTTCCATCTCCAGATGAATAGCTATGAAATTGGCAGAATTTTCTAAGAAGTTTCCTGGTTGGATGGTGCCAGTTTCCTGTGGTTGTAGTTACCGTGGTAACTCCCCTGAGGTCCCAGTCAGGCATCCTGGGGCTGCCTCTTCCCTTCACTGCTCACTAGTGGGCTGTGCTGGACAGTCAGCCCTGACAGATGTGGCCAGCTGGGTCATTGTGAGTCCCTCCCAGAACGTAATCTTTAGTTACAGAATGTTGAAGAAATGGTCACACAGGTGGCAAAGATCAGCTTTTCAGCTGCCACTGTATGGCACTAAGACAGGGACACATTACTCAAATGTAATTTTTATTACAATTAAAGACTGATTTGATTTTGAGAGATCATGTATTTTTATTTTATGGAAGTTTTATATTAAGTTCGATTTAAAATATTACTCTATTTAAAATTAAGGAAGTACAGTATTAAAATTATATTGTACTTCTTAGGCAAATCAGATGTTAAAACTTCTGTGCATGCGATTACTTTAGTGGAAACAAATGTTCCTGATGTAACTACACTAAAGGAAAGCAAACTGGCTCATCCTGTTTATGAAGTGATGAACAATCGTTTGCTTATAAATATACCAAGTCTAAGTTTGCTGTCAATTTTTTTGTGACACACAAAAGTCAGTTTGCTTTTGGCTGATTCTCAGAAGGACCTTCTCTGGGCCTGAGTGAGCAGACCCCAGATGGGCTGGGTCTCCAGGGGACTAAGGAACTGGCTGACTGGTCCTGCCAAGGAGGTCTGCCTGGCTGAGGCCTTTAGAAGTTGCCATCTGAGTTTTTGGATGAGTTTTTGGAAGGTTTTGTGGTTTTGTTTTCAGTAGAGGGAAAGAATGTAAAAGAGTATTTGGGCCAAATAGATGAAGCTGTTAGTAAACATGTCCCCTTTAATTAAAGGGGACAGGAAGTACTTTGTCGCTGTCAGCAGGGCTCATCTTCAGTGCAAGGGAAGGGGGGGAAGGTTGGATCCAAAGGGTCCCTGAGGGGACAGTTGAATCGAGTCTCTTCCCTGCTTGCTTTGTCACAGCTGCCCAGCTTCTCTCACTGCCTTTCTGGGGAGGGAATCCTGGTTTTTCCAAACCCCAATTAGCTTGGGAGCAAGTTCTCAGCACTGTGCCAGTGGGTACCTCATCCTCTGGTTTGGCTCCCCTGCCTGCCCGTCTGCACAGGAGGCTGCGGTGAATGCCATGTGTCCCCACAGGGCGAGTGGAGCCCCCAAGGGTGCGTCTCCCTGCAGCACACCTGGGTTGTCACCTGGCTACCCACCACGGGAGGAGGGAAAGGGTGGTGCAGAAGCTGCCTGCGGTTCCCCGTCCTCCAGCTCCGCGTGTCTGAAGGTGACCTGCGGGTTCCCGTCCTCCAGCTCCACGTGTCTGAAGGTGACCTGTGGGTTCCCGTCCTCCAGCTCCCTGGTGTCCGAGCTGACCGGCCAATGAGGGGAGGAGGGAGGCAGCCTGCAGGGGCCCGCTCTGCTTACTGCTTGTGTCTTAGTCACCTCTCGCTGGCTGCTGCCACACATTCCATGGCGGGTAGGGATGGGGAGACAAGAGAATCACTTAAGCCCAAGAGTTGGAGGTTGCTGTGAGCTGTGATGGCATTGCACTCTACCGAGGACGACATAGTGAGACTCTGTCTCAAAAAAAAAAAAAAAGACTAGCAAAGGCAATTTTGAAGAAGAAACATAGTTGCGGGGTGGGGTGTGTGTGTGTGTAACTCATTTGTAAACATTCAAAGTCATCACAGGTTGGCCACAAGTTTATGAAACCCATGTGTTATAAAATGTATCACCTCTCATTACTTTTCTTATTATCCCACTTTTTATTCCTGTCTGTAATAGTCAGTACAGGCTGACATAACAAAATACTGCAGACTGGCTTAGGTAACAAAAATTTATTTTATTATACACGCAGTTCTGGAGGCTAGAGGTCCAAGGTCAAGGTGCCGGATGGTGGGGTCTGAGGAGGCCCATCCCTTGAGGCTGCAGACTGTCCCCTTCTGTGTCCTCCTGCAGCCTTTGCCCAGGAGGCTTGTGGAGAGTGGGGGGGAAGAGTGAATGCTCTGAGTGTCGCTTCTTCAATGGACACTAATCCAGTGGGAAGAGGCCCCCAGCCTCATGACCTCATTCAACCTTAATCTGAGAGAGGATACCCGAAGGGTGAGGTCTAGGAGAATAGGTCTTCTCAAGGAGACCACAAGGATACATACACCTGCAGGGTCCTCTCCATGGTGACTCGGCTCTTGGGAATTTGTAAACTTAACTGCCTGGAACTTGGAAATTTCCAAGTTCTGTGAAATCCTGTCGTTCTGTAGGGGCTGGAATAGCATCTGCTGCTTGATTCAAACTGGCCAATGAGAAGGGTACCTGTGGGTGGAACTTTTTGACTGTTGATAAAAAGGGAAAGACCAAGCTAGTCGGAGAGCACGGCCATTTGGAATTCTTCTATGCCATAAGCTCCTGGCTGGTAAATAAAGTTTTTCCTCTTATAAACATGATGTTTGGGTGCTCTTTCTCTCTGTTGGGCCTCATCTTCCTACAACATTTTTGGTTCCCTGACCAGGAAGTGGGATCACCCTTGGAGAGAACACACACCTTGTAGTTCCTGCCAATCCTCTGGACACCCACATGGAGGCCCCTGATTGGCCTGGGCAACATGAACCACTGAGCATGCCAGGGAGGCAGTTTGGCCTCCCTGTGTGGATGCCTCAACTGGGTGGAGAAAGGACCCCCATGGCAGGTCTTCAAGGAGTCAAACACCAAGAGGAACTGGCATGCAGAAACAGGTTCCTACACAGGGAGACGTCTAAGGCAAGATATGATCGATCTGGGGATCCCACTATAGTTTTAGTGGAAGAAGGAGCCTGCTCAACTTCTTGGGCATTAGATCACCGGCAGGTCTGTTGAGAGGTGTGACTGAGAGAACTCCAAGGGTGGAGTTGGACCTCCCTTCACAGGGTCTAGGGAAGTGTTGGTTTGCCTCCTACGGCTAAGTGGCAGCTCGAGTGGGAAATCGAGGCTGCCCAGGTTAAGAAGTGAGTTGGGATTGTGTGCATGTGAGTGCTTGGAGAATGACTGAGATGGATAACAATAGGTGGAGTTTCGTCACCCCCAGTTCACGGGGTGAAACGAATGTGTCAGTGTCCCCTTCTTCCCTGCTCCGACTTTGCTCCCTGGCTATTCTGAGAGAAACTGGAAGTTCCAGGTTTTCTGCTTTCTGTCTTTGGCGGCCACATGGCCATGTAAGACTTGGGGGAAAATGAGGAGACATTAGAAAGGATGACTGTGTTATAGTTTTGTTGCTGGAATTTCTTCGGTGAGTCCTTGGTTTCAGGAATTTGAGAATTGAGGCTACGGGCCACAGATCAGTGATAAAATGGGATTTTGTTGGACTGAGGGGCATGCAGAGGGAGTGGAGAGTGCCAGAGCTATTGGCAGAGGGGCCATGCCTTGGAAAGTACTGTGGTTTGGGCAGTCCAGTGAGCTCTAGATACCCCTTGAAAATCTGGGGAAGAGAGTGTAAATCTTGTGCTGGACGGGGCTGCATCCATATCTGCAGCAGGTCCCTAAGGTGAACAGCCTCTGGAAGGGGGGAGGAAGCCCAGGTTGGAGGTTTCCTGCACGAGTCCTCGTCTAGGGGTAAATAATTGGTCCTGAGAGATATTTTGGCCAAGACTTAGTAGATGGAAAAATACCTTTACAAATGAATGGGTGTTTTAGCAAATGAATGAATGCAGCTCCTCACCTTGGGCAAGGTTATTAGGTCTTTGCTGCAGTTTTTGCCTGGAGAAGGGATTAGGGTGTGGTGCTCCCCAGTCAGTGTGGAGCCATCCAAAATGTTTGGGGCTGCTTTGTTCATGACTTTTCTAAGGCTCAGAGGGCATGGCCTGTAACATGTTTGTGCCTAGAGATGGGAGTCTGATGTCTGAGCTCACCTGAGCCTGAAAAATGGGAGGTCCCTGTCCAGCCCTGAGTGGGAAAATCCTGTATCAATATTATATTTCATAAAATGTCTGTGATTTGTAAAATGTAATAATTTAATTGTTTAAATTGTTGGAGAAACTGAGTCTTTGTCAAAGAATAAGATTCTTGCCTTTTTAACCTTCTGATTATCAGTTTGGCTGAGTAAATGGGTGATTTTATAGTAAACTGGGATCCTGTTTTGTGGAAAGTGGATTTTTGAGAGTAAGAGAAATTAGACAGAAAGGAAAATGGCAAAGAATCTTGTGTGATTCATCCTGAAACAAAATGGTTGTTTAAGAAAGTGAAAGCCAGGGCAAAAGTTAAAGAAAGTTTAGAATGTTTGTAGATTGTCTGTGTAGGTTAAATGAAACTCATAAAAAGGAATTTATGAAGGAATTTACATGTGATCCAGTTGACTATGTATTTCCTTTAAAATCTTTTGGATTATAATTTTGTTTAAGCAAATGTTTTAAGCCTTTGATATCTGATAAAACTTCCAAAATCAAAACTCTAAATTTGGGGCTCAGAGCCTGTAGCACAGTGATTGTGGCATAGGCCACATGCACCGAGGCTGACAGATTTGAACTCGGCCTGCTCCAACTAAACAACCAAAAAACACAACTCTAAATTTGGTCTTTTTGAAATATTAAGACCACTGAAAACCTGAGTAAAACAAATTAAACTTATTTGATTTATTAAAAATGTATAGGAAACATCGTCAAATATGAAATAGTGATTAAATTTATATAGGTTATGGTTAAATATATGTTCCAACATTATAAAGCATTGGTGTGTCCTAAAGTCTAAGACATTGGTATGTCCTAACATATATTGTTGGTAATAATTTTAATTCATCTAAAAAAAAAAAAAGAGGAAAGTGTTTTTTGTAATTGACTGAGTCCAAAGTTTGTCCAAAAAAAAAGAAAAATATTAAGAGAGGCTAATGAATTCTCTCAAATCAAATTCCTGATGTCTTTGGAAATTGAGTACCTTTGGACTAAAAGCAGACTTTTAGAACTTTCATTGGAAAGTTAACATGTCTGAGTATTCCTAACCTAACTTCAAACAGAACAGAAATCAGTTACATAGAACTGGGCTAGTTTGTTATTTCTTTTTGTTTGTTTGAAATATTGTTCATTCTTTCTATGTTCTGTTTTCCAGGAGTGAAGAAAACCATTTTCTGTCTTTTGAGCTATTTGTAGCTTTTCAAGCAATGTATGTACTTACGAACAGAATTTGAAATATGTATTTTTTCTCTCTCCTTAATTTCTCTGGAATTTGAAAGCAATATAGTTATTTGTATAAGTTCAATAAGAATCTGTTTTGTTCTATAGGACATGATGAAGGTGCTAGTTATTTTACCAAGGCTTTATCTGGAATAGCATTTCCAGAGGTGTCCAGACTGTTAAGGAATTAAGGTTGACTTTATAAAGCCAATAAAAAAAGCCCTTTGGAAAACTGGCCAGATACCCATCAGTAACATTTCCTGATCTGTGGTAAGTAACAAAGGTCACTTGCTAATGGGTCTGGGAATCAAAATATGCTTGGGGACCTCAAGAGAAGAGGAATTTACCCAATGCATACAGGTATCTAATGGCACAGATGAAACCTGGGCTCATGAAAGGCTTTCAAGGAAGTCCAGCCTGAGATTCCTTATAAAAGGTTCCAGCAAAGCCAATTTTAAAAGGCAAGAAGAGCCTAGATGGCTAATAATTATTCTTACTGCACTTTATGCAAATAATCAGACCCTGTATACTGAAGGTACAGTTTATTTTGGCAACAAAGTTAGTTCTGCTATAATTTGTCTTTAGTAAAGAGAGAAATTGGAGAGAGAAAAATGATTCAAAGAGAAAAGAGGCTGTGGCCCACCTGTATAAGATCCCAGCCTTGTCTGTACTGTCAACTCATAAAATGAGACATAACTGTTTTAGTAAACTGATCTGTTAAATGGGACTAAGAGACTGGCCAAAGAGTATAGAATTATGTACAGTAGTTATATTTATTCTGAAGCCTTAAGACTCAACTTTTGTTGAGTCTGTTGGCTATACTGGAATAATCTGTGCAGTATTAAATGTTATCGACTGTGTCTATATAGATACCTCAGGAAAAATTAAAACCTAAAATGAAAATTTCCCAGTAAATGGTGTAACTGTAACATTTCATCCTACTGTGCATAATCCATATACTCTGCTGAGTCTGCTGCCAGCAGAAGCCAAGTGGCTCATTTGCCTGGACTTAAAAGATGCCTTTTTCAGTATAAGGATGGCTCTGGGAAGGTAGAGGCTGTTTGCTTTCCAGTGGGCGAGACCAGACACAGAAACTGCTATCCAGTACACATGGACCAGGTTGCCACAGGGGTTCAAAACACCCATGATTTTTAAAGAAGCGCTGGCTCGTGACCTCCAGAAATTCTCGGCTGAGGTATTAGGGTATGTACTGCTCCAACATGTTGATGACCTACTTATATGGCGCCCTACCCCAGAAGGCTGTGACCAAGGCATGGGTTGTCTTTTATGACATCTGGTCATGGCTATAAAGTATCTAAGCAGAAGGCCCAGATCTGCCTGTTGGATTTACTATCCAGCAGGGGGAGAGGAATCTAGGCATGGAATGGAGGCAGGTCATTAATTACCTCCTCACCCCCACAAGCCAAAAGCAGGTTCGGAATTCTTAGGCATGGTCGGCTTTTGTTCTCTTTGGATCCAGAACTTTGCTGTCCTGGCTAAGCCCTTGTATGAGGCAACAAAAGGAGAGCCCTCAGAATGGGAAGGAGAACAGAAACACGCCTTCTCCCAGCTAAAGATGAGGCTGATAAATGTACCTGCTTTGGGGCTACCAGACTTGGCCAAGCCCTTTACTCTGTATATCTCAGAGAGAGGAAAGATGTCTGTAGGTGTGTTAACCCAGCTGGTTGGGCCCTGACCAAGGCCTGTAGCTTACCTCTCTAAGCAGTAGGATGGAGTGGTAAAAGGATTACCACCCTCCTTATGGGCTCTAGCCACTACTGCTCTCCTTGTGCAAAAAGCTGATAAGCTGACTCTAGGGCAGAATCTCAGAGTACCCCACTCTGTGGTCACTTTAATGGACACTAAGGGACATTTTGGGTTCTCTAATGCAAGAACACCCTGAACCCAGCCACACTCCTTCCAGTCAGTGCAAGAGAGACTGAGCATGACTGTACAGAAGTTATAGATAATGTGTACTCTGGCAGACCTGACTTGTGTGACCAGCACTGGACTAATGCAGACTGGGACTTGTATGTAGACTGAAGCAGTTGCATGATGGTGCAAGGTGAGTGGTGGGCTGGGTATGCAGTGGTCACCTTAACGGAAACTGTAGAGGCTAAGCCCCTACCCCAAGGAACATTAGCTCAGAAGGTTGAGTTAATTGCCTTGACTGGAGCCTTAGAACTAAGTCAAGGGAAAAGTGTGAATATCTACACAGGCTCCAAGTACGCTTTTCTGACTCTCCAAGTGCACAGGGCATTGTACAAAGAAAAGAGACTATTAAATTCTGGGGAAAAGGCATTAAGTATCAGCTGAGATACTTCAGTTGCTAGAGCCAGTATGGAAACCCCAGAAGGTGGCAATAATACACTGTTGCGGACATCAACAAGATGCTTCCACCATCACTAAAGGGAACACTAGGGTCAGTACTGAGGCAAAAAGGGCTGCATCCCAACCACACCAAGTGTCGCGAGCGGCTCCCCCAATCCTGTGGGTTCCAGAACTCACCACTATCTACTCCCAGGAAGAGAAGGAACAGTTAGCAGCAAAGAGGAGCCAGGAAATGGAGGGAGAATGGATAAAGATGGACAAGTAGCAGTCCCCCAGCTTCTAGGAGCCACTGTGGTGACAGGAGTCTTTAGTGAAGTTGCTGGGCTGGTACCTCTACATCTCCCACCTGGCAGCCCTGGCCAAAACCGTCAGTCAAATGGTATGTCACCTGCAGCCAGTTCGATGCATGCCAAGGACCGACAGTACCCCCAGGAATCCAGTCGTATGGAGCAATGCCCTTTGAGGACTTCCAGTAGAAAGGACTTTCCACCTTCATCCTGACCACATGCGCAGCAGCGAAGGTAAAAGGAATCCTCACCTGGAGGTCATCACAGCTGGCTGAATAGGGTTTCACTGCCCCTTGGGAAGTAAAGGTAACTTTTAAGATGGTCAACATGCCCTGCTCCAGCCACATACTGGGAGCTGGCTGGTCAATGCAAGGCTGAAGCCTGAGGAAACTCCTCAAGAGACTTAATTTGACTTTGGGAAAAGCGGGGAAGGGATGTCATACAGGGAAAAAGTAAAAACTCGTATATATATTAGCCCACCACCATAGTACTATTAAGGCCTGAGTAAAGAACCCAAGAAGAGTCACAGTCCCTAAAATATCAGTGCTGAAAAGTAATTAATATCAGCACCTGCAGAAGCAAGCTGATATTGAGACCCCAAATTAAAATATATTGGAGTCTCAAAAGGGGGGACCGAGAGAGGATACCTGAGAAGGGTGAGGTCTGGGAGAACAGGTCTTCTCAAGGAGACCACAAGGATACACCTGTGGGGTCCTCTCCATGGTGGAGAGGAATTCTCCAGTTCTTGGGAATTTGTAAACTTAACTTCCTAGAACTTGGAAATTTCCAAGTTCTGTGAAATCCTGTAGTTCTGTAGGGGCTGGCCAATGAGAAGGGTACCTGTCGGTTGGAACTGTTTGACTGTAAATAAAAAGGGAAAGACCAAGCCAGTCAGAGAGCATGGACATTTGGAATTCTTCTATGCTGTAGGCTCCTGGCCAGTAAATAAAGCCCTTCCTCTATAAACATGGTGTTTGGGTGCTCTTTCTCTCTGTTGGGCCTCGTCTTCCTGCAACAAATCCTGAGAGGTCCTATCTGCAGGTACGTCCACTTTGGGGGGTGGATTAAACATGTGAATTTGGGGGCACACAAACTTTCCATCCAGATCACCTTCCCCAATCTTTCTTGGGACTTGCAAGGTTACATTGTGTATTCTCAGGTTATTAATTTTTAATTTTTTTCTTGATGTAAATGAAGCTTAATATTTCTCGCTTGGTACCATGAGAGCTCTTTCTCCAGATCTTTGGCATATGTCACCTTCATTATTACTTGATTTCCCTGCAAAGTGACATTGGCCAGCAGGGCTGCGTCTCTGAAAGTTATGTGGGGGCAGCAGTTTTGTGATGAAATGCTGGAGTTAAGTATCATTTTTTTTGAGACAGTTTTATTGTGTCGCCCTTGGTTGAGTGCCCTGGTGTCACAGCTCACAGCAACCTCAAAGTCTTGGGCTTGAGCCATTCTCTTGACTCAGCCTCCCAAGTAGCTGGGACTATAGGCATCCATCAAGTGCCTGGCTATGTTTTTTTGTTGTTGTTGTCATTGTAGTTTAGCAGGCCCTGGATGGGTTCAAACCCACAAGCCCTGGTGCATGTGGCCGGTGCCCTAACCACTGAGCTATGGGCACCAAGCCTAAGCATCATGTTTTAAAAACTGGAGATGCTGGAGATGCTGGTAGCATAGTGGTTGTAGAGAGCAGGCTGTGAGACTGGCAGGGCCCTCACAACCTGGGGAACATTTAGAGAATGAACCCTCACCTTCCCCAAAACAGCCATTTCTTCATGCTCCCTTTGCCAGAAATCACTTAGCCCTTTCTTTGTCCAGTTACTGCAGAGACTCTTGAGATCCCTCCCTTCTTTCTCCTTGTCTTATGCTAACAAAATTAAGTAGTAACCACTGAGTCACATAGTTCTTCCTTTGTTATGCTGAGATCCTGGTGATCTTGCCCTTCTTACTTACGGCCATATGTTAATGAAGTTGAGTAGAAACCATTAACATGATGATTTGTCTTTATTAAAGTCATTTATATTTTCCAATTGTATTGTATGACCAAAATTATGTCTTTTGTTTATGCTGTTTCCCCATATTGTCTATGCTAATTCCCCCTGGACAACCCTGTACAGATACTATAAAATAAAGCTGATTTTGTGCTTTGGTGCTGGCTGCAGCCATCAGCTCAGTCAGTCCTCCTGGTCCCATCCTTTGTTTCCGTGTCTTCTCTTGTGCTGTATTTTCCTCATTCCCCATCAATTCCACTCTGGTTCGCAACAAGTGGTTATGGCACCAGCCACATACATCCAGGCTGGTGGGTTCAAACCCAGCTGGAGCAACCAACCAATAATCACAACTGCAACAGAAAAAATAGCCAAGCATGTGGTGGGTGCCTGTAGTCCCAGCTACTTGGGAGGCTGAGGCAAGAGAATCACAGATGCCCAAGAGTTAGAGCTTGCTATGAGATGTGATGCCACGGCACTCTACTGAGGGTGGCATAGTGAGACTCTGTCTCAAAAAAAACAACAAAAAAACTGGACCCTGTTGCAACTGCCCAAGCTCAGATGCCAGCTCTGTCACTAACTGGCTCTTTGACTGAGGGTGACTTACAGAACTCCTCTGTGAGTCAGTTTCCTCGATTCCAAAATGAGAAGAGTAAGTTGTGTTGTGCACGTGGACGCATGTGGCATTTCCATCTGTCCAGTTTGGGAACTCTGCACTTGGCACTCTCATTTTCACTTCATTCAGCCTACACAGGCTTCAGTGGTCCTTGTCTAAACGTCCAGGTAATCCTTTGCTCAGACTTCCTCCTGTCTTCAGGCACCACACACTCAGGCTCTGTGCCCGTCTCACACTGCAGACTGGGAGATTCTGTATCTTATGGGGAGGTTTCACCGCCCCTTGCCCGGGGGCAATGGCAGCATATTTGCCCATCCATGGGCCTCAGCCTGCTGCCTGTGAAGGGCGAAGGCCACTCGCCCAAGCGTCAGCTGTGTCTCTTTTACTCTTGGCCTCTGGGTACTTTTGTTTTTTCTGTTGAGGGTAGCTATGTATTTTTTTTAATGTTTATTTTAAACTAGTTTTTCAGTGTGATGATAGTGGGAAAGGCCCCTAGATTCTTGGAAATAGGCCACAACATTTCATCTCACCAGGGCTACGGTCAAGCACAAATTATGTTTTATGAAGTAATTGTCATCCCTTTCACTGGCCTGGAATAAGTGAGTCTGAACATTAAAAAATTAGTTTATGCAAGTCACTCAATTATGCCTTTTCCTAATGAAAGATTGACCTGTTGCAAAACTGTTGGCATCAGCCTTCTCTGCTGCCCTCACAAGTGTAAGCGGCTGCTGAGAGAGGTGCCATCTCCACTGCAGTGTGTTGGTCCCACCTGAGCAGGATGAGGTTGGAAAGTGACCTCCTGGGTGCTCCTCTGGGGGACTGTTTGGGTTTGTCATGACCAAGGGGCTTTGTCCACCATGACTGCCCAATAGTTATGGCCCTGTCTCCACGGACCTTTGTTAAGTCTGCTGATCTTCCCCTGCCATCTGCTTTTCTTTAGTAGGTCAATTAACTTGAAAAGCCATTAAGGACTGGTTTTTCTTTTTCTTTTTTTTGTAGCATAACTAAATTTTGAAGACATCTCAGAAATTCTCTGGGGAGAAATGGATAACTGCATAATAATACATCCATGGGTATATTGAACAATCTCAAGAAAAGTATTATTGGGGCACCTAAAATTATTTGATTTCTCTTCCTTTTTTGTTTTGTTGAATTTCATTAAAAGCTTAAATTATAAAAATGGAGCATCTGTCTTGCACTTTGGCTGACTGCCTGGATTTGTACTAAACTGGATCTTATAAATATTCCATGAAGTCCTCTGTATTGGGTTTGCCTTTTCCTGGCAGTTAGCCTGTGTGAATAGCATCTTAGATGTTGATGCTGTTTTTGCAAGACTTGACAAAAAACATTTCAAGCATTAATAGTTTTGTTAATAAACTACTCAGTGCCAAAACAATACATTATTTAAGGGAGTTCTTAAAACCAGTCAGTCTGTTGTTTCACTCTGGACACTTGGCCAGATATCACTAGCCCACAAAGTAGCAATTTAGTCTTGCGTCTCAGATGGGGGCATTTACCAAATACCCAGTGAGAGCTTCCCAACAAGGAGGGGCTGCTGCTAAAATAAGGTTATTGGCTTCATTTGAAGAACTTGTTTCACTCTGATTGTCCTTCTGGGCATTCTGTGTTAGATAATTCTCCTCTGCAGAGGACACTAACCCAGGACTGGCCCCTGTGGTGCTAAGGCAGTGTACATTAGGGTGGAGAGTGTTCAGGTGTTCATGTGGGATTTAAGTACAGGGCACTGATAATAACACCCTCAAGTTGCAGTATATGCTATATCTTAACACATTGGAAAATACCAAACCATTACAACATTAATTTGTACTTCTATATCAATTTCTTTTGGGAGGATTTTAGAACAAAGATGATCCTGTCATTTTGGCCACATATTTGAACTTCTTATAACTGTAACTGCTCATTAATTAAAAAATTTTAGCTCTTTAAGGTTTTTATTTTTCTTACTTTTTGGAATTTAGGCTTGTGATGCCCACTCACATCAAATTCTCTAAGAGATGGTGTTCCCAGAGCGTGTACAGGTAAGAGCATGTATAGGTGTGCATGTCTGATGGGCTGTGGCGGTGAGCTGGCCGACGGAGGGAACCAGACAGGCCCAGTGGCACCTCCCCAGGACTGCCCGGCGGTCACTGCATAATAACATGTGACTGTCTATCTGCCATCCTACCCTGTATTGTAGGTAACTGTATACATTAAGTCTGGGGTTTCCTTTCTTATTTTTATAGTTTTCTACTCATTTCCTTTCAAACATCTGGATCACTTTGATTGAAGAGCAGCCTGAGAGGGCAAGGTGGGATGTTACAAATCCACTGCTGTTTTCAACCATGGAACATGACCTGCAACCAAACAAAGCACGTGACGACGTGGAGGCAGAGGAGGACAGGGCTGCAGAGGGGATGCTAGGTCCTGCGGAGGCAGAGGATGACAGGGCTGCAGAGGGGACGCTAGGTCTTGCTCAGGGGTCCTTCAAGATGACTTATTATTTGCATTGATTTCTTTATAATAAGATGTAAATATGTGTATATATTATATACTTCCAATATATGGTTGCTTTTATTTTGTATATTCAGGTTCCATGTACATTTTTTTTTTTTTTTTTTTCAAAAAGTTCTGCTACTAAAGGCATTCAAAAATTGATGAAATGGCAGGAATGGGTATGTGCTCAGAAGGACTTGAGCTCCAGTTTGGTTGTAAAACTTGCCACAGTGATGGTGTGGGCCATTACCCAACTACTCTGAGACTCAGTTTCTTTATGATTTAGTATGGGTAGTTCCTACTTTATAGATTTATAGCAAGGATGAAATGAAACGCAATGCAGTGGAACCTCTGTAGCTGACCCCCTCCCTACACTGTCCCCCTCCCTACACTGATTCCCTCCCTACACTGACCACCTACCCGTATTGACCACCTCCGTACACTGACCCTCTCCCTACGCTGACCACCTCCCTACACTGACCACCTCCCTACACTGACCTCCTCCCTACCCTGACCCCCTCCCTACACTGATCTCCTTCCTACCCTGACCCCCTCCCTACACTGACCTCCTTCCTACACTGACCCACTCCCTATACTGACCTCCTCCCTACACTGACCCATTCCCTACACTGTCCCCTCCTTAAGTTGGCTTCAGTTTCAGAGATTGGACATGCACCACATGTACCGTACGCCTGGTTCCATAGGGTGACCACCTCCATGTGTTGGCCAGGTTGTGACAGTCCAGAGGGTGGTCACTCACAGAGACTCTGCTGTAACTTCTAGACTGTGGCATGAGCATCCCACACACACTCGCTGAGTAGCAGATGGTGTCTATTCCTCTCACCAGGAACTCCAGATGAGTGAGTGAATAGGTCTGAACGTTGGCTCCTGTTAGGAAACAATGGTGTTAACTAAGACTTAAGGTTAGGACTGAAGAGATGTAACAAACGGAGTGTGGAATGAGGCTATTTTTATGTATGTTGTGTTCACATTTGGTAAAACAAATAATTGCTATTTGGCTTTCAAATTGTAAAATACACGTTTTAAAGTGTTTTGGGGATTCCAGCCTTTTAAGTTTCATCTATTTTCATGAATCTGTCTCTGTGGGCAAAGACAGAGAAAGCAGAGAGACCAGTTCTTAGAAGCATTGGTGAATGTCAAGGCAGCCAGAGGTGAAGATGACTTTTTATGGGGAACTTAGTGTTAGATTAAAACCAATGCTCTTTCCTTTCCCTTTGTACCTGGTTGTATGTCAGGCCTTCACTAAACTAGCTGAACAGAGACTTGGAGGCAGACAAATTCAGCATGCCTGGGATTTTTGTTGGTTAATTGGCTTATTAAATTATCTGTATAGTCATCGAATTATCAATGAGGACCTCCCGTGTACTAAGGTCACACTGGCTAACACACAGTACACGCAGGTGCTTCATTCATGGAGGGCATTATTACTACCTGTATTTTTACAGTAATACAAATGAAATAAAAATATAAGCTACTCCTATGCTGAAACAAATTAGGTTTCAAGTTTGCAAAGCTTGAAGTTTGTACTGTGATCCATCAGGAAAACAGGAAGCGGGCCAGAGACACACGGACAACGTGACCTTGAGTCTCATCTTTCTCAGTCAGTTCTGACAGTCTCTGTCTTTTACCTGGTGTGTGTAGACTGCTCAACTAAGGTGACCATTGATAGAGCTGGATTAATACCTACCATGTTGGTAACTGTTGTCTGTCTGTTGAACTTGTTATTTTTTAAAAATTCCCCTCTTTTTCTGACTTCTCTGTTTAATTGGGCATTTTATATGATCCTGTCTTTTTTCTCATTTCTTATTTTCTTAGTGATTATCCTACATTCAGTGATGTACATTTACAAGTAAGTTAAATTCACTTTCAAATGACACAAAACTTCCATAGTTTCAGCACCTCATAACAAAGTGTTTCCACCATCTCCTGTCTGCCCTTTAAGACTCTGCTGCCACTCATTTCAATTATCTCTCATTGTCACTGTTATCATTTTGAAAAACAGTTTAGGATAAGAAAAGATTAAGGATAAGTAAGGCACTTTTATTTTACTTTCAATTACTCCTTGTCTGGCACACTCTCCTTCTGTAAGTAGATGAGCACTGCTGAGGTCCTCATCTTCCCTCGGTGGGAAGGTGGGAAAGCTGGAGGGGCTGGGACCAGCCTGGGACCTGCAGGGTGGGCCTGATGGTGGAGATGCTCTGGGTGTGTTTCAAAATTGTCACTCTTCCCCTTCCCCTGCCTAGGACATGGGGATTTTTCTTGGCTCTTTACCTTAGAACCAGGTGGGGTTCCTGGATCTGAAGTAAAATGAATGCTTGGCCCCAAGAATTTTCCGTTCTCAGGCCAGTCTGCGTACAGCCCCCAGCCCCTCCGTGGTGGGTGAAATGGCCTCACTGGGGTCTCCCTGCTCTCTCATGTCCCCAGTTCTCAGGCAGAGGTTTGCCCTGTGACTTTGAGACTTCCATGGACCCAAGAGGAAGCCCTGATTCTCAGTTTGTTCAGCTTTTTTCTTGCTGTGTACACAGAAGGGACGACTTCTGGCCCCTTAGAGACTGGAGTAATAGTTACTGAGTGGAAGTAAATGAGTAAAACACTTCCACTATCAAGGAAGTGTTTTAAAGTTCCTCTGCTTTGTCAGCTTTTCATACATTTCCATAATTAAAAAATTATTTCTTATTCTTAGTGATTATCCTACATTCAGTGATGTACATTTACAAGTAAGCTAAATTCACTTTCAAATGACACAAAACCTTCCACAGTGTCAGCACATCCTAATAAAGTGCTTCCACCTGTGGAGGAAATTTGGCGTCTGTGCATTTTGGGTTTCCGGCACCACTGGTCAGGTTTGCTGGTGGGAGCGTTCTCTACAGGTTATGACACTTTAGGAAGTTTTATTAGCTATCACAAATGTTATCATTTTTAAAATTAATTTTTTTATAAAAAATGATATTAGTGTTACTTTTCTATAAATTACTACCAAATCATTCCAATTCTGGGAGTACCATTTCAGAACGTGATTCTGCACACTAAGGCTTTCTGCACAAAGATGTACGCTGGAGCGTGAGCATCGAGTGGCTATCTGTTGAAATTATCATCTCAGCCCCTCCTTGTTTATCTTATGCTTAACCTATTCCCATCCCACCAGCTGGATTTGCCAGCTCCTGATGTCCATCTGAGTTCTTTAACTGTCCTCCCCAGGCCCCCGTGAAACATGGCATACTTGTGCTTTTAGTCAACCCAGAGCAATGGGGCGGGCACTGGGCAGTGACACAAAGGGTGAGAGGGGGATGGCCCTGCGCCATGGGGCTCAGGTAGTAGAGAGGAGAAGGATATCATGTAGGGAAGAAGTAGATCACTTTGCATTCACTGTGGGGCAGACTTTGTGAAGGAAGGCCCTGTGCGTACATCTCACCATGCAGGAGGTACCCACAGAGCAGACCCGCGGACTTCACTGGTTTACCCAGAACCAGCAGGTCTGAGGCTCTGTCTCACGCCGGAGCGACTTTCCAGAGTCTCTCAACCTGGCTGCCCTTGTCGGTGCAGTGCAAGTGATGTTGGTCAGAAACAAGATGCTCTCTCCTATCACACTGTGAGTTTGCCAGCCTCTGGTGGCACTAAGCTGTCCCCAGGACATTTGATTTTCATTTGGGGAACTGTCAGGAATGTGCTGGTGGTGTGGTGTGTTTTACCAGCGTCACTGCGGTTGTTTCAGCAAAGCATGTGCCCTTGACACTACAGAGTGTGGCTGCGACACTGTGGTTTGCTCCTGTTGTTATCATTTGTTTTATTGCAGTACTCTTAATTGGAATAATATGGATCTGGAGGTTTAGAAAAATCACAAGAAAATGATAGTACTTTACTTAATTATATTTCTGATTTTCAAATTTGTGCATCAGCGCATAAATGTTAATTTGGCCTTTGTGCATTTTGGGTTTTCTGCACCAATGGTCAGGTTTGCTGGTGAGAAGCACAGCAAATGCAAGTTTGGATTTTTCCTCTTTCGTACAGGTGCTGACTTGTCCTGCAGGCGTTGGTGAGAGTGTTTGCTTTTGCTTCTGACTTATAGGTGGTTTGCAAGATCCTTTCTACCTCGTGACCTTTAAGATTAGCAATCCTCAGCATGGTACACTCTCATAAGTATTTCATAATATTGTTGTTTTATTTTGTTTTTTACCGTGATTCTATGAGATGTGAGAAAGTTGAGTATTTCTGTGAAGGGAGCTGGTGTTAGCATTTTCCACAGGTAAGGATCCTGCAGATCACAGAAGATTCTTACCAGAGGGTCTAATGCTGAAATCATTAGGAGAGCTGAGCTTGAATGTAGATCTTGTGGCTTCAAGGAGTGCATGTGTGAGTGTGTATATGTGTGTGTGTGAGAGTAAGCACATTCGGTAAGATTAAGAATTTTTTAAATCCTGTGTTAGCTACAAAGCATATCTACCAAGTCATTCTGCTGGGAGCTGTGTTAGTTAGAAACCAAGAAACCCCTGGCCTGGGACCTCCATGCAGCCAGGAGAGGAACAGCCTCAGTGTCCATCCGTGGGTGAGTGGATAAAGAAGATGAGTCTCTATCTCACACAGACACACACGATGGACTGTGACTCAGCCATGAAAAAGAGCAAAATCCTGTCGTTTATGATGACATGGATAAAACTGGAGGATATTATGTAAGTGAAACGGGGCAGGAGCAGAAAGGCAAGTAGTGTGAGACCTCACTCACATGCAGAACTTAAAAAGTGGAATTCAGCTGCAATAAACATTCTGGTGCAAATATCTTTGTTGTAAGGTGATTTTTGGTCTTCTGAGTATATACCTAGTAGAGGAATTACAGGATTGAATGGCAGGTCTATTTTTAGATCTCTAAGTGTTCTCCAAACATCTTTCCAGAAGGAATGTATTAATTTGCATTCCCACCAGCAGTGCAGAAGTGTTCCCTTTTTTCCACATCCACGCAACATCTCTGGTCTTGGGATTTTGTGATACGGGCTAATCTTACTGGAGTTAGATGGTATCTCAAAGTAGTTTTGATTTGCATTTCTCTGATGATTAAAGATGATGAGCATTTTTTCATTTCTGTAGGCCATGCGCCTGTCTTATTCAGAGAGGTTTCTCTTCAAGTCCCTTGCCCAGCCTGCGATGGGATCACTTGTTCTTCTCTTGCTTATATGTTTGAGTTCTCTGTGGATTCTGGTTATTGCAGCCCAATTCACAATTACTAAGTCATGGAAAAAGCCCAAGTGCCCATTGATCCACGAATGGATTAATAAACTGTGGTAAATGTACACCATGGAATATTATGCAGCCTTAAAGAAAGATGGAGACTTTACCTTGTTCATGTTTACATGGATGGAGCTGGAACATATTCTTCTTAGTAAAGTATCCCAAGAATGGAAGAAATGTACTCAGCCCTACTATGAAACTAATTTATGGCTTTCACATGAAAGGTATAACCCAGTTATAACCTAAGAATATGGGGAATGGGGAGAGGGAGGGGAGAGGATGGGGGGAGGGAGGGTGATTGGTGGGATTACACCTACGGTGTATCTTACAAGGGTACATGTGAAACTTAGTAAATGTAGAATATAATTGTCTTAACACAATAACTAAGAAAATGCCAGGAAGGCTATATTAACCAGTGTGATTCAAATGTGTCAAACTGTTTATAAAACCAATGTATGGTGCCCCATGATTGCATTAATGTACACAGCTATGATTTAATATTAATAAAAAAAAAACAAAGTGGAATTCATAGAAGAGCGGAGAATGGTGGTTACTCAGACAAAAGTTTGATGTTATCTTGGCTCTTGGAAATGTACAATATTCACTTAAACCCTCATGACAGGGTTAGAATGGGGCAAACCCAGGAGAATTGGCAGGCCTTCAAAATATGTAGGGTTTATAATTTTTGAAAAAGATTAAACAAATTTTGAGTGATCTACAGACATCACTTAATGAAATATCCGTGCAGGTATATAAACACATCAAGCATCCAGCTCTCAGTGCTCATCCCTAGGCCTGATCTGAGCACTCCTGGGCATGATCCACACATGTGGGTGTTGTACAGCTCCGTGTCCCAGTGCTCACAGGGGTGAGAACAAATCAGGGTTTGTGGCATAGTCAGAACGACCACAAAATACCAATGAACCATATTTTCAAGAAGTGCGCACAAAAATACCCCAATTCTACAAATAAAAAATGCCACAATTGAATTATTATACAACTTTACAATTAAAATACAGAGTTACAAAACTGGTTAGAGATGCCAATGTTAATATAACAAAGAACGGGCTACCTTTGTCTCAGCCACTGTTGGACATGGTAAGTGCCAACATTTAATCGAGTCTTAATTTTCCCCTCACTTTTTGAATTTCTACCATGTCTCTCCTTGGCTCCCTCCTCTGCGACCTGCTCCTCATTCTATAGGCAGCCCCGCCCCCACCTGCCCTTTGGGCCCCGCCTTCCTGCGCAGCTGTGCCACCCTGTAGCCCACACCTGCAGCTTCTGTCCTTGGTCTTCTGGGACAGAGGTCCCTTTTCTGAAAAGGCCTCCAGGGAAAACAGATTTGTTCTGTGTGGTCTCTGCTTCCATCTGCCTCGCTTGAGCACAGGTTTGTTAAGCTCCCCTGAAGGGTTTTGTTTTGTGCCTTCTTTCCTTTTCTCTTATGCACCCCCTTGTTCGTGACCTTATTCCATAACCTTGATATTAATAAATGCTGATGTTTCCAGAATCTATATGTCTAGTGGGGTGTCTACCTGGAGCCACTTGGCCTCTGTTTATCTCTGCTGGGGGGTTTTGAAGGCCCTTTGGAAAGAAGTGTGGTTAACAGTGGCTGGGGAAGTGTTAATCAAAAGATACAAAATTTCATTACTTTGATTAATTTAGGACAAGTAAATGTCTTTTATTTGAATAAAAAAAAATTAAAGGCCCTTTGACTCCTAGGAGTCCATCTTCTGCTGGGCAGGGGTCCCCACCCCTCAGGTTCCCCCTCAGGATGGCAGGAGCCACACCTACTTGCTTTCTCTTTTCATCTCCTGCTTCCAGAAGTCGCCAACAGACTCACCTCTAGAGTTGGCCTCTCGTCCTTACTGCCTCAGCCTGTTACTGCATCTGTGGCTGCTGCCCAGGCTGCTCCCGCATGGCCTATCCTACCTTGCAGGCACAGTGGCCCCAAGGAAAACTGGGCTGTCTTTCCTTTTCTTAAAACCCTTACCATTTCTTTGACAGCCATGCACTACAGACCTGTGCTGCCTGTTGCTCTGAACGTCCCTGGTGCCGTCTGTATGCCTGGCCTGAGTCTCTGGCCAGTGGTGGCTGTGCAGAGTTGCCTGCTTGTCTGCTTTTGTGTCACTTGTCACGTACCCTCTGGGCTCTGCATGGTGCCCGGAGCTTCCTGGGACCTGAGGCACAATTGCATTGAGTCATTCTGGTGTCAAGGACCACTCACAAAGGCCATGGCGCCTCTTCTGGGAGCAGATGTGTGATGCACGTGCTCTGACGTTACCAGCAACCTTGTTACCTAGACAACCTGAAGCCTGGGGTGCAAAACCTGCCCTGGCACCTGGCAGTTCCTGGAGCACTGACCCGCTACACCCAGCTGCTCAGGTGTCCTTAGGCCCTGGGCATTCTCTGCCCCTTTGTGACAGGACGCAGGTTCTAGCACCACACTGAGTGCTGTACGTGCACGCTGTTGTCACCCCAGATGAGGTGTGGCTGCTGGCTTACTGCACAGGGCGTGACACAAGTGGCCAGTGGACTGGCCAGGACTAAAGCTGCACCAGTGCTGTTCTGCACACAGAGCTGCTCTCAAGGATGCTGAGTGACTGCAGGGCGCCAGTGCTGGGGGTGTGTCGTGAGCGCAGACCCTGGACAGCTGCAGTTTTCCTGTGCAGCATTGTTGCATTAGTGTCAGCCCCAGCAAGCTGTCAGGTGATACCCTGTTGGTAGAAAATGCCCAGAGTTGATTCTTCTTCCCAGAAGACGTCCTAAAGGAAAACAAATCAGGCCTGGGACAGAGATGTCCTCAGAATCTTGGAGGAGCCACCAAGACGGGAAGTTGGTCGCTGGTCATATGACATCACCAAGACTTAGTCTGTCAGGACATGCAGAAAGTACTTCTGACAGTCACTGTCATTTGGAAAGATGTGAAGTCTTTTTTGTCCTAAGTCCCCTCTTCTCACAGGTATTTTTGTTGAGCAAAGTGATGCAGACAACATCTGTTCCTACCAACCCAATTTGGTGTTATGACCTTGTTGGCAGCTCATGATAGTGACAGTCACCAAACGGGACAGTTTAGTGAAGGCTTGTCTGTCTTGGGCTCCTTCCAAGGGCTTTAGTTCTTTAAGACGAGGACCACAAGATGACCTTATTGAGGAGGATGGACTTGGAGGCTTGCCTGCTGGCAGCCGCTGCCATCCAGGACGAGTTAAGGTCTGTGAAGTGGCAGGGCAGGCATTGTCATCTGTATGCAGAACATAAGGACACGGCACAGAGCAGCTAAGTGACTTGTCCACAGTTACAGGACAAAGAAGGCACTAAAGTTAGAAACCTGGTTGGAACTAGGTTGCAGCCCCTGATGACGGTACCCAGCCTTCTTCATTCCACACCTTCTGGAATGTGGCAAGTGGACAGTCTGAGATTTGGAGACCAATGAGTGCATACGGCGAGTGCACAGACTTGCAGGCACATGCAATTGAGGTCATGTTACTTCCGTGACATTTGGAGATCTCAAGCACTCAGTTTGAGTTCTGTCATGCGTCTGTCCGTGTATCCAGGCCCCCGGTGAGATACAGCACGCCGTGGCCATCCCATATGAGTCTCCCACAGCCATCACTCCTCAGCCGCCCTCACCCTACTCAGGGGCTTTCGGAATCTGTCTCCATCGGTGGGTTTTGCCTGGTCCTAGACTCACACCCATGACAGCACGGAGTAGCCTCCCGACGTGACTGTGGGCGGCATAGCACCTCTAGACGTGACAGAGTGCGGCGTAGCGCTTCCGGAAGAGACAGTGCGACGTGACGGCGCGCAGCGGCTTAGCGCCCCTGGACGGCGCGGCGGCGGAGCGCCTGTGACGTGGCGGCGTGACGTGACGGCGCTGCGTAGCCTCGTAGCCTCGTGCGTCTGGCTGCTTCGGCTCACCAATGCGTTTGAATCCATCCTCAGGGCCTTGGCGGTATAAACTACAATTTAGAGGTGCGTGAACTGCTCTTCACTTTGCTCTCGTCCTCACATGAACTGCTTCCCCCTGGGGCGTGCTGCTCCCTGTCTGACCGCACCTTGCTGCACCCTGGGTGACCCTCGGACTTCCCGAGCCCCTCATGCCAGTGCCGCCTCCGCCGCGCGATGCCCCCACCAAGCGCCCTTCCTGAGCCCGGCACTATCCTGAGCCTGGGGATGGGAATCGGCAATTAAACACCCGTGTTCTGCCCCCGTGGAGCTTACAGTCCAGGGCGAGGCCAGTAAGAGTTCGGAAGGAAAATGACACGTGGATCAGAAACGGGAGGTGACAGGCAATGTGCAGCCCCGGAGCACCAGCAGGAGCTTGTGAGGAGCCGCTGACCAGGACGAGGGGACTAGGCGGGCAGGTGTCGTGGAAGTGCCAGGTGAGGGGAAGCCACGTGCGCGGGGCGGTCTCTGGACCTGGTCAGGGACCGGGCTTCGTGACTGAAGCTCGATGCTTTCCTGTTTGGGGACCAGGCTTTGGTGAACATCTTTTTGTTTGTTCATCAGAGTTGGGATTTATGAATTTACCAAGAGGGTTGTGTTATTGGTGCTGTCCCCTCGGGGCCGTGCTGTTCTAGTGCCGGGGAAGCAGGAGCCTCACTTCTGCCTTGATAAGCAAGAAATTAAAGCAGAAGAAAGCAGGAGTTTCGTTAACACAAAATGCCTTCCATTCTGGTCTGACTGGCACCTCAGGAATCCTTCCTGTTTCGGGAAAAGGATATTTACTTAGTGGTTGGTGCTCCATTCTCTCGAGTGGAGAATGACCCTTAGTGCCCGAAAGGCCACACCTTTCTCTGTTAGAGCTGGGCAGTCTAGAAACATTTTGGGAGGACCCCGTAAAGAACCCAGAATTACAGGGACAAATTGCCGCAACTCTCCTGGAGCGGTAAGAGGCAGACAGTGAGGCTGTAAGGGTTTGCTCACCTGTGCGTTTGCTCATGTGAGGTGGGAGGCAGAGAAGGCTCCAGGCTGCTGGTTTGAGCGAGAGCCCTTAGCCAGCTCTTCTGGCCGACACGATTTACAGTAACACAAATGTAGGAAGTGACCCTGTCTTTTTGTTTTCCCCTTCATGTTGTATTTTGTGAGTTTTTTTTTTTTTAAGACTTAAAGGAAATAATTTTCTATGAAGTAAAAATAGATTTACTGAAGTAAAATTCACATGACACAAAATTAACCACTTTAAAGCTTTTTTTTTTTTTTTTTGAGACAGAGTTTCATTTTGTCACCCTTGGTAGACTTCCATAGTGTCATAGCTCACAGCAACCTCCAACTCTTGGGCTCAAGCAATCCTCTTGCCTCAGCCTCCTGAATAGTTGGGACTACAGGTGCCTGCCACAATGCCCAGCTAGCTTTTTTAAAGACAGGGTCTTGCTCTTGCTCAGGCTGGTTGTGAACTCCTGAGCTCAGGCAATCCACCTGCCTCGGCCTCCCAAAGTGCTGGGACTACAGGCATGAGCCACCGTGCCTGGCCTCACTTTAAATCTGGTTATCCACATTTTGAATACAGTGCACTGCTCCTCCACCTGTCTGTTGGGCGTCTGGTTATCCACATTGTGAATTCAGCACTTTAAAACATTTTTAAAGCACTTACTGCCATTTGGAACATTCACAGAGGGAGATGTTAGCTTTCTGCCTCTGCAGAACACATGCATTTGGCAGACATCATAGGTGGAAGAGAGCATGACCTGGTGAGGCTCTTCCTTGGCCACAGTGTCTTTAAGGTTCATCATTGGATCAGAACATCATCACTTTTTATTTTGAGCAATACTTCATGGTGTGAATACAGTGCACTGCTCCTCCACCCATCTGTTGGACATCTGGTTATCCACATTTTGAATACAGTGCACTGCTCCTCCACCCGTCTGTTGGGCGTCTGGTTATCCACATTTTGAATACAGTGCACTGCTCATCCACCTATCTGTTGGGCGTCTGGTTATCCACATTTTGAATACAGTTCACTGCTCATCCACCCGTCTGTTGGGCGTCTGGTTATCCACATTTTGAATACAGTTCACTGCTCATCCACCTGTCTGGGCGTCTGGTTATCCACATTTTGAATACAGTGCACTGCTCATCCACCTGTCTGTTGGGCATCGGGTTATCCACATTGTGAATACAGTTCACTGCTCATCCACCCGTCTGTTGGGCATCTGGTTATCCACATTTTGAATACAGTTCACTGCTCATCCACCCGTCTGTTGGCCGTCTGGTTATCCACATTGTGAATACAGTTCACTGCTCCTCCACCCGTCTGTTGGGCGTTTGGTTATCCACATTTTGAATACAGTACACTGTTCATCCACCCGTCTGTTGGCCGTCTGGTTATCCACATTTTGAATGCAGTGCACTGCTCATCCACCTGTCTGTTGGGCATCTGGTTATCCACATTTTTAATACAGTGCACTGCCCATCCACCCGTCTGTTGGCTGTCTGGTTATCCACATTTTGAATACAGGGCACTGCTCCTCCACCCGTCTCTTGAGCGTCTGGTTATCCACATTGTGAATATAGTGCACTGCTCATCCACCCATCTGTTGGCTGTCTGGTTATCCACATTTTGAACACAGTGCACTGCTCATTCACCCATCTGTTGATGGACATCTGGGTTATCCATATTTTGGCTGTGGTGGATACTGTTGCCTAAAGGGTGTTTTTGCTTTTATTACTTTTTACCTTGAGTTCACTGTGGTAGGGAGCACAGCATTTCCCAGGAGCCTAGTCCCCTTCTGTACCTTAGTCTGGCCACTGTTGTATCTGTCACAGCCTGAAAGATAGACTTGGACCCCACTTAGGTAAAATCAGAGGGTGCTTTATTACACCTGCTCAGGGGACTGCTGCACAAAAAGGCAGGCGGCCTGGAAGTGGAAGGCAGGTTGTCTTTTATACTTTTTTTTGTGCAGCCGGGCAAGCAAGCCAGTACCCAAGCGGAATATTGCAGTTAGCTCAGGGCAGGGTTACAGCTTGAGAAACACAGCTTGAGTAAGTTTCCACTATTGTTTGTTCACCAGGAACTAGGGGGTTTTCGGGACCTTGGGAACTTTCCATGCTTCCTTGTTCTGAAGCCTTTTCTTGGAATCGACCTGGGGTGGGAGGCTGGGAACAGGACTTTTGGGAGCTAACAGTCTTTTACATTCTCCACTGGTCTTTTTGGGGAATCAAACCCTTGATTCAATGAATTGCTAGGAAGAGGCTGATAGTGGATATGCAGTACCATTAGTTTTATGATTTGGATTCTTTGTTGTATAAATGCTATGAGGCAGTTGAAGATGATGGGGCCACATGTAACTCCAATTAGAAGAAGCAGGAGTGGTACAGCTATAGCTGATAAGAGGGTGGTTAGCCATGGGGACCAGTTAAATAATGTTTCATACCAATTATTATCTTCTTTTCATAGCTCCTCCCACTCATGCAGACTCTTTTCTGACTAGGGCTAAGCTTTTATGACTCCACAGTGGTTGGTATAAAAACAACATGTTTCTCTTAGGGCCATCCAAAGTCCCCCTTGTTTTAGAAATAGTAAATCTAAACCTCTTCTGTTTTGGAGAACTACTTCTGCCAGTGAATTTAAAGATTTTTCTAAGTGGGTGATGGATGTTTCTAGGTTTCAGAGATCTGAATCAATTTGGTGGTGAGTGCTTTGAAACTTGGGCTAAGGGGTCCAGTTGCCAAGGCTGTGGTGCTCATGGCTGTGGTGCCTGCTAATCCTATGCCTATGGTTAGGGGTACTAAAATGGGGGCTCTAGTTTGTCTCTGTAAGCCAAAGAGATGTTCTCATCCCCCTTCTCCAGAGTGATAGAAACTTGAGGAATGATATGAGATAGGATACAGACTTGGTTAAACCAATGGAGCATGCGAACCAAGTTCCTTTGGGGGCTACTAAATAATAAGGGGCCATAGGGCAGGTGGAATTGGAGAGTTGGATGACCTTTAAGCAGTTATCTTGGTAAGGGGAGTTTTTAAAGGGGTATCCTGGGGATGTAATACACAGTCCTTGTCCTTATAGATCTCCCAAAGTTAAGGTGGGTGTGGAGCCCCAGGTACATATGCTGCTGTTTTGATGTAAGGCATTGGATGAGGCATTTAATATCTGGGTTGGGTAAGACCCAAGGGTTACATTTGTAGCTACTCCTACATAGTACGGTGGGGCTGGGTTTAGGCAGAGCCAGCAATCATTTGTTAGATTGGCATTTGTGGTATTTGCAGATTTAAACATGGCATCTAAAAGAGCAAGGATAGGGGATGAAGAAATGGGGGTGGCAGTGACAGGAGATGGTGTTTGGTCTGGGATGGTAAGGATTGGGGATGGTGGGGGAGCCCAGGGGGGCTCTGGATTAAGGATAGGATTTGGGCCTATTGGTTTGATAGGAGGTGGCCGGGGGGGTTTCTGAATGGTAAACAAAAGACCAGGGTCCTGTCTGCTGACATATATTCTGATCTCCCATGTTAAGCCCATCCTCCATTCTTCTTTCCACCAATCTTTTATAAATAGCTTGATAGGACTGCAGTTACTGCTTTGGGTACAGGTGCCCAGACCATTTCTACAGAATCCTATCCGTGGATCTTTGGTTATTCCCCACAATGATAAAGTTTCACAGCCCCATTTCTTACAATAGTAGTCCCCTGCCTCCCCACAAGATTGTCCGTTTGAAGAGAAACCTAACATAGTCGCAGGGCATAGATAGAAATAAGTATTTCTGAGTTTTTTTGCTGACTGCAGACCTATGCAATCTCAAGGTTGTCTGTACCTTGATGGTGTTCTTCTTTAGCTGTTGCCGAACAGGGCACCGAGGTCAAAGCAGAAGGCTAGTTGGGTGTCCGTTGCTGAAGTGCAGGCGACCTCGGTGCCATCTCCGGTATGGGAGAGGATCTAATCATGGGGGGTGAGTTGGTGTTGGTTGTAGTAGTATCCCCTCCTGCCAGCTCCTCAGCTGGCGTGGAGTAGGCAGGTGAAGATGAGGTGGAAGAACTGCACAGTTGAAGTTTTAGGGGGTCCTCGGTGGGCTCAAGGCACCATGTTGGGTGGATATGGTTCTTGGCGGGTTTCTTGGGTGGGTGTAGTGGAGCCATGGCTTCTTTCCTCCGACCTTTATGCCTGTTGGGGTAGTTAAGATAACAGGGTAAGGACCCTCCCATCAGGGGGCTAAGGTTTCTGGGTTATGTTTCTTTACCCGGGCCCAGTTTCCAGGTTGGAGGTTGTGAAGTTGCTCTAGTGGTGGGGTGCTGGTGGGCTCAGATGTGGTCGGCTGGATAACATCTTCGAGGTCCATGCGTAGTTTTCGCAGGGCCTGTAATGAGCTCAAAAGTTTGTGGTTATGGATGGGGGCTAACAGTTCATCAGTTAGTTTTGGGATTATAGAGGGTGAGGTTCCATGGATTATTTCAAAGGGTGTTAAACCTTGGAAGTAGGGGGTGCATCGGGTCCGTAAAAGAGCGAAGGGGAGTAGGTCTACCCACTTGCTGCCAGTTTCTGTATGTAATTTTGTTAAGGTTTTCTTTAATGTTCTATTCATTCTTTCTACTTGTCCTGAACTTTGGGGCCTATAAGCACAATGTAACTTCCTAGTAATTTTTAATGCAGCCGCCAGGTTTTTAGAGACCTGGGCAATGAAGGCTGGGCCGTTGTCAGACCCCAGGGTGAGAGGTAATCCAAATTGGGGAATAATGTCAGTGAGAAGGTATTTTGCCACTGTTAAGGCTGTTTCTTTTTTACAAGGGAATGCTTCTGGCCATCCTGAAAAGGTATCAATTAAGACTAAGAGGTATTTATATCTGTATCACTCTGCTTGATTTTGATGAAGTCAAGTTCCCAGTGCTCCCCTCAATTGGTGCCCCGGAGGCGTGACCCCATGTGGTGAGGCACCCAGGTCGTGTTTACCTTGCTGCATGGGAGACATCTGGAGGCTGCGTTCTTAGTCCACTTGTGGAGATGAGGAATGTACAGGTGTTTGGAGATGAGTTGGCTGAGTTTTGTGGCTCCTAGGTGGGTTCCTTGGTGTAGCTGGTCAACAAGTTGCCATCCTAATGTCTCTGGGAGGAAGGGGGGTCCATCTGGGCAGATGAGCCGTCTCAGGGACCTGTTAGGCAATCCAGGCGTTTACTTTCTTCTCGGTCTGTTTCCGAGTAGACTGGTGATGGCGGCAATAAGCCATCCGGTAAGACTGGAAGAATGTGGGAGGGCCCCACTGGTCTTAGGGCAGCTGCCTTGGCCATTTGATCAGCCAGTGTATTTCCCCTTGTGACAAATGAGTCCGTTCTTTGGTGTCTGTGGCAATGGATGATGGTGAGTTGTTCTGGCAGCCAGATAGCTTCGAGTAGGGCCAGGATCTATTCTTTGTTTTTGATGTCCTTTCCACCAGAAGTTAGGAGTCCCCTTTCTTTTTTTTTTTTTTTTTGTAGAGACAGAGTCTCACTTTATGGCCCTCGGTAGAGTGCCGTGGCCTCACACAGCTCACAGCAACCTCCAACTCCTGGGGCTTAAGCGATTCTCTTGCCTCAGCCTCCCGAGTAGCTGGGACTACAGGCGCCCGCCACAACGCCCGGCTATTTTTTGTTGCAGTTTGGCCGGGGCCGGGTTTGAACCCGCCACCCTCGGCATATGGGGCCGGCGCCTTACCGACTGAGCCACAGGCGCCGCCCAGGAGTCCCCTTTCTTTGTATAGGGCTCCATGGACATGGGCAGTGGCAAATGCATACCGGCTGTCTGTGTATATGTTAGCTGCTTTTCCCTCACTAATTGCAAGGCTTATATGAGTGATAAGCTCTGCCTTTTGAGCTGAAGTCCTGTGTCCCAGTGCCTGTTCTCAAAGGACCTCCGTGAGAGAGCTAACAGCTGCCCTGACTGCGCATTTACCTTCATGGATATAGCTACTGCCATCAGTGAACAGGTCAAGGTCGGTGGTCTGGAGGGGTGTGTCCTTTAAATCTAGTATGCAGGCAGGAAAGGGTATCCACAGTGTCCAAGCAATTGTGAATGGGCCATGCCAGGTCGCATCTGGCAGGAGGGTGGCCGGGTCTAAGATGGCTGTCTTGAGGAATGTTACTCTGGGTGGGTCAAGAAGCGATACCTGGTATGAGTGACACGGGAGTTGGAGACCATCAGTCAGGGGAACTTTGGAGGAGAGTCTCCATAGTCTGGTCCCCGACCACCTGCAGGTCCTGGCTCAGGGTTAGCTTCTTCGCTTCTCTGACTAGTACAGCCATAGCAGTGACGGCCCGCATGCAACCAGGCCATCGAGAGGCGACTGGATCTAGATGCTTGGAGAGGTAGGCGACAGGTCTCTTCCAGGGGCCTAGGGTCTACATAAGGACTCCCTTTGCCATGCCCTTGGTCTCGGCTATGAAGAGTTGGAAGGGCTTGGTGATTCGGGCAGAGCCAGGGCAGACGCAGAAGCAAGGGCATGTTTTAGTTGGTTGAAGGCGTCTTGTTCAGCCTGTCCCCATTTGAGGGGCTTGTCGCCTCCCCCTGTGCTTGCTTGGCTATTTCTGCAAAGCCCAGGATCCACAAACGACAGTATCTGACCGTCCCCAGGAATTTGCGTACTTGCCTCTTGGTAGCCGGTTGAGGGATACGCTGGATGGCTTCGATCCTGCTCTTGGAAAGGGCACATTAACCTCCTTGTAGTTCATACCTCAGGTAAGTTGCAACTGTGGTACACAGCTGTGCCTTTTTGGTGGAGACGCAGTATCCCAGTCTTTTCAGCTCTTGGAGGAGATTAATAGTGGCATGCTCACACTCTGGCTCCGTCTCAGCAGTTAACAGGAGGTCATCGACATGTTGCAAAAGGGAGACATGCTGATGAGCATCCCAAAACCAGAGGAGGTCTTTACTCAGGGCTTCATTGAATAAGGTGGGGGCATTTTTGAAGCCCTGGGGCAGGCGGGTCCAAGTCAGCTGTCCAGTTTGCCTGCTCTCCAGGTACACTCACTTGAAAGCAAAAATAGGGTGACTAGCAGGAGAGAGAGGAATTGTGAAGAAAGCATCTTTTAAATCGAGGACTGAATACCAAGTTATAGAAGGGGGTGAGCTAGGTGTAGAGATTCGGGATGGTGGGGTAGATCATGTCTGTTCGGGTGTTCACCTCCCTTAGGTTCTGGACAGGTTGGTGGTCATTTGTACCAGGCTTTTTTACAGGGAGGAGGGGAGTATTCCAGGCCGATTTGCAAGGGACTAGTATGCCCGCTTCCCGATGTTGGGTGATGTGCACTGCAATGCCCATTCTGGCCTCCCAGGACATGGAGTGTTGGTGGACTTGGATTGGGGTGGAGACCTGCACTACCACTGGCGGTTGGTGGCTTGCCAGTCCTGGGGGATTGTCCTCAGCCCATACCTGTGGGATTTGTGACCTCCAAGTGTGGAGGCACTCTTCCTGAGTTGGAATCCTGTCAAGTCCTTCAAAGAACAGGTATTCGTCCCCAAGGGGGGTGGAAAATAGGATATGGGCAGGGCTGTCAGTTACCATCAGGATGGCTCCAGCCGGCCCAAAGGAGACAGTGGCATGGAGTTTTTGCAATAGGTCTCGCCCCAACAAGGGGTATGAGCAGTCTGGCATGACCAAAAAGGAGTAGGTGATAGTCCCCTTACCCAAGTCAGTTATGCGGGCCATGGTCCAAGGGACTTCCTGGGGTTCCCTGGTGGTGCCCACGATTATTGCCCTTTGCTTTGTGACGGGTCCTTGGTGTTTTGTTAAGACTTAGACAAATTGGTTGGCTTCTTAGCGGCCGCCTGGAGGCCCTGCATCAGAATCTGGCAGTACTCAAGTAGAGCTCTCTCACCTCCATCATAATTAGGGTCCCATGGGGGACGGTCACTTGGGAAATGAGCCTCAATTAGAGCTGCATTGGTGCTGGGCTGCACGTCTGGTCCTAGAACAGCTTTCCTAGCTGCCCTCAGGATACATTCACGTTTCTCAGATGTAAATAATACCTGCAGGAGTTGGTGACAGTCATCTCAAGTGGGTTGGTGGGTGAAGAAGATAGTTTTGAGAGATTAGTCCTTGTGGTTTCTCTGAGAAAGGGGGGTTTTGGTTTTCCAATTGTACAAATCACTGGTGGAAAAGGAAACATATATCATGAATGGCTGTCACCCTGAGGCCGGGGTGGGGGCTAATTGGCACAAGGGTAAGATGGGAGCTGCCGAAGAAGGGGGCCCCACTCTCTGGGGACTTAGGGAAGAAATGGAATCTGGGCTAGAGGGCTGGTACATGGTCCCTCTTTGGGTCTGTGAAGGACCATGTGGGGGTAACCCCCTGGGTCCGTGGTGCTGGGGGAGCTGAAGGTGCCAGTACCTCTGGGTGGGGGTTGTACGGAGGTGGGTACAAAGAATGGGGCTGGAGGGGAAGGTCTAGGATGGGGTCCTCAGAGGGAGGGGGTAATACAGGAACTCCAGGCTCCTGTCCTTCTGGCTTTGGGGCCTGTGTCCTGGGGTGCGCATTTTGGCCAAACCTGATGGAGAGGTAAAAAGGACATGAGAGGGGGGTTAAATGATTGCTGCACTTTCGGGTGTAAGCCAGCCCTTCGGAAGTGATGTCATTCCATACATCAATGCAGGGGATCTGGCCTGGGTGGCCAGGGTGACTGTAAATGGTTATCCAAATGCTGGCAAGAAGAGGGAGGTTAAAAGATCCCATGGGTGGCCAATCTGGGTGAAAGAGCGGCCATTCCAATCCACAGAGGGTGCGCAGAGTGCCTGGTTTCACTTTCAGGCACGGTGGCTGAAATCAGAAAAACTATTGAGGAGACACTCTAAAGGAGTTAGCGGGGTGGCTGGTCCCTGCCCCATTACAAACAAATTATAAAGTGGACACTGACAAAGATGAGCAAAAACAATGACAGAACAATCGACAACCCGAGGAGACAGGGAGACGTCTCTCCTCTGTCTTGGGAACCAACTTTAAGCTGTATCCAGCTAGTCAAGTTCCCCCAAATTCTCTAGAGATCCAGACAGACTTATCCAGGGTGCCATGGTTGAGTCACCAGATCGGAAAATTTGGGACCTGTGCCCCGATGCTATGCATCTGAGAGACCCGGGGTGGAGGAACGTCTCTTTGAGGCCTTCCTCTGGAGCCATCACCTGACCCAGGTGGGGGTCTGAGGGCAAGGATCTCACTGGGGCGTCCAAATGTTGTATCCGATGCAGCCTGTAAAGATAGACTCAGTCCCCACTTAGGTAAAATCAGAGGGTGCTTTATTACACCTGCGCAGGGGACCGCTGCACTAAAAGGCAGGTGGCCTGGAAGTGGAAGGCAGGTTGTCTTTTATATTTTCTTTTTGTGCAGCCAGGCAAGCAAGCCAGTACAGAAGTGGAATGTTGCAGTTAGCTCAGGGCGGGGTTACAGCTTGAGAAACACAGCTTTTTATTATTATTTTTTATTAATATTAAATCATAGCTGTGTACATTAATGCAATCATGGGGCACCATACACTGATTTTATAAACAGTTTGACACATTTTCATCACACTGGTTAACATAGCCTTCCTGGCATTTTCTTAGTTATTATGTTAAGACAATTATATTCTACATTTACTAAGTTTCACATGTACCCTTGTAAGATGCACCGCAGGTGTAATCCCACCAATCAACCTCCCTCCGTCCAACCTTCTCCCTCCCCTCCCTCTCCCCATTCCCCATATTCTTAGGTTATAACTGGGTTATAGCTTTATAAATTAGTTTATAGTAGGGCTGAGTACATTGGATACTTTTTCTTCCATTCTTGAGATACTTTACTAAGAAGAATATGCTCCAGCTCCGTCCATGTAAACATGAAAGACGTAAAGTCTCCATCTTTCTTTAAGGCTGCATAATATTCCATGGTGTACATATACCACAATTTATTAATCCATTCGTGGATCGATGGGCACTTAGGATTTTTCCATGACTTAGCAATTGTGAATTGGGCTGCAATAAACATTCTGGTACAAATATCTTTGTTATAATGTGATTTTTGGTCTTCTGGGTATATACCTAGTAGAGGAATTATAGGAGTGAATGGCAGATCTATTTTTAGATCTCTAAGTGTTCTCCATACATCTTTCCAAAAGGAATGTATTAATTTGCATCCCCACCAGCAGGGTAGAAGTGTTCCCTTTTCTCCACATCCACGCAACATCTCTGGTCTTGGGACTTTGTGATAATGGGCTAATCTTACTGGAGTTGGATGGTATCTCAAGGTAGTTTTGATTTGCATTTCTCTCATGATTAAAGATGTCTGTAGGCCGTGTGCCTGTCTTCTTTAGAGAAGCTTCTCTTCAAGTCCCTTGCCCAGCCTGCAATGGGATCACTTGTTCTTTTCTTACTTATACGTTTGAGTTCTCTGTGGATTCTGGTTATTAAACCTTTGTCAGAGACATAACCTGCAAATATCTTCTGCCATTCTGAGGGCTGTCTGCTTGCTTTACTTACTGTGTTATTGGCTGTGCAGAAGCTTTTTAGTTTGATCGGGTCCCAGTAGTGTATTTTTGAAGCTGCTTCAATTGCCCAGGGGGTCCTCCTCATAAAATACTCGCCCAGACAGATTTCTTCAAGGGTTTTCCCTGCACTCTCTTCTAGTGTTTTTATAGTTTCATGTCTTAAGTTTAAATCTTTAATACAGTGAGATTCTATCTTGGTTAATGGTGAAAAGTATGGGTCCAGTTTCAGTCTTCTACAGGTTGCCATCCAGTTCACCCAGCACTATTTGTTAAATAGGGAATCTTTTCCCCACTGAATGTTTTTAATTGGCTTGTCAAAGATCAAATAACGGTAAGTAGCTGGGTTCATCTCTTGGTTCTCTATTCTGTTTCAGACATCTCCTTCTCTGTTTTTGTGCCAGTACCATGCTGTTTTGATCATTATCGATTTATAGTATGGTCTGAGTATAGTATAGTCTGGTAGCGTGATTCCTCCTGTTTTGTTTTTATTTCTGAGTAATGCCTTGGCTAGTCAAGGTTTTTTCTGATTCCATTTAAAACAAAGTATTGTTTTTTCAAGATCTTTAAAGTATGACAGTGGAGCTTTAATAAGGATTGCATTAAAATTGTATATTACTTTGGGTAGTGTGGACATTTTAACAATGTTGATTCTTCCCAGCCATGAGCATTGTATGTTTTTCCATTTGTTAACATTATCAGCTATTTCTTTTCTTAGAGTTTCATAGTTCTCTTTATAGAGATTCTTCACGTCCTCTGTTAGATAAACTCCCAAATGTTTCATCTTCTTTGGCATTACTGTGAATGGAATAGAGTCCTTAACTGTTTTTTCAGCTTGACTATTGTTGGTATATATAAAGGCTACTGATTTATGAGTGTTGATTTTGTAACCTGAGACTCTGCTGTATTCCTTGATCACTCCTAAGAGTTCTGTAGTAGAATCCCTGGTGTTTTCCAGATATACAATCATATCATCTGCGAAGAGCAAAAGTTTGATCTCTTCTGACCCTATATGGATACCCTTGATCGCCTTTTCTTCCCTAATTGTGGTGGCTAAGACTTCCATTACAATGTTAAAGAGCAGTGGAGACAATGGGCAGTCTTGTCTGGTTCCTGATCTGAGTGGAAATGATCTCAATTTAACTCCATTCAATACGATATTGGCCGTGGGTTTGCTGTAGATGGCCTCTATCAGTTTAAGAAATGTCCCTTCTATACCAATTTTCTTAAGTGTTCTGATCATGAAGGGATGCCTGATATTGTCAAAAGCTTTTTCTGCATCAATTGAAAGAATCATATGGTCTTTGTTTTTTAATTTGTTTATGTGCTGAATTTATAGATTTACATATATTGAACCAGCCTTGAGACCCTGGGATAAAACCAACTTGGTCATGATGTATAATTTGTTTGATGTGTTGCTAGATTCTGTTTGTTAGGATCTTGTTGAATATTTTTGCATCTATATTCATTAGTGATATTGGTCTATACTTTTCTTTTCTTGTTGGGTCTTTTTCTGGTTTGGGGATCAGGATGATGTTTGCTTCACAGAACGTGTTGGGTAGTCTTCCTTCTTTTTCTACATTTTGGAACAGGTTGAGTAATATAGGTACTAGTTCCTCTTTAAAGGTTTGGTAGAATTCTGACGTGAAGGCATCTGGTCCTGGGCTTTTCTTTTTAGGGAGATTTTGTATGGTTGATGCTATTTCAGAACTTGTTATTGGCCTGTTCAAGATTTACACTTGATTCTGGCTAAGTCTTGGAAGGTGACATGCTTCCAAGTATTGGTCAGTTTCCTTCAGATTTTCATATTTCTGAGAGTAAAGTTTCTTGTAATATTCATTAAGGATTTTTTTAATTTCTGAGGAGTCTGTTATTTCATTTTTGTCATTTCTGATTGATGAGATTAGAGATTTTACTCTTTTTTTCCTTGTTACGTTAGCCAAAGGTTTATCTATTTTATTAACCTTTTAAAAAAACCAACTTTTTGATTTATTGATCTGTTGTATAATTCTTTTGTTTTCAATTGCATTTAATTCTGCTCTAATTTTGGTTATTTCTTTTCTTCTACTGGGTTTGGGGTTGGAATGTTCTTCCTTTTCCAGTTGCTTGAGATGTCCCATTAAATTGTTAACTTCCTTTCTTTTTGTTCTCTTGAGGAAAGCTTGCTGTGCTTTCCCTCTTAGGACTGCCTTTGTGGTATCCCAGACGTTCTGATAATTCATGTCTTCATTGTCATTTTGTTCCAAAAATTTGGCAATTTCCTTCTTAATCTCATCTCTGATCCAGCTATCATTCAGCGTAAGGTTATTTAACTTCCATGTTTTTGTATGAGTATGCAGGTTCCTGTTGTTACTGAGTTCAACTTTTATTCCATGGTGGTCTGAGAGGATGCAAGGAATAATTTCTATTCCTTTAAATTTACTGAGGTTAGACTTGTGACCTAAGTTGTGATCGATTCTGGAGTATGTTCCTTGGGCTGATGAGAAGTATGTGTATTCAGTTTTGTTGGGATGAAATGTTCTGTAGATGTCTGCTAAATCCAAATGTTGGATGGTTAGGTTTAAATCTAAAATTTCTTTGCTCAGCTTCTTGCTGGAGGATCGATCCAACACTGCCAAAGGAGTGTTGAAATCTCTGACTATTGTGGAACTGGAGGAAATCAAGTTGCTCATGTCTGTTAGAGTTTCTCTTATAAATTGAGGCACATTCTGGTTGGGTGCATAAATGTTCATAATTGAAATCTCATCATATTGAGTATTACCCTTAACAAATATGAAGTGACCATCTTATCCTTCCTTACTTTTGTTGGTTTAAAGCCTATTTTATCTGCAAATAGAATTGCAACACCTGCGTTTTTCTGGCTACCGTTTGCCTGAAACATGGATGACCATCCTTTAACCCTGAGTCTCTATTTATCTTTTAAGGTAAGATGTGACTCTTGTATGCAGGAAATATCTGGCCTAAGTTTTTGTATCCAGTCAGCTAACCTGTGCCTCTTTAGAGGACAGTTTAAGCCATTCACATTAATGGAGAATATTGATAAGTCTGGTAAAATTTTGGGTATCGAGTTTTTCAAAAGTCCAGTGGACATTTTTAATCCTTTCACCAGTGTGGAAGTTGGAGTTTGATCAAAATTTTCAGAGTGAGTTTACTTTTGTGGTAGAGGATTTGGCTGGTTATTGTGGAGGATAAGTCTGAGAATATCCTGAAGAGCTGGTTTGGTTATGGCAAATTTCTTCAACATATGAATGTCATTAAAGTATTCAATTTCTCCATCATAAGTGAAACTCAGTTTAGCTGGATACAGGATCCGGGTTTGAAAGTTATTTTGTTTTAAGAGATTAAAAGTCAATGACCATCCTCTTCTGGCTTGAAAAGTTTCAGCAGAGAGATCTGCAGTCATTCTAATATTCTTCTCTTTGTAGGTAATGGATTTCTTACATCTGGCTGTTTTCAGAATTTTCTCTTTCATATTAACACTAGCGAAGTTTATTATGATATGCCTGGGAGATGTCTTATTCAGATTGAGTTGTGCTGGGGTTCTGAAACTGTGTGCTATCTGAATTTCAGAATCTCTTGGCATGTCTGTGCCTTGCGAGGCCACTTCATCACTTTCAGGGATTCCAATGAGGCTGATTTTAGCCTTCTTCGAATTATCCCAGAGCTCTCTGAGAGAATGACCTGTTTTTTTGCTCTCCATTTCTCTTCCTCTTTGAGAGTTTGTGAGCGTTCAAAAGCTTTGTCTTCAATGTCAGAAATCCTTTCTTCTGCTTGCTCCACTGTGTTACTGAGGGAATCTACTGTATTTTTCAGATCTTTAAGGGCTGCAAATTCTTGCTTCAGTGCATCAAAATCTTTGGTGATTTTGTCTTTAAATTCATTAAATTCTTGAAACACTTTTGAATTTCTCCTCGAATTTCTAATTCTGACTTCTGAATTGCTCTTCGAATTTCTAATTCCAAATTTTCCTCCATTCTATTAATCTTGTTTGCAATCCAAATTCTGAATTCTATTTCTGACATTTCATCCAGCTGTTTATGAATGGGATCTTCAGTTACATCTGCCATATCTTTCTTGGGGGTGGGGTGTTGATCTGTTCTGGTTAATTCATGTTACCAGAGTTTTTCCACTGATTCTACCCCATGATTATTTTACACCATTTGACTTTCCCCCTGGAGCTTTGTTGAGCCCCTGTACAGTGCTACGGCCTGAGATACTGGGGACCTATTTGGTGTGGTGGGGCTAAGTGATTCTGTTTGTTTTCAGCTGGTCTCTGTTCGACCCTAGTGAAACAGTTACTCTGGGCTGAAGTCTCAGCTATGGAGAAATACCATCAATTAAGTCACCCCGCCCCCCACAGGCAACAATTGGAAAAGGAAAATCAAACCTTCCTACAATGACACACCCAGGGCACCACTTGAATAGTCCTCAGGCGATTGGCTCTGTTCAAAAGTTCCAAACCAGTTGTCTCAGTCAGCATCTGTCTCAGGTACGAGAGTTTCAAAGGTCTCTGGGAAGTGGATCACAGGGGTCTGGTGACAACTCAAGTATGACTTGCTCCGGTGCTCTGTGAAGTCAGGAGGACCCACCCAGCAATAGAGTAGTCTGGGAAGGTTGATGCCTCCTTCCACACCTTGCACCTCTGTCACACCCAGTCACTGATTGCCCCACAGGGCTGTGACTCAGTTGCCTCCAGTGAGCAGATACTCCGAGGGTTTGCACCTGCCTGAATCACAAGGGAATCTGTATCTGCTCAGCCAGGCCACTGCTCTCTGCCTCTATCCAGCAGGGGGTGGTGAGGCCTGACAACCTCGGGCGCTTGATTGAAGTTGGGGGCTGTTCACTTAGTTCCAGCCCTGTCCCTGATTGATGTTACTGACAGAACAGAACAACTTTGTGGGAATTTGTTTCTGTCCCTGCTAAATTCCTCTGCAGAAGAGAAGCTGTTTTGAGTTCCCAGAACCTGTGCCTCAGGCCCTGTCTTTACTCCTGCAGGTTTGTATTCGTAGCACGGTCAGCTCTAGGCTCCTGCCTTCCTTTGTCTATAGGCTGATGATCCCTGAGGGCTGGGTGCGTCTTAGGTTCAATAAAGCTGTCCTCTGGGTCAGCCCCGCCCTGGGAATTTCCCGACTCTGCACGTGCGTTTTCTAGTCTCTGCGCTCCACCCAGGCCGGTACCACCACAGGCAAACCGTTTTCTTACAGGGCCTGTGTTTCAGTCCCAGATCTGTTATGTGGTGGTTGCCACCTGAGATGATGCCTGGCGTCTTCTGGTTGCCCAGGGAGACAGGGGTTGTGGCTTCAGAATATCCGGGGGTGGGCCATATTGTTGCCAAAAATGGCTGCTGCTCTGCACCTCAGGGCACTGCCAGTCTGGTGTGTTCCTTCTCAGCCAACTGTTGTCTCCTCACTCCCGTGCCACAGAATCAGCACTGACCAGCTGCGGTCCAGGCCCTATCCACACCCCTCGAGAAATCACCCAAAAATCTGCACTCCTGAGGCATAGGACTACAGACCTCAGAGTGAGAGTGGAGGGGAGTTCTGGGAACTCAGAAGTGCAGGTTGAAACACCAAGTTCACTGAGACCAAATGAGCAAATAAACAGATAAAAAGGCTACCAAACACACGAGCCCAGAGATGCACATACAGTCAGAAACACATAGACATACAGACAAGAACAACAACAACCAAAAAAAAAAAACAACTACTATGAAAATAATGTTAATCATAAAATAGAGAAAAAATAAAAAGGTAAAAAACATACAAAGTGAACAAACAAAGAACCCTCTAGAAATGTGATGTTTGCACTCTCATAAACCATAAGAAGGGAAGAAGTAGAAGAGAGAAGGGAAAAATAAAAAGTGCTGTTCATAAAATAGTTAAAAAAGAAGAAAGAAAAAATTAAAAATATAAAAAATAAAAAAAATATTTTTTATTTTACTATTTTCAAAATATTTTTTTGAAAATAGTAAAAATTAACGATAGTTCCTCCAAGAAAATGATTAGAAAACAAACAAAAGGCACCAACCACAAAAATATTATTCTTGTATATATGTAGAAATATACATCTATATGTATGAGGTAGGGATCAAGTTTTGTAGGAATATATTTATAATGCAGTATACTTTCTGGACACCAGGTGGCGCTGTGAGTGGTTCCCAGGCTTATACCTGATTCACCGTTTATACTGTTTATGCTGTCACCACACTACCTGACCCATCGCCATTTTGGAGTTTCTGTAAAAGTTTTTTTACCTAATTGTTGTGCAACCTCAGCTGCTCTGTTCCAGACAGCACTCCTGTCTGACCTCCCAACTCAGTGCAGGATTGCCCGCTTCACAGATCCTTCCACTCTGCTCCTGCGTTCTCCTGCAAACTGGCAACTGCAATCGGCTGTGGGGGAGGGGCTGGCAGCTGCAGGGTCTCCGTGCTGCCACTGTCGCGGCTGGCTGTCCCACGCCGCAGGCCGTCTCTGCTGCTGCCTTGGCTGTGGCGCACAGAAACCTTATACTACTCAGTTTTTGTGGCTCTGGAGTTTTGAGTCCGGCCACCTGCCAGTTAGCCGCACAGCCTGAACTGCCAGCCCACACCAATATTCCCCACCAGGAATGGTCTGGTCTATTTACTCCTGTTGTTTTGGGGGAAGGTGCCGCCATTTCAGAGAATTCAAAATGTCTGTTTCCCAGGCGGGACCCCTTCCCTTTTATTTTTCCCTTCAATTTTCCATCGGGTTGCTTAGTTCCTTGTGATTCTGAGTGGCTCCCCTTTCGGGTGCCAAACTCTGCTCAGGAATAAATTTTCATCAGTTGAGCTTTGCCAGGAATTGTAAGCTGCTGTCCTCCATGAGGGAGGGGCCTGCCGGCCAGCACTGCCAAGCAGAGAAAATCTCTACAACAGAGTCCGTGGTTTTAAATTACACCTCATATACAGCAATCCGCCAATTCGCTGCGCGTCTCTAGCTGTCTGTCCACACCAATAATCCACGCGGTGAAAAGGTCCAGACCCCCTATCCTCTCACCTGATGACTTGGGAGAGGTGGGCTACATGTCCGTCCAGTCCGCCATCATGCTCCACCTACTGAGAAACACAGCTTGAGTAAGTTTCCACTATTGTTTGTTCACTAGGAACTAGGGGGTTTTGGGGACCTTGGGGACTTTCGGTGCTTCCTTGTTCTGAAGCCTTTTCTTGGAATCGACCCGTTGGGGGGGGCTTGGAGACAGGGCTTTTGGGAGCTAACAGTCTTTTATAGCCACTTCTGTCTCGCAGATTCCCTGCACTCTGCGCGTGGCACTTGCTGGGCACCGCTGATGAGGGCCTGCTCTCGGGGGTCCCTGGCAACACTGCAGGGGGTCATCACATCCGGGTCTGCTGCCCGCTCCTCAGCATCTTCTTGGGCTCCTGTCAGCTTCATTCAGAAACATTTTCCTCCTTAACCTTCTTCAATCCAACCTTTATCCGAGTCCATCTAACTAAACTTACGACTTTCCTGCTGACATTTCCATAACACTGAACTTCTCTGGGACTGCTGTCTTTATCTCCTGTCTACCTTCCCTGGGCATCAGCTCCACCACCTCCAGCTACTGTCATCTCTTCTCACCTGTTGGATGATGTCTTAGGCTGGTCTTACAGTCAATTTAAGGTAGTAGGATAATCTCTTCTTTTGGGGTGTTAAAAATGAGTCCAGTGCACTCTGAATCCCAAGTCCTGTTTTGTGTCCAGGTCAGGTCTTTCCCCACCCCTGCTGAAGGCACACCCAGTCTCTGGGTCTCCCAACTTCCTGATGGTTCCTTCTGTGTTTCATTTGAGGGTCCTCGCCCTTGACTAGACCTCTGATTTACAGTTCTGTGGACTTGGGGCTGAGACCTCAGCTTTTCTCTCTCTTTTCCAGGTGACTTTGACTCCTGTGGGTTCACGTACTGTGTATGTACAACCCACACCTCCCCCCAGTGTTCCAGGGTTGTATGTCTGTCTGTCTCGGGGTTGCTCACACTCACTTGTCTCAGAGGCATCTCTAATTGATCACATCTCAACCCTGATTACTGGCTTCCCTCCACGTTAGCATGTGATGACACCAGTCTTCCCCACCTCAGCAAATGTCATCACTGTCTACCATTTTGCTAAAGGCATGGTTAGGACAAGCTGGCAGAAACATGTAAAGCAGTGGTTCTCAACCTTCCTAATGCTGCAACCCTTTAATACAGTTCCTGTGGGTCACTACCCACAGGTCAAGAACTGCTGATCTGAAGGAACTGAAGAGCGATATAGGCATGTATTATTTTAGGGTTAGCTATGGACCTTCTAGAATATTCCAAGAAGAAAGAATGGAGGAAGTTATTATGCTGTTGAAAGCTAAAACATAGATCCTGTTGAAGTTTTCCTCCTCAGATTATTTAGAGTATGATTATTGTTAGATTATTACTAGTGTATATAAAGAGAGAGAGCAAATAATGAAGCCTTATAACAGAGGGTATCGAGACAAAGATGTTACGCTAAGAGGGGTGAAATAAAATGAAGCCAATGGATTTTCTCAAGTGAGTGAATGCTGTAGCTAACCAACCATCCAGAGTTCAGTGATGCCCTTGCAGAGGTGACTCCATTTGGCGCCCCTCCTCCTCCTCACCCTCTGGGTTGGCTGACATGGCCCTCTCACTACTCTTCTCCTGGTTCTGGACAGATGCCTGTGTGGGCTCCTATTTTCTCAGTCTTTGTGGACTTACGACAGGACACTTACTCTTATGTGGACAATGAGCTTCTGGGGTCATGGAAAAGACCATGAATACAGGCTTTCAAGTGTATGGCAAAGATAGAAAACTTCCAGAATCCAAAGTCTTGGAAACTAGTATATATAATATTCATAGGGTTAAAGAAGTAAAAATAGAAAGTAATTTTGGAAAAAGGGACCAAGAATTAAGAGGAAGTATTTACAACATAATGGAGCCTATACAGTTAATCATGCTGAGCAGATTGATTTTTAACATTTTATTTGTCCAAATGAGCATTGGTGCCAGCAACTGGTCGTGTAGTTTTTTTTTTTTTTTTTTGTAAAACTTTTATTCTGGCAGCACCTGTAGCTTAGTGTGTTGGGTGCCAGACACATACACCGAGGGTGGGGAGTTTGAACCTGGGAACCTGACCTGAGCCTGCTAAAGCAACAGTGACAACTGCAACAAAAAAAATAGCTGGGCGTTGTGGGGGCGGCACCTGTACTCCCAGCTACTTGGGAGGCTGAGGCAAGAGAATCCGTTAAGCCCAAGAATTTGAGGTTGCTGTGAACTGTGATGTCACAGCACTTCACCAAGGGTGACATAGTGAAACTCTGTCTCAAAAACAAAAACAGAAAAACAAAAACAAAAGAAAAACTTTTTTTTTTTTTTGTAGAGACAGAGTTTCACTTTATCGCCCTCGGTAGAGTGCCGTGGCGTCACACAGCTCACAGCAACCTCCACCTCCTGGGCCTAGGCGATTCTCCTGCCTCAGCCTCCCGAGTAGCTGGGACTACAGGCACCTGCCACAATGCCCGGCTATTTTTTTTTTGCAGTTTGGCCAGGGCCGGGTTTGAACCCGCCACCCTCAGTATATGGGGCCGGCGCCCTGCTCACTGAGCCACAGGCGCCGCCCGAAAAACTTGTTTTATTCTTACTTTATGGAGGAATATTCTTACCCCATGATGAAAGGGGTACGTGTTTACCTCCTTATAAAATGTAGGAATAGTGAACTTTGAGCTTTTCTTTGTAAATAATTTTGATAAAAGAGGCTTGTGATAATCTTGTGACAATCTATGCTCCCTTGAGATGGGAATGGAAACATCTTTGCATACTGAAATTCTGAAAATGTTAGCAGCCATTCTTTAATTGAAGTCCTCACTTCTCCCATTTATTACAGTATCTTTGGGTTTCAGAATTTAAAAAAAAATTGAGAGCATGTGGTATTTGGGAAGATTTTATTTCTGTTTTTTTTTCCACATTCTTTTGTTTTCCCCTACATTGTATTATTTCTCATTTGTCTTTTTGTTTTATTCTGAAGTGCTTTGAATTAAACTCTAGTGAAAAGACCTACGGTTCATTTTTATAAAAAAACAAACAAACAAAAAAAAAACACAAGCAAGCAGAAAAATCTTCTGTTTTCTTTGAATACTTTGTACTATTTTAGAATTGTTTCTTTTACAAGCTGTAAGAAGTTGTGAAAATTTTGGCAATAACAAGACCGATCGTAATAACCACAGTGAGGAGTGATTTTATATCTGGTAGATTACTTAATAATAATTACATTAAATTTGCCATGTAATTAGATGTTTTTTTGCCATGTAAATTTTGTGTTTCATTGAAATGATGTGATTTATACAACAAAGGTAATTATGCCATGATTAGGAGGTTGTGACCTTGAACTATAACAGTGTCCGATGTAATTAAACCGTTGAGCCGGGTCTTGCTAGGTGACTGCGTGAGTAGCACTCGACTGCACTGGGCTATGACAGAGACTTATGAATTACCCGGGAGCTCTGACCACACGCCCTGTGCTCCAAGCTCTGTCGGGTTCAGCCCTCACTTATCAGCTTCGCAAAAATGCGAGGCCGAGGTGCTGCCCTAAGGTGACCCCAGAAGCCTTTCCACTGATGTTTAGGAATGAGAATGTGACCCAATTTTGCCCAACGAAGCTTAGGAGAAGTTTGCTGGAGTTTTCCTGGGAGGGGCCTGTAGCTTGGTGGGTAGGGTGCCAGCCCCATATACTGAAGGTGGTGGGTTTGAGCCCAGCCCTGGGTGTAAATGGCCAGCGCCCTACCCACTGAGCTCCGGGGAGGTGGGGGACGATGTGTTTTCTTACTATTTGAGCCAGTGTGGCTGAGCTCTTCTGTTACTGGAGGGCACAGGGGCAGCTCCTGTGCCCAGGGGACTTTTGTTCTTAAGCCCGTATTCCTCCCCTGATCTCTGTAGTTTCTGGCCAGTCCCACGTGAAAATAAACCCTGCTGGGAGAGATCTGGTGTCCCTGGAACTGCCCACACAGATGGGCTCATGCAGGACATTCTGAACAGATGTCATCCACGGCTCAAGGCAGAGGCGAGTGTAGAAGTCTGCCTCAGTGCGTGCGGGTCACTCCTGGCAGTGCCCCTGTCAAACGAGGTGTGTCCTTCTCATCATCTAACACCTTTACTGGATGTTTTTAAATTCCCAGTATAACTGGGCCAGAAAACATTACAAATATCAGAAATTTCTTTGGGCATTCTTTACTTATTTTTAACCATGAATCACACTATAAGTTAAAAAGTATTATTTGCCACTTTGGTGAGGTGGTGAGGTTTATCTTTTATTAAGAAAATTTGCCTTTTTCACATTTTTCATGTATTTTCATTGTACACCTTGGTCCTTGGTTCTGGCAGGCTTCAGTTACCCGGTGCATCCTCCCTGGTGATTTATTCGGTGTGCGTGCTCTGCGGCCCCAGTTTACCCTGGAAGCATCCTCTCACCTTCCCAGAAAGACTCGACCCCAACAGAACCTGCTCGATTGCCGTTACTCACAGTTACCTTGTGTTCCCAAGTTCACAGAGATGTTTATTGTGGCCCATTTATTTGATTAGACATCATTGTGATTATAATATTGCTTTAAAGATTAATTTACTAAACATATAATTTAATGCTTTTAATTAATAACATACCACGTTGTAAAGCTCAGTGACGTAACCTACAGGCCAAGACCTACAATTTATGAACTATTAACTACCTATTAACTCCTCTGCTCACGTGGCCTGGAGATCCATCAGCTTGATTGAGAGTAGAGACCTAGCTGATCCTAAAAGGTATTTTATAAAACTTCCACAGAGAATGCCAGGAAAATGTGATCCTTGGATGAACAGGAGGATAGAAAAAAAATCTAATTTTTAGTGTCTGTTCCTGCCTCCCACTCTAAAACAGGAGCAGCCTCACCTGAACTGCATTGCGATTTTCTTCGCTATTCCCTAGTAACACAGGTGACACGACTAACTTTTTTTTTTCTTATCCGTCAGAAAATGGGGAGGATCAAAAATGATTTTTCCAGATCTTGGAATGCGTGATATCAAGCATAAATTTAATTGGCTTCATTTACTAAGTGCTGCATTACCTCATGCTTCAGCTTCAGCTATGGATTTTCCATAAATCTCCACGCGGCTAAACGTGATAAACTGCCCAGCTCACGCAGCACAGGGCCCTTATTTGCACTTGAGAAGTTATTGATTACTCGTCTTGATTAATCTTTTATGGGTCTCTATAGTATTAATTCCACAGAAAAGAGTATAGATTCTACGGCAACAAAGCTCATTTGTAGTTTCTACTTCAATTACAAGATTTTTGATGCCATGGCTATTAGTCTAATTATGACTTTTCTGGTACAATTTTTTTTTCATCTCTATATCAATAGTGAGTACTTTTAAATTAAATTTACTTTAAGATAGACCAATAAGATGAATTTTTATTTATATGTTAACATAGAGTTTACTGTTTTGGTTATGTAAATTAAAATATGTAACCTATACCATTTTTGGTGGTGAGTAGGCTCTTTTCATGAAAAACCAGCTTTCTTTTATTTTTGAACAATTTATGATATTCTGATGCTGACTTTCACTATTGATTCTGCTCAAATGCTTTTTTTTAATTTTTTTTTTTATTAAATCATAGCTGTGTACATTAATGCAATCACGGGGCACCATACACTGCTTTTATAGACCGTTTGACACATTTTCATCACACTGGTTAACATAGCCTTCCTGGCATTTTCTTAGTTATTGTGTTAAGACATTGACATTCTACATTTACTAAGTTTCATATATACCCTTGTAAGATGCACCACAGGTGTAATCCCACCAATCACTCTCCCTCCGCTCACCTCCTCCCTCCCTCCCCTCCCTTTCCCACTTCCCCCTATTCTTGGGTTATAACTGGGTTATAGCTTTCATGTGAAAGCCATAAATTAGTTTCATAGTAGGGCTGACTACATTTGATACTTTTTCTTGCATTCTTGAGATACTTTACTAAGAAGAATATGTTCCAGCTCCATCCATGTAAACATGAAAGAGGTAAAGTCTCCATCTTTCTTTAAGGCTGCATAATATTCCATGGTATACATGTACCACAGTTTATTAATCCATTCGTGGATCGATGGGCACTTGGGCTTTTTCCATGACTTAGCAATTGTGAATTGGGCTGCAAAAAACATTCTGGTACAAATATCTTTGTTATGATGTGATTTTTGGTCTTCTGGGTATATACCTAGTAGAGGAAGTATAGGATTGAATGGCAGGTCTATTTTTAGATCTCTAAGTGTTCTCCAGACATCTTTCCAAAAGGAATGTATTAATTTGCATTCCCACCAGCAGTGTAGAAATGTCCCCTTTTCTCCACATCCACGCCAACATCTCTGGTCTTGGGATTTTGTGATATAGGCTAATCTTACTGGAGTTAGATGATATCTCAAAGTAGTTTTGATTTGCATTTCTCTGATGATTAAAGATGACGAGCATTTTTTCATATGTCTGAAGGCCGCGCACCTGTCTTCTTCAGAGAAGTTTCTCTTCAAGTCCCTTGCCCACCCTGAGATGGGACCACTTGTTCTTTTCTTGCTTATACGTTTGAGTTCTCTGTGGATTCTGGTTATTAAACCTTTGTCAGAAACATAACCTGCAAATATCTTCTGCCATTCTGAGGGCTGTCTGCTTGCTTTACTTACTGTGTTCTTTATAGAGATCCTTCACGTCCTTTGTTACATAAACTCCCAAATATTTCATCTTTGGCACTACTGTGAAAGGAATAGAGTCCCTTAACTGTTTTTTCAGCTTGACTATTGTTGGTATATAAAGGCTACCGATTTATGAGTGTTGATTTGTAACCTGAGACGCTGATGTATTCCTTGATCACTCCTAAGAGTTTTGTAGTAGAATCCCTGGTATTTTCCAGATATATAATCATATCATCTGTGAAGAGCGAAAGTTTGATCTCTTCTGACCCTATATGGATACCCTTGATGGCCTTTTCTCGCTAATTGTGGTGGCTAAAACTTCCATTACAGTGTTAAAGAGCAGTGGAGTCAGTGGGCAGCCTTGTCTGGTTCCTGATCTGAGTGGAAATGATTTGAATTTAACCCATTCAATACGATATTGGCTGTGGGTTTGCTGTAGATGGCCTCTATCAGTTTAAGAAATGTCCCTTCTATACCAATTTTCTTAAGTGTTCTGATCGTGAAGGGATGCTGGATATTGTCAAAAGCTTTTTCTGCATCAATTTAGAGAATCATATGGTCTTTGTTTTTTAATTTGTTTATGTGCTGAATTATACTTATAGATTTACGTATGTTGAACCAGCCTTGAGACCCTGGGATAAAACCAACTTGGTCATGATGTATAATTTGTTTGATGTGTTGCTAGATTCTGTTTGTTAGGATCTTGTTGAATATTTCTGCATCTATATTCATTAGTGATATTGGTCTATACTTTTCTTGTTGGGTCTTTTTCTGGTTTGGGGATCAGGATGATGTTTGCTTCATAGAACGTGTTGGGTAGTCTTCCTTCTTTTTCTACATTTTGGAACAGGTTGAGTAATATAGGTACTAGTTCTTCTTTAAAGGTTTGGTAGAATTCTGACATGAAGCCATCTGGTTCTGGGCTTTTCTTTTTAGGGAGGTTTTGTATGGTTGATGCTATTTCAGAATTTGATATGGGCCTGTTCAGCATTTCCACTTGATTCTGGCTAAGTCTTAGAAGGTGACATGCTTCCAAGTATTGGTCAGTTTCCTTCAGATTTTCATATTTCTGAGAGTAAAGTTTCTTGTAATATTCATTAAGGATTTTTTTAATTTCTGAGGAGTCTGTTGTTATTTTGTCTTTGTCATTTCTGATTGATGAAATTAGAGATTTTACTCCTTTTTTTCCTGGTTAGGTTAGCCAAAGGTTTATCTGTTTTATTGACTTTTTCAAAAAACCAACTTTTTGATGTATTGATCTGTTGTATAATTCTTTTGTTTTCAATTGCATTTAATTCTGCTCTAATTTTGGTTATTTCTTTTCTTCTACTGGGTTTGGGGTTGGACTGTTCTTCCTTTTCCAGTTGCTTGAGATGTTGCATTAGGTTGTTAACTTCCTCTCTTTCCATTCTCCTGAGGAAGGCTTGCAGTGCTATAAATTTCCCTTTTAGGACTGCCTTTGCGGTATCCCAGAGATTCTGATAATTTGTGTCTTCATTGTTGTTTTGTTCCAAAAATTTGGCAATTTCCTTCTTAATCTCATTTCTGACCCAGCTATCATTCAGCATAAGGTTATTTAACTTCCATGTTTTTATATGATTATGCAGATTCCTGTTGTTACTGAGTTCAACTTTTATTCCATGGTGGTCCGAGAAGATGCGAGGAATAATTTCCATTCCTTCAAATTTACTGAGGTTAGACTTGTGACCTAAGATGTGATCGATTCTGGAGTATGTTCCTTGGGCTGATGAGAAGTATGTGTATTCAGTTTTGTTGGGATGAAATGTTCTGTAGATGTCTGCTAAATCCAAATGTTGGATGGTTAGGTTTAAATCTAAAATTTCTTTGCTCAGCTTCTTATTGGAGGATCGATCCAACACTGCCAAAGGAGTGTTGAAATCTCTGACTATTGTGGAACTGGAGGAAGTCAAGTTGCTCATGTCTGTTAGAGTTTCTCTTATAAATTGAGGTGCATTCTGGTTGGGTGCATAGATATTAATAATTGAAATCTCATCATATTGAGTATCACTCTTAACAAATATGAAGTGACCATTCTTATCCTTCCTTACTTTTGTTGGTTTAAAGCCTGTTGTATCTGCAAATTAAATTGCAACACCTGCTTTTTTCTGATTACCATTTGCCTGAAATATGGATGACCATACTTTAACCCTGAGTCTATATTTGTCTTTTAATGTAAGATGTGACTCTTGTATGCAACAAGTATCTGGCCTGAGTTTTTGTATCCAGTCAGCTAAACTGTGCCTCTTTAGAGGACAGTTTAAGCCATTCACATTAATGGAGAATATTGATAAGTCTGGTAAAATTTTGGGTATCGAGTTTTTCAAAAGTCCAGTGGACATTTTTAATCTTTTCACCAGTGTGGAAGTTGGAGTTTGATCAAAAATTTCTGAGTGAGTTTACTTTTGTGGTAGAATATTGGGCTGATCATTGTGGAGGATAGGTCTGAGAATATCCTGAAGAGCTGGTTTGGTTATGGCAAATTTCTTCAACATATGAATGTCATTAAAGTATTTAATTTCTCCATTATAAATTAAACTCAGTTTAGCTGGATACAGGATCCGGGGTTGAAAGTTATTTTGCTTTATGAGGTTAAAAGTCGATGACCACCCTCTTCTGGCTTGAAAAGTTTCAGCAGAGAGATCTGCAGTCATTCTAATATTCTTCCCTTTGTAGGTATTGAATTTCTTACGTCTGGCTGCTTTGAGTGTTTTCTCCTTCATATTAACTTTAGTGAAGTTAATTATGATATGCCTCTGGGATGTCTTATTCGGATTGAGTTGTGCTGGGGTTCTGAAACTGTCTGCCATCTGAATTCAGAATCTCTTGGCATGTGTGTAAAATTATCTTTCATAATTTCATGGAGAAGGGCCTCTGTGCCTTCGAGGCCACTTCATCAGTTTCAGGGATTCCAATGAGGTGGATATTAGCCTTCTTCGAATTATCCCAGAGCTGTCTGAGAGAATGATCCGTTTTTGCTCTCCATTTCTGTAGCATTCAAAGGCTTGTGTTCAGTTTCAGAAATCCTTTCTTCTGCTTGCTCCACTCTGTTACTGAGGGACTCTACTGTATTTTTCAGATCTTTGATGATTGCAAATTTTTGCTTCAGTGCATCAAAATCTTTGGTGTTTTTGTCTTTAAATTCGTTAAATTTTTGAGACAACTTTTAAATTTCTCTTCGAATTTCCAATTGCGACTTTTGAATTGCTCTTCGAATTTCTAATTCCAAATTTTCCTTTATTTTATTAATCTTGTTTGCAATCCAAATTCTGAATTCGATTTCTGACATTTCGGCCAGCTGTTTATGAATGGATTACTGTTTATTAATAGTAACCAACAGCTAGTAACCCAGCTGTTTAGGTACATCTGCCATGTCTTTCCTTGGGGGGGGGGGTTGATCTATTCTGCTTATTCATGTTACCAGAGTTTTTCCGCTGATTCTGCCCCGTGATTATTTTACACCGTTTGATTTTTTCCCCTGGAGCTTTGTCGAGGACCCATATAGTGCTATGGCCTGAGAAACTGGGGACCTATTTAGTGTGGTGGGGCTGAGTGGTTCTGTCTTGTTTGCAGCTAGTTTCTGTTCGACCCCAGTGAAACAGTTACTCTGTGTTGAAGTCTCAGGTGTGGAGAAATACCAGCAATTAAGTCTCCCCGCCCCCCTCAGGCAACAATTGGAAAAGGAAAATCAAACCTTCCTACAACCACACACCCACGGCACCACCTGAATAGTCCATGGGCAATTGGCTCAGTTCAAAAGGTCCAAATCAATTGTCTCAGTCAGCATCTTTCTCAGGTGGGAGAGTTTAAAAGGTCTCTGGCAACTGGATCACAGGGGTCTGCTGACTATTCTGCTATGGCTTTCTTCAGTGCTGCGTGGAGTCAGGAGGAGCCACCCAGTAAGTAGATCAGTCTGGGAAGGTTGATGCCTCCTTCCCCAGCTTGCATCTCTGTCACACCCAGTCACTGATAGCCCCACAGTTGGCTGACCCAGTTGCCTGTAGTGAACAGATACTCCAGGGGTTTGCACCTGCCTGAATCACAAGGAAATCTATTTCTGCTCAGCCAGGCTGCTGCACTCTGCCTCTATCTAGCAGGAGGAGGTGAGGCCTGACAACCTCAGGTGCTTGATGGAAGCTGGGGGGTGTTCACTCAGTTCCAGCCCCACCCCTGATTGATGTTACCAACAGAACAGAACAGAACAACTTTGCAGGAATTTGTTTCTCTCCTTGCTAAATTCCCATGCAGAGGAGAAGCTGTTTTGAGTTCCCAGAGCCTGTGCCTCAGGCCCTGTTTTCGCTCCTTCAGGTTTGTTTTCGGTTACCTGTCAGTTCTAGCCTGCTGTCTTCCTTTGTCTATTGGCTGATGATCCCCTGAGGGCCGGGTGCATCTTAGGCTCAGTAAAGCAGTCCTCTGGGTCAGCCCCACCCTGGGAACTTCCTGGGTCTGCAAGTGTGTTTCTAGTCCCTCCGTTCCACCCAGGTTGGTACTGCCTCAGGCAAACCCTTTACTCACGGGGCCTGCATTTCCATCCCAGATCTGTTCCGTGGTGGTTGCCACCTGAATAGATGCCCGGCCTCCTCTGGTTGCCCAGGGAGACAGGGGGTGTGGCTTTAGAATATCTGGGAGTGAGCCGTATTATTGCTAAAAGACAGCTGCTGCTCTGCGTCTCAGGGCACTTCTGCTCCAGTGTGGTTCCCTCTCAGTCGACCGTCCTCTCCTCGCTCCTGTGCCCCAGAGTCAGTACTGCACAGCTGCAGTTTAGGTCCTGTCCACACCCCTTGAGAAATCACCCAAGAATCTGGACTCCTGGGGGACAGGCCTCTAGACCTCAGAGTGAGAGCGGAGGGGAGTGCTGGGAGCTCAGAGTTGCAGGTAGAGAATATATACAGTTTTATGCCTGGCAGGAGAACGCTGTGGCACCCTAGTAAAGGAGGTAGGTAAAGTTTTTGGAGGGTCTCTCCCGTGGAATGTAGTGGGAGGACCTTTGAACTCTGTTCATTTGTTTGTGGGCACTCCGAGCTGTTCTCATGGGGGAGGGGACTCCCGTCCGCTTGGTAATGGATTTTGTACTTTTTGTTTGTATTCTTGGGGTCGCAGCTCGCCTCAATGGGGTTGATGTGCATTCTTCAATCTTCTCTCTTGGTGCAGCTCGAATCCACCAGGTTGCTTGCTAAATTTCTGTCCTTTAACTCTCCTTCTGGATGGGAGCCTCTGTGGAATGCTGGCTTCAGTCCTCAAATGCTTTCTAAACTAGAAGTATATTGTAAAATTATGTGTGGGGAAATTTTAGTATCTTTACAAATAGTTCTGGAAGGTGCAGTGGAAGCTGTAGAATTTCTAGTACTTAAGTACAGAAGAGGCTTGGGTTTGGGTGACTTGGGAGGAAACAGTCTTGAAGCAACATCTTCAAAACACTTTGTTTAAGAATGAGAAACTCTTCCTGGGAGGGGGGTTGGGGGCAGCTGGTGCCCCCACACTTCTTCTCTGCTGCTCTGGGACTGGACACTTGACCTCACAGCCTGAGAGGCAGGGTGCTGCCCTGAGATGGTGACCATCCAGCGTGTCCTGATAAAGGGCAGGCTCTTCTGGATGGAGCCTGACTGTAGTCCTGTCACTTGATCAACGCTGAGCCTGCACAGCCCAGCCCTCCACTTGTGCTGTTTAATTCATGGACCCAGCAGCAGAGTTAGTTGGTTAATTAGTTAACACCTTCGGCAGGATGACTTCAGGTGGGTCTTAAGGCAGAGTAGGAGGGCCCACAAGGTGCTCAGGAGAGGCAGAGCGGAGTCAGGAGTTGGAAATGCTTGGGGCCCAGCGTGGCTGTGATGACCGTCTTGGGTTTAGAAGTGATAGGACCCAACGTGTAGCAAACTCGTGTGTACTGGAGCTTCGTGGTGACTCTCAGAGTTCCCTTTGTGACTATTCCTGTCTTCTATCAAGCCATGTAGGCTGCAGAAGGATCATTTTTGAAAAGAAACTCTAAGGTTATCGTGTTTGACAACTGAGTGTGAATATCGAAGGTCTCTGTTGTCACTTTACCCATCAAGGCAAGATGAGGAAACCCTACCTTACCACTGGGAATCACAGAACAGGCTCAGCAGGTGGAGCCCGGGTGGCCAGGCATGTCCCGGCCTGCCCAGGGCCCTTTACATGCGCCGGTCACACATTTGGGGACTGTGGTGCTGTGTTTAAATGAATGTCTTGATTAGTTGAGAGTTAACCATTGAAGATCATTCCTTTTAAGCTTTTATCATTTTATCTGAAATCAGAAAGGCTGCATTTGAAAACCGGTTCTATCACTTACCAGCTTTTTGAACTTGGGCGAGTTACTTAATCTCTTTTGTTCATTGTTCTAGTCTCTGCTTCAAAGTGTTCTTGTAAGGTTTAAATTAGGTAAAATGGGTCCTAACACAGAGATGCTAAAAACAAAATGATAGCTATTATTATTATATGACCTGAGGTTTTAGAGAAAGCTTTGCTGTGATGTAATAAAAATAATTGAATCCTTCAGTAATGACTGGTGCTGGATTCGCCAATATCTGTGTGCCAGGAACTTGGACAGTAAGGACAAAGCCTCTGAGAGCTGCGGTGCACAGGTGGTGTCAGCAGGATCTGCAGACTAGCTCTCCTCATTCAGGACAGGGGGTAGAGATGGAGCAGCGGCTGCTCTGAGATGTCCCCACAGAAGGTTCTGACTTGACCATTTCTGTTCTTGAAGAAATGTTACTGTGATGCAAGTGACAATAATGTATGTCAGCTCATGGTTCTGGTCATTTTAGTTGTATTCATCTCGATTTTGGCTTTTAAGATTAGTGTTGTAACAAAACACGGAAAACTGATTCCTGAGAGAAACTAGCTCCTCACGCAAATGAATATGTGGATGGAGAATGACCAGCCATCTGCTCTGTGCAGCTTTGTGCTGGCACTCCAGGGAGCACAGAAAGTCGGATTCAAGGCCCGGTCTCTGTGCCTGGGGAGCTTTCAGTGCAGCCATGCAACGTGGTAAACGGTAAAAGTTAGCACACCCAGGAGTTGGAGGATGACATGAGGGCTCTCCAAGAGTGGCACAGAGAGGGGCTTTAATGAGCAGAGGGTGGTCGACGAAGCTTTGTGGAGGGGGAGCAATCTCTGTGAGGTTTGTGTATGGGTAGTGCTGACTGTGGCCCGAGAGAGTGGTGCTCTGGGGGAAACGGTGACAGAAAGTTAACAAAGGCTTGAAATTTCAGGATGTGTTGATAGTTTGAAAATTCAGGAGTAAGTTCAACCCAGTCCAGTGCTGGTTCAGGTTATTATTGGGGAAGTGAGCTAAAAGAGAAAGTCAGCGTCTTGAGTGCTTTCAATGATGCATTAAAAGGCAGTCAACAGAGAGATGGTATGTGTCCTGCAGCCCCTCCCTGGTCCTTCCTCCCTCCCTTCCATGAGCACACAGCTGGTGCCTACTGTGTGTCAGATGACACTGTTCAGGTCCCATGCAGTTCACATGCTAGTGGAAAACAGCACCCCAATCAGTAGTGATAAATGTCGTAATGACAGCACATCTAGCAGTGACCAGGAGCCCCTGGTGTTGTCTGCTCATGAAAGACCTCTCTGAAGAGCCATGCTGGCTGACATCTCAGTGGCAGGAGTGTCCGGGCAGAGGAGAAGTCACTCGCCCTTCCCTATAGCAGATTCTCTCCCTTTTCCCTAAGCATAGCCTCTCATTCCTTCTGCTTTTTCTGTCTGAAGACGCTTCTCTCTTGTTACACACACTTTTATTTTTTTAAATTTATTTCAGGTTAATGTGAGGGTACAAACAACCAGGTCAAAATATTTGATTGTGTTAGGAGCATCCCTCTTGTGGCTATGTCCCGCACACAAAAGGGGTGCCAAACACCCCCTCTCCGTGCCCATTCAGTGAGAGCACCCCAGCCCCCTTCCTTGCTCCACCCTCATTTCCCCTCCCCCCAACTTGAATTGAAATGAGTTTTTCTACTATGCGGCCTGCATTAGATGTCCACTAGCTTCAAATTAGTATTGAGTACATTGGATATTTGCTTTTCCATTCTTGAGATACTTCGCTAAGAAGAATGTGTTTTAACTCCATCCAGGATTTCACAAAAGATGTGAAGTCACAATCTTTTTTATGGCTGAATAGTGTTCCATGGTATGCATAGGCCACAATTTGTTAATCCATTCCTGGGTTGGTAGGCATTTAGGTTGTTTCCACATCTTGGTGATTATAAATTGAACTGGGACAACCAAAGCAAACAGACAACCTTCAGAATGGGAAAAGATACGTGCATATTACCAGTCGGACAAAGGCTTGATAACCAGAATCTATAGAGAACTCAAATTAATCAAAAAAAGCTAATAATCCCATGTATCTCTGGGCAAGAGACATGAATAGAACCTCCTCTAAAGGAGACAGATGAATAGCTAACAAACATACGAAAAAATGCTCATCATCTCTAGTCATTAGAGAAATGCAAATCAAAACCACTCTGAGATATCACCTAACCCCAGGAAGATTAGCCAACACCATAAAGTCTCAAAGCTGCAGATGCTGGTGAGGATGTGGAGAGAGGGGAAGGCTCTTACACTCTTGGTGGAACTGCAAACTAATATAGCCTGTTTGGAAAGAAGTATGGCGAATTCTCAAAGATCTCAAATTATATCTTTCATTTGATCAAGCAACCCACTACTAGGTATCTACTCAGAAGAAAAAATATCACTTTATTGTATATGTTTTCTGGTTGAGTCCTGTCTGTATAGACATGGGTTGGAGCATCACCCTGAAACTCTTCACCTGGACAAGTTAACTATATCTGAGCTTCTTAGCCATTTGTGGCTCAGATAGTATCATTTTATCCCTATCATTCTCATCGCCACTTCCATTTCCTCCTTCCCGTACCCCCGGGGCAATGAGTTGAACCCACAGATTGCCTGGCAGGCTTGCAGAAACCACAGGTGGCCCATGAAGCAGGCCTGGGGTCAGATCACGAGGGAGAGCCAGCAACAGAGAGAGCAATGGCGTCTGGGGAGCACGTGGGTCTCCGTTTTCCCAGCACAGAAGGATGTGTATGGTGCAGTTTCCCAGGACAAACAAGTATATTTTAACCAACTTCACCAATTCTTCCTTTTGAGTTCTCATCAGTCATCTTGAAAGCCCCTTGGAAATACTAAATTTGATGAATCTCCCATAATTATTATGAGTGTGAATAATGAAGAACCAAATCCTTGCTATTTAATTATTTACTCCTCCAGGATGTGAGTGATGACAGGAGCTTCACAGAAGATGGAATCAGGCCGCCTCTACCTGAGACCTCACTGCTTATACAGGATGTTAAGATACATGTGTGTAGTGAATCGCATGCAACAGGAAAAATAACTTCTCCTGCCTTCTGGTAGACATTAGCACAAATCATCACACATACACCTTGACTTACACCTCTCCCTAAACCTCTAGTTAAGTTGAAAATATAAGTAAAAAATGTATTGAGGACACCCAGCCACAGAACATTGGAGGTTGGCCCAACGTGCCTTCAAGATGCTCACAAGAGCCTGCAGTGGCCCGGTCACTTGGCAGCAGAGCCTGCTGTAGAGACAGATGGTTTGCCTTGTGACTGGGGGCTGCAGCTGCTACGCAGTGGGAAAGCATGTCACTAGCCTGGGAAAAGATTGAAATTCAAAATTGTTTCTACTGAAAGTGTTCTCTTTTTTTACCATCATAAAGCTAAAAATCTCTTAAGTTGAATCATCGTAAGTTGGGGACCGCCAAACATTTGTAGTTCAAAATGTCCTTTCCTGGAGGGTCTTAGGGGAAATGACTGGGAGAGATCTGTGTGGGGTAGTTGCCTGGTCCTTGAGCCACCCTGCTTTGTCTGTGGCCTGGCCTGATGGGTGTGTTTTCCCTGGGTGGCCCAGTCATCCTCCCCACATTTGATAGCGCCAGGTGGCACCCAACTGGGCTGAGCCAATTGGATTCTCGGGAGGATATGAAATTGGGTCTCTCAGCCCCAAAAGTTGGTTGTTGTCTGTGTCTGTTTGGAGATATAGGAAGAGCTGCGGAACGGCCAAGGAAAGGAGATCAAAAAATGGGAGTTGGGGCACGGTGGGGAGGCAAGACAGCTGTGGCCTCTCTTCCTGTCCGGGAGCCTGATTTTGCCTTAGGAAGATTCAAAGACAAATTGGTTCTGTCCTTCACACACGTGGAGAGAAACATGTTATTTGAACATGGAATGCTCTTTCCATAAGAAAGGACTGAGCTAGCAAGGAGTGCGTCACCCACGGTGTGTTGAGTTAGCCTCATCTGAAAGGGCGGCCCTTAATTTCCACAAGCCTGGGCTGGGCTTAATGTTTTCCTGTCTTCTAATGGACAGTAATTGAAATGGATTTATTATCTAAATTATTCCTTAGTTCAGGATATCACTTAGAAAAATGGGACTATAAAATGAGGTATTCATGGGCAAAAGCAATCTGTTGGAGCACGTGAACGTTAAGGTAAGAGTCCCCCAGCCTGAATCTTCTCTGCAGAATATAAAGTAGGTTTTCAAATCTGGAGAATTTATTGTATTATAAATTGGATTTAATATCTTTCTTTACTCAATTTAGAAAAATCTTCAGGAGAAAGTATGTCTGATTTTGCAGCAACTTCACACTTAGATCCTTTTATGGATGGTGCCTGTCCTGGGCTCACACAGTGTCCCCTGTCTGCCCTTCCTCCTCACCATGGACCCTCTGACACCCGGCTGGCACCCCGTGCTCTGGTTTTCATGTCACCCCTCACCTGCAGCTTCCTGAGGGGCCCTGGGGAGGGGCTGGAGCCTGGGGCCAAAGAGTTGAGGAGGGAGCAAGGAGCACCCTCTCCCCCCACCCCGTGCTGCAGCCTTGGCCAGGGGAAACTCCTCAGGTCCCTGTCCACCTTCTCCCCACCCTCATGCCTGGCACTGTGTGGAAATGCCCAGGAGACTCCCTGCATTTGGGTTTTCCTCCGACATGTGGATCATTCTTATTCTAGGTGTTGATTAACATTTGAGGATTACCTACAGTCTGCGTGCTTAGTAGGCCATGAATCCTAGGGATCTCAAAGTAAGTTCCAGAACTGCCCATGTCTAGGAGGAGACAGATAAGCCAGATATGACAATGGCATCATTGCTGCCAGGATGTGGGGATGCTGAGGATAGAGCCCCAGGTGGCCCAGGGAGAGGGCAGTGTTGCCAAAACCTGAAGTTGGGGGTCGGTGCTTCAGGAAGCCAGAGGCACAGGATGTGCTTGTGGCAAGGCTCGGAGTGCATGTGCTGTGGCTGGGCGTGCACGGGCAATGTGGGCACATGGGTTAGGGGGTGTGTATGCCCATGACTCAGATATCAGTGCTGTCACTTTTGTTCTGTTTTTCAAGGGGCAAAAATCACCTTCTTCAGTAGGAAATGTTTTATTTTGGCTAGCATCTTCTTCATTTTATTCTCCAAGATTGGAGATGATTGTAAACAGAACTTCCATCATCAACTGGAATGTTAATATAGATGTACTAAGGAATTCTGGAATGTTTTTATGAAAAATCATTATACCTAAGATATTTTTCCTTCTGTGCTCTTTAGAATTCATTTATTTTTTTCTTTCATTGACTTTAACATTGCCTAATGCCTTCTCCCTGCTTAAGTATGCGTCCTCACAAACTATGATATCACATACTCATTAATCAGGTGCCAGGCCAGCTCGGATGAGATCAGAGTGTGAGATGATGCCAGTGTTCCCAGGGGCTGAATCGCCAGGTGCTCCATCCACGTGGGCACAAAAGAGTAACTAGGACAGACTGGCATTTATGCTGAATGTCATGTGTTTTATGACACTCACTTTTTTTTTTTGAGGCGGAGTCTCATTCCTTTGCCCAGACTAGAATGCAGTGGTGTCATCATAGCTCACAGCAACCTCAAACTCCTGGGTTCAAGTGGTCCTTCTGCCTCAGCCTCCGACTACAGGTGCACCACAAAGGCCCCACTAATTTTCCTTTTTTTTTTTTCATTTCTAGAAAATGCTTTTGCTCAGGCTGGTCTCAAACTCCTGGCTTCAAGCAATCCTCTTGCCTTAGCCTCCCAGAGTGCTGGGATTGCATGTGTGAATCACTGCACCGGGCCATATGTCTTTTGGCCATTCTAATGGGTGTGAAGTGGTATCCCATCATAATTCTAGTGTGCTCTTACCTAATGCCCAGTGATGCTGAAGACCCAGCCATGTGCTCATTGGCCACTTGTGATCACTTCTTTGGTGACACATCTGCTCATATCTTTTTTCATTTATTTTTAGGGTTATCTCCTCACTATTAAATTGTGTTATTTTAAAATTCTAACTATCAGGAATTTATCAAATATGTGTATTGAGAATAATTTCTCCTAATATGTGGCATTCTGTTTTGTTTTCTTAGCAATCTCTTTTGATAAGCAAAAGATTATAATTTTGAATTCTAATTTATCGGTTTTTTCCTTTTAAGATATAGACTCTTTGTGTCTATTATAATTTCTTTGCTTAGCTGAAGATCATAATGATTTTTCCTGTGTTTTCTTCTGGAAGAGTTATGATTTCAGTGTTAGGTTTAGGTCTAGGATTCATTTTAAATCAATTTTTATGGGGTGAGGCAAGGTCAATTCTCCAGGTATTTCAGCATCATTTCTTGGGAAGTTTTTTCTTTCCCATTGAATTAGCTTGGCCTCTTTGTTGAAAATCAATTGACCATGTAAGTGTGATCTATTTCTGGATTCTTTTGATCTATTTGTCTATTCTTAGGTCCTCACCAGACTGCCGTGGCTCTTAGATAATAGGTTTATAGTAAGTTTTGAAACCAGGGAGTATAAGTTCTTTTGTGAAATAGGTTCTTTGCATTTCTCTGTATTTTAGTTTTTGATTGGGATTGCACTGAATCTATCCATCAATTTGGGCAGAAAAGCCGTTCTTGTGTTAACCCTCCCAGCCCTCGGATGTGACACGGCTTTCCACTTACTCTGCTCTTCTTCATCCTCAGTGACTTCTTGGAACTTCCAAAAGGCAGATCTGATACTGAATAATCTCTAAGTTTTTCAGATTTTTGGATGCTCTTGTAAATAGCATTTACTTTTTTTTTAAACTTTCAATTGTTGCATATAGCAAGGCAGTTTATTTTTGCATATTGACCACACACCTTGAAACCTTGCTGAGCTCACTTATTATTTTGTCCAACTTTCCTTAGAGCAGCAGTCCTCAACCTGTGGGTCGTGACCCCTTTGTAACAGTGAAAATACATCCTGCATATCAGATATTTGCATTATTATTCATAGCAGTAACAAATTACAGTTAATAAAGTAGCAATGAAAATAATTTTATGGGGGGGGTGTCACCACAACATGAGGAACTGTATTAAAGGGTCACGGCATTAGGAAGGTTGAGAACCACCGCCTTAGAGAGTCCGTGTAATTTCTTACATCTACAGTAGTGCCATCTGCAAATAAAGACAATTTCCTTTTTTTATTTCTAATCTGTTGGCCTTTAGTTTCTCTTTCTTGGCTGATGGGAATGATGTCTCCCTGGGACTGGGGAGAGGGGCTTTCATGCACGTTCTGGTCTTCAGGGGAAAGCACTCAGCTTGTCCTCATGGAGTGTGGTGGCTGTGGGATTCCCAGATACGTGGCAAAGGGTGACGGGGTGCCTCTGGTTCCAGTGTGCGGAGAGCTTATTGTTATTATTGACACTGGTATTGGCAAATAGTGTATTATTCTTTTTTCTATCTTTTTCTATATTGCTGAATTAAATTCACTAATATTTGGCTAAACTTTTGCATCTATGTTCACTGTAGTTTTTTCCTATGATGACACATCTGGCTTTACTATCAGGGTAAAATTGGCGTCATAGAAACGAGTTAGGAAGGGCCTTTTTCCTCTATTTACTTTCCTAAAGGTTTGATAGAATTTGCTACCGAGGGTTTCTGGGTCTGGCATCTTGTAGAAAGACTTCCGAGAAAGGCTTTGACTTATTAAATCAATTTCTTTTACTTTTTGGCATCTCTTTACATTTTAAATTTTATTTCTCCTTAAGTTGGTGATTTGTGTGTTTCATAGACTTTATTGTTTTTGCTTAAACCATTGGAGCCTTGTCACGAGGCTGCTGGCACTGTCCTAGCCGCTGCCATGTCTGTGATGCTTACTGCAGAATCCTCTTTTATTCTGGTGTCACTGATTTATGTTGTTTTCTTTTTCTTTCTATCTAAATCAATCAATATGACTGATCTTCCAAAAAGTTTTTTTCTCTAGCTTGCCCATTTCCCAGCTCTTTAGTATTTCCTTCCTTGCTTTGGATTCAACTTGATCCATTCCTCTTGGCGGCCGGAAGCCATCTACTTTCTGACATATCATGGTGTAACATTGTAAAACTCTCAAATAAAAGGACCAGGAGAAAGCAGAGTTCACCTAAACACCCAGCCCTGTGACAGCAAATATCAGCATTTGGGAGACCCTCAACCTCTGCCATTTCACAAACATGGAATCGTTTCTTGCATAATTTTAATTTTTTGGTCTTTCCTCCCTGTTCATTTTGGATCATAATATCCCTGTGAAATTCTCTCTCAGCCCTCACCAAAATTATTAAAATTGTGGTGTTTAAATTTCATGTCATTCTCCAGCTCCATGCATACTTAATACTTTGCAAATATTGGCATATATATTTTTAGTTCATTGTTTTATATGAATATATTATATGCATTTTCCTACATCTTACTTTTCTTATACTTACATACATTTCTTACAACAAATACAGAATAAGTAACAGAGAGAGACGATCCCTCCAATTCCATTGGTATAATTCCATCTCATTCTTTTTAGTGGATTCCATGGATTGTACCACAGTTTGTATACCAAGACCCATTTTTATTTTGTTTTAAATTCTTTTTGTGGCCACTTAAAATTAGGCTTTAATAAGACTCTTGTATATGTGCCTACTCAGTACTTACCTTTTGGTGGTTTTTGCTCTTTGGGGCAGGGATATAGAAAGATTGGTGAATGTATAGTTTTCTATACATTGCTAAGTCTATTGAAGAAATTGTAACAATTCATATTCCTCACATTTCTAGCAGTGAGTGCACCCCCCTTTTCTCAAGTGTTGATGTAATATCCTCTTTTCCCAAATCTTTTCTATCACAGTATTTCGCAATTTCTTGATTTTAGCAGTCAAGACAAGGTCTCTTCATTTCCTCATGATTGATGGGGATTTAATCATTTCTTATGACACAGGTCTTCCTTTCCAATATAGTTATATTACTATTTGCATTTTAATCAATAAACAGCATTTCCTCGTTGGCATGCGGGCTTTCCACATTTTTATGCCAACCAATACTAACAGTTTTTGCTTTGATGTCAGCCTCTCTGAGCTCTCTCCACTTATATAGAAATAGTCACATAATTATTTATCTTATCTTAATGGTCTTATTTTTTACCCTTTCAACTTTAGTCTACATATAATTTATTTTAAGGTCAGATGTGAGATAAGGATCAGTTTTTTTCCCCCAATAGAAGCGCACATGCCCTGAGTAGTTATGTCCTGAGCAGGCCTCTCCTGTTGGGATTTCACAGCCTCCTTGCCACGTATCACGTTCCCATGTCAACCAGCCTCTCCTCTGGAATGTGTCTTGTTCCATTGATACATTCAGCGATTTCTCCCACCTGTTCTAGACTGTTGTAATTACTGTTTGGGTGTTTTATTGTCTAATAGCATCAACCTTCCTAATTCTTCTTCTTTCTGTATGTAATTCTTTCTGTTCTTCTTTATATAAGATTCCTGATGAATTAAAAAAAAATTTGTCAAATTTCTGGAACAGTCTCATTAGGATTTGGTGGAAGTTATATTATTAGTTTAGGAAGTACTGATATGTGACCGTGTTGAATTTTTCCATTCAGGAATAAAGCTGTGAATTCTCTTATTTAAGTCTCCTTTTATGTCCCTGGGTGGCATTTATTGTGCGGCAGGGGTATCACCAGAGCATAAGGGAGCAGGAACGTATGTGCATGTGTGTGCACATATGTGTGCTTGTGTGTGCGTGTGCATGTGTGTCTGTGAATAAGAGACCTGCTACCTGCTTTTCTTTTATGGACAGATGCAGGCGATCACCTTAGGGGGAAATCTCTTAATTATATCAGGACCCTAGTTTGACACATCAATTCAGCCTCTTCCCTCGGAATGCCAGGTTTGGGGACAGGTGTGCCTTATTGCAGGGTCTGGGCTTCTGAGACGGAGCCATCCAGCTGCTCTCTCCCTAGAGAGAGGGGATTTGGGGCTGGGCTGTTGAGACTTCACAGGCTGGTGCTGCAGTAGACCCAGGGTCTGAAGAGTTAGGTCCCTGAGATACACTTGTCCTGTTGGCAGAAAGAGATGAGAACAGCAGACGAGCTGGTGGTAGCCTGGGAGGAGAGAGGGCAAAAGCATCTGAGGGTCTCTCTGCTCCTTTTTTCCTCAGCACACCTGCCCCTCGGGGAGAGGACAGGACTTGTAACGGTAAGGGTGTGGTCTATGGTGGTCTGTGTTCACCTCCTCAGCCTCTATTCATTTTGCAGAGGTTGGAAAAATTCAGACTATGTTTCTAAAACACCCATGCAACTGGGTGACTGCGTGATGTCTGGGCTTGGAAGGTGTGTTGAGCTGACAGAGTTCCTTGGCCTGGAAACCCTCTTTTCCCTCTGTCTTTTCAGAGATGGCCTCATGCTGAGCATACAGAGCTGACTGGGCAGCATCACACCATCTCCAGGGACCCGTTGACCAGTTCCGGGTTGTGAGGTGGACTGAAGTCAGCTGCCATCAGAAATGTGAGCCTGCAAACAGGGCCTATGGGGACAAACCCCTGAACACGGGCATCAGCTTAGCCATCCAGGTCAGGGGCAAAGCAGATGTCGAGGGCTGGGAGGACATGTGGGTGAATCAAAGTGATGACCACCTGTACCTGGAAGGCAGGCCATGGCTGAGTGGGGAGAAGTGTCAAGAGGAGAATGCCCTCCAGAGTCTGGGCGTGCTGCTCCCCACTTGCAGTTTCCACAGGGAGAGGCGCTCGCCAGTGTTAGAGGGTACAGCCACATGGCAAGGACCAAGACAGGGCTCTGGGGTTTTGATCCTGTAATTTGAAGCCTCTTAGACTTGGAAAAGTAAGTGATTTGCTTGTCTTTTAAAAATTGATTTGTCAGCTTTAAAAAAATATAATGTGGTTTAAAACTTTTTGTTGGTGTTATGGCTTGGGAAAACTTCTCAGGCTGTGACTTCTGGTTTAAGCAGTCTTTAGCTGTGCTTTAAACTTTTTACATGCCAGGATAGTATAGTGGAGCCTCCAGAGCTGACCACCTCCCTACGTACCATGACTACCTCAAGTTGACTTGATTTGCACAGACCGATGTGCCCCACGTGTATTTGTCAGTACAGTAGGCCTGGTTCCTTTTGGTGACCACCTCTGTGTGTTGACCAGTTTGTGGAGGGTTTTGATTTTTACCTTCTATCTATCCTGCTTGGAACTGGAAGAACTTCGGAGGTTTATGGCTTGGTTATGTCTCTCTTTAGTTCAGAGCATTTTTACTCATTATCTTTCCAGACAGGGACCTCAGTGTGCTCGCCCTCCCCTTTCTGGAACTCCAGTCCCACGGGTGTTAGTCCTGAGTCCTGCCGGCCTCCCTGTGTTTCTCCGTGTTCCCCTCCTTTTTCCTTTCTGTATTTAGTTTGGGTACTTTCTATTGACCTATAATGTATTTTTCATTGTTTTCCCCATCATTTCCTAGAACATGCTCATAAACTATTTTAAATTACTTATTTGATCATTTTGATATTGTGCATCAAAGGGGGGGGGGTCCATTTCTACTGGGTTGTTTTTCCCTGAGCTTTGGTCATGTGGTTCTCTTTCCATGCGCAGCGTTCCTGCCACCTCCAAATGTGACATTGTGTGAACGATTGTGCAATCTTGGGGTATTGTCTTCTCCCAGACACGGCTTTAGATTCTGGGCTGGGCAGGTCAAGTGGGATCCTGCTCCCGTTCGCCCAGTCAAGGCCTGAGCTGACCCGAGGCTGAGCTGTGGTTTGGGCAAGGCTCAGGTGTCCCTTCTCCTGGGTGTTTCGATCCAAGCCTGAGGTGAACACCAGGCCCCTCTCCATAGCATATCCTGACCGCCAATCCTTGATTCTTTTAGTGACTTGCTGAGAATTCACTACTGTGTCCCGAGGTTTTCTTTCTGGCTTTGTGGCTTTCTGCCCCCTTGCAGCTTAGGTTGACGGGCCTCAGTGGGGGGAAAGACGGGCCTCCTGCGAGGGCTGGCCCCTGCTCCCTCCCTGCTCACTGGGTCCAGCACCCCTGTCCCTGGACTGGCTCTTCATCCTGTGAGCCTGGTGGAAGTCGGGGCGGGGTCTGTGTGCTCCATGATGGCTTCATGGCCTGGACACTCAGCCGGGGCGGGGTCTGTGCGCTCATTGGAGGCCTCCTGGTCGGACGCTCAGCGGGGGCGGGGTCTGCACGCTCATTGGAGGCCTCCTGGCCGGACGCTCAGCGGGGGCGGGGTCTGCACGCTCATTGGAGGCCTCCTGGCCGGACGCTCAGCGGGGGCGGGGTCTGCACGCTCATTGGAGGCCTCTGGGCCGCGACGCTCCGCTCGCTCCCCGTCACAATTGGGGCGTTGAAGGGACTTGACGGGAAAAGCTGTGGGATCTCGGTGCCCACTCAGTGCACTCCCTGCGTCTTGGTTGAAGGCCTGAGAGAGGCAGCGGACAGCCCTTGTCTTAGTTGGACTCGGTACAAACACAGCAATCCACAGCCACACGTGCTCTCTGTCTGCTTTTGATAGTGTAACTAGTAACAGTAATTGAAGAACTCGGAGTGTGCAGCCGTGTCTCTGATTGAGGTCAGACTACAGAGGAGAAAACAGCTCCATGAATTAGCAAAGAGCAGAGCTGGGCTGCAGCCCGGCCCCTCGACTCTCGGTACAGTGCTCCTTAGCCAGCATCTTCCAGACATTCTCCAATAGAGAAGAAAAGCTCCTCAACCACGCTTTGTGTGTGGTTTGTGCTGACTGACAAGTTAAACAACAGCCTTCCTGCTGGGGTTGAAGCAACACCTTCCAACAGTTTTAGTTCAGAAATGGGCATCCAGTTCCTCAGGCTTCAGATCTCCTCTGAGAAGCAGCACCTCTGCCCTAACTCACCTGCCCCAGCCCTGAGGTGTCACCGTTGTGCTCACAGTGGAGGTGACATTCTTGTTGAAATTTTGATGCCTTTAATGGTTCGCCTTTTTAACCCGGAGTGAACTGATCAGACAGCCCCAGCTGGGATATAAATCAGAGCATGTTCTTGAGAACCTTAGGCGACATAAATCAGGGATTTTTTTTTTAATCAGCTCTTCAGTCACTCTTTTTAGTTATGTAGAAAAATGGTCCATGCTGTATTTACAGTTTGATGGTAAGGAGATGTTTAACATCAGTGTAGGAGATTAAAAATGATAAGTTATATGGTGAAGAGTGTGAAAAGGTGTTTATGCTGACATGCGCTTTCTAGGCTGATCTACAGCTTAGTAATAGATGCCATAAATCTGGAGGTGGCCACCAGCCATGCCAGAGAAGTTACCACGAGGGTCTGGCTGCTCCCCCAGACCCGGGCATGTGCTGCCACTGACTCCCCCAGTGCCCGACCTGTGACCAGTGTCCCTCCTTCCCAGAGCAGGCTGAGCTCACATCCTCTCCCTTAAAATGTGAGTATTTCTGATTGTGTATGGACACCTGGTCACTCAGCACCTCCTCGCAAGGAAGAATTAGAATGTGTTTTCCTAATTATGTGAATAATAAATAAACCCTAGAAAATAATCTTTTAATTCCAGTTCTGTTCCCAAACACATTCTAGTTCTTTGGTTTTATTGCAAACACAAAACTTTATTAACAATGTTATTTGTTTTACTTTTTTTCATAGAAATGCATGTATTTTAAAAATTAATTACTTTTAATCGATAGTAATATGTATATGGGGCACAGTGTAATGTTTTGATCTATGCAGATACATTGTAGAAAGATTCAGTCAAGCTAATTAACATGGCCATTATTTCATCAATTAACTTTTTTGTGGTAGACTGTTAAAAATCTATTCTTTTAGCAATTTTGAAACATGCCATATATGATTAATAACTGTGGTCACCATTCAGGGCGTAGATCACTAAAATTTATCCCTGTACTCTAAGGGAGACCTCGTACCGTTTGACTGACATCTGCCCCCACCCCAAGCCTCTGTGTCCACACCTTTCTACCCTCTGTGTCCAGGAGACTGACTGTTTAGTTTCACACACAGGTGAAATTACGTTTGTTTTCCTGTGGCCGCCTTGTTTTACTCAGCACCGTGACCTCCAGATTCATTTGTATTGCTGCAAATGACAGGATTTCCTTCATTTCAGGCTGTGTAGTACCCTGTTCTGTGTGTACCCCATTCCATGTGTACCCTGTTCCATGTGTACTCGGTTCTGTGTATACCCTGTCCTGTGTGTACTCTGTTCTGTGTGTACCCTGTTCTGTGTGTACCCTGTCCTGTGTGTAACCTGTTCTTGTGTACCCCGTTCTGTGTGTACTCTGTTCTGTGTGTACTCTGTTCTGTGTGTACCCTGTTCTGTGTGTAACCTGTTCTTGTGTACCCCGTTCTGTGTGTACTCTGTCCTGTGTGTACCATGTTTCTTTGTCCATTCATCTGTTGCTGGGCTCTTAAGTTTGTTTCTGCATCTTGGCTATTGTGAACAAGGATGAAATTAACACAAGAGTCCAGATCTGTCTTCAACATTCTGGCCTCAGATCCTTTGGATACGTACTCAGTAGTGGGATTGATGGATCACCTGGTAGTTCTATTTTTAGCTTTCAGAGGGACCTCCATACTGTTTTCCAAAATGCTACACTAGTTTACATTCCTACCTACAGTTTGCAAGGGTTCCCTTTTCTCCATGTCTTTACCAATATTTACCATTTGTCTTTTTCTTAAAACCACTTTAACAGGTTTGAGGTGACACATTGTTGTGGCTTTAATTTACATTTGTCTGATTAGAGATGTTGAACATTTTTCATGTATACATTGGTCATTTGTATTTTTTCTTTTGAGAAATGTCTGTATTTTAACTGGGTTCATTTTCTTGCTATTGACTTATTAGAGACCCGTGTATATTTTAGGCTGCAGCTCCGAACACATGAATGGTTTACTGATAAGAATGTCACCTGGGCGGTGCCTGTGGCTCAGTTGGTAAGGTGCCAGCCCCATATACCAAGGGTGGCGGGTTCAAACCCGGCCCCGGCCAAACTGCAACCAAAAAATAGCCGGGCGTTGTGGCGGGCGCCTGTAGTCCCAGCTACTCGGGAGGCTGAGGCAAGAGAATCGCTTAAGCCCAGGAGTTGGAGGTTGCTGTGAGCTGTGTGAGGCCACGGCACTCTACCGAGGGCCATAAAGTGAGACTCTGTCTCTACAAAAAAAAAAAAAAAAAAAAGAATGTCACCCCTACTTCACAGTTGCCTCTTCACTCTCATCCCTCTTGCCGAGCACCTTCCAGTTCTTGCAAGAGAACCACAGACAGCAGATGTTTCTAGATTTTATTTTAATAATGAACAATATACATTATGTTCATTTGATGTAAAACTTGACAGACACTGAGATTATTAAAATGAAACATGAAATAAAAATAAGCTCACTGGAAGAGAAAGCCTGAGGGCTCTCATACAAGCTTTTATGCTTTGGCCCTGTGGGGTCATATTTTCTCCATTTCCTTTCTAAACAAAGGCAAAAAAAAAAGTCTGCAAAACAAAATCAACACTTATGTGCTGCAGGTGCATGCACACACACTTTCTCACATATGCTCATACACACACGTGTACACATTACATACAGACACACATACACGTACATGTGGACACATGCACATACACACGCATGTGAACACACACATGCACACACATGCATGCATGGACTTGCACACACCTTTTCTGGTTCTCAGGTGCAATGCAGGTTGATATGTTTCTGCTGAAGTGGACAGTGGGTCTGTTCCAGGCTGCTCCTTGTCCTCTGGATGCTGTTACTTCTGATACCAATAGAAGTCCTTATGGGATTAATGACCCAGGTTAGAAGAGGGTTCCCTGGGTATCAGCAACTTTTAAAAACTTTTCATTATATTCAGTGCTGGCTGAATGCCTGTTATGGACACAGAAAAATGACAGCTGCTGTGTCGGGTGAAAAGAAGCGTGAGCATGACTGTTGTTCCAGGATTTTAATTTGTTTAGAAAGGCAATAGGTACATATAATGCTAATTAAATTGTTATATCCAACTAAACTGGCTTAACCTCATCTGTGAAATAAAAATATTTGACCCTGGAAAAAATAATGACTGTACAAAAAGAAAGGATTTGGGCTAATAGTGTTTTATAATATTTAAAAATCGATTTCAAAATAGCATCTGATGTGAAGATTTCTGGAGCAGGATGAGTATTTCCACAGCATGTCCCTTTTATCCTTTCCAAACTGGCCTCTAAACCAGCTTGTATTTGAGGTGACTAGAGGTGGCAGTGCCTGTCACTGTAGGCAACGCCCTTCTGTGTCCAGGGACCCTGGCAGGGCTCTGTGCCACCACCATACAGAGCAGCCACCACTCTGACTTTCTGCTCCGTGGGAAACAGGGAATCCCCAGTCTGTGTGTGTCTCCCTCCCCCGGCAGCTGGCCCGCTAGCTCGTGTCTCTCTTCTCGTGACATCTCCTGAGGTCTGGGCATCTCAAGCATATCTTACCTCATCCCCTCTGTGCTCCATTAGCGCTATTCACTGAGTTTTAGAAACATTTCTAATGCTATTTCCTAATTTACTGCATGGTACTTTATAGTGAAACTTTAAAGGAAATCCTGTTAACTAAAAAATCCACAATGTGCAGGCATTATTGCCTAATACTGTTCTGAAAATTTAATTATAGAAATGACATGGTAATCAGGATAAATGTTTAAAATAGAAGAAAAGGAATTATTATTTTAAATATTACCCTATAATGGGTGGAGGAAGGAAATGAAGATTTTCTCTTCCCCTTCCTTTCAGCACACCTTGATCTGCTGGACTGAGTCGGAGGAGATAGAGGGCCATAAAGGAGAACCAATGTAGCTGTCTTACTGTTCTGAAAACTTCTGTTTATTAAAAGCACAAGCGATAAAAAAAAAAAAAAATTAAATATTACCCTAAAAATTCTAAAAAAAATCAAGTTAAAAGCAACTGAGTTTGTTGGGTAAAGTTGCCAGATGCATAATAAATATAGACATGTCAAGATTGTCACTATTTACAAGAATGACTCGTGGATAATATAATGAAAAATAAATCCTGCTCATGACAAGTTTTCATGTGATGCTGGAAACACTATTGGACGTGTCTATGGTTTTCTGATCCACTTTTGCACTTCTAGAGATCCTGCCTGGCCGTCCACTGTCTCAGAAAGAGCAGCCCTACATGTCACGTGGTCCAGACATTGGAGCACTTGGCTCCTGTCATGTGCCACCCTCTGTCCCCAAAGTACCCACCTGGACCGGGACTGAAGTGGCAACCCAGACAGCACCAACCGGCCAGTGACACGTCAGGGTTCTCTCATGAGTTCTAATTAAGGGACATGGAGATGTGGTGGGGGAAGCACAGATAAAAATTCATGCCAAGCTAGGAGTGAAAGCCGTGTGACAACTGAGCTTACCAAGGAGCAAATATTGAGCAGACGTTGGTCCAAAGAGAGAGACGCAGGGAGGGAGCAGGTTCGTGGAGAACAGCAGAGATGGAGGCTGTGTGGGAGGGAAGGAGGGGGCAGCAGGGGTGAGACAGACGGGCCCAGAAGGGCTCGGTCCCGCCTCCTTCCGGTCTCCGTGGGCTCTGTCTCTCCTGTGTTTTCTCTATCTTTGACCCCCAGGGGACATAATTCTTACAATAAAATCTCTTTTCTTCTTGTGAGTTTGAGTGGTATATCTGTTTCCTGAAGCTGAAAATTCCTGCCTAAAATAATATTTGGAAGCAAAGCGTAGCACCTTCTAGAGGAAAACTATCACTTGTTTTATGGAGATGGTAACCGAGGATACGTGAGCTGTGATCCGGGTCATGGCTGAGCAGGGAGACGAGTGCTGGGGAGGTGCTGGCACTTCCAGAGCCACCTGACGGCTGCAATAACCAGCACAAAATTGGGTTGAGATTTCTGAGATTGCCAAAATTATTTCAAAGTTCATCTGACAGTATAAGCCTGATAAACAGTAATAGTGAACACTACATCTATTTACTGATTACTATATGCCAGATTCTTTCAAACTGCTTTCCATGAATTCAGAAGGGAATAACTGCAATTCTAAAATCTGTAAAAAGAAAGAATTGGATGGAAAGACTGGCATTACAAAATACAAAAATGTGCTGTAAAGGTGGTGAATTAAATAGTTGTGGTACCTGTTTAAGAAAATAAGTTGAAATCAGAGAACCTGACATTCATTGTGAATCTGTGTTTGTATTTTGGACATACATGAATGTGCTGCACAGTCCATAGGTGACAGGTGGCCACCAATCCTAAGTGGTGTTCTAAGTGGTCAGTGGAGATGCTGCTTTATGCCCCTCAAAGAGTCATGTCTGAGGCGGAGCCATGGAAAGTTGGAAAGGGCGGCACGGCCTGGGGCCTTCAGCGTCCTCCCAGCTCCTTCAGCTGTGCCAGCCATAGTTTCTGGGCCTACCTCAGTCCTGGCCACATCGTCCAGGGACTGTTCACTCAGGCTAATGATTTTAGCCATTGTCCCTTGAACTGTTTTAAATCTGTGAATAACTTTGAGTCTCCACCCTCCTTTCGGTGGGGGGGGGGACCCTGGTGTGCAGGGGATTCAGCGGAGGCAGAGGACAGCGGACCGAGGCCAGACTGGGACCAGACTGAGAAACACACGGGTCTGTGATCGGTGGGATGAGGGTCTGGAGGGCCGGGGGAGAAGCAGGGGGGCTCACGTCCCTTCCTGGCTGGTGCCTCTCCCATGCTCGGAACTAGCTAGGACGCATTTGCCTCGGGGCTTGAGCTCTGGGTCACCCCTGGGGGCAGGCACAGGTTTGGAGATGTCAGCATATATTTGGTCACTGAAACTTTGGGGACTGAGTGACAGCATTGGGATGAGCCTGACCTCTAAAACACACAGTGGGACCTTTGCCTTGGAGGGTGTGAATTGCTGGGGACAGGGAGGATACAGTGGCTGCAGGTCAGAGCTGTTGTCTGGAGGCTCCCAGCTCCACTGTCACCCACAGCATCTCCCTGACTGGCCTCACCTTCTTCTAAGTCAGCATTGGGGTCAAAGGCACTGACCCAGCTGGGTGGAATGACATTGGGGGGACAGTCTGGGATCTCTGGGATGTCCCAAAATGGAGGAATTTCTGTGACCAGCATGAAGATGTTATGCACCAAACACATCTGTGACCATGTTTGGGGAAGATTTTGAATCTCCACTGCGGAGCAGTATCTGGAAAGAGGCAGAGGACCCACTTTATACTTTGTCTAGATTCTTGAGCTTTACTCTGTGGGTAAGGCCAGGACACTCCCTTTAGAGAAGGCTTGACTCCGGGATGCAGGACAGAGGTGTCCATGGGTGGGTGGACAAAGAATGTTCTGGAAGACTCCCCAGGACCAGTGAGCCTCCTGTGAGAGCCCATGTGTTCCAGAAGGAGGAACATTTTCCATGATTTCCTATTGAAAGGCAAAAGAAGAAATCTGCCTTAGAGAAAGCCATGACATCTTCTTACACCTTTCTGGGGCCTGGGAGGGTGGAGGGGTGGTGCTCAGACCCGAGACAGACCTGCACGCCTGAGATCTGAGCTCACGAGCCCATACCTTCCCCTCTATCTGAAGCTTTAACCTGCTTCCAGTGAGAGCAGTAGCAGGAGGGTTTTCCAGGAGAAACTTGGCTATGTCTCTCCCTCCTTGGTGAAGGCAGGTGTGTCTTTGTCATTTGTGGAGTGGGCGGTGACAGTGTGTCATCCCACTTTATGGTTGGGAACGGCCACCCGCATGACAGGCTAAGTGACTCCTGGGCATCCTGAATTCTGCCAGCTGATGTCTGCAGTAGGTGACGTCTTGTCGTGTGCTTAGAATCCAGTGCCCCCAAAGAAAACACATTTGAAAGAGAAGAGTGCAGTATCCAGGCAAAGGACAGTGATTACGGTGTCCTAGAGTAGAGAGAGATGCATGGTGGGCACATCAGGAGGAGAGTGTGTCTGGTCCCAAGCGAAGGTTTGTCCTGTTGCCAGAGCACTTTCTTGCGTCAGGCCGGCTCTCAGGAAGTCAGCTTCCATCTGCAAACTGGGATGGGTGTGTGTCTTCCCAGTGGGAACCCAAAGGCAAAGATGCTGGGAAAACCCTCAGCACAGGCAAGGAAGGCCGATGGCCTGTTGTTCCCAGATTGCTTAGTAGTGTCTGGGACGTACTATCTTGGTAGAGTTTTTAAAGATTTGTAAGGGTCCATATGAAAATCAGGATCCTGAAACTCACTGTGCCCCACGGTATTGCTGGACCCTGCACACTTTTCACAGGGCTCCCCTCCAACAGGTGCAGCACAGGCAGGTGCTGTGACATTTTGTTTTGAGTCTGCAGTAATGTCACATCAAAATAAACCTACTGAGCATGCCTGAAATAAATAGCAGAGATTGTACCATCCACAAAATTAATTTCCTAGAAGATAGTCTGGCTCTTTCAGTTTGTGTTGCATGGAATTTTCTAGTTCCTTTTCTGAGCCAGGTAACAGGCGAGGAGGGAGATGAGGGACCAAGGCACAGGGATGAGCTTGGCTTGAAGTGCCAGGAACCAGCTTCTTGGCTGGGAGGCAGGAGCCCAACAGCATCCTGGCTGGGACCAAGCAGCAAGGGGCCTTGAGCTGGATGGGGAGAAACATGGAGGCCACAGAAAGTCCAAGGTTAAACATTAAAGTACGAAACCAGAAGATAAGACAGAGGCTGCGGCCATAGGGCAAGGCTGGTCAGCGGCTTCTCTCATGGACGGTCCTGTTTGCCTTGGCAGGCCTCTGAAGGGTTCTTAAACGTCAGTCTCAAGGGCATGCCTTTGTCCGGCTGGAAGTTGTTGCTTCCTTAGGGCAGTGGCTGTCACAGTTTACAGACTGACCGAGCAGAGATACTCTGTTTCTGGGTTCTTAACCCCTTAGGCAATGTGCTGGTGACCAGGAAATTTTGGTGTGCACCTCCCTCCTGCTGCTCTGGCGCACACAGCTCAGAGGCAGCAGGTCCCCGTCGGCCCCTCCGATGTGTGCTGAGCCCGTGTCGCCTGGCTGTAGCTTTTCTATCATTAAAATATCCAAGTGTCAAAAAAAAAAAATGGAGTAAGACAAGGTATACCTATATATAGCTGCTACTTTTAATAATATTAACATATTGCTATAACATTTTGCTGAAGCATCTTAAATTAAAGGCATTACAGTCATCAGGACACATTATCCCCAGAGCTCCAGCATTTATCTTTCTAAAACCAGGAACATGCCACATGTTCCAGTGTGAACAACATGCCATTGTCACAACAAACAAAATGTACAATTATCATCCGATGCTCAGTCTTATTTCTGCATTTCCAGTTGTGCCCTTGATGAGATAGATTGCTTTAATTCTGTGTCTGGCAGTGTGACTTTGGATGAGTCCCGTGGGCCTCACTTTTTGCCTTTTACTTGCTAAATGGTGATAATAACCCCTGGGATTCCTGTCTCACAGGAGTTTTGTGAGGATATGAGCAGACAGACATGGATTGTCTTTGAAAGGCTGAAAGTGCTATACTGACTTCAGGGATTACAGCAGAACCTGTGTAAGTGACCACCCACGGGACAGTCACAAGCTGGTCCACACACGGAGATGGTCACCATAAGGAACCGGGCTGCTGTGGTGCTGTGGACCTGGGGTGCCTCTGTGGTTGGCCTGTGAAAATGAGGTCAACTTGAGGAGGTCAGCGTAGGGAGGTGGTCAGCTGTAGAGACTCTGCCATATTTTTATGATGCCCCCAAGTTAAGGAAACCTGCTTAATTTGGTTAAGCTCAAAGTTAAGCTCCTTAACACACCGTGACTCTAATGTCTCATAAAATATACTGTAGAAATTGTTGCACTAGATCAGCGGTTCTCAACCAGTGGGTCGCAGCCCCTTTAGGGGCTGAACGACCCTTTCACAGGGGTCACCTAAATATATCCTGCATATCAGATATTTACATTATGATTCATAACAGTAGCAAAATTACAGTTATGAAGTAGCAACAAAAATAATTTTATGGTTGGGGTCACCACAACATGAGGAACTGTATTAAAGGGTCGCGGCATTAGGAGGATTGAGAACCATCGGACTATATGATCCTTTAAATCCCTTGGAGAAGTCTGTTTTTAGGTGTAATACAAAGTTAATGTTTCCTTCTTATCTCCCTTCTCAGTCTTTTTCTGAATTTCTCATACTTTGAATTTCCTTCCCAGAACTGGCTTCTTCTCCATAATGTCAGGGTAAGCTATGTTTCTAAAAGGTAAGCTATGCCATCCTTAATTCTCTTGTTTAGATTTTGTAAAAGTATGTGTAGTATCAGAGCTTCTAAATCTAAGTTCATCTAGTAAAATGGAATTATGAAGCTGTTATGAAAAATAAATGAATATTAGCATTGTACTTAGGGGATGAAATTGGAACCATGGAATTAGCATCAGTGAATAGTCTGTGAATTGAAACTGCGCTTGTAAAGCTCCACACATGGAATTTGGAGCAACAGTGGCTGTCGTTACCTTAGTACTTACAGTTCTCGGGAGCAAGAATTCTAAGGGGAATGGGCAGGGAGTCTAATTATCAGTAACTTGCTTTAGCTGGAGCTGGAGACGCAGTTTTTAATGTTATGATTTAACTAGTAGCTTAGTCATCTTTAAAAATTCCTGAACCACCAAGACTTATTGGAAATCTCATTTGTTCTTTTCTGCACTGGAGGCAGAGAGGGGAGCTGGCAGAGGTCACAAGGAAGCCTGGCCTCGGTCCCCGTAAGCAGGATACATCACCACAGCTTCAATTAATTAGAGCACAGGAAAGGGCTAGTCCATCCCAGCTTCCAGTGACCAAGGGGTTGACCAGGAGCCTGGGATTTTCTTCCTCAGTTGAAAACTCTTTGTCACAGTATGGACACTGCCATTACTCTGCTCTGTTACTGTTGGTCAGGAGACGGCAGCCAGTGACCACGATCTAGTCCTCACGTGACTGAGAACTGGCAGTCTGCGGCCCTGGCCCTGTCTGCAAAGCTTCCAGAGAGGCTGTGCTGAGCGTGTGTGGGGCAGTCTGGCCTAAGGGGATGGAGTCCTCACTTGGCCGCTAAGTGACTTCAAGGAGACTTGAAGCCTCAGTTTGCCTGGAAGTGAAGGTGGAGAGACCTCCCCCCACATGGCATGAGCCTGCTAGAGGTGGGCAGGTGCAGCCCAGCCCCGAGTTTGGCAGGCGCCCTCAGGGAGTGTGAATCCCAGCTGTTAGTAGGAACTCAGTAGTGAAAGAATTACGAGTGCAGCCCAGACATGACTTTGCTTAATGGAGCCTGCCTCTTTCCAGGAAAAATGGAGGCTTCCTGAAATTATCTGTCTCACGTTGAGGGTTACTTACACAGCAAGAACCCCTTTTAGGAAATTCAGTGCCTGGAAGAGACAGAATGTTTCCTACAGATGATTGATGTTCCAAGTTTCTGATTTTGTGCCCACACTGACTCTTGACAGGCGACATTGGTGGTGGGACCTCACCTTCGTCCTTTCCCTGCAGAGGCCAGTCACAGTCCTGAGCAGAGGGAGCCGTGGGCCTGTCTGCTAGGTCACCCACTGTTGAAGTGGCCGGCTGTGTTCCCAGGGAAGCTGTCTGATCAGCACAGTGTAGATCATCTCTGTCACGGCTGATGCCACTCAGCACGTGCACCCAGCCTTTCTCTTTTGACACGGCTCTGGGACTTTCTCTGACCCCTCTCTTGACTTTCCTTCTGGAGTAGCTGTTCAGGGGCCACTGACACCCTCGGTTCCCATGTTTCATGTCAGAAAGTAGGTCCCTGGCTCCTTCTACTCAGGGGATGCAGCGGGCTCATGCCGAGAGTGGCGCTGTAGAGGCCACCCTGATGAACGAGCCCTCAGCCCTCTGGCCAGAGGCTTCTGGGCAGGGTCTGTGTCTGGTTGTGTTTGTGCTTTGAGGGGCCTTTCTCCCCTCCAGTTTTGAGGACGAGGCTCCCACCTCCTGGCTGCTCTGCCACCGTATTTGCATTTTTTCATTATTTCCCTGCTTCCTGAGTTAATTAAGCTATGAGTATGTGCTGAGTATCAGAGTAAGCGCTGTCTGAGGACACTATGAGATTCTTATGACTATTTATGACTTAGCCAGAGCAGGACAGATAAAAAGAAACTGATTAATAAAAAGTACAGACACTTATGTAATCAAGCCTTAAGAAATCGCACAGCATTACGTGGTTAAAACTGGGTAGGAAGAACACTTGGCAAGGCTTTTCTGGTAATAGAAGAAATGTTAATGAAGATGTTTAAATTAAGCTTTGCCCATTGTGGTACCGGAATTTGCATGTGAAGGGGGTGGTTAAGTTGTAAACTCTCCATTCTCTATCCTGGTGGGGAGGAGAAGCCCGGAGAGGCAGGTCTTCCAGGCCTGGCAGGTTCCTCCTCTGCACCAGTGGGGCTTCCTCACAACACTCCATGTCTTCCCAGTGCCCGGATCAGGCCACCACACCAGGGGACGCTAACAGTGGGCAGGGCAGTCATTTCTGCCATTGTTAGTCCACCTGGGCCCTGGGAGGCTCAGGTATAAGAACCTGACAGCCTGTGCAGTGTGGTGGGAGAGTGACTACAACGCTGCCCTTCACAGGGCTGGCTGGCCGTTTACTCTGTGTAAAGGCTGCCTGCCACTGAAAGGGTCTCACCAGCCTCCTGGCACAGGGACCCTCTTCCATGGACAAGCCTTTCTTTGCAGTTCTGTGTTATTTTTGTGACAGTTTACATGCCCGTCTTTTAGGAAGCGACCGTCCATCTTTACGTCTCGTGCCTGACGCAGAAGAGACACAGATGTGTTGGTTCGAAGGCAGCAGCAAGATGTTTCATAGCATCAAAGGGTCCTCTGAAGATGGAAGGAGATAAGTTGGAAGGCATTCGGATTTTTAAAGAAACATGCAAACAACTCCCATTTACTGACCACTTAATGAGGTCTAACCGTTCAGTTAGTGAACTTGCCACAGTGCCCTTACATTGGTAGCGCTGTACTAACAGCTCAGTGAGATTTCATAACCTAGCACATCAGCGTCTCGCAGCTAAGTTCATGGGGACAGGTGGCCGTGTCTTGCTGAGTGGCGTTCATTACTGCTGTTGCGTGTTTTTGTTGTGTGTTTTGCTGCTATGAGAATGTCCCGGCTTGAATTAGAGCAACAAACAAACATTAAATTTTTTGTTCAACTTGGCAAGAGTGGAAGTGGAATCAGGGACATTTTAGTCTCAGTTTATGGGGATAATGCCATGAAGAAAATGGCCGTGTACAGATGGATTAAACGTTTTTCTGAGGGCAGAGAAAGTGTTACTGATGAAAAGAGGTCAGGACGGTCAATAATAAGCAGAACTGATGAAAACATGGCAGAAATTCATCAAATTGTGCATCAAAATCATTAGCTGACTGTGCACAGCACAGCAGACCAAGTAAACATCAACAGAGAAACAGGAAATCTTAACTGAAAATCTTGGCCATCAAATCATGGCTCTCGGATCACGACACTAATCTGGCTCAAATAGCACTCTCTGTGAGGGGTTTTTAGCCTCCAATTAACTGTATTGGAACGCCCTCCCCAGTCACCCAATCTGGCCCCCAAGAACATTTTTATTTTTTTACCCAAAGGTGAAGGAAATATTGCAAGGAAGACGTTTTGATGACATTCAGGATGTCGAGGGTAATCTGACAACAGCTCTGATGGTCATTCCAGAGAGAACGTTCCACAATTACTGTGAAAGGTGCCAGGTGCTGGCCTCGGGGCTCAGCTTCCCCAAGCGAGTGCTTCCAAGGCAGCCCCAGTGACCCTCAGCAGTCAGGGATACAGCGCTTTTTTCTAGGAGGCCTTCATTGTCAGGCCTCCTGCGTGACCACACATTCCAATCACTCTGCAGCATCCAGGCATTTAAATGTCGTCATCGTGATTACCACCCATTTCATGCAAGGAAGCCCTTTGAAAAGAAAAAGAAGACAAGTTGAGGCAAGGGGTAATTTTTATTTCTTAGAAATTCTAATACTATACAAATGTAATTAGAAAAAGTCAGCAGTCATCCTTAAACTCTCTCAGGATTTCACAGATTCTTAAGAGATTTCCTGTAATTTTCTTGAATCAATATTGCACATGTTTACTGATTTCCCACAATTTATCATTTCTTGAGCTTGGTAGCATTTATTCCTCCTGGAGAAGATTTTTATTTGAAAATCTTTCCTAAAATAACGCATTTGTCCATGGACTCCCCTCAAGTTTATTTCTAAAGATTAAAAAAAATATATATGGTGCTTACAAAAGTCTTCATGGTGGTGGTTTTCTGTGAAAGTTAGTGCTGTGAAAAAGCTCAGTTGTGGTCACACCAAGCATGCACAAATTTCATCATTCTAGGTGCAGAGAAAACAGATACCCTTTGAAGAAGGGTCCACGGCTTCTTGATGAGCTGTCTGAAGCGGATGGAATAATTAACAGCACAGAGAAGGAAGCTCTGCCCTGTGACCTGCGAGCTACCCCTGCCGAGATACTTTACGCGGGCACAGAATTACTTAGGTCTGTAGCTGTACCTTCAGAAAGATAATAAACACACAATACAGTTCTACTTCCAGACTGACATTTTTGTTTCTGACTAGATGGAAAAAATGAGTTCGTCTAAAGATAGGACTGTGCCAATCTTCATCTCTTCCTTTTTCTCCTTGTAGATAACCCGTTTGATTTTTAGTAGCTCTGTATCTGACATGTTTTTTTTTTTTTTTGTCAGTGACATGATTTGGCCAATTATCAAAGAAAACTCTGCCATGATTTTTTTTTTAAGGTGAACAAATGAAGACTTTGATTTTGAACATAAGGTCAAAAATGTCAAGTACAGATCATTAAATTAAAAGTAACTAGATCAATAGCATTAGGAGGCTAAAAATACTTCTCGATGTGGAAGATGAACAGGCTGGTGAAAGCCTCAGAGGAGAGGTGTTCACATAATTCAAAGCCCGAATGAGATGGGGAAGGAGGAAAAATGGGGCCGTCTTGCATGCAAGGTGGGAGCTAACACAAGTAAGAGAAAGGCGTAGGAACGTCCTTTTCTCTGTGACGACACTCACCAGTGAGAGTCGCTGATGAGAGACACTGGACGTGTTCCCTATGTCACTGACACTGGGACACACAGGTGCCCGCCGGCCCCAGACGTGATGGTGACAGAGCCCGTGGCTGGAGGCCACACCCCGAGGCGGCCTCATGCTGCTGGTTGGTCACACACTTCAATTCTGTTTTGGAAAAACCAGCTCCTCTCCCTCCCCCAGACCTGCCCCCACCCCATCAGGACCAGGGCTTGAGGGTAAGAGGGACTAAAGGGCATAGCCTGGGGTTACCTCAGCTCTAAGCCTCTTTGGGAATCAGGGAGTCAGGGCCACAAACGAGTGGCCAGTGACGCTCAGCTGCAATGTCACTTTTCTTCTTTTCTCCAACTGTTCTTTTCTCTAACTTCCTGCCACGTCCTCCTTGGTCCTTATTGTGATGCCCACCTGGGTCCTCGCCGTGGTGCCCTCTCAGGTGTCTCTTTTGGGGACAGGTACAGGGGAAGAACGGGGCCAGGGCGGTGGCCATGTGGGTGACCGAGGCTGTTCTGCTTGGAAACAGCTTCTTGCAGCGCCAGCCATGGGGCTCTGCGCATCAGGAAGAGAAGCAGCGGCGAAAGATGCTGATTTCCATCAAGTCGCCCCACAGAGCTGGAGGGGTGTTCCTCACTCTGTCCCTGGCCTGTTGCTCCTGTCGCCCTCTCTTCTGGGGCTGAACCCCTATTGGCTGCTTTGTGCTGCAGCTGATATCCCCATGGGTCACCTCCCTGCACCCACCTCGCCGCACCCGCCGCTTCACCCGCTGCCTCACCCGCTGCCGGCTTTATCTGTGTTCTCTGCTTCTCTGTCCTGGGCTTCGGGCTTTGCTCCTCACAGGACTGACCTGTGGCCCTGGCTCTGCTCATGCACAGCCTCTGAGACAGTGCAGACTTACCCTGGCTGTGACCACCTGCCCCCGCCCTGCACTGTCCCACCTACAGGGGTGTCGGGGCGGGGGGACCAGGTGCTGCAGAGCCCACCGTCAAGACTTCCTGGCCAAGGTGCCGATCTGGAAGAGTCGAAATGGTGACTATTCTAGGATTTAAAAAGAGGGCATCTGTTGGAAAGAAAAAGAGTTTCCCATGTTTGACCAGAGACTGAGAGACCAGACTTAGGAGGCAGGGATCCTGGACCAGAAGTCTCAGGAAGAAGAGCCACAGGGCTGGCACCCTGGGGTTGCACAGGGTGGCTGGGCCAGAATTCGGCCTCTGCCTCCCCACAGGCAGGGAGAGGCCGCCTGGAGAGCGTGGTGGGGTGGGGGCCTCAGCCACACTGTCCCCTGCTGGGCAGGGGCTCAGGGGCAGAAGGAAGAGCAAGAGAGAAGTGACCATGCTCACTCTAGGTGGTTCACGGCTTTCCTAAAATGAGCTGCACTTCACAAAAGGTTAGCTCGTCAGATGGACACGTGTCCCCTGGAGGAAAGGTGACAGTCTTGACCGCTAATGGTCCAATTGGTAGGTTACCCTAAGGCAACATTAGAGAGAGCTAGAGACAGTGTGGGGAATGCCCAGGGAAAAATCAGGCCGAGTTGAGAGCCGGAGTCTGGGCGCTCTGACCTTGAATGACTCAACTTTACATACTGCAAATCAATGCTGGGAACAAAGACTTATTGGCACATTTTCTGTGGCTCCTGCTCATCCAGCTTTTCCTGGTCTGGGCACCAAAATCTTAACAGAAAAAGCTGTGCGGGGCCGGTGGGCAGCTGTGTGCACCAGGCCTGGTGCCAGCGTGGAACTAGCTATCTGCACCAGGCCTGACATCAGCACGGAGCTTCCCAAGGGAGCAGCCATCCTGGAGGACGAGTGAACATACATGGCGGAGAGTGGCTTTTGTCCATGTATATTGAGTGACAAGACGACATTAGTGGGTAAGGTTACCGAGCACCCATGACCCTGAGTGGGGATGACAGTAGCAGGTGACATTACCGAGTGTCCATGTACCTGAGTTGGGACGACATTAGTGGGTGACATTACCGAGTGTCCATGTACCTGAGTTGGGACGACATTAGTGGGTGACATTACCGAGTGTCCATGTACCTGAGTTGGGACGACATTAGTGGGTGACATTACCGAGTGTCCATGTTTCTGAGTTGGGACGACATTAGTGGGTGACATTACCGAGTGTCCGTGTACCCTGAGTGGGGACGACATTAGCAGGTGACATTACCGAGTGTCCATGTACCTGAGTGGGGACGACATTAGTGGGTGACATTACCGAGTGTCCGTGTACCCTGAGTGGGGACGACATTAGCGGGTGACATTACCGAGTGTCCGTGTACCCTGAGTGGGGACGACATTAGTGGCTGACATTACCGAGTGTCCGTGTACCCTGAGTGGGGACGACATTAGCGGGTGACATTACCGAGTGTCCGTGTACCCTGAGTGGGGACGACATTAGCGGGTGACATTACCGAGTGTCCGTGTACCCTGAGTGGGGATGACATTAGCACGTGACATTACTGAGTGTCTATGTACTCTGAGTGATAATGCTGATGTTAGCATGTGACATTACCGAGCACTCATGTACCCTGAGTGATAATGATGACGTTAGCATGTGACATTATTGTGCTCTTAGCATTTGCTGGGCCCTGCGGTTAGCACGTTACATTCATCACAACCGCAGTAGGGTTGAGGAACGTTATTACGCCCTTTATAGAGAAGGCTGAGTCAAGGCAGACTGACTTCTTGAGGCTGTGCAGGAAGGAAGTGAAGGAGCGGGCTGTGAGCTGGGCAGTGGCTGCCAGGGCCTGCACCTCCAGCCACTAGGTAGCCCCTACCACTGGCTACGGGGAAGGTCACTGTGCAATGCCAAGGTGAACATCTGGGCCTTCCCAGATGGTGGTCTGTTAGGGTGCCCCTCAGACGGAGGCAACACTGTGCTCTGATCCTGTCTGGTTCTCTCTGTGTTGTTGAGTTTCTATTGACCTTCCCCTTATCTGACGCAGCTTTCACCCAGATGGAACATTCTGGAAGGGGCTTGTCCTCTTCAGGGCTGTGTGCATCTTGTGCTGTGCCTCTGCTGGAGAACAAGCCTTAATAAGCACAAGGCCCCTGCCCCACAGATTAACACTCTGCCCTCCACTCCGAGGAGCTATGATCTTGTCAGCACAGAAAGCCTTCTGCTCTGCAATACTGAAACGTGGGGGAATGGAGAGACAATGGAGGCTCTGGACATTCAGAGGGTGGAAGAGCTTCCTAATGGAGCAAGGTATTGATCTGGACCTTGAAGGACAGCAGTGGTTTGGCTGGTAAGTGAGAAGCAGACGGGAATTACGGGAAGGGAGAACAAGAACCGGCCAGGAGGCACCTACAGAAAACACACTGTCCCCAGGGAATCTCAGGGCCGCGTGCTACGTGGTAGGGTCAGGACCTCCCCAACTCAGAAGGTTGATGTGAGGCAGCAGTGGCTGAGAGAGAGGCCAGTCTCCAAGTGAGGGGACTGGCGTGTGTGCAGTGATCCACCCTGGGTGGAGACACCTCAAATCCAAGACAGGAGGGACAGCAAGTGAGAAATGCAGGAGGCAGTTTAAGGAACACACCCAGAGTAGCTATCAAATTGCTGGTAGGGCATTTTCATCCAAACAAATACTTGATTGCGCTTAGAGTGTGTGAAGTGCTGTGTGAGCCATGCTGCAATATGAAAACACGAAGGTGTGGCCTCTGCCCTTAAGAAGTTTACGGTTACGTAACCAGGGAAAGATAAATACACTCTAAGTAGATGTTTGTGACGTTGAGTAAAGGCACTGGCAGCCCTGCCGGTGGAGACGGGACAGGTGGTCAGGGAGCTGCTGGGGGCAGCTGGCTTGCTGGCGCGATGCTGCTAGTGGCCGGTCCAGAGGCGGGGCCAGAGGGCAATCCAAGGCGAGGTTCGGAAGCCGTCCTCAGGGAGGTGTTTGTGAAACTTCGTGAGTGGACAAGTTCTTTGACCAAAATATTTATAGGGAGACAAACTAGGGGCTGAGCCTTGGGAACATCCTCAGTTTTGCGGTGTTAGAGAGGGCTCTATCCAGGGCCAGTGGGAGTTGGGAGGGGTCTCAGGGATGAAGGCAGCTTTTGTGGCTCATGATGACCAAGGGGACAGGCACCGAGGAAAGCCCTGGAAGTGCTGGCACTCAGGAGACCAGGCACAGCCAGACTGCAGAGGGCTCAGGAGGGAGTGCAGGTGCCAGACCTGAACGTTTGTCCCCAAGTGTCTCCTACATGTGCATGCAAACTCTCTTGACACTGTCATGGAGAAAGGATGGTGATTAATGCAGCAACCCCCGTGGAGGCAAGTACAAAACATTTACACAGACGACTGTAACACACGTCAGTCAACAGGGAATGATAAAGCAGGTACAGATTGTTGTTGAAGGTCAGAGGATGGAAATTCTGCTTCACGCTTGGGAAGATCAGAGAGGTGGACAGGAAGGTGGAGAGGACAGAAGATGAACAGGCAGGGGATGGAATGGAGCCTCCTACAGAGCAGTGGGATTTGAATACATAGATGGAGGTGCAGGATCTGAAGCAGGCATCCTCAAACTTTTTAAACCGGGGGCCGGTTCACTGTCCCCCAGACCGTTGGAGGGCCGGACTATAGTTAAAAAAAAACAAACTGTGAACAAATTCCTATGCACACTGCACATACCTTATTTTGAAGTAAAAAAACAAAACAGAAACAAATACAATATTTAAAATGAAGAACAAGTGAAGTTAAATCAACAAACTTACCAGTATTTCAATGGGAACTATGGGCCTGCTTTTGGCTAATGAGATGGTCAATGTCCGGTTCCATATTTGTCACTGCTAGTTGTAACAAGTGATGCAAGTGTGCATCAGTTAGTCCTGAGACTGAGAGGAGGAGTGGAGAGACAGAGAGGAGGGGAGTCGGAGAGTGTGCACACGTTCCACACATGTGCACTGCGGGCCTGGGAACAGTCTGCTGCTAAGCAGGACAGGCAGCGGCGGCAAAAACACCACGGGCCGGATAAATGTCCTCGGCGGGCCGCGTATGGCCTGTGGGCCGTAGTTTGAGGACCCCTGATCTGAAGGAACTAAATCAGAGGGGCCAACAAGTTGGGGTTGAAAAGACTAAGATGCCTGTGATGAGTGAGTGTACAGTGGTGGGTGGGCTGACTCTGGAGACCCTCGTTCACTGCACAGGCATATATATGCACAAGTGAGCAGTGGGCTGTTGCACACACACACACACACACGATTGCTTTACTGATGTATAATTTACGTCAAGTACATCTTATGCTACTGGAGTTTGGTAAATTCAAGTTCCTGCAACTACCACCACAATACAGTTCCAGAACACTTCCATCACCCCAGTTCTCGCATGTCCCTTGGCTGTCAATTCCTGCCCCACCCTAGCTTCTAGCAACCTCGGGTCTCTTCTCTTTGTCATCTCACCTTCCTGGAATTACACGTAAGCAGAGTCACCCAGGCTGCCGTCTACCTCTTCCAGGAGCACATTGCGTCTGTCTCTTCCAGGAGCACATTGCCGTGGAGAGACTGGCCCTCGTTGCTGCCTGTATTGATAGCTTTTTTGTTCTTATTGCTGAGTAATATTTCATTGCATGGTTATACTACATTTTGTTTATTCACCAGTTGATGGACATTTGGGTTCCTTCCAGTTTTTGTTATTATGGATAATGCTGTTATGAACATTCACAGAAGAGCTTTCATGTAGACATATTTTTTCTTTTTTTTTTTGGGTAGATGCCTAGAAGCAGGTTGATGGGCCTGTTGGTAATTGTATGCTCAACTTAATAAGAAATGCCAAAACCATTTCCATTTTCTGTACCTAGCAGTAATATATGTGTATTGTTTTATCCCATTAGTTAAAGGTTTATAAATTTTAGTAATCTTTCAAACCATTTCTTTGCTGCATTGATTTCTGTCTGTTGCCTGCCTGTTATCCATTTCATTGATTTCTGCACTATCTCAATTATCTCTTTCCTTTTTACTTTGGGGTTAATTTGTTTTTTTTTTCCCCTAGCTTCTTAAAATGAAATTTTAATCATCTGTTACAGTCTTTTTTGTTTTCTGATGTGAGCTTTTAGTGATGAACTTCCCTCTGAGCACCACTTTACTTGCATCTCACAAATTTTCATATGTTGTGTTTTCATTTTCATTGTGTTCAAGATATATTTTCTCTTCTGGCCTGTGGGTTATTTATGAGCGTCTTGTATAATTTCCATATATTTGTGGTTTTATCAGAATGTTTTTTTCTGTTTCAATTTAAAATTTGTTGAACACACTGTCATTTCAGTCTTGTTCAGTGGACTGGCACTTGCTCTGGGCCCAGCGTAGGGTCTGTCCCGGCCAGTGTCCCACACATGTCTGAGAAGAGCGTGAGCTCTGCTGTGGGCAGGAGGCACATGATTCATGTGTCACCTGTTTGACAGCATTTAAGCTTCTCTGTTCTTACTGGTGCTCTGTGACTTAGAGGAGAGGCGTAATGAACCATCTAGCTATAATTATGTGCCTATTTCTTCTTTGAATTCTGTCAGTTTTTCTTTATGTATTTGGAATCTATTGTTAGATGCATATGTGCCTAAATTATTATTTATTTCTCCTACACTGAGCATTTTATCATTATGAAATGTACCTCTTTGTCCTGAATAATTTTCTTCAGCTTAAAACTGTTGGTTATTAACATAGTCAATCCAGCAATCTCATGTGTACGTATGACATATCATTTTGCTTTTCATATCTTTGAATTTAAAATGTGTTTCATGTAGGCAGCATGTAGTTAGATCTTGATTTTAGATTCAGTCTGACAGTCTCTACCTTTTGATTGAAGTGGCTAAGAAATTTATATATAATGTACTTACTCGTGTGACTGAATTCACATCTGCCATTTCGCTCTGTTTTTCTTTTGTTAACTATTTAAGTAGAGCATTTCAGTATCTCTGCTGATTTCTGAGCTATATTTCTTTGTGTGCTTTTCTTTTAAAATTATTTTGTGGTTGCTCTAGAAGTTAAATAAGTATTTTTAACTTACCACAATCTAGTTCAAACTGACATTAACTTTCTTCTGGTAAAATATAGGCACCTTGCACCACCTCCCTTTCTCTGCTACTGTTGATGTATATAAACACACACACATACACGTATACACACGTGTGTGTATATATATATGTATATTGTATAACATCAGTATGAATAACATTAGAATGAAAAAGTATATAGATATATATACACACACATTCTATATATTAAAGTCTAGCAACACATTTTTTCTTTAAACATTCTTTCAAAGAAATTGAGATAAGTGAAAAATATATATTCTTGTGTGTTAATACACACATGTACCATTCCTGGTGTATTTCATTCTTTCCTGTGGATCTGAGTTACCAGCTGGTATCATTTTCCTTCAGCCCATAGGACGTCTATCATTACTTATAGTGAGGTTCTATTAGTTTTTGTACATTTGGAAATGTTTTAAGTCCACTACCATCTTTAAATGATAATTTAACTTCAAATGACAGAACTCTTGTTTGAGAGTTTTAATCTTTTTGAACTTTGAGTATGCTATTTTCATGTCTTCTGGCCACCACTGTTTCTGGTGAGAAATTAGCTTACATTGCATCGTGGTTCCTCTCTATGTGATGTCTCATTTTTCTCTGGCTGCTTTCAAGATCTTCTGTTTATCTTTGACTTTCTACAGTTTGACTATGTGTTCAGGTGTGGTTTTCTTATTTTTTACCCAATTTGGGTTTGATGAGTTTTTAAAATCTCTAAATTAGTGTTTTTTATTGTTTTCTACCAAATTTGGGAAATTTTGTGCACCATTTCTTCAAATAAATTTCCCTTCTCTTTCCCTCTACTTCTGAGACTCCAATTACACATATATTGGTACGCATAGGACATTGTTCTACAGGCTCTGAGGACCTATTCATTTTTCTTCAATCTCTTTTCTCTCTGTTATTTGACTCGAATGTTTTCTACTCATCTTTCCTCAAGTTCATTGCTACCTCATAGCTGTTGTTGAGTACATCTAGTGAAATTTTCATCTCAGTCACTTACTTTTTAGCTCTAGTAGTTCTATTTCATGGTTTCTGATTTTTGTTCTATTTTATGTCCATTTACTCATGCTCAGCACATTTTCCTTCAAACTTTTGAACTTATTTTCTTTTGAATCTTTGAACCTATTTATAATAGCTTTTAAAAAAAAATAGTTGGTCTGTTAAATTTAACTTCTGGCCCAACTTGGAGTCACTTTATATTGATTGGATTTTGGTCTCCTCTTGCCTCCCAAGTGTGGGTTATGCTTTCATTTTCTTTTTGCATGTCTTACAATTTGTATTCAAAAGCTAGCAATTTTAGGTAATACACTGATGTGACTATGGATTCTGGTTTGATCCTCTGAGGGTGTAGATGACTAACTTGACTGTAGATGATTAACTCAAACCTATAAGCATCTCCCTTGTAGAGAGAGTCTCTCGTCTACTGTTTTCTTGCTGGCCTGGCTCCCCACTGTCTTCCAGGACCTGCACGGCTTAGTGGTCAGCCAGTGATGGGGGCAGGGTATGCTCTCACATTTGAGCCAGTAAGGCATCTGCTCTCTGCCACTCAGGCTGTGTGTGGGCTGAGAAATGCCTCTGGGGTACAACAGCTTTGCTAGCTCCCTGCTCAGACTCATCACAGAGCTTTCCAGGCTCTCCCATGCATACTTGCTGCTTGGTGGTCATCCAGTGTCATTCCCACAGTCTCCTTCACACATTTCCAGCTGCATTGCCACCTGCCCTGGGACAAGGCCACACCTCCTGACCACAAAGCTGCACATTTTTCTGGCCTGGTCTGTGGAGGGGTGGTCTGGGAATGCCACCAGGAAGAGGAAGGAAGGTCTCAGACTCTCCAGGCTGATACAGGTCAGTTTCCTATAAGTAAACAGTTCTTAAGTTGTCACCTGTCCTTGGTTGTTTTCCTGCACCTTAAATGGATGTTTTAAATATTATTTTGAGCTCAGTTTAGGGCATGTTTTCTGTGGAGGGGAAATGTGCAATGTTCTTTTGCTGCTAATAGTGGAAGTAGGTTGTCTTAGGAAGTTATCTGGGTGGTGTTTTAGGGTGAGGAATCTGGGTCAGTATGTGAAGTGGGTACACCAGTGAGAGCTGAAGCCACATGTGAGATGACCATGTCAGTGCTGGGGTGGTGGTGTGGGTGTGGCAGAGAGAACAGAGTGGGAGGGACGGGTGAGGTGGTATGACCGACTGTGGACGGGTTGCTGGAACTTGTAGAAACTCCAGACTACCCTGTTTCCCGGAAAATAAGACAGTGTCTTATTTTAAGGTGTGCTCCCAAGGATGCGCTAGGTCTTATTTTCAAGGGGACGTCTTATCTTTCCTGTAAGTAAGTCTTATTTTCGGAGGATGTCTTATTTTCAGGGAAACAGGGTAGGTTGAGGGAAATTAAAAAGGTGAGTATAGGGCAGTGATGACAATAGCTAGAAGGGGAAATGGAGAGGACAAATAGTAGCATTTAGAGTGGGGAAGAACTGTGTGATTGTGCAGGCAGAGTGGGAGGTTCGGGGATAGCTCGAGGGAAAAGAGAAGACAACTCTGTGTGGGAACATGGCCCTGAAGCCATGCTTGCTTGACCTGGGCACTGCCTCTAGGGCACAGCGGGCTTTGCTTTGGTGTGGACTATGGCAGGCTGAGGAGAGAGCTTCCAAATGCAGCCCCAGGGCACACACCTTGCTGCCTTGCTGTCTGGGTAAACGAGCAGTCGAACATTCCCTGTCCTAGGAATGCTCATTTTTTCTTTTTCAAGAAGAAAGGGTGTTATACCCAAGAATTGGAATCCCCAATGACCATACGAGAGAGCCAGACACTGATACAAATCACACGAGGGTGTTTATTCAGGGTCGAGCCAGGGCTGTCGGTGTTCCCCCAGGCACAGCTGGGACCGAAAGCCTTGTGCCCACTGCATGCGGGGTTTTTATGAGGGGGGTATGGGGTGAGGGGTGTGGGAAGCAAAGCTTATAGGGTCCCGCCAATCTTAACAGCTGAGGGGGGAACCGACGCACTCCGGGAGATAGGGACACATTCTGGGAGATATGGAGGGGTATGGTTTACTAAGAAATGAAACTAGGAGCTTTCAGGTTTTCTCTAAATGGAGGATGAAAGCCTAAAAGCCCCAAATGACGTCACGGCGTCACTGGGTCCTTCAAGGGTATATAATTTGTTTTTTCCTAAGCTTGTGGATATAGCTGCACAGACAGTGGAAAGAAGGAATATTGATGGTCCAGTTGGATTGACCTGGATCTGTAAATGGTTATATCATCTTAAAGCAGAAAAGTGAATGATTACGTAGTTGACATTGGTGACAGTGCGTGAGCTCACTATGCGAGGGCTATGAGTCTGTGAGCAGGTGTGGGGTGGTGAAGACCACGTGTGAGTGGGAAGTATTGGCCCTTATTTTAACTAGTGTCTCATCTCAGCCTAGCAGTTTCTTCCTTTCCCCAAACAGAGTGGACTTGATGATGGTACCCAAAGGCCTGTACCTCACTTCTTTGCCTCTCGGTCAAGGTCAAGTGTGAAGCCCTGCATGATGCATATTTGTGAAGATTTGGGAGGTCTGTTTGTGGAATATTTAACCAACTCCTACATTCTCATGCTAGTAGTTTCTTCGATGTATGTGCAAAGGAAAGCTGCCTGAGATTGTTTTGTAACAAGATATATACATTTTTTTAACATTTGGAATCAAAGCTTGAGATTTAGTTAAATCCTTTCAGCAGTGTTGAAGATGGCTTCTCCTTTTGCTAAATTTCTGCCTCTGATGAAGGGCATTATAAAAGTGGTTGCAGTCACAGCCACGCTTACTTGTAGGAGGCCACAGAGCCACCTGGAGGGGAGGAGCCCAGTGAGGCACCTGTTTGGCTCTCTGCTCAGAGTGATCTTCTCTGTTGCCTGGGACCTGCGAGTCCTTTGGGAACTACTTCCAAAGCCTTAAGGCACATTATTTCCAGGATTCTTTTGCAAAAAGCCATTACTTCCTGGAAATGATGTTGAATTATACCCTCAACACTTTATAGGGATTGTGTTTATTTCACAACTTTTGGTCTCATGGGGAGCATGACATCATCAGTGACTCGAGTGACCATGGAAAGGGGACACCCAAGGCAGGAGGGCGTCTGTGCACCGCGTCAGCTGCGCTCTGCCCCCTCTGCGTCCTCAGCTCTGTCATCTGTGCACTCCCCACCAGCTTAACTTCTTGTTATAGCCAGAGCTCTTATAGTGCCCAAACAGAAACCTGCTCAGGCCAGCTGAATTTAAATGGAAAGGGAAGGAAGATCTCCTGAGAGACAGGAGGACAGCCAGGTCTCCTGTCAGCTGGAAGAGGAGCCAGTGCTCAGGAGCTCCAACAGCTGTCACTGCTACTATCACTTGCTGGCTGTGCTCTCTCATGGTACATCTGCTTCTTTTGCTTAAAAATAGACTAAGATGGGCTGTCCAGTCCTGGAGCCCACCCCTCACTGCCCAGTCCCTTCTGTATTGCTCGGCTCGCGTTCTGGACAGAAGTGCTCTGACGGACTCAGCTCAACTTGGTTCGGGAAGGGCCTTTGTCCTAGGTTACCCTTAGGTAGCTGTACCAGTAGGTGGAGGGCCCAGAATCTGTCACCCCCTCTCCCAGAAACAAGGTGGGGGTCTTGGTCCCACAGACACAGAAGGGTGGGTGGCCATTGCGGTGGCCTTTTGTGCATATCCCGGGGCTCTGATTGTGTCATTCATTTGCACAGGAAACTTCAAAAAAAATCTGGTCCACTGTGTCCCCTGAAGTCTGCTGCTTTTCTGCTTGTCGACTGCACCCTGTCTGTCCACCATGGCCACTCTGCTGTTCAGCTGTGTCCACCCTGCTTCTGCCTCAGGACTCTGCGTGCTCTTTGCAGGTGTGATGTGATCAGCACAGTGATCCTGGGGGTCCTCCCCATTCGCACGGCCCAGTCCGACTGAGAGAGGATCAGACAGACCTCCAGGGATGCTCAGTGTCTCTTAAAACTTGGGAAATTCCAGAGGTGGCTAAGGAGACACAATGATGACTGGATCAGAGAAAGGACATCAGTGGAAAATCCAGTGAGGACCGGACAAAGCCTGAGTCATCAGCCACCCCAGGGTTGGGTTCCCGGTAGCGACACAGGGGCGCTGGCTGGGTGGGATGCTCAACACTGGGGAACTGAGAGGCTCTTGGCACTATCTTTGCAAGTTTAGACTACTCTAAAAATTTTTATTTTAAAAAAGTACCATCACCTGGACATTCCATGTGCTCCCCTGCCTTGGTTTTCTCCACCACTTTCCTATAGTTGGAATCTGGCATTTTCCCCACAGCAGTGTAAGTTCCCGGGACAGGGGCAGCGCCTGGTATGAGGTCAGTACTCAGTCCACACCTGGGGACCATGGCCGCCCCGCCCCTTCAGCTACCTGGCCCTGGCCCCAGGTTCATGTGCTCAGTCCTCTCTGTCAGCTCCTAGATCTGATGTCCCCCTCAATGTCTTGGTCACTACAGTGCCTGGATGCCACCTGCCCTGGCTCTCTGGACCTGGCAGAGACTTGCATCTGCTCCAATCTCCCTGTGAGGCTCAGGGACTCTGTGTGAAGATTGGGACATCTCTCCTGTAAAGGTACCCATGCCAGCCCGTTTTTGGTGGGTTTTAGGGAGAACAGGCCAAGGTCAGGCCAGCAGGTGGTTGCTGTTCTGGATGCTGGAATAGTAGCTACATGCTGGAGGCCCAGCAGCCACGGTGCATGGCTTAAATGGAGCACGTGTGTCACAGGGCAGTGACCTGCCATCAGGACGGCAGAGGGAGTGATCAGATGAGGAAGGTGCTGTGGGGCAGAATTTGGGGCAGAGCCCAGGAGCAGCTCAGGTGTGGCTGCTGCGAGTGTGCAGGGCAGCTCAGCCTGTGCTGGGTCTGAAAAGGGCATGTGCTTTGCTCCCTACTTGTGGGATCATTCCAGGGGTAGGAGGCCTGTCAGGAGGACATTCCCTCCGCTGCACTGCCTGGAGGGGTATTTTCCCACAGCCCAATCACCCATGGGCAGACAGGGCTGACACAGCTGCTCATGAAGGGTTGACTGGCTGCCCAGCTGCTGCACCCACCTGCCTGAGCTGTTGAAGGCCAGCAGCTCACTGTGAGCAGGACAGGACTGTTGAGGATGCCGTCCACTTGGTCCCAAGGGGCCAGGTCGCTGCAAATGGAGTGGCAGGGGATGAGACAGCAGAAGGCAGACAGCTCTATAGGCGCGGTGGGGGCTCTGTGGATACAGTAGGGGCTCTCCAGACCCGGGGGGGGGCTCTGTAGATGCGGTGGGCGTTCTACAGACCCAGTGGGGGGCTCTATAGACCCAGTGGGGTCTCTCCAGACCTGTTGGGGGCTCTGTAGATATGGTGGGCCCAGGCAATAAGCAAGGGAGGAAGGGTCAACCAGCCTGAGAGGCCCCGGCCTGTGACTCCACCGCGGGGTCTCCAACCTGCAGAGCAGAGTGTCCACCACGTGGTCTCACACATTCTCTCCCCTGCTCCCTCTCCAGAGCTCTGGAGGAGCTGATGTCACCAGGGAGGAGGAGGTGGCACAGGGGGCAGCGGGGACGCAGGTTCGGCCAGGAAGGTGGCACAGGGGGCAGTGGGGACGTAGGTTCAGCTGGGGAGGTGGCACAGGGGGCAGCGGGGACTTAGGTTTGGCAGGTCAGATTCTTGTTTGTGAGGACTGATGTTTCCAGGTGAGATCTGATGTGCTGCTCAGCTCAGTTAGAATTACAAATCCCTCTTCTGGTACGAGAGTGCTCAGGAAACATCTGAATGCCTCCTACTTGTTAGTGTTGGTCTCGACCCCACCTTCACTGTGTGCTGGTGTCCAATCATACACAGCCCTGGCTGGAGTGTGGCTGTCATGGACTCGGCTGGTTGGTGTGGGTCCCTGTGTGCCCATCCCAGCTTCTGGGGCCACAGACGTGCGCCCTCACCTCTGGGTGTTCCCATGAGTGCATTGGAAGCTGGTTAAGGGTTTCTGGGAGCAGTTGGTCACTTAACCTAGTTCACAGCCACCTGAGGGGACGGAAGATCCTGCTGTAGGGGGAGGAGGGGCCTTGGGGCCCAGAGCCACCTGCTGTGGCTTTCCCTTCCAGCCCAGGCCCTCGGTACCTCAGTACCTTGGTGGGTGACCTTAGAGGGTCTGAGGCTCTGGGTTTGGAGTGGAGAAAAAGTGAGGACTGGCGACTTGGATCCCTCCTCTAAACCAGGGTGCTAGTGCTGGTGGCAGACATGTGCACGTGAAGTCCCTGGCCGGTGAACCGCATTGTCCTCCCCCCGCCTCCCCACGATCCCCCCAGCTCCCGGTGACAGAGGCGAGGACCAGTACTTTTGAACACAGACACAATATGGCTTTTTCCAGGATCTGAAGCTGATGTTTGTAAATGTACTTGTAGAAAAAAATCATGCCTTCCAAAAGGGACAAGATAATGTGAGCAGCAGAGGGCAGGGAGCCCCTGGGTGGGCGGCGTGAGGAGAGGGCTCAGCTTCTGTTATAGAACCAAGTGCTGGTGTCCCTGGGATGACAGAGGCAAACAGATTCTGGGAAGTTGCTAGGAAATGAATTAGGCCCCAACCTTCCCATATCCCCAGATCCTGGTGAAGTGACAGCTACAGAGATAGCCTGGAGGGCTATAAAATCTCAAGGCTGTGAGGAGCCGAAGGAGCTGGGACACAGGGTCTTTTATTGGGAAATCCATCCAGGGTTTTCTAAGTGGTATCTTTGTTCCTGGCATGACCAGAAGTTTCGCTGAGCCCCATGTGTGTGATTGTCCTTTACTGACAGCCAAAGGCCCATGTGCAGGGAGGGAGCTGCATGGGTTACCTGCTGCCTGCTCGAAACGCCTGTGCTGAGATGACAAACTTCTAAAGGTCCTTTTTGATTAGAGCAGAGTGCTCATTTTCTATCTGCGGGAAGTCAGCCCAGCACATCTCTGATACACTGCATGAGATTTCATCTGTAACACTCATTTAATTCAATTTTTCATACGGTGATTTTCTTTTCATATTTTGGAGCTATAGTTCAAAGTGCGGCGTGTCTAGGGCTGCTTTGCTGGGCAGAGGGTGGGGGCTGCCCCATTCAGGGTTTTCAGGTTCCACTTGTTTCAGGGGAAAAGATCATGTTTTATCCAACATGGTGGTTGCATATTAGTTTCCTTGACAAATAACAAAATCCTTAAAAAAAACACATTTCTCAGGACTGTCTTAGATCACTGAGCTTAGAAAGGCTGGGAACCCACAGGCTCTGAACTGGAGGTGCGGACCTGGCCAGAACCCACTTATGTGACTCTGCAGACTGGGTTGGACTCAGGAAGGGCCTCTCTAACTGGGGCAGACAGACAGGTGAATGGGACGTGGGCTTCAGCCACAAGCAACTCATGGAAACAGGGTGGCAATGGGAAGCACAGACAGGGGCCAGAAGGATGGAAGGGATGGCCGTGAGAGGTGGGAGAAACAGAATTTGGGGCAGGGGCCTTGGAGAAGAGCTTAAGGCTGGAGTTCATCCAAAACCCTCCACCCTTCTCTGCTTTCTTCGTTGATTGCGAGATAAAAAAAAATTGTTGTGCAGAGTTCCTAATCCTTTACCTTGAAGAACTTCCAAGAGTCTGAAAAACAGCCCTTCCCTGGGTTTGTCTGATGCAGCGTCATCACAATTAGCCTCAAGTGGCGGCAGCGAGCTCGCATTGATTCCTGGTATTGATTTTCCAATACGGACGCGTGCAGGATTGCAGAAGCTCCCAGACAGATTGGACACGAGGACACAAACGTGGTCCCTTCTTGCCAGACACCCTAGAAAAAAGATGGAGTTTGAGCTTCATGTTGTGTAAGAAGTCAGCCTTGTTACCTTCTTTTTCAATCTTTATGAAATACACATGAGACTTTCCACCGGGGGTCTCACTGGCACGGCATGCTGTGGAGGCCGCATGGAGCGTCCTGCTCCTTTTCACGCTCGACTCCTACAGGCGGTGCTTGTGTCGGTGGACATGTGCATGCCCATTATGTGCAGTGGGCAAACTGCGTGTTGCTTGGCCTGAGTTCCCTCCCACCCGAGAAAGCACCCAGAGGTCTGGTGTAGACGGGCGGGAGTGAGCAGGGCCTGCACTTCATAGCAGAGGACAGCTCACCCTCAGTGGAAGCTCTAGACACTGGCAGACAATGGAACTTTTCTGTAAGAAGGTGAAAGATGCCAACATGAGGCCTGGCCCGGTGCTAACTGTCCTTGGGTGGAGATCACCGTGCTCTTTCAGAACAGCGGGGCTTCTGGCCCTGAGAATCCTGGGGACACGCTCTTCTACCTGTGACAGACCTTGATAGCTGCAGTGATGAGGATGCTGGGCTTCTGCGTCCAGACACGGATAAGTCTCGTGCAAACTTGTGTTTGGGGCAGTGTTCCCCAAAGAGTGGGACGGGGCCAGTGGTTGAGAAATACTGTGAAGAAGTACAGGTAAGGTACAGGTGGTGGGAGTGTGTGCACGTGTGTGTCTGTGCGTGCCTCTGGGCGTGTCTCTGGGTGCCTCTGTGTGTGTCTGTGTGTGACTGTGTCTCTGTGTGTCTGTGTGTGCTATGTCCCTGTGCATACCCAGGTGTCCCCGTGTGTCTGTGTGTCTCCGTGTGTCTCTGTATGTCTCTGTGCATCCCTGTGTGTCTCTGTATGTCCCTGTGTGCCCCGTATCTGCGTGTGTCCCCATGTGTCCCTATGTGTCACCATATGTCTCTGTATGTCCCCGTGTGTCACCGTGTGTCTCTGTATGTCCCTGTGTCCCTGTGTGTCCCCATGTGTCCCCATGTGTCTATGTCCCTGTGTGCCTCCCTGCACACACACCCCCGGCAGTCTGCTATGCACACACAGGAAACCCCAGGGAGTGCTCATTATGTAGGGCGTGTCGCAGATACCACCACAGCCCCAGTCAGCATCCCCCTGCTCCCAGAGTGTCTTTTTCAAGCGCCTGAGCTTCCCTCTGCCCCTCTCAGTTCGCCTTTGCTTAATTGCAGGTGATGATTCAGAGAAGCCGTCACCTGTTCCCGCCCGGCTTTCATCTTCCGCAGACAGAGCAGGCTGGGGCCAGGGCCTTGATCTGGGGCGTGCTCAGGGCCTGGCATTAAAGGGGCTGGATCACCCTCGGGCTTTTAAGGGTTTTTTGGGGTTAAATTGATGAGCATGTATAATAAATTGAAGCTTTGTTGTTTGGCAGATTTTTTTATGTTTGTTATTCTTTTATCAGTGAAGAGACTGGGGGTGTGTATCATCCCTCCCATCCCTGCCTTGGGATTTGCAATGGCCTGGGATGGGCTTTGCTAAGACAGATATTTTCTGCATGTTCTGTTTCATAAGTACCCCGTGTCCAGAGAGACAGTGTTAAGATCACGGGGCTCAGGCCATATGCCTGGGGGACCACTGCCTTTCTGAGACCCTCTGAGCTCAGGGCTCTGGTGCCTCCTGGTGCCCAGCAGAGGCTCAGCCCACTCTGCCTGGTGGGACGTGGGGCACTTGTTCCTTCCTGCCTGTAGCTTCCTTGTTTGGTTCTTTGGACTTTCATCTCGTTCAAAGAAGAACTGAATGGATTGCTAAGTATACAAATTGTTCTTAGAAGCGACCTGCTTTAGAGAAGTGCTGCGCTTAGAAACACGGAACATGACAACCCCGAGGCTATTACTCTGCTAATCATCTATCTCGGGCAGGCCTGCCTGCGTCCGCGAACGTGCTGGGCTGTGCTAGGATGGCGCAGCTCCTGTTTCTACAGGGAAAGGGCTATTGCATATGTCTCCAGTGCTGAGCCATGGAATGACAGGTGTGTGTGTGTGTGCACATGTTGGTGTGTTCACTTTGGAGCTGGAGGAAGGGAACATTTATCAAATCCTTTCTCTTTACTCCAGTAAGTCAGCTCTGATGCTCAGGAGTATGTGAACAAAGTCACAGGACACACAGGAAGGTTGCGTGGACTTTGTTTTCAGTCCCTGCTGCTCTCCTTGGGCTGAGGTGACCAGACTCCACCTGTACTTGCTAAAATGCCCTCCTCTGTTCAATTCTTTGTAAATACGACTGTGCTCCCCTCCCCCGGACCTCAGCTTATTTCTGCTGTTTCATTCACTGCTATGCTCAGTCTAATCACATCTCTTGGAAATAATATGAGAAAGTTATGCTGTTTTACTCCATCAGATTTAATAAGTTTGGACGCTTTCCAAGTACCAGGCATTAATCACACTTAAACCTAGGCCTTCTCAGTTCATCCACCAGAGTACTCGTGTGAGGGACATAAAACAATCTGCTCTAATGCTCACCATCCTCTTTAAATTGAGCGCTCACCTCATGCCAGTAAAACTCGCTTTGTGCCTTGGGGCTGGGGGAGGGGAGGGGTGGAGATTTTTGTATCACATAAAGCGTTTCATGGGCGAATATTTATTTCCTGTACTTTCTAAACGCTGTTGTAAGGATTTGCAGAATGATATGAAAAAATTATGCAACAAGGTAAGCTTGGAAAAAGGAAGAAAGTCAGCCCTTGGCAGCATCCAGAGTTTGGTCATATCACAGAGGAGGAGAGAGGGTTTTCCTTCTGACCTGGCAGCCGTCTCGTCAGGGCTGCCCTCCTGGGACGGCGGGGAATTTGGACACTGACATCTACCCATTTCCCAGGGATGTTTCTGACATGGCAGAGTGGGGGGCTGTGGGGAAACTGATGAGATAAAGATGCTTTCTCTGCTTCTTGGGCTGATCTTGCTGAGCTCCTTCTGAATGGAGAGGGAGCTGCCCCCCTCCATCCAGACAGAAGTGTCTGTTGGACGCTGTGCTCGACTCTTACATCCTCCAGGAAACTTGAGAGTGAGTACGTGTGTTCCGTCTGTGATGCGGGTGGTTACACTCCAGGCGTGACACTATAGCTCTCAGGACAGCACCGTGTGACATGTGATCCCAGCTGTAGTCACTGAGTGCTGCAGCGCAGACGGGGAATTCAAATCCGCTCTGGGGGCACAGACCAGGCTCAGAGATGCCAGGGAGCTGGAGAGCGGGAAGGGAAGGAAGCGTCCCCCATCCCAGTCTGACTTTAGAGTCCCTGTCCCCCTCTGCCCACAGTCCGCAGACCTTCCACAGGCCTCCCCAGATGGCTACCACAGGCCCTGCCTCTAGGGCATTCTCTGGGGGAGGGCACGTACGTATTTTATTTCACTGGATGAAGATTACACGTGTAAGATAATCCAGTGTCATTCTGGGAATGCAGTGATCTACTTGGGTTGAAACAGACAGACGCACAGACACATAACGGATGAGAAACCCAGCACAGTGGGCACTTTCTCCCCATGTGGTGCTGACGGACACAGGTCAGTCAGGTCATTGTGCAGCTGTTCTGTCTTCGTTCTTGTTGGCACTGGAAGGAATCTGTCTTTAGCCAGCCCAGCTCAGACCCAGTGGAGCCTCCGTAGCTGACCCTTCCCCACACTGACCCCTACTTAAGTTGACCAAATTTTCATAGACCAGACATGCCCCACAGCTACTCAATGTTAGACTGACCTCTATATACTGACCACCTGTGTGAGTTGTATCTTGACCATGTGGACTGTGACACACAGTATTAATCTATACTGTAACTTGAGCAGGTGAGTCCAGTCTACACCAGGGGTAGGTGTGGGCTTTGCCCCTTGGTTGTATTATTTCTCTTTTTTATGTTTTTTTACTACCACGCGTTGGATTAGGCCTAATGTTCTATTTTTTATAACATGTTGTGGAAGATTTTTTTCAACATGGAGGATGGGTCTGAACTGTAGGTACAAATATCCTGTAATTACTGAAAAATCTTACAGTTAATTGAGACATCACGGCCCTACGGAAAGAACTCAAAGAGCTGACGTTGAAGGAAAAGGTTGAACTTCTGCATCTTCTGGAAAGCAGCAGCCAAAGACAGATGACGGAACATTTTGGTGTTGACTGGACCAGAGTTAGCAACGTCCAAAAATGTAAACCTGAGCACTCAGAGAGGTGTGACAAGAACAGCAGGGGCCTACAGTGGGCAGGGAGGACACCGTCCCTTGATGAGCTCAGTGAACCCACATTAACCTGGTTCAAACAAACAAGGGCAGTTACTGCCTGAATCTCCAGGCCAGCGATCCAGAAGTTGCTAAAATGTTCACAAGGAATCCAGGGCAGCAGATTTCCAAGCATCAGGTGGTTGACTTGAGAAATTTGAACTGTGACACAAGACCTTCCAGAAAGTCTCGTGTGATAAATCCAAGGAAGTTCCAGTAGACATTATGGAGAGTTCATCAATTCCTGGACTTTACCAGAGGCTTCAAAGATGATGACATTTCTAACACTGACCAGTGAGGACTCTTTTTTCAAGGAAATGCCTGGCAAGGGCCTCATCATGAAGGGTGACAAATGTAAGAGCAGAAAACTTTCCAAAGAACATTTCACAGCCCTGCTTTATTTATTTATTTATTTTTTCACAGCCTTGCTTTGCACTAGCTCAGCCAGAGAGAAACTAAAGCCCTTGGTAACTGTGAAATCAGCAAAGCCACACATACTGAAGAACCTGAAGGTTGACCACAGAAGACCACCCCGTCACTGTCACTCGGAGCGCAAACAAATGCATCTGGACGAGTGGTGTCCTCATTGAGGAGTGGGTGAGGGGTACCAACCAAGAAATGAAAACCAACAAAGAGTCTGTCCTACTTACAACAGACAACAATCCTGGCCACCTGCAAGCGAATCAGCTCACAAAGGTGACACTGAAATTTCTATCTCCAAACACGACCTCAAAAATCCAACCTCTTGACCAAGGCAGCATCAAAACACTTAAAATGCACTAGCAAGCCCAGCTCCTGCAGTGGGTTCTTAGTGTGGTCACCCGTGGAAGCATCTTCACTGCTGCTTCAGTTGATGCTCTGGATGCTGTTCGCCCGATCAGTGCTGCTTGGAATAAACTTCAGCCAGAAATGAGACAGAAGTGTTTCAAAACATTTGTCACAACCCAAGACCACGATGTTTTGGCCAGTCCATCTCCTGTGGCAGAATTTGAAGGAGCAGAATGGGAATGACCAGCAGAGCTGTCATCGTATGAGGTCTCGAGCTTGGTATTTGTTTTTTTTTTTTTTTTTTTTTTTTTTTTTTTTAATTTTTTTATTAAATCATAACTGTATACAATGATATGATTATGGGGCATCATACACTCACTTCATAAACCATTTGACACATTTTTATCACAGTGGTTAACATAGCCTTTCCGGCGTTATTTGCGAAACTTGGTAAATGTAGAATATAAATGTTTTGGCACAGTAATCGAGCTTGGTATTGAGCGACACTGTACAAATAGCTGGGAAAGTTTCCGTGACCTTCGGATATCAGTGTCTCACAGCTATGTTCATGTCGACGTGTGGCTGTGCCTTGCTTAGTGGTGTTTATTATTGTTGTGTGTTTCTGTGTGTGCCACATGACAACAGCTCTGATGGCCATTCCATCTTTTGGAAAAAGTTTCAAAACTGTTCTGAGGGTGGCCTGGGTGCTGGCATCACTGGTGCGGAGCTTCCCAGGGGGAGTCCTTCAAAGGGACCATGGTGATGATCAGCAGCGAAGTACGTACACTTTTTCTGGGATGAGTTCGTGACCTTACTTGTCTGACCTTGTATGTGTCTATATAAATGTATTTGTAATCTAACCAAATTTTCAAGTATAAATGAATCACTTTCCTAGAGAGATTTATACCTATTCAAGGGCTGGAGCTATATCTTAAGTATATCTTGTATTTCCATAATATTGAGTCTAATGTTGAACACTTAACAGATACATAGGATTGGTGATTTAAAATAGTAAATTAATATGAACTTTAACTTAATGGATATATGTTTGACATGTGGCACTTTCCAAAGAAAAGAAAAAATAATTCGGCTATCTCAAACTTCCCTCTCCAAACGCCCCTCCACTAGAATTGTATACAGGCTCATCAGGCTCCAATTAGTAACTGAACACTGTCCCAGGAAGTGGTAGATACTTGATAGAATTTTCTCTTACTATGGAATGTCCATGAGCTAAAAGTCCTGTCCTCTGAGATTCAGTGGTTAAGAAGAATCAGTGGGCAATTATAACTTCCTAATTTTAGCACAGTGACACGCAGCAAGTATTTTGGAAATAAGTTTGAGTTCAATGCCACTTTTAATCATTTCACAGCATATATGTATGTCAAAATGTCACTTTTACACTTCAAATATACACTATATATATATATGTCAAGGATACCACGGTAAAGCTGGAGGAGAGAAAAGTTATTATATGTTTTAATTTATACTGGAGGTGTGCTTTGAAAGGAAATGCATGTTTGGGTTTAGAGGAAATTTGCGGTGAACTTGGACAAAGCAAAGAATCCTCCCAGGAATACCTAGCCTTGCTTCTGTGCAGCAGTCTGTGTGCGAGCACAGGTGTGTCTGTGTCACGAGCACAGGTGTCTGAGTGCGAGCACAGGTGTCTGTGTCACGAGCACAGGTGTCTGAGTGTGAGCACAGGTGTCTGTGTCATGAGCACAGGTATCTGAGTGCGAGCACAGGTGTCTCAGTGCAAGCACAGGCGCCTGTGTCATGAGCACAGGTATCTGAGTGTGAGCACAGGTGTCTATGTCATGAGCACAGGTGTCTGAGTGTGAGCACAGGTGTCTGTGTCACGAGCACAGGTTTCTGAGTGTGAGCACAGGTGTCTGAGTGTGAGCACAGGTGTCTGTCACGAGCACAGGTGTCTGTGCGAGCACAGGTGTCTGAGTGTGAGCACAGGTGTCTTGAGTTCGAGCACAGGTGTCTGTGTCATGAGCACAGGTATCTGAGTGCGAGCACAGGTGTCTATGTCATGAGCACAGGTGTCTGAGTGAGAGTACAGGTGTTTGTGTCACTATTGTGATGAGCAGAAGAGCGCTAGGACAGCAGATGTAAAGGCCCTGAGGCTGAAAGTTCTCAGTACGGCCAGGGGACGCTGGGAAGCCCATTCTGCTGCGTTCCTACTGTGCACACTGTCTGTACAAACCTTCCTTCATTGACACTGGACTTTTGAAAGATGGGAGGACACAACCTGAGTCATGGAACTTGAGGCTATTGTGAGATGTTGCGATGTTTCCACAACAGAAGGAACATGGGAGCCTGGAGGGGAGGAGCCCTGGAAAGGCTGTGGTGTTGTGATCTGAGCTTCCCTGTGTGTGGCCCCTCAGACAAGGATTTGGATGAAAGCCTCGTGAGGGACCCATGAGAAGGACCTGCTCCATAATTTGCAAGGCTCTGTGCAAAATGAAATCACAGGACCCCTTGTTTAAAATTGATTAAACATTCCAGGACAATGGAGCAGAGCATGAAGCCAAGAGCAGCTCCGTGCACCTGCGTGGCAGCAGACCCAGGAAGCTGACCAACAACGGGCCGTGTTTGTGAGTGGGCGTCTGCTGCAAGTGGCTCAAACCCATGGGTGGGCCTGTGAGGAGGGGACACTTGCTGCAATCTCTCCCCCACGGGCTGAGGGTGGCTTGGGGGCTTTGCCTTCCTTGCCGTTCTGGTGCGCCCTGGGTACACAGGCTAAGCCTGTTCCAGGGGCTGTGGAGTATCTCAGACACGCATGGGAACTCATCGTGTTTGTGGACTGTGGTGGCCTCTAGGGTAGACTGAGGCAGGGCACCCAAACCGCCTGCTGTAGAGACCCCCTCAGATCACCCCTGTGAAGAAATCTCTTTGGCTCAGGACCTGGATCGTTCTGAAGCTCAGCTGCTGATCTCCTGGACTGGCCTTCAGGCCCGGTGGTTGTCAAACAGCAGGATGATCTTTGCTCAGAGCCGGGGAGAGGGGCTGGAGGTGGCGGGGGTGCCCTCACGACTCTAGATGAGGTTCAGGGAGTGCGTGGAAACCACGTGGAGAGAGTTATGAGCTAACAGTGTGTGAGGAGAAAGGCCGTGGCAGTCCTGGTCCCTTCTGGCAGCACTCTGGAGAGCATTAAAAACGTCCACTGAAATTCCACTTAACATAAAGCTACTGCTTAGCAGCATTTTAATAGTCCCTATGAAATTCGGAACAGTGTCTTCGTGCCTCCAACTTTGTAATTGTAGGATTATACACCCATATGGCCTCAGTCTGTAAAAATAAATTTTGTATGCCTGAGGTTTACAGCACAATGTTATGGGATGCGTACAGACACATGGATAGGCTGAGACAGTCAATGGTCGCGACAGTAAAGCAGGTTAGCGTTCCTGTCATCTGACATAGCTCCTTTTTATGACAAAAACAGCTAAAATCTACTTCCTTGACACAAATCTCTAGTGCAAAACAATTTTGTTAACTTCTCACATGGTGCCTTGGATCTCTAGGCTTCTTTATCCCACACGTCTGTGATTTTGTATCCTGTGACCTGTTCCCCCTCCCTCTCTCCCACCCGTGATAACCAGTGTTTCATTCTCTACCTCTGTGAACTTGAGTCCTTGAAGATATTCCCCGGCGAGGAGTATTTCCTGGAATGTTTAATGTTTTAAGGGAGACCATGCAACGGGCCGTGTTTGTGAGTGGGCATCTGCTGCGGGTGGCTCAAACCCATGGTGGGGGGGGGGCTGTGAGGAGGGGACACTTGCCATGCTCTCCCCCACACGGGCTGCGGGTGGCTTGGGGGCTTTGCCTTCCCTGCCGTTCTGGCCTGCGCTGTCCCAAAATAGTTTTCTTTCTGCGTTTGTCTTGGGCTTTTCTGTGTCTTCAAAAGTGGAATATTCTCTTCTTATTCTGGGACTGAGGCAGCACTACGTGTGCGTTATAAAGAGAGGTTTTCCAAGCCAGGCATCATTTGTGGGTGTGGCAGGTCAGACCTGCGTCCCTGAGCAGACACGGGGGGATATGAGCAAGAGCAGGTGTCTCAGAGTGTGCGAGAGCTGCAGAACCACGCCAGTGGGGTCCTTGTGAAATTCTGCCTTACATGCAACCGTGCTGTTCAGGCCATCTTTCATTAATACCCCAGGTCCTCTGTGCACCTTCTGCGTACAGGCACCGGCTTAATGAATATTGACCAGTCTGCACTGTGGGCATGTGCTACGCTAGGCAGGGGGACCTCTGGCATGAACAAGGCCAGCTAGCCGGGCTGTCACAGAGCTCATGTTTTGGTGGGGAGACAGACAGATGACAAGGAGGAGAACAACAGGTTGACAATTGAGGACAATGAGCAGCACTATGAAAAAAACAAGAGGTGCCAGAGAGACGATTAGGAATTGGTTTTCCCTGGAGAGGTGGAGGTGGGTAGGAGCACCTGGGAAGGCAGCAACTGTGAACTTAGTGTGCACGGCAAGGTGGACGGCGCTATGCAGAGGTGGGGCAGAGGGAGTGGGGCACCTGCATGAGGTGGGCAGGAGGCAGGGCAGAGCAGTTTGGGTGGCCTAGCACAGGTATATCTGAGGGAGGGGCTGAGGCCGGGGTCTGTCTCATAGAATGGAAGAGAGGAGAAGGTCCGGGGAGACCTCTGGTTTTGCATGGAGGCAGGTGGGTGGTGGAGCCGACCCCTGAAATGGGGAATAGTGAGGGGATGTTTGAGGCAGGGGGCAGGGAGGCTTGCTCAGGGTGGGCATGAGGACAGGGACAGGCAGACAAAAGTTCTCTAATGAGTCTCGTGGGTTTAATATGTGTTTTCAGGAACATCATTGATAATTATCTAAGAATGTGATTGAAGTGTAATTATGAAAAAACGGAAAGTTTAGTTTTAGAGAGAAAATATTTTATACTACTTCAGATCCAAATTCTATAGTAGCGTAACATTTGAGATTTTCTAACTTCTAAGGATTTAGGAAAAAGTCTGTTTTTTTTTGGAGGCCACTGTGTAACTGGTGTGTGCTTGTGTGACAGAACTCACATATTGGCGGGTGCCTGTGACCATCATCCAGGGAGGCACCGGCTTTAGCTCAATGTTAATTTAAAACTGTTAATTTTACTTAATAAAATGACATATTTGTGAAATAATTTTGTATATGCAAATACATTATAAACTAAAAATGAGATACTCTTCTTATTAATGTTGGCTAGAGTCGGATTTTTCCAGCCAGAGGTTTAAGTTTGTTAACGGTATTAAAACAGAACTATGAAAAATAGGTGATAACCCCATGACCCAGTGCAAGGTGCTGGGGTACAGAGACCCTGAAATCTGCTCTGAGGCACAGTCTTGTCACAGACTTTCAGCCTCTGGAGACCTAGAGATTCCTCTGCAAGGGGTGGGAGGTAAGGTGAGGGGTCGGCAACTTCTCTGTCCCCCAACTTGCCACGTGCAGATTTGAGGGCGCCACTGCTAACGTGACGTGTGTTGGATTTCCCGAGCCAAGTGGCACCAGCATATCTGGTGCCCAAACTGGGGTGGCCACCTGGCCTGTGTGTCCCTTAACTCATACCCTGGGCCACTTTCTCTCTTGCAGCTGTTCCTTCCTAATTCCCAGCTTTGATCATAGAACACCGATTGCTTTAACTAATAGAAAAAAAAATCTGTCAAGAATCTTTCAGGACATTTCATAGAATTTGTGTATCTACCATCATCCTTTGACTCAACAGACAGGAATTATTAATTAGGTGATTTGAATGATCTTAATATTGATTTAAGCTTTTCAATGGTTCTTTGGATGGTTTATCCTAATGCCATCACGATACTCAGAAGGGCAAAAATGGTTCTGTCACTTATCAGATTTCTGTGCCATGAGACTCAGCACCTTTTACCCATTTCTAACTTGTACTTTAACACTGTACATGTTTTAGACAAATTGGGTGCTTTTCCTGTGTGTTGACGGTCTGAGCCTGGGACCCATGCTCTGGAGTGGCATTAAGGGGCCTTTGATTTAACAAGTTATAGGGAAGAATATCATCTAAATTGTAATTATGTCCTAACCTAAATAATCATTTCTGGTGATTTTCCTTTAGTTGGATGATGTCAGTACTTCTATTAATAAACTTACTTAGTCTGTGGTTCTGAATGTGCAATCTATTGGTACATAAATAAGGATGTTAAATTCCCATAATTGAGACCTTGTGATATCAATAATCTGGATTCTGGTGCAGAACATTATTGAGCCAAGAAATCACATAGGCCACAAATACTGTGCCTAGCACGGCTTCTCCCACTTCTCACCTTCCTGTAGAAAGGGACCCCGCCGTGGTGAGCATGCGCAGTAGGCTCTCTGCCTTTCCAGTGGAACAGTCTTTGTTCTACGTGGCCACAAACCTCTCGGTCTGAGTAGCCTTCCCCAGAAGCCTTAAGGAAGACCAGGCGGAAGTGCCAGTGTGCCGAGTGTGCCGTGGGAAGCCGGCATCTGTGTCATTCCCTAACACCTCCACTTTCTGAGATGTGTAAGGCTCTCTGACCTGAGTTGTATCAGTCTGACCTTAGAGAAGTAACTGTGCGTAATTATGCCTTTCCATTATGCCCATACGGCCAATTAAAGAACAGCCATATGTAACTTAAATTCGCATTTTCAATAAAACTTCCATTGACAGTTTGCTCAGAGTCACATGGCTCAGTTTCCCCCTAGAGCTCAAGGAGCTGCTATGTTTCCTGCAAATAAGCCTGACTGCTGGGAAGTTTGTTCAGAGCAAAGTTTTGTGCTTAAGTTTTGTAATTTCTGTCTGTCTGATCTGTCTGTCTATCCCTCTCTCCCTCCTCCCCCGCTACCCTGGGTCTATCTATCATCCACCTATCCATTTCTTAGGTGTAGGGAGGGAGGGATAGTGACCTTCTTACCCCTCCAGCCAACCTTTACTTTTTGATGTCCATCCTTTTATCAATGTTAGTTGATTCTGTTCTTGTTTTGTCCACACTGTTGTCACCATTTGAAATCCCATTGGATAGCCCGTAGATGGGCAAGGACCCATTTGTGCCAAGTCTTAAAGGTGGGCAATGGCTAATATGCTCTTTGAAAATATATTGGACTTTTAGCAATGGCCTTAAATTCAAATGAATGACTCACATGGGGAACTTCAAACGCTGATGGTCCATGGTGCGGAGGTTCCTTGAGAGTAGGGAAGGCTTTCTGCCTTTCTCTGTGTAGACAACCATTGCACGAGGGCTGGCTGTGTAGACCCATGGCCCGTGCGTGACTTTAGTTCAGCACATACAGCTATGAATAGATAAAAAATACAGCTGCTTAGGTAAGTCCTTGGTGCCCATTAAAAGACTGTGTTAATTAAATCCCTGAAGTCTATGGCCACAAGCTTTGCAAGCCTGTTACCCTGTGAGACTTCACTCTGTGACCACCCCTTGCTCTGACTAGTAAAAGATTACCGGGCATGTCATTCATTCGTATTCAAATGCTGTATGAGTCTCAGTGGTGTACCAGATGCCCTTGCTGCTGGTAGGAACAAAACTCACTCAGCTCTGGCCCTCATGAACCTGTAGTCAAGTAATCAAGATTAAATATTGTTGCTGTTATCATGGAGGAAGAGCGAATGCCCAGGGGAAGACACAGTTGAGGCTGGTGTTTGATTAGAGTCTGAACTTGTGTGAGCACTGAGGGGCTGTCGGGGGCTGGTGTTCAGGGAGGGTGTACAGGGTCCCTGGGGGGTGTCTCTCAGGGGACAGCCTGTGCCCTCCCTGGCCCGTGCTTCCCTCAGGACCAGCCCCGTCCTGTCTCCTTCCACCAGGCCTTGTGGTCTCTGGATTTAGCATTGCAGTGTGTTAGGTTAACCATGTGCATTCACCGGTAATGCTGTCTGTTCGCTTTTTCTCTACAACTAGAGTTATTTTCATGATGTTTGGAATAAATAAAAATATTTCCACAACATTTCAAAAAATTGTATTATTTGAAAAATTAGTAATTAAATAGCATAAGCTCTTGGTAGAAAATATAGATAAGCAGATAATAAATCCACAACTGCACTGTTAAGTGATAAATATTTCAACATTCAGATGTAATAAAAATCCGTCTTCGGTCTTTCACCTAATTATTATAGTATTGTAACTACAGCACACAGACGTACGTACGTATACATACAAAACGAGAAATGTTATTTTGTAAAAGTTGGTTAATATATTATTAGCATCATCCTACATTAATAACTGTTTTTCTACAACATTATAGAATTTATTTTGATTATAAATATGTCTATGCAAAATTTTCAGAAGATTCAGAAGTTTTAAGATTCTTCAGAGTACTTAAGAGTACTTACTCATTATTTGACCATTCAGACATATTTTATTTGTGTGTGTGTGTTGGACATAGATCTTGCTGTGTTGCCCACGTTAGAATGCCATGGCATCAGCCTCCCTCACAGCAACCTCAAACTCCCGGGCTCAAGGGAGCCTCCTGCCTCAGCCTCCCAAGTAGCTGGGACTACGGGTGCCCACCATCATGCTTGGCTTGTTTTTCTATTTTTAGTAGAGATGGGGGTCTCAGTATGTTGCTCAGGCTGGTCTTTAACTCCTGACCTCAAGTGATCCTCCCCCAACCCCCTCCCAATATGCTAGGATTACAGCCACGAGCCACTGTGCCCAGCCCAGGAATAATTTTTAATATCTAACAGTATTTGTTTCATTTCATGATTAGACCATAATTTCTTGAAACAATTACTCACTGTTGAACATCTTAATTGTTTTCACTCTTTTATTAAAACTAATGCTGCGATGAATAGTTCTGTGGCTTAATCTTTGTATACATCCTAAATTATTTACTGAAAACAAATACTTAGATATGAAATTATAGTGTCAAAAGGTGTGCCCAGCTAAAATGCTTATTTGTAAAAATATCAAATTTGTTTATCAATTGTCCATCAGAATGTTTGAACCCATTTACACTGCCAGCAATGTTTTATTAGCATGCCTACACTCTAGACACGTGGTCCCCAACCCCTGGGCTGCGGATTGGTGCTGGTTCCTGGCCTGTTAGGAGCTGGGCCGCACGGCATCCCTGCCTGAGCTCTGCTTCTGTCATGGCCCTTCCACCACCCCCTTCCCTCACCTCCCTGTCCCAGTCCCGTTTGTGGAAAAACTGTCTTTGTGAAATTGGTCCCTGGTGCCAAAAAGGTTAGGGGATCGCTGTTCTAGGCCATTGGGTTTATCTTTTGAAAATATGTATAATTAATTTTCTTTGATTATGGAAATAATGCATATTTAGAAAAGCACTCACTTGCTTTCCCCCCCGCACATCTCAGAGAGTCTGAGGAACAAAGATGCTCACCTCTCAAGAAACACGTGCGGAGGGCACAGCCCCCTTTGTGGGACGCGGCTTCATGGCCGGGCCGGGGGGACCCACAGACCTGCCCCTGGACCTTGCCTTCTCAGGCGCTTGGGTCAGTGTCCTGGGTGAAGGCACATTTTGATTTTGTGAGTCTGCTTCTTCCTGCCAGTACAGTAGAGACTCTGATTTTAAAATATCAGTTCAGTGTAATCAGGCAGCTATAGAACCTCTGCATTTCAGTCTGTATGCTGCTCCCCGAGGTTGCCTGGGCTTCCCTGTGATCCTGTCAAAGTCTGGCAGAGACTGACACGCAGCCATAACAGGACGCCAGCTAGCCCAGCGCCTACACCGTGCCAAGCCTGGTTCTCAATGCGGCTGCATGTTGGAATCATGTGGGATCTATGTTTAGGTTCCAAAGCCCACGATTTACCCCAGTCCAGTTAAATCAGGCTCCTGAGGTGGGACTGTAGCATTGGCATATAAATGCTCCTCCGGTGATTCTGACCGGACTGCGGTCACATCGGCTGACAGGTGTCCCTGTTTTATTGATTCTGTGCATTCCCGAAAAGTTGATTGTACTGTGAATTTTGGGGAAAGAATTTATAAGACTTTGTTAAATTGAAGATCTATAACTACAAAAGTGTCACCCACTAAACTGAGTTGAGTCTTTTTTAAATTAAGGGGTTAAAGTTCTAAACATTTTTGCCACACTTTGGGGAAAACATTGGTGTATCCTAGAGAGGCTGGGGAGCTTATTCAAGGTCATAAATCAAGCAAGTGTGTTACCTGAGATATGAAGCATTGATGACAGAGAGGTTTGAAATTGAACTGAAATGAGATTTCTGGATTAGCTGTGGACTGCAATTACCTGATCTATCTTTTTCTCACTATGAGACAGGTACTCTGTGATTCTGTGTAATAACGGTTCTTTCTGAAATGAGCTTGACCCAGAGAAAAATGGCAAGATGGGCAGCATGCCGGTGAATTGTGTGTTTTCTATAGATCGAAATCTAATTTTGGATGTTGGTGTCAGTGTTCCCACATGCTATTTCTACCTCATCATTATCGTTCTTTTTCGTTAGTTTTAAATCTTAGTTTGGGGAAGAACTTTGATGAATTAGACATTTTAGACTTGAAAGAAGATGTTTACATGAGACAGAATCGTGATTTACAAGTCGTAACTTAATAGCCTAAGGGGAAAGGTCATCGGTGTAGAAATGAACTTGGGAATGACTCTCTGTGTCATAACTATGAAGCTCTCTGTATGGCGGAGGCCCCTGTGCTCCTTAAACAGGGCACCTGTGCTCAGGCCTCCCCGAAGCCCACGGAAGATGATGGCTGATGCTGGTTGTTCTGACACTTGCTGTTTCCAGGTGCTGTCCCATCACAGTCACCTCTGTCACTTGCGTCTGTCTAGGCCTCTGGGAGCCTGTGTGGTCCCACCACATGGCCTGCTTGCCACAGGCGGGTCTGCCTAGGTGAGTGAGGTCTGCCGCTGGAGTCCTGTGGGTCACTCCTCCTTCTCGGGGCTTCTGTCACTGCTCTGTGTGGAGTCACGTCGTGCCTCCCACTTACTGTCTCAAAACAGCGTCCCCAGTGAAACCCAGGATGCACAGGGACTCGTCCTGTAGCAAATGTGTCACCAAGCCCTGGTCATGTGCCCCCTCAGCTCTGTCTACCTCTGGCCAGCCCCAGGTCCTGAGTGACGGTGGGATTTGGCTGCTAATGTGCACACCTGCTGCTCATTTCTGTGGCTGCACAGTTTTCCCTCTTGTGACGATGCCACAGCTCAGCCCTCGAGGGCAGAGGGCACCAGAGTCATTGCCTTGGCTGTTGCCAAGTCTCCCGCGTCAGCCCCGCGTCAGCACTTCTGCGTGCTTCCTTCAGGTGCAGGCATCAGGCTTACTCTGGGACGCACCCCCAAGGATGGACTGCGGGGTCATGAGCAAATGCACCTTCTCAGCATCACAGCAAAGTCATCTCCAAAGGGTTGTGCAAGCTGCTCTCTGAGATCCATGGGCCACGCTCTCTCCAAATATCAGAATTCTTAATTTTTGCTAATGTAGTGCGCATAGGACAGTGTCTTACTGTGTTCTGAGTTTCAGTGGTGCTGGTTCCTTGTGGGAGTGAATGTCTTTTCCTATGTTCTTTGGATTTCCTGGTCTGCCCTTAGAGGCAGTTTTGCCCCTTCCTTTCCAGTCTTTATGACTTTAATGCTTGTCCCTGTCCTCACTGCCCTGGCCTGAATCTTCAGGGCAGCACTGAATGAGAGCCACCAGGGTGGCCGTCCAGGAATGCTGCTTCCAAGTTTTCCCACAACAAATGACTTCACAGGAGGCATTTTATACTCTTCTTTTTATTCCTAGCTTGGGTGAAGTTCAAGTGTATCAGATGTGTTTTCTCTAACTGCTGGGATAACCACTCAGTGTTCTCATTTAAGCTGGTGATATGGTGGATGAACTTGATGGAGTTTCAAATATTAAAATACCCTCGCATTTTTGAAATAAATCCAACACAGCCATGGCATATTTTGTTTTGTTATCCATTGCTGGGTCTGGTTTACTGATGCTTTATTTAGGGTTTCGGCATGTGCACTCATGAATGAGGCTGGCCTTGTTTAAAATTGGCATCAAGTTTATGCTGGCCTCTGGAATAAGGTGAGAGTATTTCTATTTCACTTTCCAGAAGAATAAGGTTGTACAAGATGGGAATGATCCATTTCCTGATAATTCGTTTGAACTCACTTGTAAAGATCATCTTGTTTTGTGTTTTTTTTTTTCTAGGAAAGTCCTTAACTGTGGCTTTGATTCTTCAATAGTAAAAAGATTGGAATTCCATTTCTTTTTAAGTTCTTACAAGTTACCTTATAAAAAATTATCTATTTGTCCAAGTGTTCACATTTTTGGCATTTTGACAATTGTATTTAACACTATGTCTCTTTATTAGTGACCAATATTCCTTAGTTTTATGTTCTGTCTGTATTTCTGTATCAGTTTCTCCAGAAGTTTGTCCATTAACTGTTTCTAAAGAACCGAATTTGAGTTCAGCTGATGGTCTTCAGATCCTGGGGGGTAGAGAGGAAGAGGCAAGTTTTGGAGTGGAGTGAATTCACCCGGGCTCAGTCCATTGGGGGCCTGGCCGTCAGAGAGAGGGGCAGTGGTGACCTGTCGCTGGATAAGACCATACCTGGACTCAGGCTCCTCCTGCCTCCCCCAGTCCCCTGGCCCCCAGTAACGAAGGTATCAGGGTGATGGCATTGGGGACCGAAGCTGTCTGTGACCTTGAGTCAGGAGCAGAGCTTTTGGTGTCCAGGTAGGACTAGTGGGATGGACTTCCTATCATTCCCTGCAATTCACGAGAAAATCTGTGGCCCCTGCTTGGGTATTCACCCAGGGACAGAGAGAGAATTTTCGCCGAGTGGCCTGAGAGGGATGGAAGGAATTAAAAGCAGACCTGCTTCGGCCTGTCCCACAAACACCCCATTGGAGCGGCTTCCCCTCGTCACAAAGTAAGGCACACCTGAGGCTTCCTCCGGAGAGGCGCCTGCCGGGGCCTGCGAGCTTACGGAATGTCTCAGCGGCAGCACATGCACCGAAGGTTGAATGTCTGCTTTAGCATGCACGGTGCTCCTGTGTGGAAGACGGGGAGGTAGAGCTCTCCAGGCTGACAACAAGGGTGATGATCGTGCATCCTCGAAGGCAAAGGCTTACATGGGTCAGTGGGTCACAGGGCATTTTTCTTATTTTTTTGTCAATTAAGTTGAATTTACTAAGTATTTTCCCTGCAAACCAACCCCCCAACCCCATTTTATTTCCAAGTGCTTTTTCTGTGGCATTTGTCATGAAAAGTTCAGATCAACACTGATGGTGTCTTATAACTGCAAGTGGTTGGGGATACTTGATTTATGCACAGTTTAAAAATGTATAAGAATATGAATATAAAAGTCTGAACACAATAACTAAGAAAATGCCATGAAGGCTATGTTAACCAGTTCGATGAAAATATTTCAAACTGTATACAAAACCAGCACATTGTACCTCATGATTGCATTAATGTACACAGCTATGATTTAATAAAAAAAAATTGTGTAGACAATTAACTGCATAGAACCTGTTTCAGATTAATATGAGGGTACAAATGATGAGGTTCCACTGTGTTTGTTAGGTGAAGTTCAAGTTGTAGTTGAGCCCTTCACCCAGGGGGTGTATCTTAGGAGAGAGCTTACCAGTCCCCTTCCTCCCCCCACCACCTGACATGAATTTAATTGTTTTTCTCTCTTGTGGGTGTGTAGTTGTTTATCTATTTCTTTTCTATTCTTGTGATACTTTACTAAGAAGAATATTCTTCAACCCCTTCCAGGTTAATACAAAAGATGTAAAGTTTCTACGGCTGAATAGTATTCCATGGTATACGTATACCGTGCCTTATGAATCCATTCATGGATTGATGGGCACTTGGTTGATTCCACGTCTTGGTGATTATGAATTGAGCTGCAATGAACATTCTAGTCAAATGTATTTATAGTAAAATGATTTTTTTCTTCTGGGTAGATGTCTAGTAATGGGGTTGTGGGACCAAATGGAAGGTCTAATTTTAGCTCTTTGAGGATTCTCCATCCTTCTTTCCATAAAGGTTTTATTAGTTTGCAGTCCCACCAGCAGTGTAGAAGTGTTCCCTCTTTCCACATCCACGCCAGCCTCTGCAGCTTTGGGACTTTGTGATTTTGGCCTTTCTCACTGGGGGTAGGTGATATTTCAGGGTAGTTTTGATTTGCATTTCTCTGATGACAAGTGACCATGAACATTTTTTCGTATGTTTGTTAGCCATTCGTCTGTCTTCTTTAGAGAAGGTTTTATTCATGTCTCTTACCCACTTATAAATGGGATAGTTTGCTTTTTTCTTGTCAATTAGTTTGAGTTCTCTGTAGAGTCTAGCTATCAGGCCTTTGTCAGATTCATAGCATGCAAATATCTTCTCCCATTCTGAAGGCTGTCTGTTTACTTGAGTTGTGGTACTCTTAGCTGTGCAGAAACTTTTTAGCTTGATCATGTCTTGTTGATTTATTTTTGGTGTTGCTGCAATTGCCAAGGTGGTCTTCTTTATAAATTCTTTTCCCAGGCTGATAGCATCAAGAGATTTTGCCACACTTGCTTCTTGAATCTTTATTGTTTTGTGTCTTAAATTTAAATATCTTTTATTCAGTGAGAGTCGATTTTTTGTAAGTGGTGAGAGGTGTGGGTCCAGTTTCAGTCTTCTCCATGTAGCTAGCCAGTTCTCCCAGCACTGTTTATTAAATAGGGATTCTTTTCCCAAGTTCATGCTTTTGTTTGGTTCTCTGTCATTCCATAGGTCTATAATCTCTATTTTTGTGCTAGTACCATGCTGTTTTGATCACTGTAGACTTGTAGTATAATCTGAAGTCTGGTAATATGATACCTCCAGATTTATTTTTATTTATTAAAATTGCTTTGGCTATTTGGAGTATTTTCTGGTTCATATAACACAAAGTACTGTTTTTTCAAGTTCTTCGATGTATGATGTTGGTGCTTTGATGGGGATTGCATTGAATTTGTAGATTAAATCAAGGACACAACACCCTTCACAGTAGCTTCAAAGAAGATGGGAATACCTGGGAAATACTTAACAAAGGACGTGCAGGATCTCTACAGAGAGAACTATGAAACCCTGAGAAAAAAATAGCAGAAGATGTTAACAAACGGAAGAACATACCCTGCTTACGGCTGGGAAGAATCAACCCTGTTCAAATGTCCATATAATCCAAAGAACCCATCTTTATTTCCTGAAAAAATTCCTATCATTATTTCATTCTCTACATTAGGAAAATTTGGATCTCCCAAATATGTCACAGTAAGAGATTTGAATGACGGCACCTCCCAGAGGAAAGTAGCCCAACGTCCTTCACTCCTAAGGGCGTCTCTCAGGGGCCCGCAGATTCTAGCCATACAGACTTCATCATGGCCCTGGACCTGCACGGCCTCCAGCCAGTACCTGAATGAGGTCACTCACGGCTGACTTCTGACCCTTCGCAGGCCTTGTGTGTCTTGGAACAGGGTTTGCTGGCTCTCGCTCCAGGTTTGGGGTTTCACTTCTGAGCACTTGTCTATCTCTGGCAGTTCTTGGGATCACTCCCTGGACACCTGCGGGTCTCACACTCACTCTCGTATTACACACGTTACTGTGGCATTCACAATATTTGACCACAATGCTGCTGTGACTTAAGAGCTATCTTAGGTGACTGTTCGCTCACCCCCTTTGCTGGCTCTCTCTCTCTCCTTTTTCTTTTTAAAGTAGATCAGCCATTATGTCTAGACAGTGTCATTCAAAATACTGTCAGTAACGGCTGCACATTATTACATAATCTTGGGTGACATTGCTAAATCCTTTGCTTCAAGGAAAATGTTAACTGACCTTACAATGCTAATGGTGCAGGCTTGTTTCTCTTAAAAATGATTGTAGACCAATAAATTATGGAGTGAATTATAGATTATTTTACTGTGATGTTCCTTTAGATTTTGATATGATAATTGATTTCATTGATAACACTTTGTTTTTCCTCTTCTTGTTAACTGTTGAGTAAAGCAACAGTAGCAGTCATGACAGCAGGTGTGGGGGTACTAATTACACTCCGCTAGCCCATGTTCACTGGTGTCTGATCGTCCACATGCGGGTGTCCTGTCTGCCTGGCCCCCGTCCAGTACAGCTACCCACTCTGTGGGGGATGTCTTTTGGGTTTAGCATCAGTTTCACTTTACTCACTACTCTGATGCTTAGGGTGATGGTTGCCTTCAGACTGCGGAAGATCACTGGCAGCAGGATGGAGAAAAATGGGGGGATGTGGCAAATGTGCTGAAGTCCCAGGGAAGAGGGAAAGGGTAGATGGCATCTAACGAGCGTCTGAGTCAGAGCCCTAGGTTGACACATGTGGCTGACAGTTTGGGCAAAGTCTCTTTGTGGAAGATGTGCCCACGTGCACCCCTCCCCTTCCAGCTCCCCGCTCCCTCTCTCTCTCCTGGCCTCCGTCTCTTTCCGCCTCCTTCCCACCTCTCTCTCACCTGTTGTTCATCCTCCTTGGTCAGTGTTCATTCCGTCAGCATCTGCCAAGCTCCTCCCTGCAGGCTGAGCATATAGACCTGCCCTTGGAGCTTGTGCCCAGGGGTGGGGAAGCCTGATCAGGGTGACCAGATGTGAGGGTGGAGCTGCCAGGAACAGGGGCATCTGGGCGGGGCTGGCCTTGGACGGGAGGGAGTCAGCGTGGTGGACAGGTGTTCCAGAATGGCACGTTGCATGCATGGAGCTGTGGGAACAGGGAAGGCCACACAGTGTCCTGCAGGAATTCAGTCTGCCTTTCCTGAACACCAGGTGGCTCTGTGCATGGGGGAGACAGCACCCAGCGACTCTACACATAGGTGGGGAGCAGCTGGGATGCTCCCATGGCCTGTGGGAGTCAGGGCTCCTGAGGCTGCGAGCTGGGTGCTGGTACGGTCTGCCCGGCAGATTGGTGGAGGCTGGCGTGGCCTGTGTGTCTCAGCGCTGCTGCTGACACACCATTCCCCTGACTTGCCCTCGCAGAGTTGTGTCATGAACTCTGTTTAGGAGAGACAAAGCCCTGGCCCAAAGAGGCAATGTCAGCTGCCAAGGTCAGACATCTGGTCAGTGGTTGAAGTGATGCTCGGGCTCATGCGTGCCCACTTCCCACCCTGGGCTCACCTCTGTGTGAACAGCTGCAGTCTGGGTGGCTTGTGTGTGGCTGTGGTCGGAGGGTCTTGAGGACTTAAACTGCTCATCAGCATTGACCACTATTAGACTTCTAGGTTATATCACAAACATGCTCCTGTCCCTACTTGCCCCAAGTTTGTGCCTGTGTGAGGAGCAGTTTGGTGGGAGAGCTGAGTGTACTACATGGTGGACAGGCCTGGGCTGGACTCTGGCCCACTGTGATCTAGCCGGGCAGCTCAGCCGTGTGTGCTCAGTTTCCTGTCTTTCAAACGAAGGGAGTTATTACCTGATGGAGTTTTCAGATGAACACTTTAGGGCACAGTGGTCACGTAGCAACGATCAACAGGCATTGGTTACTGACAACACTGAGTGTGTAAATCTATTAAGCAGCTCCAAACTTGCATGTTCTTATGACCTAGTTGGGAAAATGATGTGTAGTCAAAAAATCAAAGTAAAAATGTAAAGCCTCTGCAGAAATTGAACAAATAGCCCCCCAGGTAGGACACCGGTCCAGGAACGTGGAGAGAACACACCTTGGACGCATCATGGGAGCCTGAAGACTTAAGTTTATGGGAGAGGATGTTCTAGAAAGGAAGAATACCAGGCTAGGATGTTTATATTTGGAGTCAACCTCCTGGGCCGGTCTCGCTGAAATATGGGCCTTCTGCAGGAGAATGTTGGGTGAACTGTGGAGGACGTGATGAGACCGGTGCTGCGTGGACGTCGCCCATCTGCCTGTGGTGCTACGGGGGAAGTTACCTCAACAGCTGTTTGCATGACAGAGTATAGTCAGGAGGAAATTAGACACAAGGGAAAAACAAGCAGAGTAAACCCTCTGTGTTCAGCCATGACTTTGTAAACACAGTGACTCAGCCCCACTGGCGGTGTTGGTGTGGTTACGAGTGATCACATGAAGGCGGCCGTGGGCTTCCTGTGGCAAGGGAAAGCTTTCACTTCCTGCTCTGTGGCAGGTGGAAACAGCTAGGGAAGGACACAGGATCCTGGGATGGAAAAGTAGACTCAATTCTTGGAACTTTACAGTTTTATTTTCTTAACTATTTTGAATCATCAGATTTTTTATTTTTTCTTCAATTTTCAAATCAATTTTAGACATATGCTCTAAATACGTCTTTTAGGACAAAGAGACTCTTGTTGCCTCAGGAATGGTGTTTGAAAAAGCTCTCATTTGTGCTGTGCATGCCTATGACAACGAAAGTTCCCTGACCTCTCCACTTGGAAAATGTTTTTATTGTTTAAAAAATAGATACACATAGAAAGAGTTAGTGGAAGTTAATGTGTTGTAAGAACTCAGGGTTGATATTAGCAGAACTTAATATATTCCTTTCTCAAAATAGGATCATAGCTGGAGAAGCCGAGTAATTTCCAAGTTTCTTTTCAGAGTATTTGTTTTCACTGCTTCTGGATTTAACGAGATGAAAGACAGATGTCGTGGTTTTCGAGTCCGTCACTTCAGCTAACAAAGAGGAGCGGTTTGCTCAAGCTGCTTTTCTGCATGTGGGCACCAGATGGCGCCAAGTCGCAGGGTCTTAGACTGTATTAGCTCATTATTTTAGAAATGAATTTGGGAATTACGGATGCTGGTACTCTGGGTTCACTAAAATTTGTTTAACTTTTCAAATGTGGATAAGAGATCAAAGTCTATGTTCAATATGCCTTTTCCAGTCTTCACACTCACCAGTGCTGACTCTTAGAAGGCCATCTTCGTTTTCGAGGGAGGTGAAAACAATTTTATTCTGTCTTCGGCAGAATTTGGATGCCTTTACCCACCTGCCTTACTGTTTTCCTGTTGTTCTTCTCTTAAACCTGTAGCAGAGTTATTTTCTAAGAGTAACTTACACTAGAAGGTTTGTGTCTCATTTTATTGGAGATATAGAAGCAGGACCCATGTTAGACCCGGGGACTGTGTTGCAGTGGGTTTCCACTTGCAGTGACAAACCAGCTCGTAAAACATGCTTAAGATTTGCATTTCCTTTTTTTTTTTGAGACAGTGTCTGACTTCATTGCCCCCAGTAGAGTGCTGTGGCATCACAGCTCACAGCAACCTCAGACTCTTGGGCTCAAGTGATTCTCTTGCCTCAGCCTCCCAGATTTGTGTTTCCTTTTACCTTTAATCTTCCTGGTTTATTTTATTCGGATAGACACTAAAAACATATGTTATTTAGTATGATGAATATTTTTTTCAAGGCAAATTTGGTTTTCCTTCCTTTTATGAGAATGTTAGAATTAAGAATGGCAAGCGTGAGCGTACGGTTAACAAAAAGATATTTTTTTAGGTTGGATATGAATCCTGAGAAGAACAGTGTAAAAACATGGCATAGGAGAAGACACCTGAACATCCAGGAATGCTGTAATTGACGTATTTGAATCTTAAAACACCATTTACCATTGGCGCTAATGCAGAATAATATATACTGCCAAAGCTTCAAACAGACAGCGTAAATTCCATGGTTGAAATTACAGCTTCTCTCGTGCATTCTTTCAGGTTATCCTTTATTTTTATAAAAATATTCCTCTTGCCGAACATATATTTTGAGATTAAGTCGCCTCTCTTTTTTCTCAGAGGAAACTACTTCTCGCCCTTCAGTTCCTAAGACAGGCGAGTGCTCTGGGAAGAGGATTCTGTGGTGGTGCGTGGGATGGGGTGACAAAGAGGTGCACTTGGAACCGGGGGGCGCCTTGGTTCTTTTAGCCGCTCTTTCAGCAACTATTTAATGTGCACCTACTAAGTGCCAGCCATTGTGCCGGGGACCAGGGACGCCATAGCCAACAGCAAGCAGAGAGTGATGATGTCATTTGTGGGATGTCGAGTGGCTGAATTTGAGGAAGGAGGTGCACAGAGTGGGCCAGGTCCAAGGGCTATTTTAGAAATAGAATCTGCAGAACACGATGGTCTTTTAGAAATAGGAGGGCAGGGATGTGAGCGAGCATGTCATGTCCACATGGGTTTCTCTCTGTTGTAAGGTTTAAAATTCTAAAGAAGAAGATTGGATGGGAGTCTGAGTGTGTGGCTGAGGTGTCCATGATGTGACGTCATGGAAAGTCTTCTGCGTTGTTACTCACATCCTCCTAGAGGCCGTGTCTCTACCACAACGGAGCCTCAAAGTGCTAATACCTGGTCCCCTGAACCCCCTCCCCTATTGTGGTGGAATAATGGCCTATATTTTTCAAAGTATGGGAGAGAAGTAAGCCCTTTATTATATTACCTGACTTTTATTGACTTGGCCATCCAATGAGTATTAATGACTGCGTCTGAGGCTCGCACTGGGCGAGGGCTTCTGCTGCTCCTCAGTCCTGCCCTCAGGACTCTCGCCACGCTGAGCTACCTGCTGGCTCTGTGAGCAGGAGTCCCTAGCTCCTTCATTTTCAGCTGTAAACATCATATATGCAAAGAGCTTGAGTAGCTCCTCCATAGAAGGCTCTTAATTACCGTCAGTTCTTTTTATTCATAAGCAGTTGACAGACCAGTTATTGGGATGAAGAGTAGGAATGAAGAGGTGCTGCCCAACCCCGCCTGTCAGAGCGAGTTTGTCCGGCGGTGGGGCTCCCAGGTCAGCTTGCAGCCTCCCTTCTGCCTTGTCCTTTCCCCAGGCTTTCCAGGACACGGGTATTGGTTTATAAAGCTTCTGACAGGGAGAGCCAGATGGCCTGTCCTCTCTGTGGGACGGGGACTGGGGAGCGACTCAGGGAGGGTTCTCTTTTTCTCAGTGAAGTCAGAGGTGAGAGAGAGAAGAAACAAAGGCCCCAGGATGCAAAAGAGGAATTTGCTCATTTTACGTTTATCATTTTTGTTGGTGTTTTCTTAAGTTTGCAGGCAAAGACCCAGGGCAGCCCCGGCTGCTGCAGGGTTCAGCTGTCTCTTGTCCCCTTGTGTCCGCATCGCCTGTCACTGAATTCAGGGCTTAGGAAGATATTGTTGAATGATTCCACCTCAAATACAGGGTCCCTCAGGATGAAAGATTTTGGACTTTGAGTCTGGTGTTGAGGAATTGTGTTCTCTGTCAGCTCCACACCCCCAACTATGGACAACAGGAAGAAGACAGATGGAGACTCTTATTACAGAGCCAGACTAAGCTGTCCAGGCGGGCAGGACATAGCAGGAGTAGACACAGTCACTCAGAGGTGGTCAGCGGCAGGGGAGCAGGGCGGAGGAGGGGCAGAATTGAGGGGCACATGGAGGCTCCTCCAACTCATGGAGGTGAGCTGGGTCGCCGCAGCCACCTGCCGTCCTGAGTCTGTCTGTGGGGTCATGGGTTACGGCACAGCCTGCCCCATCTAGTCTTGGGTATGAGGAACAGCAGCCTGTCCTCTGCACACTAGGATGGGAAGGCAGCTGGCCGTGAGGACCCGCCACGTTTTCGGGGCCCACCCGTAGCACCTTTCAGTTGCGGGGCTTTATTCAGGAAGCTCCCCTGGACCTGCGGCCCAGGTGTCCTCTATCCCTGAAACGTATCACAGAGGAGGGTTTCCTGCCGTGTGGGGCCCTCTGTGCTCGTCAGCAGCCTGTGTTAGACGATCCACAGGAAAAATGCTTTGTTTTTTTTATCAGAGAATGCCTCGTCCTTCATAGGAATGCTTCATCGCGGTTCACTTTGAAACACTGACGGGGCCGTAGGGCCAAGTGCTGGCTGCTGAGTTTTGTAGGTTTTCTCCTTCCTGACTTAACTGGCCTCTCGCCACTTTAAGAATTCCAACCATGCCAGGCAGGAAAACCCACTTCAACTCCTAAGCTGCAGACAGCAAAGGCACCTGTAAAGCTGCCCTCAGACCTCAGAGAAGGAAGCGATTTGCACGATGACAATCTCTCCTTCAGCTCAAAGTGTTTCATTTAATTACTCAGTCACAGTAGGAACCGAGGAATCAGCCTATTTCCTCTCCCTGTCTTGTAGATGGGGAATGCGGTTTTTAGCAGTTCATTTGTTGTAACAAAATTTCATTATAAGAAAGACTGTAGAATTTTTTTGTCATTGTTTTATGTATAGGGATTTAGTCCATAGAGAGAGTCTCTTTATAAATGGGCTTCAATAAGACAGTGGTAGCTTTAGTCTCAGAGAGACTGTAGGGATAATAAAATGTGGTCACCACTAAATTATGTCGTGGACTGAAGTGGATTTTTACTATTAATTGGATCTAGGCCCTCTGACCTTTTTGCAGGAAGCAAACTAAAAGTATAATAATTTTTATAAGGATGAGCTTTCTGTACTTCCAGTAATTTTTTTTAGAACACTGAAATAATTTCTGGACTTTGAAGGAGCTCTGGCTTTCCCGTTCTTGAGATAAATAGCGCTTTGAATTTCAGGGCTGTTCCATTCTTTCTTTCTCTCTCCACCTAGCCCCCAAATGAAGACAATACAGTGAACGATCTGAGAGATAACCCGCGTTCAAGGACCAACATCTAACTGAATCATTTATTTCTACTGATAAAGTTTAAAATGATCTCATTCAGTCTCCTCCCAAGAATCTCAAGCTAAATAGAAGCAAATTACCACATTTGCAGATCTAAATGTATATATTCAGTGATTTCCTGCCAAGATTAAATACTTTATATAAAATTCATAAAACTCTGAAACTGAAATATTGAAAGGAGGCTAAAAACCAGGCAGCCCTGGAGGGCTTTCTGGGTCACAGGGGCTTGATGACCAAGGAGAAGTTGAGCACAGGTTTCGGGCTGTTTATTTCAGAGTTCGGCTTATTTTTGTCCTTTGGGCTCCGTCTATTTGGCCTGCTCTTTGCTCCACACATTGGTTGGGCCACCCTTGTTCTCATGACTCTACCAAACACGGTTCAATATTTTTTATCATTTTTATACAGTGATTTTTGTAAGTTGACTGACAGAACTGAACAAATACAATAGGTTGATTCACACTCTCTTATTAACACGATGAAAAGACCAGGTCGGCTTTTCTGAGCTTTATCATATGACGACTGGGTCAGATGTTTGGTGATGGTTTAACTCAGCTAATGAGCACAGAAGGGAAGCCGTTCTCCAGTACCCACCTGCCTCTTGGTCTGGGCCAGGAAGAGTGTGGGGGCCTCGGTGTGAACAGCTGGACAGGGCTGACCAGATCACTGTTCAGTTATCCTCCCATATTTATACATTTAAGTGAAATAAGCAAATAATTTAACCTTTAGATGTAAAATAATTGCCTTGAGACAACAGACTCTCTTACATAAGGACTGTTGTCCTCTGGTCAGAGCTAATTTTGTTCTGCAATTAAGTAATGCGCAGAATTCTGTGTCTCTGAGCATGGACTTGTTCACATGCATTTCTGTGAACTAATTTCAAAGCCATGGATGCATCTTTTTATGTGGAACGTGGAAAGATAATTAACAACAGGTATAAAGTACTTTGAAAGTGAAGGCGTGATAGGCAATTATTCATACTTCTGCCCGACTGTCTCTGATTGTTTGTGAGGTCAACAAGATGCTGACTACATGGTTGAACGCTTTATTTGAAGTAAAGATGTGTGATCTTTGAATGATGCCATTAATGATGTGACAAAACTCTTGAAAACCACTGATTTCTGCAGGAGACTGTAGTCAAAGCCTTCAACTAACAAGTCAACTTGTTAGTTGAGCTGCCAAGACGCAGCTTTGGAGGATGTGACATGATGCAGGTGGGTGTTTGCTACAGTGACACAGAACAGGAAAGGATAGTTCTATCCATCTTCCCGGCCTTTTTGCCTGAACCTTTATCAAGATAACATATTGCACAGCTAGAGGTTTTCCTAATACGGGTAGGACTTGCTCTTCATACTTTTAATCGGTGCACATATGGATTGTGCAAGTGAATTATGGAAAGATTTCTTTTCATCTCAGGTCTTGTTCCCAGGGATCTGAAGGAGAAAAGGGTCAGAGGGAGGTGCTGATGTGTGAACCAGGCTGAGGGCCCCGGCAAAGCCAAGGAGACTTGGCAAAGTCCCGAATGATCATGAGCAGCATCCAAACCAAAAAACAACACGAAGAATTCTTGAAATTCTTAAATGATATTTGGGGGTCCTATATCTCCCCAGAGAAATAAATTTCAGGTGGACTAAAAATGAGGAAACTGCTCCTGTAAGCAAAGAGGAATCTCCTGGAGGTGGCTCGGCAACCCCATCCCCTGAGTCCCGGGCCAAGCTGAGAGGCTCACGGTGATCAGCTGAGACGCTCTGTTCTCAGGCCCCCACGCCAGGTGAAGCTGCAGCCCTCCCTGTCCAGACACTCCGATATTACCAACCTCAGCGCCATTGACCAAAGGCGATTGTTCTGTGTTCTTATATAATCACATTATGCAGGTAATAGGAACTTTGGTCCTTTTAAAATAATTTGAGAGAAGTGTTTATCGTGGAGCACGGGAACAGACTCTTCTGTTTCTCCCAGGCTGACGCCCAGAGCCCGTTCAGCAATAGCTTGATGAGCCCTGATTGATTGTGGACTGTTATGTAAGGGTAACTGTCCTCTGTTCTCCATTTCCAGTTATTTTTTTTTGCCCAGATGTTTACCTGTGCTCTACAGAGTTAGTTACAGAGTGTATTTCCCATCATCTCAGGACGAGGCCTGAGGAAGCACAGCGTGGCTTTACTGCACTCCCTCCATTTGTCCACAGACACTGGTGAGGACTCACTGCTGGGCCAGGGAGTTTTCGCAGCACGCTGTGCCCCTAACACTGCAAAGTGTCCCCCACTGTGAAGCCGTAGCTGCATGTGTGTCTCAGGGTGTTTAATCATGCAGGCTCCTTACAATCTGTGAGACGCAGCCCTCTCCAAGGCCAGGATGCTCGAGACAGCCACGCTGTTTGTTCTGCCGGGTCTCAGACTGTTAACTATAAAAACAACAATCTTGGTTTGAAGGGAGATAATCGGAGCTTATTCTGATTAAAAGGGAGCAAAGCATTTTAAGTGGCGGGTGGGTGAGGGGAAGCCAGGTACAGCCCTGGTATCTGACAGTGGGATCTTAGTGGTGTTGACAGCTGAGGTTTAAGAGAAAATGTTGGGAGTAAAGAATGTTATTCTCTCCTAAAACATCCAGCTATTTGTTTGAATATTATCGGCATTTTCAAGAGGGGTTTTTAAACATGTGCACTGCTTCAAATATGTAGCTCTTCAGTGTAGCTCTTTGAAGCCTCGTGAAATGTAGTGTAACAACTGGAGCTGGGCGCTGGTTATAGAAATAACCTGCAAGAAGATGTGGGGTGGTGGTTCTCACCAGCTGTCCAACCACGACCACATCTTAACGCTAAATTTGCTAAACACTCTTTAACACACACAACATTTTTGTCATCTAGTGATTGTGATACAGTAATTCATTGTAAATATGGTGAGTAGGGACTGTGTTGCTATAAAAGCCATTTTATGCCTGGTTATTTATGTTTTTCTCTGCTTTACACACATACACACACACACACCCCATATGGATTTCTTTTTAACAACATTGCCTTCCTATAAAGGAAAAAATACCAATCTACACAGATTTAGTGTTTTAGAACAAGCTAATATTTTAAGAAGAATATTCCTTCTCTCCTTCATGTAATTGCGTGAGACATGTTTATTCACACACACATGCACGCGCTTGGCACCAGGTTGGTCCTGATCATGTCCCATGTGCCAGGCCCTGTTGCTTTGTTTGGGAAGTGTGAGATGTAGAAAGACCAGATCAGTGCTGTGCTTGGACAGAATATCCCTTCTCATTGGAGGAGACAGGTAATAAGCACAGTGCTGTGGGAGCCGGACGGAGAGGCACAGAGTGGGCGGGGTGTGCGGGCGGCAGGGCCTCCTGGGTGGAGGCCGCAGGGCAGGGCGCTGAGGCCTGCAGGGCCAGCCGGGAGCTGGTGTGGCAGAGCAGGGCCAAAGCCAGCAGGGAGGGCAGCTTCAGCACAAAACTGCCGTGAGACGGGAGCCATGGGGCCGTGCCCAGGAGAGATGGGGCCTGCTGGCCTGGGCCCTGACTTCCCACACATGCAATGTAAGAGTTACCATCCTGACTATTTTACATGTGTTCACCTTGCTGTGCGACCATCACCACCGTCCACCCCCAGATCTTTTATCCGCAAAACTGAAACTCTGTCCCCAGTACAGACCAACTCCCTGTCCCCCTCCACAGCCTGTGGCACCCACTGTTCCACTGTCTGCCTCAGTGGAGCTGGCGACTCTAGGATCTTGTCCAAACGGAGTTAGATGGTGTTCGTCCTTCCGTGACGGGCTCATTGCGCCCAGCACCGCACTGTCCTCAGGGTTCAGCCACGTCGTAGTGGGTGCAGGACTCCACGACATGGCTGGATCTGTCTTGTTTATCTGTCCTCTGTCGGTTGCTCCCACTGTTACCAAGTGAATCAATGTTGTAGACGTAAGCTGGAGTCCCCGCTTTCCGTCCCTCGGTACGTGTGTCAGCCCACCCAGAAGTGGAACTGATGGGTAATATGGTAGCTCTGTGTTCATATTTTGGAGATTGCCACACCATTTTCCACAGGGCTATACCATTTTACATTCCTGTCTGCAGTGCCCGAGAGCTCCAGTTTATCCACATCTTAGCCAAGGCTCGTTATTTTCTACTTTTTTTTTTGACAATTTGGCTTCTCTTTGAGACACAATTGTAGGGCCAGGGCTGAAGCAGCTGTCCAGGAGGGAGGTGAGGGGTGAGCAGTGACAGTGTCCAGGATGGTGGCACAGTGCACACACTCTCTGTTGCTGCAGTGAGGAGGTTCTGAACGTTCTGGCCTGAACAACAGACAAGAGGGCACCCCCTTTGCTGCAGGGGATGTGGGAATGCTGGTGGGGCACAGGGACACTGCACAGCTGGAGTTGGAGCTGAGCCTCAGGCCTGGGGCTGGGCCCAGTTGCAGATACAAATGTAGTTGACTGTAAATTGTCTTCGTGTGGCTCTGAGACTAGGGAGGCCTTGTGCAGTGTGCACCTCTGCTCACCTCCTCACACGTGTCATGTGCTGGCCACAGCGGGGGAAGTGGCGATGTGTCATCCAGCAGCGGCTGTCCCTGGACAGTGATGGCATCTGTCCTGTTCCTCCCCTGGCTCCCTGCATCTGATTGTCTTACGAGCGGCTCCTTCCTTCCCCCAGTCTCCCATCCTCCCAGAGGGGCGTGTTGAGCTTGGGTCTGTGTCTGTCTCTCATGATTTCCACTTTATAAGACTAAAGCCCAGCCAAGAGCCATTGCTTTTCAATCAGAGGTGGCCCCTGGGTTACAAAAGAGCCAGGTTCTGTAGGGTTGTTCTCAGGTTGAATGTGTATGCAGGTTGGAACAGGCACATTTGCCCAGCACCTATATGATGTAATAGGCCCTGTCCCTAAGGTCGAGCTGCACATAAGTCAGACGTTTGTAACTCAGGGATGGCCTGTATGTAATCTCTTACAGGCTGAGGACTTGGAGGACACGGCACCTGCTTGGCCTTCCCGAGGTTTATGGTCCAGCAAGATCTTTGGCAGCAGTCCTGTGGGAACAGGAGGAATACCCTACTGGGCTGACGTGGCACCTGTCCCTGCTGTGTCCTGGTTTGACCCCTGTGGTGGAGCACTGTCCTCAGCCCCACGGAGTCCAGGCCTTGCCCTGCTGCTTCCTGTTGTAGAGGGCACCATGATGAGCACTGCTGCTCTCGCCTGTCCCCCACCGTCCACCTGCTGAAATTCCTCCCAGGTCTCCGGGAGCATCAGGGGCCTGCTCCTCTGTGGGGCCCCTGCCACCATGGCCGCACTAATCCCCCATGTCGTGAAATCTCACAGCATTTTTCTTGCCAGTTTCAAGCCATTTAAATACTTATAGCATTTTGTGGGAATGTTTTGCCCCAGCTCAGAGGGTCCGAGCTGACGCGGCTCCCGCCATGTGTGGGTTTCCGGCTTGTCGTCCGGGGCTCAAGGCGAGCTCAGTAAGCACGTGATGGAGGGCTCAGGCCTGCTTTTCACAGGGCTTGCACTGCAGGACACCTCAGATCTTCTTTCCACCAATGCACAGTTCATTGTGAGATAAATGAATGCTAACGGGAGCGAGATTGCTCTGAAATATGGCCGACACTCAGAGCAACCAGGGTCCATCTCTCTGTAAGTAGTTCAGGCCAGGTGTCTGAACTTGAAGAAGCAGAATGTGGTCACGGACCAGAGGTAAGTGGGGCTGATCAACATTTGGGGCTGCAGGTTGAGGATAGCAGAACTGTCCGTCTTGCTCTGACATTTCCACCGGGGTCAAACATGTGGCCAGAGGAGGCTGGCGTGTCTGAGGAGCACGTGCTTCTGCTTGGCCAGGCCCTGTGGCACTGTCTTAGAAACCACGTGCAAGCTCCAGGCGTTTGGGGCATGACTGTGGCATAGGGAAGAGGGCGGAGACAGGGCCACCGGGATTGATGCCCAGGTACCCCTTTAGGAATGAAGGCCTCACTGCTCCAGCTCAGGGGGCTGCCGTCTCTGCTGGCTCTCTGGGGAACACCTCAGCTGAGCATACAGGCCCCAGGGTGTCCCCTCCTCAGGGAGCCCCAGGCACTGCCTGATAGAAGCAGGCTGCAGAGCCCTGGCCCCGCTGCCTCTAGGGAGGGCTGTGAAGGCCCCTGCAGCGGCCCAAGGCCTCCACCCTAGCTGCTCCCCCCTCCCCACGGCTGCATCCTTCACCCTTGAACTGTGGCGCATTTCCTGCATATGAGGCTCCATCTTGGTTGGCTTCCCTGGGAACCCAAAGCGGGCAGCCCCAGAGTTGCCTTCTAACTGCTCACTGCTGACGGCACCTATTTTCCCCAAGAATAAGCCAGGAATACTCAGATTGAATTTAGTTGTGAATCACTCTAACTGCTGCCAGTTAGTCCAGATTAAATCAACTATACTCAAAAGTTTGTAGGTGCTCGCACGCCCACACGTGTGTCGGAGGTCCCCTGGTGCAAGATGATGTCAAACGTTCCTACTTAGAGCACCTCTCACACCCCTCGCCACCAAATCTTCCCCTTATGGGAAAATACTTTCAGGACACCCTGGGGGTCCCTCAGCTCCTCATGACGAGCTGGAGCCTTTCTTCTCCAAGCTGTATTCAGGGCCGTGGGCTCCTCTGACTTGATGCAACGGTTCTCAGTCAGGCAGAAGGCCCAGCTGACGGTAGACCTCTGTCTCCTGAAAGGGAACCACGTGCTCCTGGCAGGCGGGGCCTGTGTGCTGTGTGCCCAGCGCGTCCTGTGCTGCCTCCCTCCCACCCTGCTTCCTGCCAGGTACTCTGAAATCAAGGTGCCGAGGTTGGGCTGCACAAAACCCTCAGCTGGAGTCCGGCGGGTAGAAATGCGTCCGGTGGTCACCAGGGCAGGTTAATAGTTAGTAGGAATTTCTTTCAAATGTCTCCCGGAGTCCTGGAAATTCTATACATGAACAGTAACCTGCCAGGGATCAAATTGCAAGCCAGAAGTCATCCCATGAGGGTGAACAAAGTTCTCGAAGTTTTATTTAGTCACTTCCCTGTACAAAGTTATGTTTTTCTCCTAAGTGAGAAACAAAACCAGGTTTCTAACTTGCAGTTAAACCTAAGCAAACAGCATGAACACAGTGGATTATGGAGCTGTAACCCGAGATAGGCCCAGCCCTGAGCAAACAGCCTTGCAGCCAGCTTTGCCTTTGATGCCTCCCCTCCTGCCGGCCCCACCTGCGCGCCCACTCCCTCGCCCATCCCGGGAACTTCAAAGCAGGGCTGCACCCACAGACGAGCTCCGCCCAGACGTGAGATCTGGGCGGAGCTTCTGAGGAGCCCAGGTTAGTGCTCATGGACTCTGCTGCTGGGTGACTTTGAAATCCGTATCTCAGTTTTCTCTCCCTGTCACTGGCTTTGAACTTCAATGCTTAAGCACCTGTGTTAGCTCTTCATACTGTGTCCTGGTACCTGCCAGAGGGCCTCAGGAATTCCAGCCACCCCATGTGGGGACTGAGGCTGACACCTACTGCTGGGACCCTCACCTGCCTCAGCAGAAAAACATTCTGGACCCCTGGTTGGTGTGTTTGAGATACTTACCCACTGGTCTGTCTGACCTTGGTGTGACCTTTTGGCTTAAGGCTAGAACAGAGGCAGAAGCGATGGATCTGGGAGTGCTGGGTCCTCCCTCAGCTGTCCTGAGGTTCTGGGCTTTTCTCTTCATCCCTTCACTGAAGGAGGGCACTGGCTCGTCACTGCCCAAACCCATGTGCTTCCCTCCCTCTCTTCCCACTCCCTGACCGGACTCCAGTTTTCTGATAAATAAATCAGTGCAACCTGCTAATGGCCGACAAGCCCTTTTGTAACTCTGACTGCCTCACAAATAGTAGAAGCCTTTTCAGAGGACAACCCAGGGCTTGTTTTCACAGGTTCAGGACAGAGAGTCATTTTGGTGGCTGTTAGTCCATTTCAGGCGACTGGCACATGGCTGCTGCCCATCTTGCCTGTGTGAGCTGGAGATTCAGACCCCGTATAATGGGGGTGTAGAAACACACACCTTGAGAGCTTTAATGACCAAAATAAGAAAAACACACCTGCAACTTGTAAATGAAATAAAAATGAGCAACCATCCACGTCTCCCCTGCTAACTAGAGAAACGTTACTATTTGAGAGCAAAGACAGAGCCGCAATTACGGATTCTTGAGTTGGACCTCCTTTTAAAGACGAGGAGACCAGGGTGCAGAAAGGCTAATTGCCCGTGGCCAGCGTTTGTGGCACCTTGCAAGGGCAGAGCCAGGTGTGCACGTTACTGATTGAGACTCCCACACTCTGGGGCAGGGCCTGCACCAGGTGGGTGCCGCTGGGTCTCCCATCGGAACTCCTCCAGGCGCGGCTACTTGAGAGTGGGCTGTCTTGTTTTGTCTGCCGCTATGTCCTGCTGCCTAGAGCTGTGCCTGTTGCTGGCCTGTGTCAGGCCTTCCCTGGGTCTAAACACACCTGGAGCTTTCCTGACTCCCTGGTTTCAGATGGGCAAATTTCTCTCATTGAAAACTTGTAATCCTCTCCAGAAGCTAGTCCATGCTTGAAGTTTCAGCTCAAATTTCCTTTTGTGAAATGATCTTTCTGAAATCCTCCCATGGTGTTTCTGTGAGCTGTTATTTGAAGAGTGTGGCTTATTTTTCTGACCATCAATAAGTGTGCAGAACAATGTCCTCCGTTCCCAGGGCGATGTGCAGATGCCCGCTCGGCTGTGTGGGAAGAGCAGAACCAAGGTCTTTCTGTTGGGGGCTCCAGGTCTAGCTTCAGGTGCAGGTGGTGAGTCCCAGCTGAATGGACCCTTTGCCCAGTGGGGTAGGTGCTTGAAGAGGATCCTGACTGCAGCCTTGGGAGCTCAGGGCCGGCTGGGAGGACAAACACAGTGCCGAGTGCTCTGCGCTGTCCTGGCAGCCTCGACTTTATTCCCAGTCCACTTCCGCTGGAGGCGCAGCCCACCCTCCCTCTGCCTCGTCTGCCAATGCCCTTCGGGTGCAGCGGGGGCGAGTGAGCGGTTCACTTTTTGCTTCCTATTAACTCCTCACCCCTTGTCTAATGGCCGGTTTCTTGCCTGGCTCCAGTCACTCGGCCTTTGCTGTCAATTTTGATGTGGTTTGGTGACATGGAAATGCATATCCATTAAACATGGAATTGAGAGCTTTAAGCCATCTAAGCTAATAATACATTGCACTTAAGTGCCTTGCAATTCACCTATAAACTTATGAAGTTTTCGCAGTTCTGACCTGGAAACCCAAAGCAGGAATGTGTTACAATGGCTTTGGCTGCAGGAGTGGAAAGTTAGGAGCTTGCAGGTTAGTAGTTGACTAGGGAGGAAAGCGAAGTTCTTGATGTGAGCTCACTCAGCCAGCCCAGACAGCTTCCTGTGTTCCGTGCGAGTAAGTGCCCTTTCTCAGATACGATGGGGCCCAGTGTCTTCGAGACGTCAGGGCAGCTGTGGCTGGTTGATCAGTGTAGAAAGACGAGGTGCAGACTCGTAAAGCAAGTCTGGGGGCCAGAAGCTGCATTTCCCGGGGTAGCTCTTACCCAACCAGGGGAAGGAAGGCGACCCAGCCTGAGGCACCTGCACCTGTGCTGTGGTCACCAGCACAACGTAGCCCCTGTCCTGCACCAGACAGTGCCGAGCACTCTCCACCCGCAGGTGTGGCCTTTAATTGTGAGGAATACAAACAAATCCCATCTCCCAAGTTTGAAGAATTCCTGTTCCTGCCTCCAACTGCACACCCCCAAACACTCTATCTCCTTTTCAGGGAGATGTCCCCCCTTCTGGGATCTGCTTCCTGAGGTTCTATTTTAACCCCCAAATCATGTGATCGCTATTGTACTCTCCTGGCATTTAAAACTCTTACTGTCCTTTGAATTACATCCACACACGTGTGCACACGGGACACCCCACAAAAGTAACAGTTGCACTTGATGCTGTGGTCTTCCTAACCTTAGAATTGCGACGTGCATTTTTACGAAGGGATTATAACATTTAAAAGCTGTAATTTTTTTTTTTTTTTTTTTTTGCAGTTTTTGGCTGGGGCTGGGTTTGAATCCACCACCTCCGGCATATGGGGCCAGCATCCTACTCCTTTGAGCCACAGGCGCTGTCCTGAAGCTGTAATTATTTTTAGTAGTTTATTTCCAGTTTAGATCAGCAATGCCAACACAATTCTCTCAGAGGACTCAGTATCCCCAAAAGGATTTTTTTTTTTTTTTTTTTGTAGAGACAGAGTCTCACCATACCGCCCTCGGGTAGAATGCCATGGCGTCACACGGCTCACAGCAACCTCTAACTTTTGGGCTTACGCAATTCTCTTGCCTCAGCCTCCCGAGCAGCTGGGACTACAGGCGCCCGCCACAACACCCGGCTATTTTTTTGTTGCAGTTTGGCTGGGGCTGGGTTTGAACCCGCCACCCTCGGCATATGGGGCTGGCGCCCTACTCACTGAATATTGGCCAAATCCTTAAGGGACCTCCCAACACCAATGACTAGTCACTCATTTACACAGCATTTTATATATATATAAATGACTAGTCACTCATTTACACAGCATTTTATATATATATATCAGACCAAAAGCTTAAGGCATTCCTTCTTCATGTTTATTTGATAATTGCAGGCCATTAAAAGCTGGATTTGTTTTAAGCCTCTGAGTCCATAAATGTCTCTCCAGCCTTCCCTTCCTAGCCTTGTTGGTGGCAGAGGTGGCATGCTGAGTGGCAGAGTGAACGCTGTGTTAAAAGGGATCAGAGTTTATTTAGTATGGTTTGTTTCAGAAAAACAAGAATGTTTTTATTATGGGAAATTCGTAAGTAATTCACTACCCTGGTGGCCCCTGAGAAGAACCATGGGGTTACCTCAGTCAGTGCCCAAAAATCATTTGATGAAGTTCAACATTGACTTATGATGAACTTCTCAGGAACTAGAAATGGAAAGAAATTTCCTTAACTTTATGAGGTCTGTATAAACCAAAACAAACAGTAAGTAGCATCGTTATGGAAACATGAGATATTTCTTTGTGATTAGGATTGCGATGTGGATGATTCTCTCCTATTAATGTTCAACAGATGTTCTGATCAAAGAAATAGAACATAAAAATAAATGCAAGGATATGTGATGTGAAGGTATGAGGGGACAGACAAAGCTCATTTTTGAATATGATTATATAGAAAACCTGACAGAATCAACAGGTAAATTGCTAAACCGATAAAAAGATCGTAGCAAAGGAGCTGTATTCAAAGTTAACAGAGAGTTCTGGTAGTGTTCTTCTACACAAACAACTGGATTATTTATAAAATAGAAAATAAAGCAACATTCAAAATAGTAACTGCTGTCCAATCTCTGGAACTTAACTGACAGAATGCACTAGACTTTATAAGAAATCTTGACGCATTGCTGACCAGTCACGAGTTACCCAGTAACACGGATAGTTTCTGTGTAAAATTGCCAGTAAACAACGTGTTGAGATGTTAGCGGTGCTCCATGATGTTACATTATAGAGATGAGGTGGGGAGAGAGAATCAAATAGGCTGGGAATTGAGACTGGGAGAATTGAATTCGGGGACAGCTGCCGTGTTCATACACCCTCCACCAGCAATTTCACACAGTAAGTATCCTTGTCGCCAGGTGACTCATGACTGGTCAGCAGTGTGTTAAAACTTATTTGGAACATAAAGGGGGTGCTAATTAATGGAAAGACATACCAGGTTCAAGGATGAAAAAAATTAACATCGTAAAGATGTCATTATGTCCCAAATTAATAAATAATTTCAATGTAATTCCAATAATAATTCCAGCAATTTTTTTTAAGATCTCAAGAAGCTGGTTTATGTGGAAGGATAAAAGACCATGAATAACCTAGAAAATTTTATAAAAGCAGTTCAGAAAGGTGACCATCCTTTTCATATGTTAAAAGATATTAAAAAGCCAGTGGCAAACATAGAACTGAAGCAAACCAAACCGAACAAAGAACTCGGTATTAGTGCAGGAATTGACCTCTAAATCGGAAACCAGGAAAGAGAGCTGGGAACATACCGAGCCTGTGGGGACACATGGGTCAGGAAGGCCAGTTGTCTGAGAGCTGTTTTGGGAAGATTCAGCCACCAAATGGAAAATAATATTGGAACCTCACTTTACGTAATACACAGGGTTAAACTTAGTATAGATTTAAAAAACAAAACCATAAAATTAACTATGAAAGGGCGGTGCCTGTGGCTCAAGGAGTAGGGCGCCAGCCGCATATACTGGATGCGATGGGTTCAACCTGGCCCCGGCCAAAAACTGCAAAAAAAAATTAACTATGGAAATGTAGTAGAATGTCTTTGTGATTTGGGGGGTAGAAGACATTTTAAGAAGACCCGAACTATAACCTGAAAAGATTTTGGAGTGGTTCCCTTCCAATGAGTGATTTCTCTCCGGTGAAAGTCAACAAAGTTAACTACAGGTAGGTTATAAAGTAGAAGATATTTGGAATGTCAAACTGGAATATACTATGAACTCCTGAAAGTTAATAAAAACACACATACCAAAACAACAACAACAACAAAAAAAACCCCAAAACAAAGACCAGGTACCCAAATTTAAAACCAGGCAAAGAAGGACAGGTTCAGTGGCTTACACCTGTAACCCTAGCACTCTGGGAGGCCAAGGCAAGTGGATTGCTTGAGCTCAGGGGTTCGAGACCAGCCTGGGCCAGAGCGAGACCTCATTTCTAAATATAACTGGGCGTTGTGGCAGATACCTGTAGTCCCAGCTACTTGAGAGGTGGAGGTAAGAGAATTGCTTGAGTCCAGTAGTTTGAGGTTGTGAGCTGTGACACCAGGGCACTCTACGAAGGGCAACAACAGAGACTCTGAGACTCCGTCTCAAACAAAACAAAACACAACACCAGGCAAAGGACATGTGTTGGCTGTTTCTTAGCAAGGGAAACACAAATAGTTAAAGGGAACTCAGTGGTGAGATCCAGGCTCGTTGAGGGGGGATTTTAGAACTTGCCTGGTGTGGCCCCTTCATCGCTAATGTCATGTTCCCAGCTGGTGGGAATCACATGCAGTGGCCAGAACCGCACAGGGTGGCAGTGGGTGATGAGTGAGACGTGCCCTGCGTAATGAACATAGATCTTAAAAACACGTGCTAACCAGAAAGAAGTAGCAGGATGAGGTGCACAGCTCATTTCTGTTCATGTAATTCAAGATAACGCACACACAAGGCTATGGGTACAATCTGTGAGTCTTCCTGCTCAATATTTTTCCCAGCTGAATTACTCTTGGTTTTTGAAAACTCAACCATCATAGATGCACGTTTCTTTCAATGCAATGTTTTCTAGCTATTTTTATAAAACATGATTTTTTGTTTAGGACCCTAAATATCAGTACAATGTTTAAAACAGAAGTTTAAGAAGGAAAATATCAAGCTATATTCCAACAATAACTAGGTTTTCAGAGTCCCATGTGAATGTTTTGTCAAAGACAGGGCTGTGTATCATGGGTGCTGTTAAGGCTGTGTCCCTACTAGGATAAGTTGCTTCTAATATACAGATGTTTTAGTTACATTTGAAGAAGTTGGTTTGGCATTTGGATTAAAAATTTCCTTTGAAAATAATGGATATACCCCCCCCCCCAGTTAGCATTTTCATAATTTTAAAGAATGGGTTACTGATGTTGAGTGGAAATATCTATAATTATATACACACACATTAAACTGAGTTTCTGGTGTAGAAGAGGAAATAGGAGTAGGGTTTGGGATAAAGAGTAAAATATAAAACAAAAAGGGCTTAGACTGATGATGACACCACACATGGTTAAGTGTCTGTCCTTGGGGTTTCTGAAGAAAAAGTACTGCCACTACTATCTCTATCACTTCTACTCCACCACCACCATCATTACCATCACCTCCACAACTATCACCTCCACCATCATCACCATCACTTCCACCATCATCACTATCACTACCACCATCATCACCATCACCTCCACCACACCATAATTACTATCACCTCCACAACTATCACCTCCACCACCATCACCTTCACCATCACCTCTACCACCATCACCTCCATCATCACCTCCACCATCATCCCTATCACCTCTACCACCATCACCTACACCATCATCACCATTACTTCCACCATCATCACTATCACTACCACCTCCACCACCATCACCTTCACCATCACCTCTACCACCATCACCTCCATCATCACCTCCACCATCATCACTATCACCACCATCACCACATCACCATCATCACCTCCATCATCACCATCACCTCCACCACCACCATCATTACCATACCTCCACCACCATCACCTTCACCATCACCTCCATCATCACTTCCACCATCATCACTATCACTACCACCATCATCACTATCACTACCACCATCATCACTATCACCTCCACCACCATCACCTCCATCATCATCATCCCACCACCATCATCCCCATCACCTCCACCACCATCATCCCCATCATCTCCACCACCATTATCACCATCACCTCCACCACCATCATCATCATCACCTCCACCACCATCATCACCATCACCTCCACCACCATCATCCCCATCATCTCCACCACCATCACCTCCACCACCATCATCCCCATCATCTCCACCACCATCACCTCCATCATCATCACCTCCACCACCATCATCACCATCACCTCCACTACCATCACCTCCATCATCACCATCACCTCCACCACCATCATCCCCATCATCTCCACCACCATCACCTCCACCACCATCACCTCCATCACCATCACCTCCACTACCATCACCTCCATCATCACCATCACTACCACCATCATCACCATCACTTCTATCATCATCATCATCACCACCACCATCATCACCATCATCACCACCACCACCATCACCTCCACTACCATCACCATCACCTCCACCACCATCACCTCCATCATCATTTTCACCTCCATCATCATCACCTCCACCATCATCACCATCATCACCTCCACCACCATCATCACCTCCATCATCATCACCTCCACCATCATCACCATCACCTCCACGATTATCACCTCTACCATTGTCGTCACCACCACCTCCACCACAGCAACAAAATTTAGCCACCATAAAAGATGACCAGAGGCAGTGGTAAGCAAAGAACCAGAAAAACATGTTGAGGATCATCATAGTAGTGCCTCATGTGAGTGGATAAAGCCATGGCAGAACTAAAATACTGGCCAGTAAAAGGTGAAGGAAGGAGGGGAGGGTTAAGAAGCCAGGTGCTGTGAGCCTCCATCTTCAGCGGATGGAGGTGAGCTGTGTGATCCTGTGCCCTCCTCCATGGTGGCTGCCTGGGAACAGTGGCTGGGCGCTCAGTGTCACGCCTGGATCCATCTATGCCACTTTACTGCCTGCCAAGATGCTGGTTTATGTAAATGCAGCTTATAGCTCCATAGATGAGGATCAACTTCAGCTTCCAAGCCATTTTAATGTCTTGAGAGAGGTACTGCTCTGTGGACGTTAAGCTCAGCACTGTCACCTAACTGCAGTGGAGCTTCATTCCTCACTTCCTCAGAATGAGCCAAGGCCTCCTCGTGGCTCTTCCTGCCGGCTGTGCTGTGCGGCACACATGCAGAGTCTTGGCTAAGTAATCCCCTTCCATCCCCACTGCTTCTACCTTCTAAATATCCGATGATGTCTGTCTTGTCGCCACTTAGTCTGTGATTAGGAGAGCTGCACACACTTAGCGTCCTTAATCTTTCTTCCTACACTGATCCCTGGAACCAGCCCCTTTGCGTGTTGTTACTCTGTGCTTCTCTGAACCTCTTCCAAGTTGTCTGTCTTGTACGGAGCTGCTGGAGTCACTGGAAGCTGTTACCACAGATCCCTGGTGTACCCTCGCAGCTGCTAATCCTCTGGCCCAAGCCTCCTAAATCAAGTCTTCTTTCCCTCCGCCCTCATTTTCATTTGTAGGTACGAGTCAGGCTCTCTGCTCTCTGTCAATTCTGTTTTTTTCAGGCAGGGTTGTTGCTTCCCACTTACCCAGCTCACATTAGAGGCTGAAACACAAATCAGGAAGAGAGGAAAGCTCAGCTGCACCATGAGAAATTTGCATGACATATTTCCCAGTGCCAGGAGTTTAGTGTCCCTGACAGTAAGTGTATTTCACATGAAAACCCCTTTGTGCTTTCCCCAGAGTTTCCTGACTGTGACTGTGTAAAACAGGAGGCCACATGTGACTGTCCACCTTGTAGGTGTTGTGACCCGAGGCCAAAGGAGGGAGTCAGCTGCTCTGTTGTCGCTGCAGCCTCGACTCTCTCTGCCCTTCGGTCCATTCTCATGCTCTCTTCTTAAATGAAATCTTCAGATAGTTCCTGTAATGCCCTGACAGACACACTCCCAGTCTGGCAGCCTTTTATTGTCTTGTGGGCCCCAGCTGCAGTCTTCCCACACGGCCACGGAAGACGTGACTTATTCATGTGCCACCAACACACATGAGAGTGAGGGCGTGAGCTCTCAGGACGCTGTGCCAAGCCTTGTTCTGCTCAGCTGTAATGTATGCTGAGGTTAGTTTCCAGCTCCCAAATCTCTAACTGCAAAAACTGCCTTTCACAAGAAGCACTGTTCAGGGTGGTGCTGTGGCTGCCGTGTCCCCTCCACAATCGTGCTGACATTGGGAGGTGGGGCTGGAGGAGGTGACTAGTTGTGAGGGTCCTGCCCTGACGGGTCAATGGATTAGCACGGGAGGAGAACAGCAGCTGTATGAACGGTGGGCAGGTCAGCACCTCAGTCTCAGGTGACCCCAAGAACCATCTCCGTACTCTGTGGAGACCCTACCAGCAAGAAGCTCTCAGCAGAGATGGTCCGTGCACGTTGCACTTCCCAGCCTCCGTGACTGTAAGAAATAAGCCCCTTTTCTTTCAGAGTCACCCAGTGTCAGATGCTCTGCTGTAAGCAACAGAAAGGGGGCAGGGTGGGAGGAGATTGTGAAGGCCAGGACAGCTCTGTGAGAGCTGCGTCTGCTGTGCTTCACCTGCTTCTCCCACCAGGGACCCTGAAGGGAGCTGTGTGCCCGGCAGCCTCTGTGCTTGGGGGCTTGAGGCAGTTTTCAAATTGGCTTCAATCTGCATTTTAAACTTTGCCTTCTCACTTCTTGAGACACAAACATGCAGGATCCCCGATCTCTCCCTCTCTGTCCCTTGTCCACAGTCGTCCTTGGGCTCTGAATGTCCTTCTCCCCCACACAGCCCAGGCCACTCCGGTGAGACACCTCACCCTGAATCAGCTGCCCCCTCTCTGCACCCCTGAGGTTCCATTCAACAGTTGCCTTGTACAGGTGTCAATGGTGAATGGGAAGTGTCTTTCTTCCTAGCTGGGCTCTGCCTTCATCCTCCTCCTCCCAGCCCTTTAGACAGGGGTGCCCTTGCTGGGAAAACCGATTTTGTCTCTAGCCCCTGCCTTGTGCAGGTCGCTGGGCTGTGTGCACACTGCCATTCTAGAAAGAGTGGAGATGCACCTGTTTCCTCCGCAATTTTTGTCTGATTGGACCCTTGGTGCATCTGAATGGCTATAACCCACATAATTGTTCCCCAGCCTTGGGGAACCTTGTTCCCCTAAAGGGTCTCTGGTATCCAGAGATATAAGCAGCCTCCACCTTAAATTTCTGTGGCTTTATTTGCCCTTTTGGAAGTTCTAGTGTCTACTACGGATAAAAAGCCTCTCTGGGCAGCTGTGAAGTCTGAAAGATTTCAACTCTGGCCCTGTAGTTTACAGAGTGGGAGGAGAATGTGGGTGTCATGTGTTCAAACGCACAGGGTCCCTGTGGGGAGAGGGGCTTGCAGTGGGTGCTCCGCCTGCGGCCCTCTGCTGAGTGTGTGTTTGTTTCCTGTGGCTTTGGAATTAGTCTGACTTTTACCGTTGATCTGAATAAATAGGGACTTGTACCCTTCCCATTTGCACAGTTTCAGTCACGAGTGTCAGTGTGAGCCCTCCCTCAGGTCCTGGGTCCTTGGCAAGCCCAGCGCTGCCCGGCATCCCACTGGGTGCCTTGAGCCTGTGTGTGGGGGCTCTGCCCATTCCAGGCTCCTAAGAAAGAAACCTGGGAGTATCTCTCTGCAGCACCTGGTGATTGTGGTTATTTGTTGTATTAAGATTATTTATTACTTTATTAAGTTGAGGCTTCATTTACCTGTGATTACTGGGATAACTTTCCCTTCCCTGTAAGGTAGCAATACATGAAGGTCTTGGGGTAAGACTTGGGGGAGGCTCCTGGGGAGAAACTCGGGTTGAGTCTCAGAACCTGCAGCAATGTTGGGAGTGCTGCTGTGAATGGGAGGACGCTGTGGATCCTGGAGGTGAGTAAAGGCCGAGAGGCCGGCCTTGTGAGAGGGGACAGCCCTAAGAGCTCAGGAGAGCCCCTTCTGGGTTCCACGCTGGTAAGGGGAAGGCAGTTTGGGAGGGGAGGGGTGCAGAGAGAAGTCAGCGATAGGATCTGGAACGTAATGACCGAGCGAGGACATAATTACAATTATGATGCAAGTCAAAACGCAGCGAGTTTCATGGAAGAGATAAAAATTAAGTACAGTGGAGCCTAATGGGGGAGGGATTACTTCTGTGCTGAAGGACAGAGAGCTTCTTTATTATTCACTTCCAGGAGCCAGTGACTTTTGTAATCTTAATTTTTTAGATGTCTTCCAAGAATGTAGCATATTTAACTGCCACAGAGTTTAACTTGGAAGTAGAAACTCCTGGCACAGGCCAGCCAGCACCCTCTAGCCCTGTCTAGCAGTGGGTAAGCTCAGAAAAGGTTATTCTATTTCTTTACAACAAAACGGGGGGGGGGGCAAAAGAATTTCAGTGCATTGTGCCAGTAACCACTATCTTTTTATTGCTGGGCACTCGTAACCATTGCTTACACAGCTACAGAGAAGATGGGGCGATTGTTAAGAACTTCGAGGGGGAACAAGAAAGAAAGAACCTAGCAGAGCCATCTTAGGAATGAGGTCATCTTCTCCTGTGTGCTCCTTAATGATTGCTTTCATTTGAAGCAATTGTAAAAGCCAGTAATTACTGTTATTCCTAATATCCCAATGCCAAACTGTCAGCCAAAGGTGCTGGAAGAACAAACAGGTGCTACACTTGCTGTTCCCACGAGCGATGGGGCCCGGGTGAGAAGATAGGCCAGTTGCATCATATAACTTGATCAGGTTGCCCAGAGACACTTCAGCCCCTCACTTGCATTTAGGTGTGCGGTTTTGATGCCGAGTTCTTCACCCTGGAAAATAAAAGCAATTTTCAGAAATGCACATGGCCTAGTTGCCATGGAATAGTTTCTCCTTGCTGAGCACCTTGGGCGTTTGGAAGGCTCTGCCCCAGGAGGCGGTGTCAGAGGTTTCTCTCTGTAGCCAGCGAGGAGCTGCGTGGCTGCCCCACAGCTCTGGAAATGCTAAGCAGGTAATTAACAAATCACAAGGCGCAGGTGTGCCAGGTGAAGTTCGGTAAATTGCTTTTGATCTAAATTGAGATGCTTTGGGGATTTAACTTCTTAGACAAAAAAGGCATAAATAAATAATCAGGATTTTAAGGTTGGAACTTGCAAGCAAACTCTAAAATGTCTTAATTCACTTGAGGCAAAGCAGGGTGAGTGTCTGAGGCCGGCCCTGCACGTCTCCTGCTCTGATGTTAGTGCACTTGATCAGCTCAGAACAACTCGTGGCACATGCCCTGCCACACGTGGAAGCTGCAACGCCTTGTAAGGGGTGTGAGTTGCCCTCAGCTGTCTCCAGGTTCAATTCTTGTAAGAGCAAAAAGGGAGAGGAGTGAGTGTGGGAGGGTGGGTCAACTTCCCAGAACAGGGCAGCAGTGCCCCCCGAAGTGCACTCCATTAAACAGGAAGTATGCCCCGAGGGGAGATGCTCCCGGGACGCCTGTGTGATGCGCAAGCTCCACACCGTGGGCCCAACACCCTCTGCTTCCCCAAACCCCATGCAGAGCGAGGCCTTCATGTTTAAACACAGGGGTCTCGGTTCTCGCAGGCAGGGATGCTTCCTCCACTGCCCTCTGTGTCCCCCGGCAGCAGGGGCCGGGGGAGGTGTGGGGAACACGGACATTCTGGCCTGTTCTGGGCCCTGGGAGGGTGCTGGTTGTGTGCGATTATGTTGGGCCCCCAGCTTTTGTTTGAGTTGTATGGTGGTGGGCACTGGCCAGAGGTCAGGAGGCAGGAAGGGCAGTGGGAGGGGGATATATTTTCCTTTATCTCTCTCAAGGTCACGGTTTGGTGGGGTCGTATTTCTTCACCTAAGGCCAATGGGTTTTGGTGCGAGCACTCCTTCCCTCGCCCTTTTGTGCCTAGGGCTTTGATAACCTCCCCCTGTGGGTGCCTCACGTTCTCCTGCTGGGCTGCAAATTACAAGCCAAGTTTCCTGAACCACAAAGGCGAGGTCCTTCCCAACGTGCATGTGAGCTGACTAGTGCTAAGGAGACTGCTATAAAATCTGAGATTTAGCACTTTGCTGTAATTCTTGGAGCCTGGATGAGACCGGCTGGCGGGAGGAGCAGCTGAGTGAGGACTCTGTGTAGCTTGGGAGAGTTGGGAGCAGGAGACCCACCTTGTGCCACCACCGATGCTGTGGTGGCCCTGGAGGGAGCCATCCACAGGAGAGCATCTAAGGCCTCCTGTCTTGTAACTGTCAATAACTAACATCACCAGGAGACAGCTGTCAAGTAATCCCCCTAATAACAGCTTGGAGAGATACGTATTCTGATCAGCAATATTTAACTTTTGTTATTTTTTCTCCAAAAAATGTGTGCACGCTTGGGGGTGGGGCAAACTTTACCTTAATGTGACTGTGGCTAAGATAGTTCCTGGTACCTGGAGAGTATCTGGTGCAGTGGAACCACATCCCGCCCCCCCGCATCATTCAGTGTGGAAACTTGGAGGGGCTGGCCGTTTGGTGCCTTCACCTTTGGACCTACCCAGAAGGGTCAGCAGAGTCCCTGGGGCCTGGCGACTCTGGGGTCAGGCTCTCTTTTGACCTCCTCTTCCCTTGTCTTCTGCAGCCAGTTCCTAGCCTGTCCTTCACCCAGCTGCAGGTGTAGCTGTGGGCTTGACAGTGGCTGCAGAAGCTGGTGGGCATGGGCTGTGCCAGGTCTGTGCCAGAGCCAGAGAAAGGGAACAAGTGGTGAGCCAGGTAGCAGGTAGGTGGCGATCGGGTACAGGTGACAATAGGAACCCATTCTTGTTGGGGGAAGCCCAGAGAAGCCACTGGAGGCCATGGACATGCTTTCCTGACCTGGAGAACTTGGGCAAATGGGTGGGGCCAGGGGGAAGGTGGCAGGGGTAGGTAGTGGGAGCTGCCACGGCCTGGCCCCCTGTGGCACTGACAGCACCCACAGTTGTACCTCTTGGGGATCCTGTTAAGCGTCTGCACGAATGTTTTCACCTTTTAAAAAACCTTGCTGCCTCACTTTTGGAGCAAGATGGCGGCCGAGTAACAGCTTCCTTGCATCTGGGCACCGTGAGTCTGGGGAGATAGGACTCCAGGCATCTCTGGCTGGTGGGATCTGCCTATCATCACCCCTTTGAGGATACAGGGAGTCAGCGAGAGACTTCTGGACCCCAAGAGGAGGCCTAAAACAGTGGAAAAACGGCAAGTGGTCGCGTGTGTTCAATCTGTCTAAACCTGCCCGCAACTGTAAGTTCAGCAGCAGCGAGACTGCAAACCAGAAAGGCCTTACCTGTGAACTGTTTTGGTGTCTTTAGACTTGGCACTCAGTTGAACTGCCTTGGGGAGAGCCTGAGCGGGAGTGCAGAGAACTTTGGCTGTTGTCTAGGGCCCCAGTCTGAGCTGCTGAGCCAGACAGAGCTAAAGTGTTTGGCTGTGGGTCACAGGGACCCATTGTGAGCGATCTGCCCTGGCAAGCTCCACCCTCAGGGTCGCAGAGCTAGAATCGGGTGGGAGCTGGTAACCCAGTGACCAAGTAGCCTAAGGGTGGGGTCTGAGCTGCCTTGCAGCCCTAACCCTCAGGGGCAGAGTGAGACCAGTTTTGGCACACTGGGTAAGTGGATAGACACTTCAGCAGTGATTCCAGCGACAAGCACTTTCCTGGGAAAGCTTCTGCTCAGCAAGTTTACAAGTTCAAAGTGCCTTTTAAGTGGGCTGGAGAGAGATTTAGGGTGTCTACCTGCTGGGGTTTGAGAAATCAGCAGCCTCAAGTCATATCAGAACTGTGATTAACATCTCATACCCCAGAAGACCACGTGTTGCCCAGACAATATTCAATAACATATACATACTGCTTTGTTTTTAGTTGTGTTTTTTTTTTTTTGGTTTGGTTGTTTTTTTTGTTTATTTTGATGTTGTTGATGTTGTTTTGTTTTTTAATTTCAACCTTTTCCATACAGATCCCTTTTTCTTTCTCAATTTTTCTAGTTTAATTATAATTTCCCATTGTTCCCTTTTTCAATAACTAGAACTTCATTTTTGCTAGTGTTTCTACCGCTATTATTTGGTTTTTCACCCAATTTTATCCCGTAAAGTTTTCTGTTTGCTTGTTTTGATTTGATTTATAGCATTTTTGTCTTTCCTCTCTACTTGGTGGAGGTGGGGTACTGTGTCTGATCAGGTTAGCAAAGAGCTGCTGACCTCAAGGGAACCACCCAACTGGGCACCCCCAGAAGGTGGGTTTTTTTTTATGGTTGTGTCAAAGTACCCTACTGTACACCTATATTGCTCTGTCTCCTTCTTTCTGTGCCTCTCTTCTTTTTGTCAATATGCCTTTTACCCACCCGCTCTCCTTTCTCTATTTTTCTTATCACTCGGTCCTCCTTTCTTTCATCCCTTTTTTGCTCTTCAACCTTCTCACCCTTCTGGTCCTGTAACCCTTAGTCCACAGGCACGAGAACTTAAAGAGCAAGAGGAAGTGAAAGGAAAATTAGGGCAAGGAAACAGATAAAAGAAATCACTCACGAGGAAGAATCAGAAGAAAACTCCAGGCAGCATGAAGAACCAGTCCAGAACAACCCCGCCAAGGGACCATGAGGTAGCTACTGCAGAGGATTCCACCTATAAAGAAATGTTAGGAATGACAGAAAGGGAATTTAGAATACACATGTTGAAAACAATGAAAGAAATGATGGAAACAATGAAGGAAACTGCTAATAAAGTGGAAAATAACCAAAAGGAAATCCAAAAACAGAATCAAATAAGAGATGAACGATAGGAAGAATATAAAAAGGATATAGCAGAGCTGAAGGAACTGAAACAGTCAATTAGGGAACTTAAAGATGCAATGGAAAGTATCAGCAACAGGTTAGAACATGCAGAGGAAAGAATTTCAGAGGTAGAAGAGAAAGTTCTTGAGATAACTCAGATAGTAAAAGAGGCAGAAAAGAAGAGAGAGAAAGCAGAACGTTCACTGTCAGAATTATGGGACTTTATGAAGCGTTCCAACATATGAGTTATAGGAATCCCAGAAGGGGAAGAAGAATGCCCCAGAGGAATGGAAGCCATACTAGAGAATATTATAAAAGAAAATTTCCCAAATATCACCAAAGATTCTGACACACTGCTTTCAGAGGGCTATCGGACCCCAGGTCGCCTCAACTCCAACCGAGCTTCTCCAAGACACATTGTGATGAACCTGTCCAAAGTCAAGACAAAAGAAAAGATTCTGCAAGCTGCCAGGAGTAAGCGCCAGTTGACCTACAGGGGCAAATCCATCAGAGTGACCGCAGACTTCTCTAATGAAACTTTCCAAGCAAGAAGACACTGGTCATCTACCTTTAATCTACTTAAACAGAACAATTTCCAGCCCAGAATTCTGTACCCTGCTAAGCTAAGCTTCAAAATTGACGGAGAAATCAAATCATTTACGGATATACAAACATTGAGGAAATGCGCCACAACAAGACCAGCTCTACAGGAAATACTTCAGCCTGTTCTGCACACTGACCACCACAATGGATCAGCAGCAAAGTAAGAACTCAGAAATTAAAGGACAGAACCTAACCTCCACACTGATGCAAAAGATAAAACTAAGCAATGGACTCTCACAAAATAAGACAAATAGAATACTACGACACTTATCAATTATCTCAATAAATGTTAATGGCTTGAATTCCCCACCGAAGAGACATAGATTGGCTGACTGGATTAAAAAACACAAGCCATCCATTTGCTGTCTGCAAGAAACACACCTGGCTTCAAAAGACAAATTAAAGCTCCGAGTCAAGGGTTGGAAGACAATTTTTCAGGCAAATGGAATTCAGAAGAAAAGAGGAGTTGCAATCTTATTTTCAGATACATGTGGGTTTAAAGCAACTAAAGTCAAAAAAGACAAAGATGGTCACTTTATATTGGTCAAGGGAAAAATACAACAAGAAGACATTTCAATTCTAAATATTTATGCACCCAATTTAAATGCTCCCAGATTCTTGAAACAGACCTTACTCAGCCTGAGCAATATGATATCCGATAATACCATAATAACAGGGGACTTTAACACTCCTCTTACAGAGCTGGACAGATCCTCTAAACAGAAATTAAACAAAGATATAAGAGATTTAAATGAGACCCTAGAACAACTGTGCTTGATAGACGCATATAGAACACTCCACCCCAAAGATAAAGAATATACATTCTTCTCATCACCCCATGGAACATTCTCCAAAATTGATCATATCCTGGGACACAAAACAAATATCAACAGAATCAAAAGAATTGAAATTTTACCTTGTATCTTCTCAGACCATAAGGCACTAAAGGTGGAACTCAACTCTAACAAAAACGCTCGACCCCACCCAAAGGCATGGAAATTAAACAATCTTCTGTTGAATAACAGATGGGTGCAGGAAGAAATAAAACAGGAAATCATTAACTTCCTTGAACATAAAAACAATGAAGACACAAGCTACCAAAACCTGTGGGATACTGCAAAAGCAGTTTTGAGAGGAAAATTCATCGCTTTAGATGCCCACATTCGAAAAACAGAAAGAGAGCGCATCAACAATCTCACAAGAGATCTTACGGAATTGGAAAAAGAAGAACAATCTAAGCCTAAACTCAGTAGAAGAAAAGAAATATCCAAAATCAAATCAGAGATCAATGAAATTGAAAACAAAAGAATCATTCAGAAAATTAATGAAACAAGGAGTTAGTTTTTTTAAAAAATAAATAAAATAGATAAACCATTGGCCAGACTAATGAGGAATAGAAAAGTAAAATCTCTAGTAACCTCAATCAGAAATGATAAAGGGGAAATAACAACTGATCCCACAGAGATACAAGAGATCATCTCTGAATACTACCAGAAGCTCTATGCCCAGAAATTTGACAATGTGAAGGAAATGGATCAATATTTGGAATCACACCCTCTCCCTAGACTCAGCCAGGAAGAAATAGAGCTCCTGAACAGACCAATTTCAAGCACTGAGATCAAAGAAACAATAAAAAAGCTTCCAACCAAAAAATGCCCTGGTCCAGATTGCTTCACTCCAGAATTCTATCAAACCTTCAAGGAAGAGCTTATTCCTGTACTGCAGAAATTATTCCAAAAAATTGAGGAAGAAGGAATCTTCCCCAACACATTCTATGAAGCAAACATCACCCTGATACCAAAACCAGGAAAAGACCCAAACAAAAAGGAGAATTTCAGACCAATCTCACTCATGAATATAGATGCAAAAATTCTCAACAAAATCCTAGCCAATAGATTACAGCTTATCATCAAAAAAGTCATTCATCATGATCAAGTAGGCTTCATCCTAGGGATACAAGGCTGGTTTAACATACGCAAGTCCATAAACGTTATCCACCATATTAACAGAGGCAAAAATAAAGACCATATGATCGTCTCAATAGATGCAGAAAAAGCATTTGATAAAATCCAGCATCCTTTTCTAATTAGAACACTGAAGAGTATAGGCATAGGTGGCACATTTCTAAAACTGATTGAAGCTATGTATGACAAACCCACAGCTAATATTTTACTGAATGGAGTAAAACTGAAAACTTTTCCTCTTAGAACTGGAACCAGACAAGGTTGTCCTCTGTCACCTTCATTATTCAACATAGTGCTGGAAGTTCTAGCCAATACAATTAGGCAAGACAAGGAAATAAAGGGAATCCAAATGGGAGCAGAGGAGGTCAAACTCCCCCTCTTTGCTGACGACATGATCTTATACTTAGAGTATCCCAAAGACTCAACCACAAGACTCCTAGAAGTCATCAAAAAATACAGTAATGTTTCAGGATATAAAATCAATGTCCACAAGTCAGTAGCCTTTGTATACACCAATAACAGTCAAGATGAGAGGCTAATTAAGGACAGAACTCCCTTCACCATAGTTTCAAAGAAAATGAAATACCTAGGAATATACCTAACAAAGGAGGTGAAGGACCTCTATAAAGAAAACTATGAAATCCTCAGAAAGGAAATAGCAGAGGATATTAACAAATGGAAGAACATACCATGCTCATGGATTGGAAGAATCAACATTGTTAAAATGTCTATACTTCCCAAAGCAATCTACCTATTCAATGCCATTCCTATCAAAATACTAACATTGTACTTTCAAGATTTGGAAAAAATGATTCTGCGTTTTGTATGGAACCAGAAAGAATCCCGAATAGCTAAGGCAGTTCTTAGTAATAAAAATAAAGCTGGGGGCATCAGCATACCAGATTTTAGTCTGTACTACAAAGCCATAGTGCTCAAGACAGCATGGTACTGGCACAAAAACAGAGACATAGACACTTGGAATCGAATTGAAAACCAAGAAATGAAACTAACATCTTACAACCACCTAATCTTCGATAAACCAAACAAGAACATACCTTGGGGGAAAGACTCCCTATTCAATAAATGGTGTTGGGAGAACTGGATGTCTACATGTAAAAGACTGAAACTGGACTCACACCTTTCCCCACTCACAAAAATTGATTCAAGATGGATAAAGGACTTAAATTTAAGGCATGAAACAATAAAAATCCTCAAAGAAAGCATAGGAAAAACACTGGAAGATATTGGCCTGGGAAAAGACTTCATGAAGAAGACTGCCATGGCAATTGCAAGAACAACAAAAATAAACAAATGGGACTTCATTAAACTGAAAAGCTTCTGTACAGCTAAGGAGACAATAACCAAAGCAAAGAGACAACCTACACAATGGGAAAGGATATTTGCATATTTTGAATCAGACAAAAGCTTGATAACTAGGATCTATAGAGAACTCAAATTAATCCACATGAAAAAAGCCAACAATCCCACATGTCAATGGGCAAGAGACATGAATAGAACTTTCTCCAAAGATGACAGACGAATGGCTAACAAACACATGAAATAATGTTCATCATCTCTATATATTAGAGAAATACAAGCAAAACAACCCTGAGATATCATCTAACCCCAGTGAGAATGGCTCACATCACAAAATCTCAAAACTGCAGATGCTGGCGTGGATGTGGAGAGAAGGGAACACTTTTATACTGCTGGTGGGACTGCAAACTAGTACAACCTTTCTGGAAGGAAGTATGGAGAAACCTCAAAGCACTCAAGCTAGACCTCCCATTTGATCCTGCAATCCCATTACTGGGCATCTACCCAGAAGGAAAAAAATCCTTTTATCATAAGGACACTTGTACTACACTGTTTATTGCAGCTCAATTTACAATCACCAAAATGTGGAAACAGCCTAAATGCCCACCAACCCAGGAATGGATTAACAAGCTCTGGTGTATGTATACTATGGAATACTATTCGGGTATTAAAAAAAAAGGAGACTTTACATCCTTCGTATTAACCTGGATGGACGTGGAAGACATTATTCTTAGTAAAGCATCACAAGAATGGAGAAGCATGAATCCTATGTACTCAATTTTGATATGAGGACAATGACAATGAAGGTTATGGGGGGGGAGGGAAAGCAGAAAGAGGGACGGAGGGAGGGGGGTGGGGCCTTGGTGTGTGTCACACTTTATGGGGGCAAGACATGATTGCAAGAGGGACTTTACCTAACAATTGCAATCAGTGTAACCTGGCTTATTGTACCCTCAATGAATCCCCAAGAATAAAAAAAAAAAAAAATAACCTTGCTGCCTGCTGCACGTCAGTCACCCTTATGGGGCTGTGAGAGGCACCTTGTTGCCAGGCAGCGGTTGCCAGGACCAGTGCAAGCGTGGGAACAGCTGCATCACAGCAAATGCAATCTCAGCGCATGTCCTGCCATGGTGAGCGCACAGAGCAGAGGCATCTCTGACATCCACATGGCGCTTGGCCCATCTTTTCAGAGGCCTCTCGTGTCCCTTCCTGGTGGCCTTCTCAGTGGTGGCTCTTCTGAACTGTCCATTCCTCTGCCTTGTCAGTCTCTGCTGAGTTTTGTCAAGAAGCTGCTGCTTTGGAGACCCCCGAAGAAATGCACCTGCATACTTGACGTGCAGAAACACTTCCCAGCAATTCCTTGAAAGTGGAGAGGAGAACCTTTTTTGCAAAATGAACAATACCCCCTGTTCAGCATATCCCTTCTTCCTGTAATTTGTTTTATCAATGTTTATAAAAATGGAGTTGACTAAAAGAAGAGAGTGGTTATGCTTTTCTGATTTCCAGACCAATCCTGAGGTCTGATAGAAGCAGCTTCTGAGGGAACCACACCCACCTGCTGGAGTCTCATCTGCTCATTCAGTTACCTGCTCGGATGCTTAAAGACCCTACTGAGGGCCCAGGTTCTCAAGGAACGGTGTACCTTAGTTTTTTATTTTTATTTTTTAATTTTGGGGTACTCTGTATTGTCTCCTAAAATTATAACGCAGTATGTGTTTATACCTTAAGATATTTTGTTTTGAGAATTTCAATACAATCCCTGAATTTATGCACCTCAAATTAGAGACGATGTTGACCTTTCTTAAACAATGGTTAGAAAATAGCGAAATCGATTATGAACCCGCCAAGTGTGATCACCCGTGGTCTCCATACATGGGCGAGGTTATTTTTTCTTGCTGCTTACTACACTCACAGAACAGGGCTCTTTTGTTTGATTATTACCTGGGCAAATTTGCTGTATGATTAAAAAAAAATTATGCGTGCATTTGATTCCCATCCAATTGCCCTTAGGATAAAAGGTTCATTTTCATCTTCTGTTTCCCAAATGAAGCTTTAAATCTAATTAGATCTTGAAAGAAAATAACTGCAGTATGGTTTCTGTAAGTAAAGGGCCTCTCATTTAAATAATGTTCTTATTTGTTTATGTTATGTGATTTACAGTAAGTGATGAGATTCCTTGTGGCCAGCATACCACTCACTTAAGGGAGCCTTTGCACAAGAGTACTTTGAGTAAGTTATAAACCATTCTAGACACAGAAAAATTTAATTGTTGTAACATTTAATAGTGTAATAGCATACCTCAGCGCTGGGATGTGTTTTCACATAGTGAAAGCCCAATAAATATTTGTAGAATAAATGAATTCCTGCTCATTCATCACCCGGACCCTAAGAGAGCAGCCATTTTATTAAGGGTTAGCCTTTTCATGTGAGTTTGAGGTGTGAGGGGTCTTCCATGGACAGACCCTAAATGCTTTTAACCATTTTAGTCTCTGAAAAAGATGAGTCCCCTGTAGGACGGCGTCCGGTGCGGAGAGGCTGGGGGAGTGTCCGGGGCTGGCTGTCTGCACTTGGTGCTGTGTTCCTTGGGGGCTGTGGCCTCCTCTCTTAGTGCAGCCTGGTGCTGCCCAGGAGGCTGGCATGCCTGGGTCTGCATTTGTGGTTCAATCCAGCATTGTGAAAGAAAATGCCTGCCTGAGCATTTTTTCATAAACGTGTTCACCATTCATAGACATAAAAAGGAATTTCTGTGACACTCACGTGGTGACAGAAACCCAGATGTTACGGCAGGCTCCCGGGAAGTGGAGTAGAACAGGTGTGGAAGCGCCGATTCCACCCCCTCAAGGGCACCTCTACAGGCCTCTGCGGGTCCCCAGACCAGGGTTAGGGAGACTGATGTGCCCAGCCCAGCAACTGTTGGTACATGAAGAAAAACTGAGTATCCCTTAAAAATGTTTGGAATTAAGGCTTCCTATTCCTTAGGAATATGCTGTTGCTTCGTTTCTTTTTAACCCCCCCTCCCCCCCACATGGTAAAGGCAGCGACACTTGCCCAGTGGACCCCATTCTGAGGGGATTTGTAAATATTTAAGAGTCGAATTGAACACCAAAAATAAAATTTAGCCTGGCTCTCAGAGTCTCTCTGAGCTCCCTGCCTGCAGGGGATAGCACAGTAATTAGGACAAAGGGATATTTGGGATTACGCCTTAAATAAACTGGGGCAGAGCTTCTTTAAGCTTCACCAACTATTTTTGTCTCTGCAGGAAACACCCATTTTGGTGCTGAACTTAACTAGGCTTTTGCATAATGGAAGAGAAATAAAGATGGGGTTGTTCACCTTGGAGGGCTCAAGGCCCTGGTGGAGGAGAGGCCCCAAGGGCTGCCCCTGCTGTGTCGGCCTGGGCCTTGGGGGTGGGCTGCCACATTCGCAGCTTGGTGAAGGCTGCAGGCCAGGCCCAAGAGTTTCTCACCCCATGCAGGAAGTGACCAGGACTGCCACTGATGCCCCGGGCAGAGGCGCTGGCCGGGGAGCACAGGGTCCGGCCTGTATCACAGATGTGTTACTTTGGCCGGTGACCTGGACCGTCTTTTCACCTGTGAGAACCACGGTGGTGAAGTCCGACTCAATGTTGGGTCTGTAGGAGAAGAATCAGGACTTTATCCTCCTTTGCTTCTGAGGGTCATTGCTATGAAACTTCCCTGATCTGAAGGGGACGATGGCCTAGACGGGCAGGGTGCTTGGGGACATCCAGGTAGACTTTCTCCAGAAGGAGCAACCAGGTCTGGGCAGTGCCCTGTGGGCCATAAGGACATTATCTTATAATAAAAAAAAATTGCTTGAGGAAAACTCACCAGCTTGCCATTAATCATATTTTCTTCCCAGACCATTGGCACCAGTCTGCAAATGGGCCTTTTGGAATCTATCTTATTCATGAGCATAGCTGGGAGCTTGAGCAGACTGAGATTTGAAACCGGGGTGTGGAGGGTATGTGGAAGGTGGAGAACCAGGGAAACCTGGGGCCACTGGGGTTCTCCAGAGAAATAGAACCAACAAAAAATCTCAACATTTAGTATGAGGATTGGCTGACTTGAAACTTGAATATGGAGGCCGACAAGTCCCAAGATGTGTAGGGCAAGTTGGCGAGCTGGGAACCCTGGGAGAGGGTGCAGGAGCTGGTGTGGTGGGCCAGGAACCAGGGGAGAGGGTGCAGGAGCTGGTTTTGAGGGCCAGGAACCAGGGGAGAGGGTGCAGGAGCTGGCGTGGTGGGCCAGGAACCTGGGGAGAGGATGCAGGAGCTGGTGTGGTGGGCCAGGAACCTGGGGAGAGGGTGCAGGAGCTGGTGTGGTGGGCCAGGAACCTGGGGAGAGGGTGCAGGAGCTGGTGTGGTGGGCCAGAAACCTGGGGAGAGGATGCAGGAGCTGGTGTGGTGGGCCAGAAACCAGGGGAGAGGGTGCAGGAGCTGGCGTGGTGGGCCAGGAACCTGGGGAGAGGATGCAGGAGCTGGCGTGGTGGGCCAGGAACCTGGGGAGAGGGTGCAGGAGCTGGCGTGGTGGGCCAGAAACCTGGGGAGAGGATGCAGGAGCTGGTGTGGTGGGCCAGAAACCAGGGGAGAGGGTGCAGGAGCTGGCGTGGTGGGCCAGGAACCAGGGGAGAGGGTGTAGGAGCTGGTGTGGTGGGCCAGAAACCTGGGGAGAGGATGCAGGAGCTGGTGTGGTGGGCCAGAAACCTGGGGAGAGGGTGCAGGAACTGGTGTGGTGGGCCAGGAACCAGGGGAGAGGGTGCAGGAGCTGGCGTGGTGGGCCAGGAACCTGGGGAGAGGATGCAGGAGCTGGCGTGGTGGGCCAGGAACCAGGGGAGAGGGTGCAGGAGCTGGTGTGGTGGGCCAGGAACCAGGGGAGAGGGTGCAGGAGCTGGTATGGTGGGCCAGGAACCAGGGGAGAGGGTGCAGGAGCTGGTGTGGTGGGCCAGGAACCAGGAGAGAGGGTGCAGGAGCTGGCGTGGTGGGCCAGGAACCAGGGGAGAGGGTGCAGGAGCTGGCGTGGTGGGCCAGGAACCAGGGGAGAGGGTGCAGGAGCTGGCGTGGTGGGCCAGGAACCTGGGGAGAGGGTGCAGGAGCTGGCGTGGTGGGCCAGGAACCAGGGGAGAGGGTGCAGGAGCTGGCGTGGTGGGCCAGGAACCAGGGGAGAGGGTGCAGGAGCTGGCGTGGTGGGCCAGGAACCAGGGGAGAGGGTGCAGGAGCTGGTGTGGTGGGCCAGGAACCAGGGGAGAGGGTGCAGGAGCTGGCGTGGTGGGCCAGGAACCAGGGGAGAGGGTGCAGGAGCTGGCGTGGTGGGCCAGGAACCTGGGGAGAGGGTGCAGGAGCTGGCGTGGTGGGCCAGGAACCTGGGGAGAGGGTGCAGGAGCTGGTTTGGAGGGCCAGGAACCTGGGGAGAGGGTGCAGGAGCTGGTTTGGAGGGCCAGGAACCAGGGGAGAGGGTGCAGGAGCTGGTTTGGAGGGCCAGGAACCAGGGGAGAGGGTGCAGGAGCTGGCGTGGTGGGCCAGGAACCAGGGGAGAGGGTGCAGGAGCTGGTGTGGTGGGCCAGGAACCCGGGGAGAGGGTGCAGGAGCTGGCGTGGTGGGCCAGGAACCAGGGGAGAGGGTGCAGGAGCTGGTTTTGAGGGCCAGGAACCTGGGGAGAGGGTGCAGGAGCTGATGTGGTGGGCCAGGAACCAGGGGAGAGGGTGCAGGAGCTGGTTTTGAGGGCCAGGAACCTGGGGAGAGGGTGCAGGAGCTGGCGTGGTGGGCCAGGAACCCGGGGAGAGGGTGCAGGAGCTGGTGTGGTGGGCCAGGAACCCAGGGAGAGGGTGTAGGAACTGGTAGGGGGGCCAGGAGAGGGTGCAGAGCTGGTGTGGTGGGCCACGGCACAACAGGTGGACCCCATTCTTGGCCAAGGCCTCCTTTAGGCAAACTTCAGATGTCTTCACAGCCAACTAATAGAGCCACCTCTGATTTCAGCTCAGCAATTTCTTTGCTGGGAATAGTTTCAAACTATGCTCGGTTGTAGCTGATTAGTTTAAGTACAAATGAAATGTTAACAACCTTATTCATTGAGTGCCTTCCCACATACACACTGTTTTCACAGACTGTCTCACATTTATGCATACCTGGGGGCCTCACAAGAGGTCACATTGCTAGGGTGGCTGGAGCCAGGATCTGGACCCAAAGTCTGCTGCACCCTTAGCTACCCTGCCTTCTATCCAGATGACCTGGGTGTGCTCCTCCCGCCCCGGTGCCAGCAGGTGGGCTGGAACGGAGTTGTCTCTCTAGTCCCCTCTTCTGTGCCCTGATTGTCCATAGCTCCTTGGGTGGTAATTTCCAACACCTTGTCTTCCCACTGCCCTCCCTGGATGGACTCTATGAGTACTTTTAATACCCAGTATCCAGAGGTAAACAGAATACTCCCAAATAGTCTGAGTAATGTGAATTGTCAGATAGTTCTTGGGGATAAGTGAGTTGGAGAAAGTGTCATTAGTTCACCTCCAATGACAGGTGAACTCATGGACAGAGAGCTGATTGCCCCAAGGAGGGCCTTCCAGTCCTTCCTGCAGTGAAGGCCCTCTGGCAAAGAATGAAGATATTCAAATACAATGCAAATGCGGATAGCTTTGTAAGTCAAAGAAAGGGCAGTTAATTGTGCTTTTATTCTTGATTTACACATTAGCTGTAATTATTGCTTAGAAAATATTCTTTGCTGTTGCTGTCCTGAAATACTGATTTAAGTGACGAAGGCATCTCTGTGTACCAGGCAACCACTGGGATGTTAGGGACGGGCACAGTTCTCACAGTCTGTCCTGGTGGTACAAGATTATAGGTACAGAGCATTTGGGCTCCTCTCAATTTCTCCTTTATGGCTTCATTTCCAGCATTTTTGCTGTCTGCACAATGTTGTTATACATAAAATAGACTGAAGTTTAAAAGTGCCATCTAATGTGAAATGCCAGGTCATTTAAGGTTAGCAAAGCGTGATTTTACCCAAGTAGAGGGAACAGGAGCTTGCATGAGGTTGAGTGGGTGTTCCCAGAATCGGGCGCGTGGAGGTCACCAAGAGGCTCTGTTGGCTGAAGGTGGTTTTTAATCACTCAGCTTGCTGTGCTGTCTAATGTGGTCCCCAAGATAATGGTGGTCAGAACAAGCCAGGTTTAGCCCCTTGCAGGGGAGATGACTCAATAGTCTTTCTCCCTGAAGGCCAGCAGGTGCTGGACTGTTCTGAGAAACCGTGATTAAGCCGGCAGGTGCTGCGTTATCTTCAGTAATCGTCATCAATGCTTGAGGGAGCCACTGTCCTTCTGGCTGCCTTATCCAGCCTGAGGCTTTCTGCCTGTGTGGACTTCTGGTGGGGGGAGCTTCTCGCATCAGTGCACCTGCCCCCGTAGGTTGGATGAAGGTGGATGTCCCCACCCTTTCTCGCAGGCCACCACAAGCTAAATAAAGGACAAGTCACAGCTGCCTCCAGCTCCTGGGTTTTTCTCTGGTCTGTCTGAATCTGGTGCCAATCTCCTCGGCCTCACCCTCAGGCACTGCAGCCCCCTTTCAGAAGAGCTCCATAGAATTCAGTGGTGTTGCCCTGGGTGCGTGTGCTGCCCTGTCAATTCAGAGTTGTCACCTTAGTTTGAGTTAATTGGCTGCTTCTGAGTTAGGTCTTTTTTTTTTTTTTTGATGCTAAATTTTTTTTATTTATTTTATTTTATTTTTTTATTAAATCAGCTGTGTACATTAATGTGATCATGGGGCACCACACACTAGTTTCACAGACCGTTTGACACATTTTCATCACACTGGTTAAAATAGCCTTCCTGGCATTTTCTTAGTTATTGTGCTAAGAAATTTACATTCCACATTTACTAAGTTTCACATGTACCCTTGTAAGATGCACCGCAGGAGATCTGCCATTCAATCCTATAATTCCTCTACTAGCCATATACCCAGAAGACCAAAAATCACATCACAACAAAGATATTTGTACCAGAATGTTTATTGCAGCCCTATTCATAATTGCTAAGTCATGGAAAAAGCCCAAGTGCCCATCGATCCACGAATGGATTAATAAATTGTGGTATATGTACACCATGGAATATTATGCAGCCTTAAAGAAAGATGGAGACTTTACCTCTTTCATGTTTATGTGGATGGAGCTGGAGCATATTCTTCTTAGTAAAGTATACCAAGAATGGAAGAAAAAGTATCCAATGTACTCAGCCCTACTATGAAACTAATTTATGGCTTTCACATGAAACCTATAACCCAGTTATAACCTAAGAATATGGGGAACGGGGTGAGGGAGGGGAGGGAGGGAGGAGGTGGGCAGAGGGAGGAGGATTGGTGGGATTACACCTGCAGTACACCTGAGTTAGGTCTTGAAAAAATGGTGCACAGTTGGTGACACTGATGTAGGTGTGGCAGTGGGGAGGGAAGAGGGCACGTCCAGCCTTGACAAAGGATGCAGAGTTTATATGAAAACACACACACACACACAATGCCCCCGGACCCCCGGAGCCCTGTGGAGGAGACCATGAGCGCAGCAGACCACCCACAGGGATGCGGGGGCTGGGGAGGCAGCGAGCCCAGCGAGGATGGCATTGACACTCTCCTGTTGAGGGACTGGCCAATGGAGATGTTGTGAGGCTGATATAGCACCTGGTAGCACTTGGAGGGGGACCTGCAGGTGGCATTTGAGGCAGTGGGGCAGGTGAGAAGAGACCCCTCGGGGAGGGGTTGGTCAGCAGTGTCCAGTGTGGGTCAAGTGGGATGGGGATGGAAAAGCATCCAGCCAATCTTGTCAAGGAGCCATTGGTGGTCTTGACAGCAGCAGTGGGACCCAGGCCAGGTGGCTGTGGGCTTTTGGCTAAGGGACAAATGACAGGTCTTTAAATTCTAAGTGTCCCATGAGACCAGCGTGTTACACAATTCTTGGTATCTCAGGACAGGGGAATCCTATTTTAGAATTGTCAGAGGCTCAGTCAGAAAGCAGATAATACCCACTGGTCTGGTCAAGTCAGGGGCCTGGAGCCTACCCTTTGGTTTCCCCATTGCCCCCCAGGCCCTGAGGATTCTCCCTAGAGCCCCGGAGCTCCTGAGGACACAGTCTAAACCCCATCTCAACCCAAGAGAGCTGGCACTCACAGAGACCCCTTTGGATGTTGTGTGGCCAGCAAGGGGCCGAGGCCACAAGCTGCCCCTGTGGGACCCATTGACCAAGGCCACTTGTGGGCTGATTTGAATGATTGAAATTTAGTCTGGGTTCATGGGCAAGGCCTGTAACCATCAGTGGGTAGCAGAATCATTGTGGTTATCATGTTTTTATTACAGGTTTCTAGGGGATATTTTCGAGCTATGGTAGAGATGAAATTCTACTGAAGAAACAGCCCTGTCTGGTAACGGGTGTCGTGTAATTGGTCCCCTTTCCACTGCACCCGAGTTTCCTGCCTCTGGTCACTGACTGAGCAGCTAACTTGGTCTTCTCCCTCTGCAGCCCCTGCTCCCTGGGAGCTGTGCAGTACAGTGGTGATCACACCACAAGCAGAGCTGCTCCTGGTCTCCCCACAAAGCTCTTTGCTCACAGCGGCTCTCCTGGTCTCCTAACATGAGCTCTTTGCCCACAGGGGCTATTCCTGCTCTGCTATCTTGCTCGAGGCTTGCCCCTCACCCCCCACCCCGTGGGGTGCTTCCTGGTGGACGGCTTCTCCGTCTGACAGCACCAGTAGACTCCAGCCCCTTCCCAGCACCCACCCTGTCTGTTCCTCCCTTGTTTAGCAGAGTGGAGAAAAGTTCAGCGACTTAAACAGTCCTGTCTGTCTTGGCTATAACGTATCCCCAGCAAAGTCTTCCCCAGCTGAATCATAGACAGGCTGGGTGGACAACTGCTGGAGAGGCTATTGGTCAGACGCTTCGCATTTTCAAGTTCAAGTAGGTTGTGTTTTCGGCTTTGCTGTCTGCATAGTTGATGCTGAGACTGTGAACTGGCTGGTTCTCCACAGGGCTGTCTGATGACCTTTGTAATTCTTCACTGAGGCTACATTGTTATTATTCAATCTTTATTGCTAGGGATGGGAGGCCAGGGCATATCCATTGGGATGGAGTGGGCATCTCCCACGGTCAGCACTTCAGTGGAAGTCTCTCTTCACAACAGGCAGGCTTAGGCTGTGGGCAACCATTTATATTAATGGGATTCATGGATATTATGTTAAATAGATGGGCATTCAGCTGCCTAGGATGACACCACTGGGGCTCTTAGATCAGTGGGGAGACAGAAACACAAACTCCTGTGTGGGATCTGGGCCACTTAGCTAGGGCTTGCCTGTTGATAAAGGGTAATTAGATTCCCTGTGCAGCCATAGCTCTTTCCTGACAGGACTGCAGGAGCGATCCTTCTGAAACCCGGAACTGAGCATTTTGGATGAAATCCAAATGTCTGCACTTCAGCCCGAGTCAGTCTAAGGGGATTCTGTGAGGCGGAAGAAGTTTAAGGAGAGATTATCTTTAGCTACTAGTAGATTATAGACATTTCTCTTGGCATCAGCAGAGTTTATCCCACTGACTTTTTTTTTTTTTTCGGTTAGGGCCTATGTTACTTTCTTAAAGTTTAATTCTTGACAGAGCGAAACCAGTAAGTTAACACTCCCATTTGGAGTCAAGCCAGCTCAGGCTGTGGAAAACTGAAGTGCGTTTGTATCTCGCCTGTGTGGTGACCTAGATTGATGGAGAGATCCGTGTGGCAGAGCTATCTGGGTCCTGTGTGAGGGGCAGGGTTCACAGGATGGAAGATGCACCATGGGTCTGTGAGGTTCAGATGCTTCTCTAGCATGAAGCATCTTGGGAACCTCCCTTACAGACCCCTGTGGAGAAGGCTGCATGATGGGGCGAGCACACAGCACCGCTCAGCGTCCGGGCCCAAGTCCTTCCCCGTGTAATGTCTGGGATCATTGCGTGTAATGTCACAGTTAACTTCTCTGTGAATTAGGGTGTAGATGAAAGTGTGTACTCTCTGTCTCAGCCCACTCACTCCAAAAAGGACTTGGGGCAGCTTAGCACAGGCAGAGAAACACCATTAACAAGAAGTAACACGTGTTGCTCTAAAAGGCTGAAGTGGAGATTGGACGTGCCTTCCACTGGTTTTCAAATGCGTGGAGATTGCAAAAGAATCTTTCATGGTTTTTAAAATCTCATCCATCAGAGCGCTTGAGGCTGGAGGTTGTGGCATCTGCAGGTTGAAAGTTTGAGTTTGGAGCTCCAGCTGGGATGATTGAGGTTGTTTGCAATGACTGTCTGGGGAAGAAGGTCATGTTAATTGCAACATCAGTGACACCACCAGGGACCTAAAGAAGCTGATTGCAGCCCAAACTGGCACCTGTCGGAACAAGATTGTCCTTAAGAAGTGGTACATGATTTTTAGGGACCACATGTCTCTAGGGGAATGTGAAATCCATGATGGGATGAACTTGGAGCTTTATTACCAATAGAGCAGAATTCCTTCCCCTGCTCTACCGTTCTTTCCTCCTACATTGGTATGGAGGTGTGTTTTTAAAAACTCACATTAGAAAGGAGTCGCCAACAGCCAGGAGGGAATATGCCCAAGTTTCATTGTGACTACTGTGATACACATCTCACCCAGGACTCTCTGTCTGTGACAAAGACGCACTGCAGTGGGAGGACGCACAAGGAGAATGTGAGGGAACTATCAGAAATGGATGGCGGAGCACGCCCAGGGCCCGACTGACAAACAGGAGGAAGCACAAAGAGAATGTGAGGGAACTATCAGAGATGGATGGAGAGCAGGCCCAGAGCCCGACTGACAAAACAGGAGGAAGCACAGGGAGAATGTGAGGGAACTATCAGAGATGGATGGAGGAGCAGGCCCAGAGCCCGACTGACAAACAGGAGGAAGCACAGGGAGAATGTGAGGGAACTATCAGAGATGGATGGAGGAGCAGGCCCAGAGCCCGACTGACAAAACAGGAGGAAGCACAGGGAGAATGTGAGGGAACTATCAGAGATGGATGGAGGAGCAGGCCCAGAGCCCGACTGACAAACAGGAGGAAGCACAAAGAGAATGTGAGGGAACTATCAGAGATGGAAGGAGGAGCAGGCCCAGGGCCCGACTGACAAAACAGGAGGAAGCACAAAGAGAATGTGAGGGAACTATCAGAGATGGATGGAGAGCAGGCCCAGAGCCCGACTGACAAAACAGGAGGAAGCACAGGGAGAATGTGAGGGAACTATCAGAGATGGATGGAGGAGCAGGCCCAGAGCCCGACTGACAAACAGGAGGAAGCACAGGGAGAATGTGAGGGAACTATCAGAGATGGATGGAGGAGCAGGCCCAGAGCCCGACTGACAAAACAGGAGGAAGCACAGGGAGAATGTGAGGGAACTATCAGAGATGGATGGAGAGCAGGCCCAGAGCCCGACTGACAAATAGGAGGAAGCACAGGGAGAATGTGAGGGAACTATCAGAGATGGATGGAGGAGCAGGCCCAGAGCTTGACTGACAAAACAGGAAGAAGCACAGGGAGAATGTGAGGGAACTATCAGAGATGGATGGAGGAGCAGGCCCAGAGCCCGACTGACAAACAGGAGGAAGCACAGGGAGAATGTGAGGGAACTATCAGAGATGGATGGAGGAGCAGGCCCAGAGCTTGACTGACAAAACAGGAAGAAGCACAGGGAGAATGTGAGGGAACTATCAGAGATGGATGGAGGAGCAGGCCCAGAGCCCGACTGACAAACAGGAGGAAGCACAGGGAGAATGTGAGGGAACTATCAGAGATGGATGGAGGAGCAGGCCCAGAGCTTGACTGACAAAACAGGAAGAAGCACAGGGAGAATGTGAGGGAACTATCAGAGATGGATGGAGGAGCAGGCCCAGAGCCCGACTGACAAACAGGAGGAAGCACAGGGAGAATGTGAGGGAACTATCAGAGATGGATGGAGGAGCAGGCCCAGAGCCCGACTGACAAACAGGAGGAAGCACAGGGAGAATGTGAGGGAACTATCAGAGATGGATGGAGGAGCAGGCCCAGAGCCCGACTGACAAACAGGAGGAAGCACAGGGAGAATGTGAGGGAACTATCAGAGATGGATGGAGGAGCAGGCCCAGAGCCCGACTGACAAACAGGAGGAAGCACAGGGAGAATGTGAGGGAACTATCAGAGATGGATGGAGGAGCAGGCCCAGAGCCCGACTGACAAACAGGAGGAAGCACAGGGAGAATGTGAGGGAACTATCAGAGATGGATGGAGGAGCAGGCCCAGAGCCCGACTGACAAACAGGAGGAAGCACAGGGAGAATGTGAGGGAACTATCAGAGATGGATGGAGGAGCAGGCCCAGAGCTTGACTGACAAAACAGGAGGAAGCACAGGGAGAATGTGAGGGAACTATCAGAGATGGATGGAGGAGCAGGCCCAGAGCTTGACTGACAAAACAGGAGGAAGCACAAGGAGAATGTGAGGGAACTATTATCAGAAATGGATGGAAGAGCAGGCCCAGAGCCCGACTGACAAAACAGGAGGAAGCACAGGGAGAATGTGAGGGAACTATTATGAGAAATGGATGGAAGAGCAGGCCCAGAGCCCGACTGACAAAACAACAGCGGCATTTCAGCAAGGGAAAATACCTGCTACTCCACTCTCTGCTCCTCCTCCTACCAGGGAGATGATTCCACCTCCCCCCAATCTTCTGGATCCTCCTCATCCTGGTATGATGCCTGCACCCCATATGTTGGGCCCTCCCATGATGCTGATGATGGGTCCCCCTCCTCCTGGGATGATGCTGGGGGGACCTGCTCCTGGAATGAGGCCACCCGTGGGAGGTCACATGTCAGTGATGCCTGGGCCCCCAGTGATAAGACCTCCTGCTGGTCCCATGTTGGTGCCCACTGGTCCTGGAAGTACTTGACCAGACAGATAAGGGTAGAGGGGAGTTTTCTTTATGTCAGTTTCATATTACTTGTTCTGTTTCACCAGGAGATCTTGGTGCTGTGACTCTGGGTGTTTTCTTTTTCTTTTTTTGCAGTTTTTGGCCGGGGCTGGGTTTGAACCAGCATATGGGGCTGGCACCCTACCCTTTTGAGCCACAGGCACCACCCTCGGGTGTTTTCTTAATAGCATGGTAAGGAAGACTTGCTCCTCCTTCCTATCAATGAGAGAATAGTTTTGAAGGGAAGAAGTCAATCCCCCAAAGGGGCAGTTTTCATTTGTATTGTGAAATGTGAAAATAAAACTCTTAAGTATTTTAGTTAAAAAATAAAATAAAATAAATACAATCAAAACTCACTTTAATGTGGAAGTCACCAGAAGTGAGGCTGTGCAAGTAGTGAAACCTGCTGGGAGGGAGCCTGCTGGGTATTGTAGGCTGGCAGGCTGATGGGGCGGTAGATGAGGAGGAAGACCCTGCTTTTGAGGAAGAAAATTAAGAAATTAGAGGAGGTGCAGAAGGTGGACAGGGTAAAAGACAGAGACTTTTTCTGAAGAATTGAGATGTATGATGTATGGCTTTGGAGATGAAAAGAATCCTTATACTACTGTGATAGAGTTCATTACTGAAATGACTCACAAGGCCATGTATATTGGCAGACAAGGTCAAGTACAAGTTGAAGGTATCATCTACTTGATTCAAAAGGACCCTGGGAAGTTTGCTAGGGTAAAGACTTGTTCACTATGAATGAAGAATTGAAATGGGCTAGAAAAGCCTTTGATGAAGCAAACTATGGGTCTTGACATCTTTTCTAGTTTCTGAAACTCCATTGTGTTCTAGGGAAACCATATCTAACAATTGTTATATTTTCTACAGTAAGGTCCTGATATCTACCTATGTAAATGAAAGATAGAGAAACCAAGTTTTCTGCCCTTATTTTCATGGCTTTGATTTTTATAGTGATATTGGATTAATTGCCTGCCTTTATATGACCATATGTGAATTACTATTGAGTTTTAATGACCACATATAAGTTAAAGCACCTTTCAAACCATGCAGTTCTTTCTGTTAACCAGGGATGAAATATTAATAGTGTTCATGTGTTAGGCATATTTGTGCTATTGTAAACTCTGCTGTAGCTGTTTAATATGTGAAATCTAAATGGCATCTTTGAACGCTGAAATATGTGCTTTATGTATTCTGAAGTTTTTATATGAAAATAGTCTGAATTTATTGTAGTGAGCATTTTTTATGTTTCATTTGAAGGGATGATATAGGAAAAAACCAATTTTTTTTTTTGGTATAGATGTTTATCTGTTTTAAAAGCTGATTTCTTTTCTTTCTTTCTTTTTTTTTTTTTGCAGTTTTTGGCCAGGGCCAGGTTTGAACTCACCATCTCCGGTAAATGGGGCTGGCACTCAACTCCTTTGAGCCACAGGAGCCACCCATGATTGATTTCTTTTAATATTCTTTTCTTCCGATACTAAGAATGATTTTATTTTCTTGGAGAAACAAAGTTTCATGTGAATCTTCCACATTGGAGAGCTTTGTTGACTTAAGACTTTTTGGGGATTATAATATACTATTTGTTAAGTTTTGGGAGAAGCTTCTAAAAAAAATGTTTTCAGTAGCAAGAATGGCATCGCCTAGAAATGGAAAGGCATTGATGGCACGATAGGTATTTAGGGTAGTGTTTTATTTGCATATTTGTAAGTCCTTATTCACTGTGGAAACATATACTTGAAGAAAACCGTGTGTGTCTGTGGAAGCTGTTTTTTTTTAAATTTTCTTATACAATGTTTATTTTTACCTTGTTATATTTTTATGTTACGTTCAGTGTAAATCAAAATGAAATAAAGATCTGTTTAATTGGCTCAGAAAAGGGCCACGTGAAAAGAAAAATATTGGGTAAAATTTTACCAATAGAGGATTAGGATTTAGAGGGATGGATTTGAGTTACAGTCCCATGGAAACTCTTTGGTATTTCAGGATATATGGGTTTTGTATGTATGTACCTTATCAAATTATTATTGCATTTAGGTTGAAATAAGGATTAAAATTGCATTAAAATAGAAAAAAAAAAAAGAAGTAACAGCACCATGATAGATGAGAAAAGCAGTCCTGCTTAGAACTAAAGCCCCATCTTTGGGGGACCAGAAGGCCCACAGAGAGTGTTACTTTGGCCTCAAATTTGACTGAGGCCAGATAAAAATGGAGACATGGTGAGATGCCAAGTTGTTATCATCAGAAATAAAAGAAAAAATTTAGTACTTTGGAAGAAGCAAATCTTTTCTGAAAATTGAACGTGAAACGTTTTTACCGTGGACTTTTTCTGTCAGGCCCTGAGGGTCAGTGCGCGGTGTCCTCCATGGTAGCAACGGCAGCGATTATTGATACCCTCACCTGTTCCATGAAGAGTTGGGAGTGGCAGTTTTCATGAAACAATTTCTCGTGGTGACACTCAATAAGGCCCCCCAGGAGGCTGGGCCTATGAGGAACAGTAGGAGGGCCCATCTTCTGGGTGGCTGCCTTGGTCCAGGGCTGGGAGCTGGTGGACTCAGGGCAGGGGCCATTCCTGTTCCAGCCCCACAGGCTTCTATGTGGATCGAAGACAGTGATTCTGGAAAGCAATTTAGGAATTATGAAGGGCTGAAAACTGCCAGGGGTTAACGTTATTTATCCATTCTGTTATGATACCATAAAAATATGAAATCTGTCTTATTAGGCTGTTCTTAAAAATACTTTTTGAGTTTTATGAAAAAAATAACACAGCGTACTCTTGTTGCAGTACCTGAGGTCACGAGAGAACCCGTTAACAGGGACGTTTGTCTCCCTTCTCTGCTTGTTGGTCGCTGGGATCCCTTGAAAACACAGATTTCAGAATCTGGAATTCCAGGTAATGGCTTTGCCAAAATGAGATTAATAGACTGTTTCCCAGATATTCTGTTTATTTGTATTTTCTCCTGGTGAAAAATGGAGAAAATTTTGTTAACAAGACAAAACTTATGATCATGTCAAAAATTCCCTCTAGGCTATAAACATACTGAGGACAGAGCCATTGGTTGAGCTCTATACTCTGCTCATAGGATGGTGCCTGACGCAGGGTAGGACACAACAGCCATGTCAGACAGATGAGTGGTGCGGTCCGCAGCAGAGGGGGACAGACAGGTGAGTGGTGCGGTCCGCAGCAGAGGGGGACAGACAGGTGAGTGGTGCGGTCCGCAGCAGAGGGGGACAGACAGGTGAGTGGTGCGGTCCGCAGCAGAGGGGGACAGACAGGTGAGTGGTGCGGTCCACAGCAGAGGGGGACAGACAGGTGAGTGGTGCGGTCCGCAGGAGAGGGGGACAGACAGGTGAGTGGTGCGGTCCGCAGCAGAGGGGGACAGACAGGTGAGTGGTGCGGTCCACAGCAGAGGGGGACAGACAGGTGAGTGGTGCGGTCCGCAGGAGAGGGGGACAGACAGGTGAGTGGTGCGGTCCGCAGGAGAGGGGGACAGACAGGTGAGTGGTGCGGTCCGCAGCAGAGGGGGACAGACAGGTGAGTGGTGCGGTCCGCAGCAGAGGCGGACAGACAGGTGAGTGGTGTGGTACGCAGGAGAGGGGACACCAGTGAGCACATGAGGTGAAGCTGTCAAGGATGTGCGGTTATTGTTGCTATGAAACCAGACATGTCAAGGGGAAAGCAAAAGTAACGAAAAGGATGGGAGCGGGTTACTTCCCTAAACCAGCCTCGGTTACCTCGGAAGCTATTGAAATTATTGCTACTAAATACCAAATGTGTATATTATTTCCTAATTTTGTATGAATGCCACATAAAAATTTAATGTCTCTGTAATGTTCTGAGGAAGACTACCTAATAAGTATGGAAATTTTAAATTCATACTTGGAAAATTCTATTTAAATCCTTCAAGTGAATCTTTAGAGGATAGGTAATTGGCCATTTGCCTAATGTCTTGCAATGATTTATGTTGGTGCCAATGGACACAGGTGTGCAGCTGTCTCTTAACTTCCAAACACCAGTGTTTGGCAAGGACAAGAGATTGTTGCATAACAAGATTCATGCCCCCTCCCTTTTCAAGTTTAGCCTAAAGTCTTTTTAGCGGTTGCATCTGAGACCTTTGTTGGGAGCCAGAATGCTTTTCTGAGTTACATTTTAATCAGACCTAGCTACAGACACACTCATGAGCCGGGAACTTGCCTGCAAGTATTTCTCCATGTGCACACGTGTGCACACAGACACACACACACCAGCAGGAATGGGCTTCAATGAAATTAACAAAAAGATACGTAATCTTTGTGTAAATGTGTGGTTGTCTCTCAAATCGTGTTTTGTACCCTTTCAAAGATTGCAAAGCTGTTTTGGCTCTGTGTGGAGGCTGGGAGTCTGGAGGCCGCCTCCTGCTGCCCGTCACACCCACACTGAGTGTGATCCTGCTGGTCAGCTCTTCTCTCTGGGCCTCCGTGTCCTCTCCTGAAGGCTGACGGTGTTAAAAGAGGCAACAGCTCTCAACAATTTAATGATTCTGAGCCATTATTTCTTAGAGTCTTTCTGAGGTAGTAATTGCCATTTGGTGGGAAAAGGGCTTTGAGGTTTCAATGGATGGAAAATGTTTGGTTAAACACAGCTAACTCGCAGGGCCTCTTGGGATTTTAATATGTGAGTACACATTTTGTCTCAGGAAGAAGGACTGGTTCTTGTCTCCCAGCTTATTTTCTGTGGGCCTCTTATTTCCCCAAATACCCATAGGCTTCTCACCAGACAGCAGCACTTTGTGGAACTTCCTGGGAAATGTTCATCTGAGGCACTCTTCCCTGAGGGTTTCACGTGCAGATGGAGGCTGTTTCCCTGGGGGATGACACCTTCACTGCCAGCCTGACTTTGTGATTTTGTTCCCATCTGGAGCAACATATTTGGACATGATTTGTCTGCACAGCACAATGTGTGTCAAGTCGGCTCCTAGTGGCCTGTTGTGGGCTGATGCGGAGTTGGTGGCAGCTTTTGTTACAGTAAGGACTCGCTTTGCTCCATTGGCTCCCTTCAGGGTCTTAGTGATCACGAGATGGAATGATCCCAGATGCTCCTGTTTCTGGAGGACACTCCCATTCCTGGAGGATGCTCCTGTTCCAGGAGGACTGTTTTAGTTCTACGTTGTTCTAACAGAGCACCTGTGGCTGGGTTATTTATAAAGAAAAGAGATTCATTTGGCTCCTGATTCTGGTGACTGAGAAGTCCAAGGTTGGGCAGCTCCTCTACTCATAGCGAGAAGTGGAAGGGGAGCAGGTATGTGCAGAGAGAGAGAGAGAGACTGACGGTGGGGGGGGAAAGACTCTTTAACTTCCCACTCTGACAGGAACCATCCAGTCCTGAGAGAGGAAGCCCCCCACCAAGGGAGGCGTTCATCCATTCAAGGAGGGTTCCCTTAAAGGGGGAGCATCCCCGAGGGAGGACATCCATTCACTCAGGGAGGGTTCACGGGGAGCACCCCAAGGGAGGACATCCATCCACTCAGGGAGGGTTCACAGGGAGCACCCACAAGGGAGGACGTCCATCCACACAGGGAGGGTTCACAGGGAGCACCCCCAAGGGAGGACATCCATCCACTCAGGGAGGGTTCACAGGGAGAACCCCCAAGGGAGGACATCCATCCACTCAGGGAGAGTTCACAGGGAGCACCCTGAGGGAGGACATCCATCCACTCAGGGAGGGTTCATAGGGAGAACCCACAAGGGAGGACATCCATCCACACAGGGAGGGTTCACAGGGAGCACCCTCAAGGGAGGACATCCATCCACACAGGGAGGGTTCACAGGGAGCACCCCCGAGGGAGGATATCCATCCACACAGGGAGGGTTCACAGGGAGAACCCTCGAGGGAGGACATCCATCCACACAGGGAGGGTTCACAGGGAGCACCCCCAAGGGAGGATATCCATCCACACAGGGAGGGTTCACAGGGAGCACCCTCGAGGGAGGACATCCATCCACTCAGGGAGGGTTCACAGGGAGCACCGCCGAGGGAGGATATCCATCCACTCAGGGAGGGTTCACAGGGAGAACCCCCGAGGGAGGACATCCATTCACTCAGGGAGGGTTCACAGGGAGCACCCCTGAGGGAGGACATCCATCCACTCAGGGAGGGTTCACAGGGAGCACCCCCAAGGGAGGACATCCATCCACTCAGGGAGGGTTCACAGGGAGAACCCCCGAGGGAGGTCGTCCATCCACTCAGGAAGGGTTCACAGGGAGAACCCCCGAGGGACAATGTCCATCCACTCAGGGAGGGTTCACAGGGAGCACCCCCAAGGGAGGACATCCATCCACTCAGGGAGGGTTCACAGGGAGCACCCTCGAGGGAGGACATCCATCCACTCAGGGATGGTTCACAGGGAGAAATCTCAAGGGAGGATGTTGTCCATTTAGGGAGGGTTCACCTTAGCCCAAACTCACCCACAGGCCCCACCTCCCCACACTGCCACATCAGGGGCCAAATTCTAGCATGAGTCTTGGCAGGGACCAACCACATCCAAACGTAGCAAGGTAGGGTTGCTTTTTAAAGGTTTTAAAACTTTTTAAACTATGTGGTGTGCATGTGGGAGGAGCTCTGGATGACAGGAAAATGCTCAGGGTCACGTGTTCATTGATGCCAGCAGCAAAGGTGTGTTGGCTTGTCCCAGGTAATGTGGGAGTGTGGGCTCAGAGTGCTCCTGGATGAAGGTGAATCCCTGTGAACGAGGGCTCCTTGAGTCACCCTGCTCTGTAATCGGCCCTTCCACGCTCGGCGTGTCCCCTCCTGTGAGGGTGTGGCTGCAGGTGGGTGCTGGCAGAAATCCCTGGGTGGGTGTATTGTTGGGTGAACCTGGAAAATGCACATGGAGTTGAGGCTATCTATGGTCAGGGGTTTGCCCTGAAGATCCAGTCAGGGCCTGCGGTTCTGTCTTACATCTGTATTCTTGGGAGATTCTTAAATATTTAGTGATGTTTACTTGGTACCAGGGCAATTAGAACACGTTTTTGACCACAGGGAAGGGCCAGCCTGTGGCATAGAGTCATCTGCACAGAGAGGGCTCCTTCCACCTCCCACCCACCTTCTGCCCGCCACCCATGTCATGTGGCAATGGGGATGGGCTCCTGCCTGAGAGCTGTCTTTGCCAACCCCAAGGGCTTCTGCATATGGTCCCCCTTTCCTAAAAAGCCTTTCTCTACCTCATCCTCCCAGGACACCATGTACACAGTTGGTGCTTAATGTAGGCTTTGTTGCAAAAGCAAATAGATTCCTCTTTAAACACTTAAAATGGGAGGTCTTTGGCTCCCTCTGTGATGAATCTGCTGTCGCTGTCCAGGCAGTGTGTTTTATAGCGGGAAGATTTTATGGAACGTTCTCTCTTATTGTAACTGAAATGTGCCTCCCTGGAGGTCAGTCCTTAGGGCCTCGTTCTGAACTCAGGCCTGACAGGAACTATGCCCATGTCCACATGACGGCCTTTCAGTTAGGGAAAGCAGTCATCATGCCACTTTGGTCTTCCTTGCATTTCATTTTTCACAATATTAATATTTTTTGGCAGGTTTATCTTGTAACTTGGCTTCAAGACCCCCTTAACATCTCTTTCACCCACTGATGGGCTTGCAGCACTGTGTCTACCCCGAGCCGGAGTGGCTGACAGGTGCCGGCCAGCGCGAGCCCCTGGCGCGGCCCCATCCTCATCTGGAGAGAGGGCGCCCCAGCTGCAGGTCACGCTGGAACTTCCTCCACGGCCACCCCGCACAGCTTACCGCGGGTGCAGTGTGAAAAGGCACTCCTGGCTGGGGGATTTACTGTCTTGTGTTTAATGGACCATATTTATTTTTTAATTTTATTATTATTTATTTATTCTTTTTTTTTTTTGAGACAGGTCTCACTATGTTTCCCTGGGTAGAGTGCTGTGGCGTCACAGCTCACAGCAACCTCCAACTCCTGGGCTTAAGCAATTCTCTTGCCTCAGCCTCCCAAGTAGCTGAGACTACAGGCACCCGCCACAATGCCTGGCTACTTTATGGTTGTAGTTGTCGTTGTTATTTAGCAGGCCCCAGCTGGATTCGAACCTGCCAGCTCTAATGGACTATATTTAAATGCTGTCATTAAAAACTTCTGAATTTTTTATTTTAAACAAAACCCTAATTGCTATTGTCAATTTTCCCTAGATTCTGAATACTGTAACTGAGCTTTTGAAGTGCAACACTTTTTACATAAAATCACTTTCAGCTGTTTAGATATATTTTTTAAACTGTCAGTTATTGTAACCCAAGGTATAATTTCTCCTCAGCTTTGTCACAAATGCACTTGATGGAATTCTTCTTAACGGTTTGTCCAAATTGTTGGTAAAAATGTCTATCAGGGCAGAGGCACAGACAGAGCCCTGTGTCTGGCCACCAGAGACAGACACGTGGGTCCTGTGCACAATTCAGCTCATGATTTATGTTTTCTGAGGGATTCTTCCAGGCACTTGGTTGAAAATAAGAATTGATTTAAATGGTGGTTTTCTGTAATTAAAAACCTAGTTTACGCAAATTGCTTTCCTGGGTTAGTTGATTGTGATGAGACTCTGGGCCCCTCAGTGAGGCTTTTTTACGTCTTCCAATAAACACCCTGCCTCTTTGCTCAAGCAGAAGGTGGAGGGAGCATTGTACTCACCACTGACCATGGAGGGGACACCTTCACATCCCCACCCTAACCCCAGACTCTTACATGGTCTGAAATTTGTAGGAAACCAGAATTCCTTCCATGTGGCATGTGAGAAGCTGAGAAATTTCTTGTAAGAGAGTAAATCTGGAGATCCAGCTATTAATGGAAAACCAAATAATTGAGGTAAAGTTTAGATACTTTCTAATTATAATTGAACTGGGAAATTAAAACTTCGTGCAATATGAAGAGACATAATGTGTGCATTTTTCCAGCCTAAGAGCTAGATCTGGGAATATACCCAGTCAAACCCATAAGGAATTCAACATGTACTCCGGTAGGCAGACCCACGCGGTTCCTGGGGCCTCGCTGGGACCGTGAGGATTCAAAAACACCGTCCCTTTCGTTATGTCCCTATTCTGGGCAGTGGGCGACCAATCTCTCAGATAAGAAGACAGGGTGTTTGAAGGCTCATGTTTTCCTTAATGAAGAGTGTCCTGCAAAGCATAGTGCTGGTTCAGACTGTTCTTACCTCGCCTGACCTGTGTGTTTATATAATCTTAAATTGTATGGCCTCATTTTACTGCTGATTTTCAAGATTGTGTGTATGAGGGGAGCAGGGAGCACCGAGGAGACGTCTGGAAGCCTGGAGAGGACCTTGGTAGGGGTGAGCCTAATGCTTTACCAGGGTAAAGAGCCCTTCTGTTTGTTCTTGGCTATAGGGGGAGTTACGGTGGTACAGTTTGTCAAAAGATTAAGATTAAACCGCAGCTCCAGAGATGACCTTTGGGTTTGGGAATTACCACGGCTGTTGGGAATCCCCTTCCTCCAGACTGTGCTCCACTGAGGCTTATGGTTTCTATCATGATGTGTGTTTGTTTGTATTTGCTCTTCTCTTCCTCAGCCTGTGCATTTCTGGAGATCAGGATGGTGCCTTGTCTTATAGCCCCTGTGTGCTCAGCTGCTGGCCCAGTCCCGGGCCCACAGAGGGGACCCGACTTCAAAGGTGATATTAAGATTTTCCACGAGGATCTAGAATCTAAGCTTCTTGTACTGCCTCCAGAGTTTTGCTAATCAATACCCTCAAGCATCATGTGGGTGGCTGGATTGGCTGGTCCGTAGGGTCCCTACATAGGAGGTTCTAGGACCAACACGTGTGTGTGAGCGAAGTCTCACATGGCCAGACCTGCACCCTGGTGTCATGGAGGTTATGAGAGGAGACCCGGCCTAAGAGGTTTCTGACCTACTCTGGTAGGAGGTGTCTAGATGGACTCATACCACAAGCTTAATGACCACAGGCTAGTTTAGACTGCCAGGAAAATAGGATTGTAGGAGTAGGAGCCTGGCTATAGATTTTGGAGAAAAGGATTGTTAGAAATCGGTCTCAAATAATCCCTGTGCTGGTTGTGTTCCAGACCAAGCTTTTCTGTCGATTCTCTGTTTCAGGGTAGTTTGGTGTTGAAGGGACATGATGAAAGACAGTGGATTTGGTGTTAGATGAGACTGTTGGGGCTGACAGCCTGCAGAAGGCCTCCAGGGCCAATTGGACCCACCCGGGCCAGGCTCCTAGGATCGTTGTGGCTTCAGGGGGCACTACTGGCTGGTCAGCACACATGGTCCTGGAGGTGCTTTATGTGTCAGCCTGGGGCTGTGATGGTTTGATGCAGAGACTTCAGGGGTAGTCCAGGGCCTGGCAGGGTCTCAACAGGGCCACTGCATGGGCCAGCAGGTGCTGCATCCCATGTCCACACTTGCTGGAGTGTCGGAAATCATGGTGGCTCCAATGTCCGTCTCCTGTGGAACCCCAGCAAAGCTGGGACATTGATGGAGTTGGTGTGTACTGTCTCCAGCTTGCACCTTTTACTTCCTGTGTCCTGGTCCCTAAGCACATGTGGTGTTGCACACATACCTGTGTGTCTCCAGCAGAATCTTTGTCATGTTCACAGCTTCAGTGGCTGTGTAGTTTAATGAGCTGAACACAGACCAGGTGAGTTTGGGTTGACTGACACTTGGAAAAGCCACAGTCAGAGGTGCTGGTCCGCAGCCAGCTTTGTGGAGGTCAGTCAGCGGTAGAAAGGACAGTCACTGGGTTGGCACCAGGAGGGAACCCTGCGAGGACCCGTGAGATTCCAGGCACTGAAGAGCAGACCAGCAGGCAGACCCCAGCACCGAGGAGGAGCCTCGAGACTAGAGCTGGGCCAGGCGGGGACTCGGCCTCAGGATGGGCAGAGGAGAAGCCCCACTCCCAGGCCAGGGCACATAGGGGCAGCCCAGGTCTGCAGCACATTGTGGTGACAGTGCTAAGTCGTCTTGGGCTAAGTGGCCCCAACTCCCCCAAGGCCTCAGGCCGGGTGGTGGCTGCAACTCTGCGAGAGAACTGGGGACCTGACATTAGGGACAACATCAGTGTCTGTTCAGGAGGGAAATGGGCTTTGAATGAAAGGCATAAATACAGGGAGGAAGGAGGCCGTGTCAGACAGGGGCTTGCCTGCCTGCTCAGAGCTGCTTGCACTGCAGCCTGGGCATCTGGGGTCTGTGGCCAGCAGGCAGCGGCTGTGCGAATTCTGGGAAAATGCTCATCTGAAATTATAGTTACATCTCAGGAAAAACACCCATTGTGCTGCAGGCTGGTACAATTGGTAAAGTCACTCCCTGCTCCCACAGTGGCAGTGCCCAGCCCTTGCTTATTAAGACAATGACAATTCTGGACAGTGTGACAATCTGGATGGATGCAAATAATATGGAATATGAAAGGCGTATGTCCTCTTACACCAAACTTGTCTATACACCAACATTGATAGTTCCAACATGATGGCATAATTGTCCTTGGAGAACCCCGGAATTTTAGCAGAATTAAAAGCTGATTTTGCTTGGTTCTATGTGGTCTGAGACGGATGGCATTTGTAGGAGATGGGCCAGGCCTTCTGTTCGGAGGAAACTGAAGCGAAGGTGCAAGTGGAGGGAGTTCTCTAGTGTGGGGGTTGGTGCCGCTCAGCTGGGGCACATGGCTGTGAGGAAGCAGGACATGAAGCTGACAGGTGGGGAAGTACTTGAATGGAGGCTAAGGGTGTTTTGTCTGTATTAGGAAGTGGTGGTGGTTTCTAAGAGGGAGTCATAGGAAATGGGAAGTGGAACGTCCACTGTGTGGGTCTTGTCCCTGTCCCCGGCACTGCTGTTTCTACTGGATTCTGCTGAAAAGATATCATAGCGGGGCACAGACCCTCCACCCCCGTCACCCTCGCCACTCCTTGCTTTATGAGGCCAGATTGGCCGTTTCTCTCCTCCACATGCCTCAGCCTCCTCATCCATCTAACGCTTCTTTCTTCATGGGGTTATTGTGATTTCTACTGTATGTAATGTAGATTTAAGTGGCTGGGATTCAAAGAAGGAGCTCTATTATTATTACTATAAATTACTGGCGTTTACATAGTCAGTGGTGAAAAGGATGTTCTTTTCCAATTCTGAGCGTCCTCCTAGGATGCATTGGCATGGGCACTATTTTTAGTGCAGTGGCACTATTTTTAACTGCTTAGCTGTGGCATTGCTGACAAATAAAGCTTTAGGGCGAAGTTCCCTGATGGAGGAAACCCAGAACCCAGAGACTGAGAATTCCTAGTCATCTCCTGAATCCTGTGCCCCAGGCAACCTCTCTGGGATGTCATTTGAAGATAACTGTTAGCTGGGAGCCATGGGAAGGCTGGATGACACGCTCTTCCCCATCTAGATGTAGCCCCTCTGGCTGCCTCTTGCTGTTCACTCTTGCAGTTCACAGCCCGCGCACCCATTCTGCCCCATTTGTGATGTCCCCCTCGAGCCCTGCCCACCACACGGCTCCCTTTCCTGCCTTCCCTGTGTGTTTTATTTGCACCGTGTGTGGACAAATTGCACTTTGCTTAACTCATCGCTTCCTTCTGACCTTGAGCACTCTGAGGATAGACCCGTCTTAAGCTTCTTCCTTCTCCCGAGGCCCCAGCTACCCAGAGCCAACGGCAAGCCCTCAGGAAATTTTAATGACCAAAAGCATTTTTTTGGTAAACACAAAAGTGTTACAGACGCTAACTCTTTTGGAAGGTGTGGGTTATAATTTTTATTAGGGAATGAGTTGCAGTGTTACTATTCTGAGCCACAAAAGGTGTTTTGGCCTTGCTGACCTTGCTGTGTTGTGGTCTTGCTCTACGCCTGAGTTGTAGCCAACAGGCAGCCCAGAGGGCAGCCGTGGTCAGGACTGCTCTGAACGACCCAGCGTTCTTGGCTGAACGTGGTTATGAGGAAATCAGGGACAGCCCCCAAACTTGTGGACATTGGTGGGCTCTGTCTATAGCGGGCAAATGTGTTTATCGATGGTGATCTAAGGAGGGGAGATTGATTTTTCATTCATCCTTCACGGGCACTTTACGTTATTCATTTATTCATCAATTCAGCAAACAGTACCATATGCAAGGCACTACTCCACATGCCGGGGTCACAGCAGCACGCAAAGCAGAGGAGTCGTTTACTCACGGAGCATTTATCCAGGAGTATTAACAGAGCACAAAATAAATAAGCATTATGTTAGATGGTGTTAAGGGTTAGGGAGAGTCTGGGGGGTAGGGGAGCACTAACATGTGGCTAAGATAATTTACATTCAGCGACCCACACACAAGAAATGCTGAGGGAAACTCGTTTGGCTAAAGTGAAATAGCAGGTTGTAATTGGATCTAATAGGTTTAGTGAGGACCCTGGAAATGGTAGCTCTGTGGGTAAACATAGAAGACTACATCAACATCTTCTTCTCAAAATTTTAAAGAAAACAAAAGAATTCCATGGTGTACATATACCACAATTTATTAATCCATTCGTGAATCGATGGGATTACACCTGCGGTGCATCTTACAAGGGTATATGTGACACTTAGTAAATGTGGAATTGAATGTCTTAGCACAATAACTAAGAAAATGCCAGGAAGGCCATGTTAACCAGTGTGATGAAAATGTGCCAAATGGTCTATGAAACCAGGGTATGGTGCCCCATGATCACATTAATGTACACAGCTATGATTTAATAAAATTAAAAATTAAAAAAAAAAGAAAACAAAAGAATTGTTTAAAACACAAGTTACAAACTTTACCCCAGGACCTGCCATGTATGTCGACATAATATGTATGAGAGCAGCAGCACAGGGACCATGACACTGTGGTGTTGCAATATTCTCGCATGTGACGTGACACAGTATTAAATAGAAGTAGCCTGTAATGAATTTTAGATGTACATTGTAATCCCTATAACAACCACTATCTTTTTTAAATAAACCACAACTCGGACTTTACCTTACAGATGCAAACAATGTAGGCTAATCGTGTGTATCCTTATGATAATCAAAAAGAGGAATGCTGGGTAAAAAAAAAAAAAACATGATTAGAAAGCTAATATAGGAATTAAAAGGGTATTCCAAAAAAATCTTTGATTGATCTGAAAGAAGGCAAGAAAGAGAGAATAAAGAAAAAGATAAGACAAATATAAAACACATCGTAAAATGATAGAACCTAAATCGACCCATATTAATAATTAGAAGAAATATAAGGGACTAATACACCAATTAAAAGGCAGAGATTATCAGAAAGAATAAAAAAGCAAGATCAACTATGGTTTCTTAAGAGATGCTCTTGGGTGGTGCCTGTGGCTCAAGGAGTAGGGCGCCGGCCTCATATGCCGGAGGTGGCAGGTTCAAACCCAGCCCCGGCCAAAAAAAAAAAAAAAAAAAGAAAGAGATGCTCTTTAAATTAAAAGGTACAAAAAAGTTCAATGTATTTTATAAAAATAGACACATACGTGTATATTCCAAATACATGAACCCCCAAATGGGAGAAGTAGGAGAGAGAGAGATGCATTATATTTAAAAAACACTGTGCTCAATAATTGGCGAAATAACTAGATAAAAAATCAGCAAGGGTATAGGATCCAAATTATAAACTACAATTATTAATCTATACATTTAAATTATACATCTAAATTATAGACTCTAAATGACTAAATTGACATTTATGGGAGCTCCACCCAACATGGCAAAATTCACATTATTTTGAAGTGTACATGTGATGCTTGTCATAATAATCCATATACTGGGTCATTAAACAACTTTACACATTTCAATAGATTGAAATATTACAGAGTGTCTTCTGGCCACAATGGAATTGTATTTGAAATCCATAAGAGTAAGAGCCCTAGAAAAGCCCCAAATATTTTTATGTTGCATGAATTTTAATAAATCTCGTACATCAAAGATGAAATCACGATGGAGAAAATAAATAATTCAAAGTGAATGAAAATGAAAATACAACACATAAAATTTTATGGAATGTAGTGTAAGCAGCACTTAGAGGAAAATTTATCACTTCAGAATGCTTTTTTAGAAAGGAAGTGGTTTAAATCAATGATCTAACTTTTCACTTTAAGAAACTAACCACACGAACATGTTAAATGTTGTTACCAGAAGAAAGGACGCGATGGGGACAGAAGCAGAAATAAATGAAACAGAAACAGACAAGAGTAACTGAGAACATGACCAGGCCCACCAGGGTCTTCTGAAAATGCAGATATAATTCATACTCCCTTGGGAAAAATAATTCAGGAAAACCCCCATAAATCAATAATAACACTAATAAAAGAAGGGAGATCGTTAGATTTTACAACCTCGGCTATAATAAAGAAATACAGACAACTGCATGCCAATACGTTTGATAGGTGTATTGATAATTTTTCAATGAAGACATATCAAAATGGACAAACTCCTCACAAAATACAACGTGTTAAAAATGACACAAAGTGATGAAAGAAAAAATATGAATAGTTGTATATCTATTGAAGACCTTACATTTTCTATCAAAATATTTCCCCACAGAGATAACATAAGGAAGACAAATTACCCATCTTATAATAATCTTTTGGAAAAAAATAATATTCTCCAACTTATTTTATAAGGGTAATATAACTGTGACACCAAAGCCTGGCAAAAGAGTCATAGGAAAAGATTATAAATAAATAACTTTTATGAAAATAGATGCCGAAATTTATAATATTAGCATATTGAATCTCACAACATATAAAAAAGGATAATATATCATGACCATGTATGTGGTCTTAGGTATAAAGACCACTTGGCTATAAATGTTGGTTTAATGTTTGAAAATCGTTACAATTCACCAGAGTAACTGAGTAAAGAAGAAAGTGATATTTAATCTCAATAGATGTAGAAAAGCATTTGACAAAAATTCAAACCTATTTAAGATAAAAAACTTTCAGGAAACTAGGAATAGAAGGAAACTTCCTCAATGTGATAAAAGGCGTCTACAAAAACTTTCGTGTAACACGATGTTAATGTTGAAAGATTGAATGCTTTCCTTCTAAGGTTGGGGACAGTGAGGACCCTTGCTATCATCACTTCCATTTGATATTATGGTGGAGATACTAGTGTAGAAAAACAAGTCTATAAATGAAGAACTAAAACTGCCATGTTCACGGACAAGATGGTTTACACAGAAAATCTGAAACTATTAACAAAAAAACATACCAATACAAAACAAAAAACAATAACAGAAGCTTATTAGAACAAATGTGTGCATTTAACAAGGTCTCAGGATAGAGCAATATTCAAAAGTACAATTGGAGTTTTATTTTTTAGCAAAAAAGTGGAAAATAAAGTAAAAATTTATGTGTAATAGTATCAAAAAGCATAAACGACTTAGAAAGTGAACAAAACAGGAGGGACCTATCTACACCGAAAACTACAGAATACTGTTGAGACAAAATAAGGAATATTTAAATAAATGAAGAGATATACCATGTTCATGAATGGTTGGCAGGCTCAGTATTGAACCATATTTTCTACGCAATCCCCATAATAATTCCATAAAAATTTATATAGCTGATTTTAACATTGATATAGGAGCACAAATAATATAGACTATCTAAATTGTGAGTTTATGACTCAGAGGAGCCTCCATCAATGACCACCTTCCTTCCTAGACTGTCCCCTTAAGTTGACCTTATTTTCACAGACTGGACATGCACCACATGTATGTATCAATATGTAGGCCTCGTTTCTTATGTTGAGCACCTCCATATGTTGACCAGTTTGTTACACTCCCTTGGGTAGTCACTGTATACAAGTCCTACTACATTTAACTTTATAACTTGTTAGCAAGTAATCAAACCATGTATTTTTTTGTAGGAGTAGATGAATGAATAAACAGAACCATGGCATAGAATAGAGGTTCTGGAGGCCATGTGAACATGGTCAAGTCAATTTTTTTTTTTTAAGAGACGGGATCTCAGTATATTCCCCAGGGGGCTCAAACTCCTGGGCTCAAGTGATCCTCCTGCCTCAGCCTCCTGAGTTACTGAGACTATAGTGTGCACCAGTTGAGTTCTAACTAAGTCATCTGAGAAAACCAATGAGAAAAGTCAATCTTTTCAACAAATGTTACCAAAATTACTTGGCCTACCTTACTCTATAAATAAAAATGAATTGGAGATGGATCATGGAAGTAAAAGGAGGGAGGGTGATTGGTGGGATTACACCTGCGGTGCATCTTACAAGGGTACATGTGAAACTTAGTAAATGTGGAATGTAAATGTCTTAGCACAATAACTAAGAAAATGCCAGGAAGGCTATGTTAACCAGTGTGATGAAAATGTGTCAAACGGTCTATGAAACTAGTGTATGGTGCCCCATGATCACATTAATGTACACAGCTATGATTTAATAAAAAAAAAAAAAACTAAAATGATACAGCTTTAGGAAAACACACAATAACTCTGTATGGCAAGAATTTCTTAGGACACAAAAAATATTTACAAGAGAAAGCATTGATTATACTTAATCAAACTAGGAAAAAATCCCTTCTCTTTGTTAAAAAACTAATTTATTTTAGTTAGACTGGGAGGAAATTCCCTCAATACACACAGGGGGCAGAGGGCTTGTGTTAGGACTAATTCCTATATTCTTTAATAAAAGGAACACATATTGTAAGAAATCGGCAAAAGATTTAGGCAGTTACTCCACAAGGAAAGTTATGCAAATGGACAAATGTTATAAAAGAAGTGGGCAGCTTCAAACCAGGATGGGGATCACTACACACTCGTTAGAGTGACTCACATTTAAAAAGAGGAATCAACGGGAATTCTGATAGTTCTTAGGAGGGTTATATAAAGTGATACAGTCACCTTGGAAAGTGTTTGCCAGTTTCTTATATAGTTAAACACACACTGACCCTTTGATGCAGTAATCGCACACTTACTTAGGTATTAAAAAAACTTGAAAATCAAATGAGAAAAGAAAAATACATCCGACATACATGGATGCCAATGTTCATTTATGATGGTCAAAAACTAGGAACAACTCATGGGTGAAAAGATGAATAAATTGTGGTCTATTTTACAATGGAATACTGCTAAAGAATGAAAGGGAGTGGGCTGCCAGCAGAGCCCACCATGCGAGAGCTCTGGGGAACAAGAAGGAAAGGGAAGCAGAGCCCCCAAGCCCTCGTGTGACGCTGTGCAGGGATCAAGTCAGGCTGACCAGTCAGCAGGGGCTGTCTGGGAGGTGGCTCTGAGTGGGCAGGGCGGAGATGGTGCTCTGAAGAGGTAGTAAACTCTACATCACAAGGTAGGGGGCAGGTGGCACAGGTGTAACTATTTGTCAAAATTATTTAGTTAAGGTGGGTGCATTTCAATGTATTTAAATTTACCCTCAAAAAAAAAAACTGTAAGAAACAGCAATATTGTAGAGAGTAGGGGGAGGCCCCTGACATAATGATGGCAGAACGTTGGCAGCTGTTGAGGCTGGTGATGTAATGAGCGTCCAGTGCCCCATCCAACAAGCAGGTGTCAGTGGCTGGTCAGGAGCTGGGGTCTCTGCTTTCCCTGGCTAGTTGGTCAGTCTTGATCTTGGCAGTAGATTTGGGGCAGGTGCTAAGAACTGTCCTGGGAGGTGGCCAGGACTCAGGGTGACAGTAGCCTGGACCTGCACTGGACAAGCTGCTCGTGTCCACTTGCCCTCCACGGCTGGTCCAGCTCACTGAGAGCAGCTGCAGTGTGGCCGTGGTGTCCAGGCAGGTGGGACCTGACTCTGGCATTGACAGAGGAGGAGGGGGAAGCCCATGTCTGCAGGCTTCCTGAAACTGTAGGATTTTAGGAATTTCCTTTCCATCTCCTGCGTTCCCAATGCCTGCAAAAGAAAAGGAAACCAGCCCTAGGATGGCATTGAGTGGCACCAACCAGTGTCTGTGCCGGGATGCCCTGCTATGACCCCTGGAGTGACATTGGGAAGTGGGGCGGTGAGAGTAGCTGGAGCAGAGCAGCTGTGCAGCTTGGAAGCCACTTTACTTGTCCTTCTGTGGCCTCTGACGTGGGTTTCCAGGGATGTGGGAGACGGGAGGCGAAGGTGAGCAGTGGAGGGAGCCCAGGGCCAGGGCCCTGCTCCTCCGGTTAGGGGGCAGACTGTGGTTCTCTGCTGTGCTTGCCGACACCATCATGACACCAGCTGCCAGCGTTAGGTGATTTGTGTAGTTGAGTCTTTCTATTTATTGGAGTAATTGTTGAATACACCATTTGTTTGGCAGCTGAAGATCTTGCAAAGCCTCATGGTAACGGGTTTCTAAACCATTTTATTTATTTTTTTAATTTTAGATTAATATGAGGTTATACTGTTTGCATTTTTTAGGTACAGTCCATGTTGCATTTGAGCCCTTGAACTAGTAGATGAAAAACTACAGGCCCACATGAGAGAAAAACATGTAAATTCAAGAAGGGGTAGGGTGGGGCAGGGTGTGGCAAGCTCTTGCCTGTCAGGTACAGTGTAGGGGCACGTGGCTCACCTCCAGACCAGAAAAGTAAGGTGCCAAGTCTACCGAACCCTGCATCTGCATGAACACTGGTTTGTGGAGATGTTCAGGGGGTTCTCACTTTTCCTGACTTTGCTTCTGTGCCTGAGCTCCAGTTTCTGTGTATTTTGCGCAGCACCCCTCTCCCCCCATCAGCACACTCAACTCTGCCCTATTCATCCTCAGATGCCAAGTTCAACTTATGTGCCCTCCATGAAGACTTCCTTAGAGATCTGGATAATATAGTAACAAACAAATAAAATAAATATGATACAACCACAGTGGCATTTAAAATATACCGGCATGCTATAGTCTTCTGTCCTCCTCTCTTGACCTTTCTTCTCTTCTTCCGGGGATGGCCCTTTGTTCAGGAGGACGGGAGTTGTCACAGCAGGAATGACAGAGTCAGGGGACGCTGACACCCAGCTGCTGACATCTGCCTAGCAGTTTCACAGTGACGAGATAATATTGAATTTCAGGCCTTGTAGAGGGGGAGAGTCCTTTCCCACTAGCATGAGAACTAGGCTGGTGGATCAGACCCTATGTCTGAGGTGGAGAAAACGCAGGATGGGACACACAGGGAGGGAGCAGCTTGTGCCCGGCCATAGCTATAGAAGGCAGGTGGGACGCAGGTGGCAACCAGAAGCAGGCTCCCCACCCCCATCCTGTGACCCTCCAGGACGGCCCCCATGCCACAGCCAAGATGATGTCACTGTTGATGCTGACGCGGGCCTGGCTGGTGGATGCCCCGAGGCCAGGCTTCCCAGCTCCATGGCATGGCGGGTGGGGGTGGGGGCGGGGAGTCCAGATGTCCCTTGGGTTCTGCTGAAGAGATGCAGAGGGGCCGAGTGTGTGGGCAGAGGCCTGGGGTTAGCACAAAGGGGAGCTGTTTTCATGGGGATTTCATGACTAGGGTCCAATGGCCAGGACGCTGCGGCCCCCACATCCTCTGGGCTGCTCACCAGCCCAGGACCCAAGCTATCTGCCTATAGAGCTGAGACCAGCAGTGTCCAGAGAGCCTTGGGAGGCACCAGGCATCGGCCTGGACACCTTAGGGATTATGCACATCTACTCCAAAGAGACGATTAAAAACGTGCAGGCTGGGGTGACGTCGTGCGCTGTTTTTGCCTGTGGTCCTTCCTCCCTGTTTGCTGTTACCTCCAAGGAGGAGCAGCAGTGCAGTGGACCCTCACTTCTCAGGGGGCAGCACACACCTGGGTGTCCTGCTGGGCTCGGCCTTGAAGTACAAGTTGGTGCTGTTTGGTGACAGGTGTCCTTGTGGAGCCACAGCCACACCAGGGCACCATCTCACTTCCCTATTGGCTACGATTCCTCCCTCTCACGAGTCCCAGCGGGATTCTGAGGACAAGGCTCATGCGCTCTCCTAATTATTTTGCACTCCCTAGAAATTAGCATAATGCTTGAAAAATAAACGCCCAATAAATCTTAGCTGATTAAAGGGCCATGCAAGGACACCACCAGTTCTGCAACACCAGGGTCTCATTGACCTGACCCCAGGCTGACATAGGGCACGTCGTGAAGCAGGGGTGTTTGTATTTAAGCCGTGCACTTAATGAGATGACAGTGGTACTGATATGAAATGTGTCCTCAACGTCATTAAATAGCTGAATTATTTTAACATTTTTAAGTACTTTGCCTTCAAGATACATCTCTGAAACAGTCTAGCTGCAGTGTTAGATCGCACAAGCCACCGTGAGAGGGACCCCTGCAAATGTTTTATGTCTAAGTCTGTGTGCTTGGGACTTAGAATCGTGCACCCCCCTCATTGGAAGGTTATACCATGACCAAAACAAATGGCTGAATTCTTATTTTCAAAGTTGAAGGCATTTCAGAGAGGTGTTTCTATGAGCAAGAGAACCAGTGAGCTTGAGGAGGGAGCTTTCAAAAGTTCTAGCTGCAATCAGAAGACTCCCCGTTTGTGTTCGCTTGGGCATATGTATACTGAAAATCACAACGATACAGAGAAGTTAGCGTGGCCCTGGGTGAGGATGATGTGCACACTTGCAAAGTGTTCCACATTTTTACTTTATATCTTCTGTGTTAACCTGGATGGAATTAAAGCACATTCTTCTTAGTAAAGTGTCACAGGAATGGAAAAGCAAGACTCCAATGTACCCAATACTAATATGAAGCCAGTAGACAAACTAACACCCACACAAGAGAAAAACTCAATCAATTCAAGTTGGGGGCAGGGGCATGGAGGGGGGAGAGGGTTTGGTGTGCTCCCATCTAATGGGCACAATGTAAGGATGTATGACACACCTTTTGGGTGTGGGACACAACTACAAGAGGGACTCTACCTAACAAGAGCAAACACTGAAGCCTAGTTGTTTATACCCTCACATTAACCTGAAATAAAGAAAAAAGAAAAGAAGACTCTAATTGCCTCATATCTCCTTCTTGGAAGCCACTTGTCTTTCTGCCCCTTCACACCAGAGTAAAGAGCAACGGGCGTGGTGCTGCTCAGCTGCAGCTGTGGAGTGGCAGGCGTGAGCCCCATGCCCTGTGCAGGCACCCCCAGGCCGCTGGGAGGAGTGACCGTCCACCTTCACCACCAGCCAGCCAGAAAATGGAAGTGCAGGCCCCCGTCTGCAGGGAAACACACCCCAGTGGATGGTGCAGCTTCTCAGCAACACATGTCCTCGCCTGCCCCAGGCAGCTTGTAACTGGCCAGGCTCCCTCTTTTCATTTACAAACCTTCAGAAAAGAAGATGAAAAAAAGTTGAAAATTTGTTCCACAGAACAAAAATTGTCCCTTTAAAAATTTCCTCGCAGCTGTGCCTGGTGCTGATGGATTTACCCCCTAACCCGGGGATCAGTAAACAACGTGTACCCCATAAAGAGCTAAACAAGCCTTTGCTCATCGGGTGCTTAATTGCCGTGGTTCTATCAAAGCCGCATAAAACTTAATCATCAACCACAAGGCAGGCTCTGTGTTTTACGTCGGTGCCTCTGTCAGTGGTTTTCCACCTGCTAAAATGAAGGATTGTTGGAATATCACAATATGTACAACTTGCTTAGGTGCAAACAGAGGTGCCTTTCATCTCCTACCAGCTCCGATGCCATGATAGGAGCTGGCGGAGACACCCCTTCCAGACAAGCACCCAGATGTTATCTGACTCACAAACTGTGTGCCCTGTGCAAGGACGTGGGAGCCAATTACAAGACACTTGGGTTTTCAGTACTTTTTACGAGGCATTTGTCCACTTCTAAATTAATAGAAAGATGAGAAGAGTTTGTTGATACATTTTTCTTTAAGGTTTGGAATAGCATCTTGAGCATCAAGGTAAGGGAAGCCTGTTAAAATGTGAAAGATGAAAGCAAGGGCCTGAATAAAGAATTCACTAAGAACCTCTTGAGTCTAGACGGAAGGTGGGTCCTCAAACGGCGGCAAGGCCTGTTGTGCCTTCCTCGGGATGAAAGCCTGCGTCTCCTTCCTCTGCTTGAGCAGGGCAGCTACTGCTCACTTCAATGAATTTTTAATGAGGACACTCAGCTTTTATCTCCATCACATTCTTGGGTCTCAATTTGGGTTAAGACCTCCTGAGTTCTAAAAAATATGGATGCCCGAACCCTGTCCTAGCCCATTCAAATAATGATAATTTAAAGTATTTTTAAAGGCTCCTGGATCATTGTAATGGACAACAGGGTTAGAACCACATTATCTCCTGAATCATCCATATTATGTCTAATGTTTTTTATTCATTTAAAAACACTCGTGAGCCCATATGCCTAAAGAAAGATTAAAAATGTCCACTGGACTTTTGAAAAACTCAATACCCAAAATTTTACCAGACTTATCTATATTCTCCATTAAAGTAAACAGCTTAAACTGTCCTCTAAAGAGGCACAGGTTAGCTGACTGGATACAAAAACTCAGGCCAGATATTTGCTGCATTCAAGAATCGCATCTTACCTTAAAAGATAAATATTGACTCAGGGTGAAAGGCTGGTCCTCCATGTTTCAGGCAAATGGTAATCAGATAAAAGCAGGTGTTGCAATTCTATTTGCAGACACAACAGGCTTTAAACCAACAAAAGTAAGGAAGGATAAGAATGGTCACTTCATATTTGTTAAGGGTAATTCTCAATATGATGAGATTTCAATTATTAATTTTATGCACTCAACCAGAATGCACCGCAATTTATAAGAGAAACTCTAACAGACATGAGCAACTTGATTTCCTCCAGCTCCATAATAGTCAGAGATTTCAACACTCCCTTAGCAGTGTTGGTTAGATCCTCCAATAAGAAGCCAAGCAAAGAAATTTTAGATTTAAACCTAACCATCCAACATTTGGATTTAGCAGACATCTACAGAACATTTCATCCCCAAAAAACTGAATACATATACTTCTCATCAGCCCACAGAACATACTCCAAAGTCAATCACATCTTAGGTCACAAGTCTAACCTCAGTAAATTTAAAGGAATAGAAATTATTCCTCGCATCTTCTCGGACCACCATGGAATAAAGGTTGAACTCAGTAACAGCAGGAATCTGCATAATCATACAAAAACATGGAAGTTAAATAACCTTATGCTGAATGACAGCTGGGTCAGAGATGAGATTAAAAAGGAAATTGCCAAATTTTTGGAACAACACTGCAATGAAGACATGAATTATCAGAACCTCTGGGATACCGCAAAGGCAGTCCTAAAAGGGAAATTTATAGCACTGCAAGCCTTCCTCAGGAGAATGGAAAGAGAGGAAGTTAACAAGTTAATGGGACATCTCAAGCAACTGGAAAAGGAAGAACATTCCAACCCCAAACCCAGTAGAAGAAAAGAAATAATCAAAATTAGAGCAGAATTAAATGAAATTAAAAACAAAAGAATTATACAACAGATCAATACATCAAAAAGTTGGTTTTTTGAAAAGGCCAATAAAATAGATAAACCTTTGGCTAACCTAACCAGGAAAAAAAGAGTAAATCTCTAATTTCATCAATCAGAAATGACAAAGAGGAAATAACAACAGACTCCTCAGAAATTAGAAAAATCCTTAATGAATATTACAAGAAACTTTATTCTCAGAAAATATGAAAATCTGAAGGAAATGGACCAATACTTGGAAGCAAGGCACCTTCTAAGACTTAGCCAGAATCAAGTGGAAATGTTGAACAGGCCAATATCAAGTTCTGAAATAGCATAAACTATACAAAATCTCCCTAAAAAAAAAAGCCCGGGACCAGATGGCTTCACGTCAGAATTCTACCAAACCTTTAAAGAGGAACTAGTACCTATATTACTCAACCTGTTCCAAAATGTAGAAAAAGAAGGAAGACTACCCAACACATTCTATGAAGTAAACATCACCCTGATCCCCAAACCAGGAAAAGACCCAACAAGAAAAGAAAATTCTAGACCAATATCACTAATGAATATAGATGCAAAAATATTCAACAAGATCCTAACAAACAGAATCCAGCAACACATCAAACAAATTATACATCATGACCAAGTTGGTTTTATCCCAGGGTCTCAAGGCTGTTTCAATATACATAAATCTATAAGTATAATTCAGCACATAAACAAATTAAAAAACAAAGACTGTATGATTCTCTCTGTTGATGCAGAAAAAGCTTTTGATAATATCCAGCATCCCTTCATGATCAGAATACTTAAGAAAATTGGTATAGAATGGACATTTCTTAAACTAATAGAGGCCATCTACAGTGAACCCACAGCCAATATCATATTGAATGGAGTTAAATTGAGATCATTTCCACTCAGATCAGGAACCAGACAAGGCTACCCATTCTCTCCACTGCTCTTCTTTTTTTTTTTATTAAATCATAGCTGTGTACATTGATATGATCATGGGGCATCATTCACTAGCTTCACATCTCCACTGCTCTTTAACATTGTAATGAAAGTTTTAGCCACCGCAATTAGGGAAGAAAAGGCGATCAAGGGTATCCATATAGGGTCAGAAGAGATCAAACTTTCGCTCTTCGCAGATGATATGATTGTATATCTAGAAAACACCAGGGATTCTACTACAAAACTCTTAGAAGTGATCAAGGAATACAGCAGCGTCTCAGGTTACAAAATCAACATTCATAAATTGGTAGCCTTTATATATACCAACAATAGTCAAGCTGAAAAAACTGTTAAGGACTATTCCATTCACAGTAGTGCCAAAGAAGATGAAATATTTGGGAGTTTATCTAACAAAGGACGTGAAGGATCTCTATAAAGAGAACTATGGAACTCTAAGAAAAGAAATAGCTGAAAATGTTAACAAATGGAAAAACATACCATGCTCATGGCTGGGAAGAATCAACATTGTTAAAATGTCCATTCTATCCAAAGCAATATACAATTTTAATGCAATCCCTATTAAAGCTGTGCTGTCCTACTTTAAAGATCTTGAAAAAACAATACGTCATTTTATATGGAATCAGAAAAAACTTCGAATAGCCAAGGCATTACTCAGAAATAAAAACAAAGCATGAGGAATCACACTGCCAGACCTCAGACTATACTATAAATCAATAGTGATCAAAACAGCATGGTACTGGCACAAAAACAGAGAAGTAGATGTCTGGAACAGAATAGAGAACCAAGAGATGAATCCAGCTACTTATCGTTATTTGATCTTTGACAAGCCAATTAAAAACATTCAGTGGGGAAAAGATTCCCTATTTAACAAATGGTGCTGGGTGAACTGGCTGGCAACCTGTAGAAGACTGAAACTGGACCCACACCTTTCACCATTAACTAAGATAGACTCTCACTGGATTAAAGATTTAAACTTAAGACATGAAACTATAAAAATACTAGAAGAGAGTGCAGGGAAAACCCTTGAAGAAATCGGTCTGGGCAAGTATTTTATGAGGAGGACCCCCCAGGCAATTGAAGCAGCTTCAAAAATACAGTACTGGGACCTGATCAAACTAAAAAGCTTCTGCACAGCCAAGAACACAGTAAGTAAAGCAAGCAGACAGCCCTCAGAATGGGAGAAGATATTTGCAGGTTATGTCTCCGACAAAGGTTTAATAACCAGAATCCACAGAGAACTCAAATGTATAAGCAAGAGAAGAACAAGTGATCCCATCGCAGGCTGGGCAAGGGATTTGAAGAGAAACTTCTCTGAAGGAGACAGGTGCACGGCCTTCAGACATATGAAAAAATGCTCATCATCTTTAATGATCAGAGAAATGCAAATCAAAACTACCTTGAGATATCATCTAACTCCAGTAAGATTATCCCACATCACAAAATCCCAAGACCAGAGATGTTGGCGTGGATGTGGAGAAAGGGGAACACTTCTGCACTGCTAGTGGGAATGCAAATTAATACATCTTTTCTGGAAAGATGTTTGGAGAATACTTTGAGATCTAAAAATAGATCTGCCATTCAATCCTATAATTCCTCTACTAGGTATATACCCAGAAGACCAAAAATCACATTATAACAATGATATTTGTACCAGAATGTTTATTGTAGCCCAATTCATAATTGCTAAGTCATGGAAAAAGCCCAAGTGCCCATCGATCCACAAACGGATTAAGAAATTGTGGTATATGTACACCATGGAATATTATGCAGCCTTAAACAAAGATGGAGACTTTACCTCTTTCGTGTTTACATGGATGGAGCTGGAACATATTCTTCTTAGTAAAGTAACTCAAGAATGGAAGAAAAAGTATCCAATGTACTCAGCCCTACTATGAAACTGATTTATGGCTTTTATATGAAAGCTATAACCCAGTTATAACCTAAGAATAGGGGGAAGGGGGAAAGGGAGGGGAGGGAGGGGGGAGGATGGGTGGAGGGAGGGTGATTGGTGGGATTACACCTGCAGTGCATCTTTAAAGGGTACATGTGAAACTTAGTCAATGTAGAATGTAAATGTCTTAACACAATAACTAAGAAAATGCCAAGAAGGCTATGTTAACCAGAGTGATGAAAATGTGTCAAACGGTCTATAAAACCAGTGTATGGTGCCCCATGATCACATTGATGTACACAGCTATGATTTAATAAAAAAAAAGAAACCTAAATTTCCCAAGCAAGAATAAATTGGAAATGATAGTTGATATGTTATTTTTATAATTTAATTTTGTCTGCCTTGATGGCTGTTGGGCAGTCTGGTGCCATGTGTGACCTGAAACAGGATTTGGGAGAATGAATACTGTGAGACAGAAAAACTCCTGAGCGTGGAAAATGCCTAACATGCAGACTCCCTGGGAATTTCCTCCAGAACCATCTTGTCATTCATTTGAAAAAAATTATATTCTTTAAATTACCCTTTATCCAGAATTAAAACAGGCAGGAAGTTTATGTAAGTAGTTATAGTTTTAGTTACTGGAAATAATGCTGACACCAGAATGTTTTAAATGACGTCTAAAGATGTTTTGGGGGTCACGTTTACACCTGTAAACTTGCTGTGTTTGGGACTGTGGGTTTTCTCTCCAAATTGATGCCCTGATGCCCTGCACAGGGTCTAAGATGAGACTTTTAGTTCATTTTCTAAGGACACAATTGCACCATGTTTAGCATGATTCTAGCACTAAATTATATCCTCATTTTGTAAAAGCTGGTTCGCACATATATGTTCTTTTTTACTGACCAGAATGTTTAATTAATGAGAATAACCCATCTTACCATCCTTCTGCACAATGGGAGTTCACCGTACAGCTATTCTGGGTAGCCTGAGCTGGTGGGAAGCTATTCCCAGTGATGAGCACCTGAATCTGCTGATTGTAGACATGAGTAATTCACAATATCCTGTCAGTCAGGAGGGGAGCAGACAAGCTAATTGACCCACTTAATGGGTAGTGCTCCCCAAAGAGGGCTGTCGTTCATGGCTTAAGTCCCATTAATCAACAAATACTCGTTGAGCTCCTGCTGTGCGCCTTGCATGGCGCTGGAGGTGCCGGCACAGAGTGGAAATCCAAGCCTGCGTCCTGGAGCATCCTGAGATTCAGTCGGAGCACGGCGCACATGCTGTGCCCTAAAGCACACTGTGTTGACAAAACGACTGTGCTGTGGGCTCACGAAAGAGGGTGACAACTTGCACAGGACGGGAAAAGTGAGAACGTACCAGGAGGTGAGAGGCTGACTGCATGCCGAGCCCCGTCATGGTGGTGCAGAGGACAAGACACATGAAAGGCAGGTGTCTCGGATAAGCAGATGCTGAGAGCTGTTTTCAGGCCCCTCTAAAAAGTCAGCATCTTTCGTTGTTGGGAACTTTTGCTGTTGTGCTGTTTCTGTTCTCTGTTTGCCCTGGGACTTTGCTCCAGGAATCCTGAATGGAGGCAATGAGGAAAGTCGATCTTTCCATCAGGGGAAATGTGGATCCCACAGTCAAAAGAGCAGCTGTTCTGATCTGATCTGAGGTAGAGATGAAGGTGCACGCTGCTTCCATCTGATGAGGTGACCACTCCTTGGAAGAATGACCACTAGGTCATTCTTGTCACATGTGCAAGTGTAGGAGGGCCTCTCTCTTTTCTCACCTATAGGTGGGTCCCAGGCTAACGTCAGAATAATGCTTTCTATTTAGTTTACACTGACACCAGTCAAGAGGGCCCTGTTTAGTCTGAGGTTGTGGTGGGCAGCACGTCTGTGCACACTCCGCGCGCGTGTGTGTGTGTGTGGTATGTGTGTGTGAGAGGGAGAGAGAGAGTGTGGTGGTAGGTTCAGGGGACTGTCTGCCCTGCCATCCCTAGTTTTCCTACCTGCTACTCACACCCAACGTCTCGTGGTCTGTAATCCAGCAGCTCCCCGCAGCCCCAGGCCTGTGCTGGCCGTGAAGGCACGGAGATTGGAGGAGTAGGGGTGTGGGAAAGCATTGTCTGAATGTTTTGTCCTTTGATGTTGGTAAAAAAGTTCTTTTTAGGTGCATGCACATTGTAGGGACAATTGCCCATATGTATAACCACAGAAATGCACATTTTTAGTGGTGGTGTGTGTGGTTTTGGTCTATTCACTTCAAACTTTTAGGGGGTGGGAAGCGCTGGGGCAGGGCTGAGGGGTGTCGGCTGCTCTGGGTCTGACCAGATGTTTTGTCCCCACGAACCCCATTTGTACCAACTTGGAACCGGCAAGTTGAGCTAAATGTTCAGGGCAGGTTTTAAAGAGACCAAAATAAAGGTGACACGAGGCAGAAACTATGTGGAACAACACTTGATATTCCTGGGGACTTTCACTGAAAGGGACTCTCTGCCCAAGGGCTCAGTTCCCGCCAGGAAGGACTCTCATCTTCAGGTGCAGCATCCGGGTGGAACACGCAGCCCTCCTTTTATTTCATCCCCACTTATCTCGCACTCTTGGGTGCATTTCACATGCTTTTGATTGGATTTACAAATTTGCTATTGGGTTTTAGAGACATTATGGAGTCCAGGCTGGTGCCAAAATACCCATCAGAAGGGCCCGTGTCGAGCCTTTTTGGTGTCACTTCAACTTTCACTTGTCATCTTATATTCCTGTTGGGACACAGCCTGAGTGTTTGCTAATAATATCATTGCTGGGGCTTAAATTGCAGCAGGTGAGATTTGAGTGAGATCGTGAAAGCACAGGCAGCACTTCCATGTTAGAGAGGCGGTGCCCTGAGGAGACCTCTCCGTGGAAGGAGACTCGGAGGGCAGTTAGAGAGGCGGTGCCCTGAGGAGACCTCTCTCTCCGTGGAAGGAGACTCGGAGGGCAGTTAGAGAGGCGGTGCCCTGAGGAGACCTCTCCGTGGAAGGAGACTCGGAGGGCAGTTAGAGAGGCGGTGCCCTGAGGAGACCTCTCTGTGCAAGGAGACTCGGAGGGCAGTGCTCCGCTTTGTCCTCTCTGGTCTGCTCAGCCACACTCTGCGTCCTGCACGGAAGCCATGGAGTAGTTGTGAGGAGACCTGCAGCACAGGGTGTGCTGAAGCACAGCAGGACGCAGCCGCGGCGGCGTGGGCCTGGGAGGGAAGAGCAGCGAGTGTTCCTCAGAACTGACTTCCCTCCTACTGGGAGTCTGTAAAATTGGAGGCTTTTGACCTGCCTTCTGCGTGTGGCAGGTGGGGGTGCTCCTGTGGGGTGGGTTGCTGATACTGCCCAGAATGGAATCATGGGCTCATGGGATGACGCCTGTGTCTAGCGCTCTTCCAGCCGACTCTGCAAACAAAACTTCCGGAACTACCACTTCTGCCTGTCCTTGGGTCCTTTGGTTTCTGCCTCTGGTGGTCCTGCAGTGCCCCTCCCCCTCTCTGGCATTAAAACAGCCCACGTCAGACCCCTGGCCCCTGACCAGCTGCGTCTCTGCAAAGACCTTGCTTCCTCACTGCCTCTCTGTGCACCACAAGGCCCCGGCCTGAGCTGGGCAGTACCTGCCTTCCCCTGCACACGTGCTGCCTCCTTTCCCTTCTTCCTCCATGACATTGGGACCACGAATCCGAGTATAACTCACTAGATTGACGTTGTTTTGTATTCTTCATTGCTTTCAGGGGTGCTAGGACGTCCCAAGAAGAGTTTTACATCTTGACATGGTTGAACAAGCAATCTCCATCTTTACTTTGCCACACGCTCTAAGCTGCACCAGGCGCCGTGCTTGCTCTGCCCACCCTGGGAAGTCCCTGCTTCTGGTCACACTTGCAGCTTCTTGTGACACACCCCCAACTCCCTGCCTGAGATGTCTGGGGTGGCAGGGACACGCTCGGCCCCTCCACTGAAGTCAGTCTTGCCAATCGTGGGCCCGCCGTCCTCCAGCTCTGACCGGACGGTGCTTTCCCAGCGCTCAGGTGAGAGGCCGGGCAGGTTCACTTCACTCTCCCTGCCCAGCACCAGCTACTTGTCATCTGTCCTCATCTCCTCGCCAGTCTAGGAGCCCAAGAATGGGACTAAGACAGCAGTTGTGTGCATTTACTGCGGGAAAACCCCACACCAGGTGTGATCATCCTCAGCAGGCAGTTTATGGTGTGATTTTCTCGTCTTTTCCTTGGGCCTCTTTATCTCATCTGTCTCTCTGCCTCTGTTTCCAACATCACACTTACATTTTCAATTTTGAAAATAGCTTTTTAACCCCAACAATATATGTTTGGCATTTCCCCAAATATTTAAATATTCTTCTACAATATGCTATAGTCCCGTTGTAAGCATGTTCTGAAATTTTAGTCAATCTCTTAGTGAATGTTGTTTTTCCGATTTATAGTACTAGAATCCACACTTCGGTGAGTGTTTTTGCAGCCTTCTACTCTGTAGAATAAACTTCAGGAAGAACTATTTCCAGATCAAAGTGTGTACTATTTTTTAAACTTTGGCTGCAATTTTCAGATTGACCTTTTGAAGGTCGCAATGGTACCCTTGCCGCCTATTTCCTCAATGATTTGCCAAAGTGAGGTTTTAATCTTGGTCTGCTCTGTACCTTTGTTGTCTTAATTTTGTCTTTGAATATCAAGTGAGGATTGACATGTTCTAATAATATTCAATTGGATATTGTATTTCTTCTTGTAAAGTTATCTCTTTATACCAATTTCCCATTTTGAGGTGGCCGTAGTTTTCCTATGTTTTTCTTCTTGATTATGGGTTGCAAATATTTTTAAAGTTTGTAGTTCTCCTTTTCATCATATTTATGGCATCTTAATTTGCAGAAATTTAAGTTATTATGTAATAAAATCTATCAAGGTTTTCCTTTCCCCCCCCTCATTATGTTAAAACAGGTAACCTCTACTTCAAGGTTAGAACAAGGTAAAGTAGGAAACAGACCTGGTTGCTTATAATTTATTTTAGTTTATTTCCAATTTATTAAAGTTTATTTCAGTTTGTTTATCTCTTCTAGTTTATTTTTTCTTTTGGTTTATGTAGTTTCCTTTAGTTTATTTAACTTTTATTCAAAGTTTGAAATGTGGTCCTAACTTTATTTCTTTCCTCATAGTTAATGAGTTTTCTCTCTATTATTTAAAAATATTCTCTTTTCCCCACTATTTTTCAGTGACATCCCTGTCATACCCTAAATTCTTATTCATAGGAGGGCAGTTTTGCCCAAAGCATGTTCCTTAGGATGTGGTCATGGGGGATTTTTGTAGAAGTCCTGTTTAAAAAAGGCATGCTGTCTCAGCACCCATAGCTTAGTGGTTAGGGCACTGGCCACATACACTGGGGCTGGCAGGTTCATACCCTGCCCGGGCCTGCTAAACAATGACAACTACAAAAAAAAAAAAAAATAGCTGGACATTGTGGCAGGCACCTGTAGTCTCAGCTACTTGGGAGGCTGAGGCAAGAGAATCACTTAAGCCCAAGAGTTTGAGGTTGCTATGAGCTGTGATGCCACGGCACGCTACTACGGGTGACATAGTGAGACTCTGTCTCAAAAAAAAAAAAGTGAGTGGTGCCTGTGGCTCATGGAGTAGGGCACCAGCCTCATATACTGGAGGTGGAGGGTTCAAACCTGGTCTTGGCCAAAAAAACTGCAACAAAAAAAAAAAAAAGGAAAGAAAGAAAGGCATGCTCTGTTCAATAATTTTGTTGGAGAGCTCAGGTTAAGCAATAGTAAACATGTTTTTCTGCTGGGACCATTCTCAGGATCTTTAACATGCTAAGGTGGATGGTAGCAACTACTAACAGGAAGACAGGAGGGATTACTACAAGCCTGATTCTGTTGTAGGAACCTTGAATGCCCTAATTTGTTTAATTAACCTCAGGTTGACATTAGTGCTATTGTAATACCTGTTGAAAAGACTGGAAACTGAGGCTCCAATATGGGAATGGTATAAGAAAATTTCTAAACTATTAGCTACTGAATTCATGTGTGTGTACATGTGAGTAGGTGAGAACGATTATTAAGACTCATTTTTCTTAGTGGTTCCTTGTGAAATACTACTTATAGGTTTTTAAAACCAATATGATAGAGATGCTATATCTTTCCACCTCTTTAAGTCTTCCTTACAGATCTCAGTTAAGTTTAAGTTTTCTTATGTATCTGACAAATTTTATAAGCTGTAGTATATTTCTGAATATTTTCTATTTTGTTATAATTTGTCGTAAAGTGAATATTTTTCCTTTTGTAATTTTTAAAATATAGAAAAACAAAGGAGCAACAAGAAATCACAAGATAAAAATTATAAATATAACAAAATAAATTTAAAAAGTTACAATAATAAATATAAATGGGTTAAAATTTTGAGTTAAAAAGAAAGCCTTCCATCATGGTTCAGAAAGAAAAATGAACTATGTGCTGCTCATGAAATACATACTTAAAACAAGAAGTCATGGAAATACCATGTTGTAGTTGAGGTCTTCAAAAATGTCAGGGCGGGGTCAGGCAAAGATCCATCAAGCATACATGGGAAGTGTAAGCCATGTATTAATATTAAAATGTCATAAAAAGCAAAAATAATTATGTGAAACTGAAGTGGTTGCTCTCTATTTATAAAGACAAAGTAAACAACACTGTTATAACAATTATGAATCTTTTTAAAAAATTTTTTTTATTTTTTGAGACAGAGTCTCACTATGTCACTCTTGGTAGAATGCTGTGGTGTCACAGCTCACAGCAACCTCGAATTCTTGGGCTCAAGTGATTCTCTTGCCTAAGCCTCCCTAGTAGCTGGAACTACAGGCACCTGCCACAATGCCCAGCTATTTTTTGTTGCAGTTGTCATTGTTGGTTAGCTGCCCTGGCCACCTTCAGTGTATGTAGCTGGTGCAGTGACCACTGTGCTATGGGTGGTGAGCCAATCATGAACCTTTAATGCCTAATAAAATAGTAAAGGATATACAACAAATATGATTATTGGGAGAAAGAGTCAAAAATAGGATAACTGGGGAATTAAAATAATCTTCACTAGTCTTGAGAAATTATGTAGAAAAAATAAATACGGATATCAAGGAACTAATGTGTTTGTTAGTATGTGTTTGTGTATTTGCACTCCTAAAAACCCACACATGAAATGGATAAACACAGATATATATGTGTAATCATATATATGTCAGGATTAATATATTTATATTTTTGTATTCTGAAAATAAAAAAAATTAACTCAAGTGTTAAAAATAGATGATTTATTAAGCCACAAAATAAGATTTGGCATATAAGTGGCCATTTTATCAGTTAAAAATACAAATTAGACATAAATGACAAGTTTAAATAAGAAAAACAGTTACGTTCTTGAAAATTTAAAAATTACAAAAATTTAAGTTTTGTAAATAGCATTTTAGTGTCAGCCTATTTATCTTCAAAGCTGCATGTCTATGCTTACATCTGTATTTCTAGCTCTCTCTCTCTCTGTGTTTATTTGTCATCCCAAACAAAAAGAACATGAAAGTAACCTGTGGAAAGGCTAGTGGTTGACACGTGTGCTAGAGGCCGAATGCCCGGGGTTTACACCACATACGGCACCACATTTCTCTCTGCCTTGGTTTTCTCATTTATGAAGTGAGTGCGAGCAGCACTTTCTCGTGTGATTCTGTGGAGCGGTGCCTGGACCACAGCAGGCACCCAGTAAATGTGATTATTATTTCAAATGCTAAGAACAAAATGAATGCTGCATGTGAGAGCTTGCCTGCTGCCCATCTCGCTTTCGTGTTAGGCAGGACCTGACATTTGCATGCAGCTAAGAAGGCAGAGAAGAGGTGAGCAGACATTTTCATAGCAAAGAAGGAAGTGCTGGAGCCAACCAGCCAATGACTCCTACGATGGCATGCTCGTCTATTTGGTACTTTCTTCAAGCAATCCAAGTATCTTTATATCGAATCTTTATTTTCCATGACAGTTGTCATATTCCCATTTTACTTTTATCTCCGATCTATTCATTAGGTTGCCATTCTAAAACTTTTGGCGAATGATTTTTAGCAGTGGTGATATTTGTCTTTTCTGCGCTGATTCTAAGAGCTTTCTCACCCCTGTGACTGGTTTCTTTGCCATCAAGCTTGCTTTCCATTTTGGCCTGTCACTTTACCATTTCATCTCTGACTTTTCATGAGAGAATCTGCAGTTTTTCTGATTTTCATAGGGAACATAAACTAGACAGAATTATTTAAAATTTACTTGTATCATTTAGTAAGTTTATTCCAAAGTAATGCTCCTTTTCTGTAGTTAAAGGCTTATATTTTCCTCTTTGTTTTTGGTCCTACAACATTTTCACTAGTTCTAAATTATTTCCTGTCCACTTTCTCATTCCTGCAATGATAAATTAGGATTCAATCTAGAATAATGTCTTTCTAATTCTGACATTTGACCATGGACAAGGTTTAGTATGACTTTGGTCCCACTGGCTGTCAGTGGGGAGGCTGGAAGGAACTCCCTTTTAGCAGTGGGAGGGCTGTCAGCACATGTCCTGGCTGGTCCTTCCTGGAGAACCCTTCTCATAGTTCCAGGAAATATCCACTCGTCCCATGGGAGCACCATTAGTTCTTGGAGAATCTGAGATATTCCAGAGTTCTTTCTTAACCAGAAATAGAGCAGAGGATCCACCCAGCAGTGTGTAGGACACACTTCCTTGGTCCCCTCAGGCCAGGGCTGGAGCTTCCCCCCACTCCTCTCCCTATTGGGTGAAGTTTGTTCTGCCACCTTCCATCCTCTGTGCTTCCCAGCTGCCAAATGTGTGGGCTGAGTTCTGTCACCTTCTCAGTGTCACGGGGGAGGCTGGGGCATTCCCAGAACTCCCCACTGCTAGGGAACATGCAGGGGGATCAAGGGGCTCTGGCCCAGCCTCGGCAGATATCGAGCCTCCTGTGTATGGCCAAACTGCTTTCCCAGCCGGTACACCAATCCACACCTCTGCTGGCAGCGCCTGGGTTCCCGGGCTCGGCATCCTTGCCAACATGGTGTGTGTGTGGGGGGTTCAGTCCTTTGGGTGTTAGCCACTCTGTGGGTGCATAGAGATACCTCGCTACCATGTTCATTAGAGTTTGCTTGGCTACTGTAATGAACACTACACTTGTGATCGAGTGTCTTTTCATCTACTTATAGGTGGTTTGGATATCTTCTTTGATAATTAACTACGCAAAACATGGAGGTTTTAAAACATGTTTGCAAATTCTGTGGCATTCCAAAAGTGGAAACTAATTCTTCTCACTTTGAATATGGGCCAGAGTTGGTGACTCCCTCAACAAATAGAGTTTAGCAAAGGTGGTGTTGTGTAATACTCAAGGCAGGCCATAGTGACTTAATGCTTCCTACCTTTCTCTCTTTTCCTTGGGGTGTGTGTTTTTGCATCTCTGAGTTGCTGTACAAGAGGCCCTGCTGTCCTCAAGCCATGTGGAGAAACTGGAGGGGAGTGGGGAGAAGAGGGCAGAGGAGGAGAGAGGGAGGAAGGAGGTGGGGGGGGGGGAGAAGCCGGTGGGAGCCCCAGCTGTTCCCACTCCCCTCTCACTCACCCAGCTCACGTGCCAGATGTATGAGCAAAGGGGTCTTAGAGAGGACCCTGTTCAAGCCATGTCTGATACATCATTGAAAGGCCCAGATACCTCATGGAAGACATTCCTGAATTTCTGACCCACAGGTGCTGGGAGAGCGGTTACATGGTTACTTTCTCTGTTAAATTCTGTAAGTGTAGTGATTTATTTTTATGATACAGACTTTGGAGATAGGGTGGCGCCATTTCAAAACCCGTACTGGCCCCTGGCTTGGGCGTTGGAGAGAAATTAGCAAGAGTGAGGAACTGTTTTTGCAAAGTGCAGGAGGGTGACCTTGTTCTCTAGAGGCGGGTAAGGCCCCCACACGTCCACTGAGTCGGGTGCAGGCCTCTCACATGGCGAAAAGACCACACGGAGGGAAGGAAGGTGCCCGGCTGTGTCACCCCAGTAACCTGAAGTTCTCAGGCCAAGCTTCAGAAATGTGGTTGAGGAAACCTCGGAGGGGACCTGGCCTCAGCCACCAGTTGCTCTTGAGAGATACCAAGTCGGTGCTGCCCAGTAGGGCCACCCTTGAATTTGTGACCCCCAGAAACAGCTGTGACAAATGAGTGCTGCCATTGGGGCCCCTAAGTTTGGAAGTGACAAGAATAAGTCTCTGGCCCAGTCTTTCCTTGTGTTGTGTTAGAGATTTATTTACTCCAAAATGAGGTCTTTGCTCCGTACTTGTGTTGCAAATATATTCCCATCTGTGGCTCTCACTTTATTAATGGGTTTTTGGATGAACAGATGTAACTGATTTTAATAAAGTTAATCTTATCAAAATTTTGCTTGATGAGTATTTTTTGTGTGGGGGTAGGAGTGAGGGGTCCTTGTGACAAAGTCTTTTCCCGTCCCAAGCTCACGAAGATATTTTTCCATGTTATACAAGATAGGCTTTCTAGTTTTATTTTTTTGCCATCTACAATCCACATGTAATTGATTTACATGCACGGTATGAAGTATAAAGAAGTCTTCTTTTTCAAAAATATATTGCATCTAATTTTCTCAGAACCCCCACCTTCGTGGTGAACAAAGTGATCGTGAATTTAGGGTCTATTTCTAGCTGTCAGGTCTGTTTATTTATCTTTCCACCGATACCACTTTATATTAATTACTAAATATTTAAGAGGTCTTAACATTTAGCAGCATGTTTCCTGTCTTATTCTCCTTCAAGAGCATCTTAGCTATCCTTTGTTCTTTGCATTCCTATAAAATTCTAGAATCAATACCAAGTTTCTTAAAAAGTAGTCCCTTAGGTTTTAATTGGGATTGAATTCAGTACATAGGCCAATTCTGGATGGGTTAATGTCTTAACTGTATGTAGTCTTCTCATTCACGAATACTTCACATACTTCCATTTATTTATTCCTTAACTTCTCGTAATAGTATTTTATAGCTTTCTGCAAAGAGCTCTCCTATATGTCTTGAGAGATTCACACTCATAGTTGTCAACTAGTTGATGCTATTGGGAACGGCTTTTGCTTATACGTTCCTGACGCAGGAAGGGGCAGTTATTTAGAAGGTGATCCCAAGGTCCAGAGTGGTAGAGAAGGACAGGGAAGTGAGGGAGGAAAAATGCCACAGGTCATTGAACTGTGACCCCTACGGATAAGTGGGGCGTGTCTCACAGAAGTGGAGAACGGGCTTGGGGCTTTCCCATGAAAGGCTGGGCGGGACATTTGCCACAACCCCGTCCTGCCAGTGGTCAGAGTCACCTCCAGGGGTACCTCAGTGCCCAGATGGAGTGGCTTTCTGTGGCTTGGGTGGTCGCCCTGATCCAGGGGTGCCTCAGTGCACAGACGGAGTGGCTTTCTGTGGCTTGGGTGGTCGCCCTGATCCAGGGGTGCCTCAGTGCACAGAGTGGCTTTCTATGTCTTGGGTGGTCTCCCTGATCCAGGGGTGCCTCAGTGCATAGACGGAGTGGCTTTCTGTGGCTTGGGTGGTCGCCCTGATCCAGGGGTGCGTCAGTGCACAGATGGAGTGGCTTTCTGTGGCTTGGGTGGTCGCCCTGATCCAGGGGTGCCTCAGTGCACAGAGTGGCTTTCTATGTCTTGGGTGGTCTCCCTGATCCAGGGGTGCCTCAGTGCATAGACGGAGTGGCTTTCTGTGGCTTGGGTGGTCGCCCTGATCCAGGGGTGCGTCAGTGCACAGACGGAGTGGCTTTCTGTGGCTTGGGTGGTCGCCCTGATCCAGGGGTGCCTCAGTGCACAGATGGAGTGGCTTTCTGTGGCTTGGAGGATGCCCCGAGGCAGAAGCACAGAGACCCCACAGCACTGGCTTCATGTGGGCCACAGGGGGTGCGTGGCCTGTGTGCCACAGTCCTGCTGAAGGGAGCTGCCAAGGGCTGCAGTGAGGGCACCACATGCATCTGCTCCACCAACCTAAAAAAAACGGTGTTTGCTGTCAGTAGAAAGATATCCATTTGATTTTTATTTATTCACCACAATTCAGTAATCCTCCTAAATTCACTCATCAGTTCTAATAATTTATAGGGTTTTTTCTTTAGATTTCGTCTTTCTTGGCTACGTCATCTGTGAGTAGTGGCAGTTTTATTTCCTATAAGTCCATACTCATCCCTTTTAATTATTTTTCTTGTCTTATTGAAGTGCACACCTTCCAGCAGGATGTTCAGCGTGCTGACGGGGGCACAGGCGGTGCTCCCTGGCTCACGCGGAAGCCTTTACACTCACGTGGTAGTGATTTCTGTGATGCGTCTCTACTGCTCTGGATTTCTTGGTGACATTCTTTATTAGGTTGAGAATATTCCCTTTTACTCTTAGTATTCTAGTTTTTAAAGCATAAGTGGATACTGAATTTTACCATTTTTTTTAGTTCTATAGGGATGCTTTTTCCTCTTTTTCCTGTTTTTATTTTTATTTTATTTTATTTTTATTCATCACTCCTGGGGGGAGTGATGAATTATTTTGGAATTGTTGTTACTGAGTTATTATCAAAAGGTAATTTGCAAAAAATTGCACTGAGGAAGGAATCCCTGAGAGATGGTTAGCTCGTCCTTTCACTAAAAATGCCAAGAATCATCATTTTTCATCGTTTTGTTTGTCCACAGACCTCTGGGCCTCTTCTCAGAATAAAATTTCTCAATGTATAAAATAAAACATACAGGATTTTAGATAAAATAAAGTGTGTCGAAATGTGTCATTGCAAAGGAAGATGTTTTAAACATAAAACAAGTTGGTGATACAGCACTATAGTGTACTTTTAGAGTAACATAACAAATAACAAGATCTAGTGTGGCTTTGAGGTTGGGTCAACAAGTGTCAGCAGGTGTGAAAGTGTCTGCGATTTCACCTATGACTGGTTTGGTGCCTACGTTTACTATTGAAAGAACGCCAGCGTTTAATAAGGGTTAATGAAAAGAAAGATGGAATTTTTCCATCAGTCCACTCAGCCCTGAGTTCTGTCCACGGCTTCTGTGGGAACTAACCCCAGGTTGAAAATTTCTACCCGCAGGCCCCCAAGGCTCAGGTGGGGCCCAGCCAGGAAGCTGAGCCAGTGGATGGCGTCTCCTTCCTCCTTCCTTCCCTGAGCGTCACACCCACTGCCCCCATGTCTACAGAGAAGCCCTGCCCCCCCCACCAGGTGCCCCGTCCTCTATTAACGCTCTGCGTTCATCTCCCTCCACTCACTCACTGCGCATGCACATGCCGACTTGCTTCTCTGGCCTGCAAACATTTTAGGGGTAAGTGCCAGGCTGCTTTGGCCGCCAAAACACACCCCTTGCAGGTGAGGTCCTGGGCTAACAGGAAGGGCTATCAGTGTTTGCAGAAGGAGTGGAAATTAGTCTTTTCTGAGGCCCTCCCAGGACAGAGCCCAGCAGCCTCATGCTGCACGTGCTGTCAGACCTGTGATCGTGCCCTGTCTCTCTGCTGTTCCTGGAACCCTCAGGAGAGGAGTCTCAGTACTGGAAAGAGCTGGTGTAGGTGCTGTTTGCCCGAGTGGTGTGGTCTGACCACGGCTGTCGCTGCTTTTCCAGGAGGCTGGACTATGGCCATGGGCACCACAGGCCTGCGAGCACGGTTCCCACTCAGCTTCCCTGACTCACTCTTTGTTCTAATGGTTGCCAGCTCCTTTTAGAAGCACCACGTGATTGTATTTGGTTAGTAAGGTGTGTCTTCCTGGCTGGGGTGGGGGAGGTGGACAGAGAGCCCCTCTCTTCCCGCCTGGCAGCACCTGGGGGTGGCCAAGTGCTCTGCTTCCTGCTCTGACTCCAGGCGAGGCCATGCAGGAGGCTGTGCCAGCACCGCTGGGCAGCTCCCCACCCTGCCAGTCCACAGCATAGAGTGGCCTCTGCGGAGGGCACAGGGAGGACGACCCGCGGAAGGGGCTCGGGACAACTCCTGTCGCCCCATAAACACAGCCTGGGTCATGAGGGACCATTCCCTGGGGAACCCATGAAGCCTCTTGCTGCCCAAGTGTCTAGCTTTCTGCAAACAGCAGCCCATCTAGGGCAGGAGGGCGCTGAATTCCGCCAGATGGCAGCTTGTGCAAAGGCTTTCTTGGACAAGTTTTTGTGAAAATTCTCGGGGTCTCTGTGCCCCCAGCCTCTCACTCTCCAGGTTGCAAACCAAACTTCTCTGTGTGATTGTTGCAGATGAGGCTGCTTCCCAGGCTGCAGGGGATGGAGGAGGTGAGGAGGGGACGAGGGGAGGGCCGCTCTTGGTGCACAGGCTAGAGGTGAGCACGTGTGGCAGCACTTAGGGTAGCAGAGAGATTTCGTTTTAGTAGAGAAGACAGAGAACAGAGTCTGCGAGTTTGGGGGTGAAAACACAATTCATTTTTGTGTTTTCTCAGTGATGAGGCGTGTCGCTCTCCATGCACAGCACAGTGAGAGCCGGTTCCGTTTTCCAAGGAAGCGGCTGTGCTCATCCCCCACATGAAGGAGAAACAGGGACTCGGCCCCTCGCCCATCCAGCATTTCATTCCACTGCGAAGGACCTTGGGCTTGGAGTGACACACATTCTTTAGCTTCTGTAGTCGTTTCAGATTCCTAACATGCCTCTCCCCAATCTGCATGTCTTCTGAAATTCGTGCCTCTTATCTCTGAAGTGCTCTGTTCTAGTAGCAAGAATTCAAGAAAGGCAGACGCGGGCTCATGTGCGGAAGAAACCGAGACCCATCTACTGTACATTTTCTAGTTCAGAAGGACATGCATTGTGAGTTGTAAAACTGTTTTGATTTTGCAGAAGGCCGTTAAATTTTGGCCCCTGGCAGATATTTCTCGATGTCATCATTGTTAACCTCTGCTGTTGGTGGTCTGCTGAGGAAGGTCACATGGATCCATACTGACCGGGCAGCTGCTCTGAGTGGCATCTGTAAGCGGAGCTGGTCTCTGCTGTGAGACCCTCCCTACCCACACGAGGGCACCAGCCCCAGGAATGTGTCTCTCCGGGCCTTGACAGCCACCTGGTAAGGGACGGGCCCAGGGGTTAGAAAGTTTGTTATCTGTATCCGTAGGTATGTTGTGCATGGTTAAGATTCTAAGGCAGTAAAAATCAACCTGAAACTGAGGAGAGGGGATGGGCTGGGGCTGAGATGCTGGTCATCCTGAATGGCTTTTCGACATCACTCATAAACCTGGCGGGGCAGCCAGCAGGCCCACCTGCGGTCGTGGGGCCCAGAGCCCAGCTGAGGAGGCTAAACAATGGTGTCGACCCATCCACGGGACAGGGGTCTCTGTGGGACACCCTTTCAGGAGCCTGAGCTTTTACAGATGATAGTGAAAACTAGGTATGTGTCTTAAATTCTGGGAAAAATACTTCATAGCACACAACCCAAGGATGACAGGGGGGATATCTGTCACCTTTACAAAGGAAAGAGGTGATGCCAGGGACGGGAGAGGGGTTAGACACCGTCTGATCCCCCTTTTCCCACGACACAGATGTCACAGAGGGACAAGAACACTGTTTCCTCAGCATGGGAACAGAGCACCTGCCCCTCCAAGCCAGGCATTCCTGAGGCTGTGCTGGGCAGCTAGGCTGCCCCCCCAGGAGTGGAGGCAGAGGTAGTCCCCTGTGAACCCTGGAGCCCGTGCTTACCCTGCAGGATGAAGCCAGAAATGCCAATAGGGCCATCGGGCTGCAGGCACCAGGAGCAGAGAGGGCATAGGGGACGTTTCCTTTTGGGAGGAGCTGAGAGCGCCACATGGTCAGTGATATGGAGGAGGCATCACGGACAGCAAACTGGGACCCATTCCAAGGGCTGCAGCTACAACTGGGGTCTGTGTGAGTCACAGCAGAGCAAGGCCCCAGGTCCGACTGCATGAGGCCAGGACCACAGGGCTGACTCACGTGCTTCTGGCCACCACTGCTATGGCCCAACGTGCCACTTGGTCAGGCCTGGGTAGGGGTCACCCACTGCTGAGAACTCAGGCTCTTGGACAGAAAACCCCGGCTGAGCCACTTTGACCCGGCTGAGTCACTTGGCATGTGCTATTTAATCTCCTTACACTTTTTTCTAATCTAAAACTCTCAGATATGGGGATAATAAAGTTATCTTTTTATTCTATATTTTTAGAGGCAGGGTCTTGCTCTGTTGCCTGGGCTAGAGTGCAATGGTGTCGTGGAGAGCTCCAGGCCTGGCCAATTACATTATCTTATATAAAGTTAAATGAGGCAGTCCATGTAAAAGGCTTAGCATAATGCATGGCATTTTGTACTGGACAAATGCTAATGCTATTAAGTGTGCAATGTCGTGCATAAGTAACTACGTAAAGCAAGACGATCATGCGAGGACAGGAGCACGGAGTCTACGTGCCTGTCTGCGTCTCAGTCACCCTCACTGAAGCGCCTCTTTCAGCCACCTGAGTCTGATCGGACCATCCATGCTGTGGTGTGGGGGTGTCAGGTGTTTTCATGAAATCCGGAGCTGGGTGCCAGACAAAACATAAACACTGGCCGGGCTGGGGAGAGAGGTACGCTTGGCAGCAGCCTGGCATGGTGGCTCCTGTCGCTGCTCTGACAGGCTCCACGGGAATGAGTGGGGAGGGGGAGGGGCCTCTCCCGCAATCTGTGAGCCAGCAGCCTCTGGGTTTCATGGGCCAGCAGGTTTCTCTCCACCCTGAGCATCGGCGGCCCCCACTTTGCCAGAGGAAGATAATCCTCAGTCTGATCTGTAGGCCTGACATTTGGAACTGAAACACATTCCCTAAAAGACACAATCTGCCAGTGTTAGCTGGCACAAACGTTTCTAAACTAAGGTGTGCATTCAGGTGCATTTCTGCGTGGGGCCCGGTGGGTCAGAGCCACAGCTCCATGAGCAGGGTGTGCCCTTGGGGCTCTGGGCGCCCCTGGTGCTGGGGTGACAGTTGCTCCTGCAGGACCTAGGCAGCTCTGCCATGGCCCCTTCTACCTATTACCGTGGACCCATTTCCATGGCAGGGTGGCCACGTTAGGGACTGCTGCCAGGAAGACTGCTAATTCCAAGACACACGGCTTTCCAATAGGGAGTCTTTGATTCACTGGCGCCTCCCACAGACCATCCCCCCGCTGGACTTCACTCATGACAGCCAAGTCAGAAGTGTAATTCAGCTGGCCCTGAGAACATGCTGCTGTGTGCTCAGAAGCCCAAGATGCTGTATTCCAAAGAACAGGCAATTCTTCATCTTCTTCCCTGTCCTGAACTGCACAGCAGAATGCCCCTGAGGGGTTGAGCCGCCTTTTCTGTGGTTCTGAATATGTTCTGTGACTTTGGTATGTAGATGGAAGGTGGAGAAAATGGTTAGTGGGAAAGCCACATAATTTCTTGGTGAAGATGCCCATTTGATAGCTTCGTTTAACAAAAATACGCAGCTTTCCTTGTTGTACGGTGAACCACCATCAGGAGATTGAGTAGTCCAGGAATTGGAAGGGTGAGAAGTTGCCTGCACTGGGCCGCGATCGGACCTGAGAATGAGCATCAGACCCCCCCGCAGGTCTCCCCGTCTCAGGTCGTCCACATACCTGGGATGATTCGGCAGGAAGTCTTCACGTTGGTCAGACCATCATGTGTTTCTGGACAATCTTGCAATTTTTCACCTTTCTCCTGCTGATGGCTCTCAGTAGGCTACAGACTGACTTTGTTTTTGGACACAGCTTTAAAAAGCCTGGTTAAATTGCATGATGGTTATTGCTATGATTTTTGTTCCTGGAATGCTGGAGAGAAAGTTTAAGTGATTTTTTTCTATGATTATGAGTAAACAAAATTTAGCAGAAAGATGTGGGGACTCAGCCTCGTGCATCTCACGGAGCAGCCCTGAGCAGGCCTCACCTGAGGACAAATGCTTTCTCCGCCTTTGAAGAATGATGGTATCACCTTAACTTTTAAATGTCTGAGAGTTAACAGCTGGCTCTTGAACCTGTGGCCCTTTAAAATGTGCAGAGGAACATGCTACATCAGGCTCAGGAGGCCATCTCTGTAAAGTCAATACTTATCTGAAAGCAAACACAGTCTTCTAAGACAAGGTCAAAGTGAAAGAATGCCAGGGCCCTTCCTCCCTGCCCCCACCCTTCACAGAGCCCAACAGTGAGCTGCCAGGGCCCTTCCTCCCTGCCCCCGCCCTCCACAGAGCCCAACAGTGAGCTACCAGGGCCCTTCCTCCCTGCCCCCGCCCTCCACAGAGCCCAACAGTGAGCTGCCAGGGCCCTTCCTCCCTGCCCCCGCCCTCCACAGAGCCCAACAGTGAGCTGCCAGGGCCCTTCCTCCCTGCCCCCGCCCTCCACAGAGCCCAACAGTGAGCTACCAGGGCCCTTCCTCCCTGCCCCCGCCCTCCACAGAGCCCAACAGTGAGCTGGCTTCTCTCGCGGGTCAAATGCATGTCACAGCGGACACTGGAGTTAATATTAAACTACAAATTAATAGATTAGATAGCTGTTCCATGCTTTTAATGCCAATTAATTTAATAGCTTTTTTTTTTTTTATTCTTCCTTTTACAAGGCAGGAGAATATAGTGCCGAGTTTCTATGGCGAGTTCCCAGGTAGATCTTTTGTGTGGCAATTGCCACAAGTGATGGGCTGACATGTGTAATCCCCTCCGATTCTGCTTGGGTCTGCTGCAGGCAGGAGCCCTTCAAACAGGGCTATAAAAAGCACATTAAACACGCTCTTGTCTTAAGATTTATGCTGGCTTATGCTAGAATAACAATGATGCAGTGGTATTTGTTTGAAAATGAAAGGATTATATGGTCTTTGTAGAATGAGGAATTTAGATCTGGGAGGGGCAGTGGCTGGTGATTTATTTTTTGTTTATGTTCCTGTGAATCCTTTGATATGTCAGCTTCTGTCACTAAGTATTAGGACACTTGTAATTTCTTGAATCAACCAAGATGAAATACTCACGGCCTCAAATAATTTACGTCAGGAACTCAACTGTGCAACCTGGATGCCAGGGCTGGCTGTGAGGACTGCACGGCCAGGAGCACTTGGTCCTTGAGAGTCTGCTGGCAGTTAGGTTCTGTGTTTCAGAGAGAAAAGGCCGCGGCTCTCTTTGTATCAGTTAAGGGTAAGAGGAGTGTTTCTCTGAGTGTTCCGGGAAGAAACCATGAAGGAGTCCATCCTTGAAGGCTTGGTCACTTTCCTGGGGCCAGTCCTGCTCCAAGGACAATTGCTGTCCCTCAGTTGGTGCCACATGTCTAGAATTTATACAAAGGCCTCAGGGGAGGCATTGTAGGAGCTTTGGGGTATGATAAAGATATGACCTCAGCTGACTCTGCTTTCCTTCACCTGGAAAGCTCCCAGGGCCCCCTGTGTGAGGTGATGCTCTCCTCTAGGCAACCTCACTCCCTAGATGCTGAGATATGTGGGACTATCTCACTCTCAGAGCACTGTGGACCGTTAGGTTTTATTTCTGGAAGGTTAGAACTGTCTGCAATCCATTGTTCTTCAGATGGAGAAACCAAAGACCAGAGAGAGGGCTGGGCTTTGTGGAGCTGTTCAGACAGTCAGTGGATCCGGGTCTCACGTGGAGCCGCTCACCCACTCAGTGGATCCTGGTCTCACATGGAGCCGCTCACCCACTCAGTGGATCGGGGTCTCCCATGGAGCTGCTCACCGACTCAGTGGATCGGGGTCTCACATGGAGCTGCTCACCCACTCAGTGGATCGGGGTCTCCCATGGAGCTGCTCACCCATTCAGTGGAGCGGGGTCTCCCATGGACCCGCTCACCCACTCAGTGGATCCCGGTCTCTCATGGACCCGCTCACCCCCTCAGTGGATCCCGGTCTCACATGGACCCGCTCACCCCCTCAGTGGATCCCGGTCTCTCATGGACCCGCTCACCCCCTCAGTGGATCCCGGTCTCTCATGGACCCGCTCACCCCCTCAGTGGATCCCGGTCTCTCATGGACCCGCTCACCCCCTCAGTGGATCCCGGTCTCTCATGGACCCGCTCACCCCCTCAGTGGATCCCGGTCTCACATGGACCCGCTCACCCCCTCAGTGGATCCCGGTCTCTCATGGACCCGCTCACCCACTCAGTGGATCTCCGTCTCCCATGGAGCCACTCACCCACTCAGTGGATCTCGGTCTCTCATGGACCCGCTCACCCCCTCAGTGGATCCCGGTCTCTCATGGACCCGCTCACCCCCTCAGTGGATCCCGGTCTCTCATGGACCCGCTCACCCACTCAGTGGATCTCGGTCTCCCATGGAGCCACTCACCCACTCAGTGGATCCCGGTCTCTCATGGACCCGCTCACCCACTCAGTGGATCGGGGTCTCCCATGGAGCCACTCACCTACTCAGTGGATCCGCATCTGAGGTGTAGCTTTCTGGACTCTGGTTTTAGACTTGTCACAGAACATGCTGCCTTTGCTCTCATTTATGGCTTGCTAATGTCACTTTTCCCACAGTGAATAAACAAGCAGCAAACTACTCAAAACAAAACCCAGCCTAATGGTAATTCCCTTTGGTAACAAGAACTTGGTCTCCATGAACAACTTAACATTTGTAATATTTTGTGCATGATGGTGTCTACTGGCTTTTTTCTCTATGATTAACTAACTGGAATGTAAAGCAAGCAACATGTACCTCTTGTTTTCTCATTCCTTTTTTGTTTGTAGGGATATCCTGAAACAAATTGACTTCAAATAATGCATTCTATGAAAAATTAGAAATGAGACATTGGATCATCAGTTAAAAGAATAACCTAGAATTTATAATTCAGAATCTAGGAAGTGGCCCGGCATCTCTTAGTAGGAAACTGGAGGCCCACAGAATGGGATGGGGTCACTCTGGAGTGAGGGTGCTGAGGACGAGTCGCCCGCAGACACGGAACTGTGCTATTTGTCACGAGACCCCGACAGGTGCCTGCTCTGGGCTTACAGGAACACTCCCGGGAGTCACCCTGGACTGGAGACCAGCTGGTTCTCGCAGGCATCGGTTCCCGTTGTTTCCTTGTGCAGGAAGCCTGCTTCTGCAGTCTTGAAGCCCCAGCAGTGGTTTCACCTGAGGTAAGTCTAGAAGGCAGAGCTAGATGTTTTGGATAATATCCATCTCAGAGATGGATACGTTCTTTGGGAAAAAATTCATTATTGAGCCATCTGGGAATCAGAAATAACCGAAAGTGGAGTTATACATTTCCTGTTATTAATTATGCATCAGGAGCGTATGGCTTGCTGGATTAAGACAGGCACAATGGACGTGAAAGCACAGATCTCATTTCCTGGCTCCGGCAAGGACGATGGCATGACCTTGATGATTCCTTACCTCAGTTTACGGGTCTCTAAAATGGAGGATGTTTGTGTAATAGACGAAGATTTGGAAAAGTCGTAAGAGAAACAGTAAACTCTTCAAAATCCATAAGATACCAGCCATGAAATTCTCCCGAATTCAACTTTCCAGCCTCACCCCCTTCACCCACTTCCCCAGGGACTCTGCTCCTCCCAGCCCTGTTGTCCACCAATCCCGGGGTCTACCTGCTGACTCACAGAACAGTGTGATGTTTTCATCACACATGTCCTCTTGAGTGACAGAGGTTAGGGAGCATGTGGTCTGGTAAGGGAGGGCCCCGCGTGGCAGCGTGCATGGCGTCCTCCGCTCTCTCTCATGCACATGCAGGTGCACACGCGTGCCTGGGAGGACGCACGCATAGCCCTGAATGTTTCTGTGTTTATTCCTAGCTCTTCGTTCTTTTCTAGCCGGCCTAGATGTAAACAAAACAAAGCAGAAAATATTTTTTTTTTTCCTCTAAGAAAGCTGAGAGGTTGTAATTTATTTATAAAGGAGCTTCACTAAAAAGACAGGACAATTCAAAACGCAGACCCCTGCTTCCATCATGCCAATAGCACCTGGGTCCTGTGTGGACGCTCCAGAGCACTGCAGGTCTGCACATCCATCCCTCAGCAAGCTCGAGTCGATGTCAGCTTCTTGTCCTTGTGAGGATATAGTTTTTAGTCTCTTTGGGGTGAGATCATCACAGCCCATTTTAAGTCTCTGAGCAGCTGCACTTGACCTCTGAGAGCTTCTGGGGCTACAGGCTGCTCCCTGAGCACTGTTCCCAGGGGAGAAGCCTTTCCTTCCGCTCACCCTGTGGCGTCTTGCCTGCCCCCCTGCACCAGTCCAGCCTCCATCTGCCCTGCGCCTGAAGGTGCTCAGACCTCCGCATGCCTTATTTTTACCCTTTGCCTATTTGCATTTAAAAGTGTACTCGGAATTTATTGAGAGATTCCAGCTTAGAATTAGCTATGTAAAGATGGCACTTTCCATCTTATCCTGTTGAAAATCACCCAAAAGCAGCAAGAATGAGAATAAAAAATGCAAATGCCGTCTTTACAACAAAACCAGGAGACATCTGTAAGCCTGCAACACAATATACCAGGGAAGGCTGCCAAGGAGAGGGAAGGTCACAGCAAGGCCCAGGAGGACTTTGGGGAGAACACCCACAGCTGCAGATCTCAGGAAACACAGAGCGTCCCTTCAGAGAAAGCGACCTATCCCAGGGGAACCAGCAATCATTTGTTTAGAATGAGGGAAGAAGATGATTGGACCAAGAGCAGGTGTTTCCTGGGTGCAGTTTGCCATACATCTCAAGAAGCAGAGAAGGCAGAAATAAATTGAGAAATTATGCAGTAAGCTATATTCGTTAAAAGATAAATTCAGTGTGTTGGTGAGGCAAGGTAGAGAGACATCCTGCCTTATGAACAGCCCTATAGGGCCACTTTGGCTGGAGCCAGTTAATCCAAAAACAATTTACACACATGAATTTACCATAGACAATAGGAGAATTCTTGCTTGCTAAGAATATGGTCCTGGATTTTCTACTATGTGTAGCTTCATCACATGGTACATAGCAACAAATCTTCTTGTTCAGTGATAAATTATAATTTGAAAGGTTTATTTTAAAACACCAAAAGGGAAATGTATTAAATTAACAGGATGAGCAGATGGCAAATGAAAGCTCTTATTTGAAAAATATTGCCAAGAGGCAAACAACAATTGTGACCAAACAACGTATCATCATGAAATTTTAAAACCAAGAAAGCAATTTGCCTCTGTAAAACAAGAGTACAAATACAGGATATGAGAACTCACGGTGAAATGTCTAACAGCAGAGATTAGCAAACCTCGCGTTGCCAGACTTCAGGGCAAACTTGAGCTGTAAAGCTATCCTAGGCGAGAAAGTCAAGTTGGAAGCCTCAGGAAGAAGAAATGATCATACAAACACTCTAAGGAACAAGGGAGGAAAGGGCTGAGAAGAAGGAGCAAAGTGAAATGCAAATGAAAAGATGAGAGATGACAGAAAAATAATTCATCATACATATTACATACAATGCGATGCATTATTGGCATTTCTGAAGAAGAAAATGAAATTATTATTAAGTATATTAAAAAGTATATAATTCAAGAAAATGTTCCAGAATTAGAAAAACTGAGTAATTTGAAAAGCATACCAAGGCATTAAAAAAATTGACTAAGAGTAAACAACCTGCAGTATAGCACTGAAATGTCACCATGCTTCAGTATAAAGAAAGAATGCTTTAGGACCTAGGAGAAAAGATGAAGACGCCAATAAGAGGCACAAAACGTGCTGTTCATAAGCTTATTCAAAGCCGTTTCCCATCCTAGAAGAGAAGTAATGTCCACAAGTTACTCAAGAAAGCACAATAGAAAGACAATTCCAAGTCTATTCTTACCAGTACTGTTGTGGCTGCTTCCACAGTGACGTCTGTCCCTCAGCCTGGGTCCTCAGGTGCTGCCTGGGTGGTGCTTCCTGAGGCCGCCAGACAAGCAGGTGCTCCAGTGAAGGCCCCTGCTCGGGAGAGGACAAGTGTGTACTGTGATCAGCAGTCCCACCAGTCCCACGTGGAAATGGATGCTCCAGCCTGGTTCTTCTAGCCCAGCTATTTGAATTTTCCCAGTGGGTATCCTGCACATTGAAGGCCCAAGAAGACTCATGCCTACTGGGCCTTTTCTGAATTCCTGACACAGAATTTGTGAGCATGATAAAATGGTGGTGGTTACACACTTGGGGCTAAGTACTTCACACAGAAGCAATGAGCAGAACACAGCTGAACCAGTATTTAGGTTTAAAAGCTAATAGATCCATGCTTTTGTGACATGCAGAAAGTCAGATAACAAAGTTCCCTTGGGTCATATTACAGGTCATCCTTAAAGGTACCGTTACAGCTATTCTGTTCAGAAGAGAAGCCCCTAGTCACACGTGGCTACTCAAATTTAAAACAAAGTTAGATAAAGTAAAATAAGTTTCTCAGTTGCAGAAGCCATATTCAGGTACTCAGTAACCTCACGTGGCCACTTCTGTTTCAGCTGGCACCTGAACCTTGGAGTTCAGTCCCCACGACAGTGGGGAACTAATTTCTGCTGCTTATGCTGTTTCAGCAAGAGGTGCTGGTGGCCCACAGGATACGGCCTGTAGGAGTAGGATGTTCACAATACTGTGTAAGGTTAAAATTATAAAGCCACCATTAGAACAAAATTGAAGACATCTAAAATTATTAGAAGAAACATATTGCTATTATTTGAATGTGTCCTACAAATTTCATGTGTTAGAAATTTAATCCCCAAATTCATATATTAGTTGGAGGTCAGGCCTTGGAAAAGTGATTCAGATCAGATCAAGTTATCAGCGTGGGCCTAATTAAGGGCTTTGTGAGAAGAGGAAGAGAGACCTGGGCTAACACCCGAAGCCCTGCCCCCCGTGTGACACTCTTCCCCATGTGAGGGCTCAGCCAAAGGGCCCTGGCCACACGCCACTGTCCTGTTCTCCAAGGGTTCAGCTTCCAAACCAGGAGCCAAATAAATGTCTTCTCTTCACAAACTGCCCAACTATGGCCTGCTGTCATACAGCAGAAAGTGAATTCAGACACAGACTCTAGTACCAAGCAGGCAAAGGCCATACAGCAGAAGACACAAGAAAAAAAAGGATTAAAAGTAGAGGCTAGAGCCGGTGCAGTGGCTCACGCCTGTCATCGCAGCACTCCGGGAGGCCGAAGCAGGTGGATTGCCCGAACGCACAAGTTTGAGACCAGCCTGATACAGGGAGAGACCTGTCTCTAAAAATAGCTGGGCATTGTGTTGGGTATCTGTAGTCCTAGCTTCTAGGGAGGCTGAGTCGAGAGAATCGTGTAAGCCCAAGAATCTGAGGTTGCTATGAGCTGTGATGCTGCAGCACTCTACTGAGGGTGACAAAGTGAGACTCTGTCTCAAAACAAAAGCAAACAAACAGAAAAAACAAACAAACAAAAAAACCCCCCAAAAAACAACAGAGGCTAGAACAAAAACAGATGAGAAAAACAACAGCATTAATAAGGGTTAATAAGCTAAACTCACAGATTTAAAAGACTTTTTAGATTGTATAACAAAGAAACCAACTATAAATTGTGGATAAGAGACACATCTAAAACAAAATGTCTCACGCTTGATTTCTTGATATAAGGATGGGCAAAGACATATAAGAAAGTTGAATTGAGGGCTGAAAGTATTATCTGAAATAAAGAGGGACTGCTATGGACCAAGTTAATACGAGCATCACGATATCACGATTGTGGCATTCCAGAAGCTAAACATGTACAAGAATTATAAACACATTAAGGATAAATCTTTTTTTTTTTTGCAGTTTTTGGCTGGATTTGACCCCGCTACCTCTGGCATATGGGGCTGGCACCCTACTCCATTGAGCCACAGGTGCCGCCCAAGGATAAATCTTAAATTTGGTCTGTGGGAGACCAAGAGGCTGAAAAGGGAGACAGATCTGATGGGTACACATTGGGGTCTGTGACTTAGCCTGTCTTTCAGATGCTCAGGGAATAGTTCCTCAATATGATAAAAGCACTAAAGCTACAAAGAAAACACAAAAACGTCCCCAATTAGTAGAGATAAATTTTTCTGACCTCAATGTAATGAAATTAGAACTTAATAGTAAAACTAGAAAACAAAAAACTCTACTACTCTATATTAAAGACATTTCTGTAGAAAATTTTTTATATCAAAGAGGAAGTTAAAACAAATTTTTACAGCCATACACTGGAACGCTGTGTGCTGTTCAGAACAATGAGGTGCCCTTATGTGGATCAAATTGTGTCACCCCAAATTCACATGTTGAAGCCCCCACCCTCCTGTGACTTGGGACAGGGCCTCAAAGGAAACGATTCATATCTTACGAGGTCAGAAGGGTGGGGCCCTGGCCTGATTAAATTGTAGGCCTTATAAAAAGAGGAAGAGAGGAGATCTCTGGCTCTGCTTGTCTCTGTCTCTCTCTGTCCCCTCCTCCACACACACATAGAAGAAGCAGCCTTGTGAACACAGTGAGATGTCCGCTGCCTGCAAGCTGAGAAAACGGGCCTCGGGATAGAACCCTCCTTGCTGGCACCTGGACCTTGGAGTTCAGTCCCCGCAACAGTGAGGAACTAATTTCTGCTGCTTACGTGGCTCCATCTGTGCTGCGTTGTTTCTTGGCCTGCATTGACTGGGCGTGTGTGGTAGGCCCCTTACCCTCGGTTTTGCTTCCCAAGGTCTCATTTACCTGCAGTCAACCCTAGTTTGAAAGTAGCTGAACATGGTACAGGGAGCTACTCCCAGAGCACACAGAAGGGCACATTCACATAACTTTTATTGGAATGTGTGGTTACAATTGTATTTTGTTAGCAGTTAACATTTGCTTCTTACTGTGCCTAACCTATAAATTTAACTTCATCACCGGTATGTGTGTGTAAAGCACAGCACAGAGATGTGGGTCTGGTGGTCTCTGTGGCTTCAGATGACCATGGGGGGCCTTGGAGCACGTCTCCCTTGGCTGGGTGGGGACTTATCAAAAGTGCCAGAAAGTCGCTGACGTGCAGCTTTAGTGAGGAACCTTCTCACCGGCTAAATCAAGAGAGGCCTACATGTACTAGACTCTATTTAGAAATTATTTTTAAATAGATAATATATGGATATGTGTAAACTCAAAAAGTCCTTGTAAAGAAAAAGAAAACCCTGTCTTCCGAGAGGCATCCCATGGTGAGCAGGTGGGCAGACAGATAAAGGTCGATCCTTTGAGAGACTGTGTATTTTATATTCATACGCAGTCACATACGTTCAGGTTTTACACAAATGGTAGCAAGTCACACACACTGTTCTGCCTCTTGTTTCTTTACTTAAAATTGGGGGACATCATTGCATATAAGGACAGCAGCCCCCTTATCTGTGGGGGACATATTTTAAGACCCTGATGTGTAGCCGAGTGCAAGATTAACAACAATAACTCAGGACAGTGAAAACAGCAGGCCCTAATAGCAGCTGTGCTAGAGGGCCTTTGTCTCTCTCAAAGCACCTTGCTCTCCTGTCATGCCTGCTTTTACACTGGGTCGATTGCAGGTAGCTCAAACCACGAACAGCGAAACCGCAGACCTGGGGAGCAGCTGTGCTCACTCATGCTCAGGGCCTGTGGATGCTTCCATGGCCAAGGCCTAGACTGTCACTCACCCACCATTCTTCCCTGTCAAAGCCCAGCCCGAACATCCCGGGCACTTTGGGTCTCTGCACAGGACTCTCATTTCCAGCTATGGGGTTGATCTCCCCCTGCGCGTAAGAACGGGCCTCGACCATGCTGGTAACGGAGCTTTTCTTGCACGGCTTCTCACTCCTTCAGTGGCCGAGTCCTGACTCCCCACAATGACTGGCTGACTTCATTTCATCTTCTTTTCCTTTTTTCTTGGAAGTGATATTTTAAAATTATGGTCTTTCCATAAAAATATCTTTGTACATGTTGTAAGAAGTGAAGACTGTCTTCTTACTACACGTCTGGAGTGTTTTCTCCTCTGTTCTTTGTAGAGATGACGCTAGTCATCCTGATTCCCTGAAAGCTGGGATTGTCCTACCCCCTGAACAGGGCTTCACCAGATCTTACGGTAAATCATTACTGGACTAGGGGTGCTCCAATCGGCAGTGAGACTGGCAGGCCCTCGCCTGCACACCCTCACCTGTGACCACGCTGCCTGCTCCCTCTGTGGCTGGGGCTGCCCCTACACACCCTCACCTGTGACTGCGCTGTCCCCGTGGCTGGGGCTGCCCCTGCCCTCTCACAGGGCATGCAAAGTACGCCTCTTTCCAGGATCACATAAGCCTCATTTTTTCTCCTCCAAGTCTTTTCAGTTACTTCAGTCAAATCTAAACTCTTCTTTTCCTGAATTCCAACTCAGGACATTTTTCAAATTCTCTTGATTTGAAAGAGTTAACAACTTTTCAAAACCATCAACTCCTTGAGCACCTTTTCAGACAATGCGTGAAACAAGGCTGGGCACAGAGTAAGGCCTCAGTAACTGTCTTTTTTGTGTAGTTTTAATTTTCATACTTTAAGGGGCACAACTTTTTTTCTTGCATGGATGAATATATAGTGAAAGTCTAGGCTTCAATTTACCTGTCCCCTCAGTAGTGTATGTTGTACTCAATAGGTGATTTTTTTCTCCTGCACTCCCCCACCCTGCTGTGTCTCCTGTGCCTGTGTGTCACTCTGCGTGACCATACACCCACTGCTCATCTGCCACTTGCAAGGGAGAACACACTTTGTTTTGGTCCTGGGTTGCTTCACTTAAAATAATGGTCTCCAGTTCCATCCACGTTGCTGATGTGATCTCATCCTTCTCCGTGGCTGAGCAGTGCTCTGTGAGATACTCACACCATGTTTTCTTTACCCCTCATCAGCTGCTGGGCACTTAGCTGGGCTCTGTGTCTCTGAGAGGGTGAATCGCGCTGTGATGGACATGTGGGTGCAGGGGTGTGGTTTACTAGATGACTCCCTGCCGTTTGGGTAGCTCTTCAGTAGTGCGATTGCTGGATCAGCGTCCGTCCACTTTAGTTCACTGAGAAATCTCCACGCTGTTTTCCAGAGAGGTTGTACTGGTTTACATTCCTCTCTTAACTCATATTGCCAGGATCTGTTGTTTTTCCACTTTTTAATAATGGCTTTTCTGATGTGGTAAGGTGGTATCTCCTTGTGATTTTTTCCCCAGATGATTAGTGATATTTAACATTTTTTATGTGTTTTTTGTCCATTTGTTTCTCTCTCTCTTTTTTTTTTTAAATGTCTGGTCATGTCTTTTGACCCCCTTTTGACAGGGGTATTTAGTCCTTGCTGACTGCTTGAGTTCCTCACAGTTTCTGAGTGTTACTCCTTTGTCAGATGCATGGCTTGTGAGGCCTTTCTCTCCTTCCTCAGGTTGTATACTTACTTTGTTGAATATTTCTTTTGCTATGCAGAAGCTTTTTAGTTTAAGTCCCATTTACTTATTTTTGCTTTTATTATGTTTGCTTTTGGAGTCTTAGTCATTAATTCTTTACTAGGCTAATGTTGAGGATAGTTTTTCCTAGGTTTTCTTTTAATATTTTTGTGGCTTCAGGTCTTATATTTTACTCTTTAATCCATCTTGAGTTAATTTTTATGTATGGTGAGAGACAGGGATACAGTTTTATTCTTCTGCCTGAGGCTGTCCAACTTTTCCAGTCAAATTATTGAAGAGGGAGTCATTTTTCCAGCATGTGTCTGCTTTGTCAAAGATCAGTTGGTTGTAAGTATGTGGATTTATTTCTGGGTTCTCTGTTCTACTACACTGGTCTATTTGTCTCCTTTTGTACCAATGCCATGCTGTTTTGATTACTATCTCCTTGTAGTATAACCTGGAGACTGATAATGCAATGCTTCTAGATTTGTTCGTTTTGCTTAGGATTGATTTGGCTATTTGTCCCCTTTTCTCGTTCCATGTTAATTTTAGGATGTCTTTTCTAATTCTGTGAAAAATGATGCTGCATTTTGATAGAAATTACACCTGTAGATTGCTTTGGGCAGTATGGACATTTTAAACAATATTGACAATTCCAATCCTTGAGTGTGGGATGCTTTTCCAGCTGTTTGTGTTGTCTGGTGATTTCTTCCGTTGCTGTGTGGTAGTTCTCCTTGTAGTGATCTTTCACTTCCATGGTGAAGTATATTCCAAAATATTTTATTACTTTTTTTCAGCCATTGTAAATAGGATTGAGTTCTTGATTAAATTCTCAGCTTGGTGTTGTTAGGATATAGAAAAGCTACTTTTCTCTCTCTCTCTCTCTCTCTCTCTCTCTCCTTTCTTTCTGTCTGTCTCACTTTTTTGCCCTCAGTAGAGTGCTGTGGCATTACAGCTCATAGCAACCTGCAGCTCTTGGGCTTAGGTGATTCTCTTGCCTCAGCCTCCTGAGTAGAAAAGCTACTGATTTTTATATATTGATTTTGTAACTGAGACTTTACTGAATTCATTTATCAATTCTAGGAGTCTTTTGAAGGCATCTGTAGTATTTTATGGAACAAAAGATTATATCATCAGCAAACAGAAAGTCTTTGACCTCCTCTTTTCCAATTTGGTTGCCCTTTATTTTATTCTTTCTCTTGGTCTGGCTAGGACCTTTAGTACTATGTTGAACAGAAGTGGTGACAGTGGGCACCCTTGTCTTGTACTAGTTCTTAGTGGGAATGCTCTCAACTATTCCCCATTGAATATGACGTTGGCTGTGGGTTTGTTATATGGGACTTTTATTATATTGAGGTTTTTGTTTGCTTAGAATGTTTTTTTCCACCCCTTACCTTGAGTCTATGAGAATCTTTGAGACCCAAGTGGTTCTCTCAGAGACAGATGATATTGGGATTGTGTCTTTGTTCATTCTTCCAATCTATATCTTTTAAATGGTGCATTGAGACCATTTACATTTAATGTAAATATTGATATACGAGATACCGTTGCAGACATCATATTGTTATGTAGCCACTTTTGCTTTATGTTCTCCCTTGTGTTAGTGTTTTGTAAGAGCTGTTGTTTGTTTTCTTTTGATTTTACTTTTGTGCATTATTATTCTGGTCAGTGTCAAACTTTTCATTTTGATGTTTCAAAATACTTTATCTCTTCCTCAAAGGGACAGTTTGGTGGTGACAAATTCCCTCAGTGTTTGCTTGTCAGGGAAAGATTTTTATTTTATTTATTTTATTTTCACCTTAGTTTTGAAGGATAAAATTTTTAGATGACCATTATTCTTATGAAGAAGATTAAATACAGGACCCCAATCCCTCTGTCTTTCAGGGTTTATGTTGAGAAGTCTGCTGTTCGTCTGACGGGGTTTCCTTTGTAAGCTATGTGCTGCTTTCATCTCACAGCTCATAGAATTTTCACCGTCATGTTAACTTTGGCCAGTTTGGTGGTCGTGTGTCTTTGTGATGCCCTTTTTTTCTTCTAGGAGTCTGTTGAGCTTCTTATATTTGGATGTCTAAATCTCTAGCAAGACCAGGGACGTTTTCTTCCCTTATTCACTCAAATAGGTTTTCCATGCTTTTTGCTTTTACTTCTTTTCTTTTAGGGACACTTATGATTCTTGTGTTTGAGTGTCTTACATAATCCCATGTTTCTCACATACTTTGTTGATGTCTTTTGATTCTTTTTTTTCTTTACTTTTGACTGGCTGGATTCATTCAAATATCTTGTTTTCATGCTCTGAAATTATTTATTCTGCTTGGTTCAGTCTGTTGTTAAAACTTTCCACTGTATTTTGAAATTCCCTATTTTCATATGTTCTATTACTTTTTAAAATATATCTATATCTTCATGAATTTTTTATTCCTCTTCTGAATTTTTTTGTTTCTTTGTGTTGATTTTCAACTTTCTCATTGATCTCATTGAGCTTACTTGTGATCTGTATTTTGAATTCCATAAATTCCATATCTGACATTTCAACACTTTACTTTTGGGTGGAGTCCTTTGTTGGAGAGGCACTGAGGTCCTCTGTGGGTGTGGAGAGCGCCTGCTTTTTCATATGGCCAGATTTTTTATGCTGGTTCCTTCTCATCTGAGTTCTTCCCTCAGCTCATCCTGTTCCCTTAGCTTAACACAGATAGCTCTCTGGTTCACCTGTTCTTTCTGCTGGAAACTCAGCTGCTCAGTATAGAGAGAATGAGGTACACTGGGCTACACTGCCTGTTGGCTTGTTCAGGCAGGTACCCACTGTGGTGTTGCTGGCACTTTGGGTCAGTTGGACCTCAGATCCCTTGGAGAATGTGCAGGTGCCAGTGGTGGTGGACTAGATTGTCATCTCCAGTTCTGGGCCCCTGGATGGCGTGCTTGAGTCCTGTGGGGACCTGACCAAGACTAGACTAACACAGTTGCCCTTGAGCTTCCCTTAATTTAGAATATCCCCCCTGTGATACTGAGGGGTGGGATGATCTGCAGTTCCAGAATGATGCTTGGGCAGGAGAAGGGCAGATACACCATGTGGGATGCACACATTGTTCACACCTCCCTCTCTCAGCAGTGACAGTGGTCTTTATCCTTTGGGGGCAGAAAAGCACCCAGATTCTCGGCTCCCATCCTGCCAGCTGCAGCTGAGGTGGTGGGGGCAGCTCAACTTGCCATGTAACTGCCTTCTTTTGAGTTGATTAGCATGTGCACCTGCAGGGTGCTGCACAGGGACAAGCAGGGCTCCCGGCGTCTCGGTAATGTTGTACCAGTGCAACCTCAGCCTCCTTGTGTTTAATTATGTTACAGATGTTTAGAAGCCCGTGTTGCATATGCATTTCCTAAATTGCTCTAGTTTTTCCATAATTGATTTAGGGATATGCAGGTTAAAGTATTGGTGGGATAGGAAGGATAGAAACTTGAGCGGCAGTAGATTAATAATTGCATTAAATGTGAAAGCAGAGATGTGTTTTTAAACCCTTGGCAAGGAGAACAGTGATGACTCTGGGTGGAAAGGCATCACCTTCCCTGAAATATCTTCTCTCCTAATGCTTCGTGATCATTCTCTTCAGAACACTTACCTCTTGGCAGCGTCTTTAACGTAGAGATGGGGTTGGTTTTCCAGGAGCGGATCCAAACTTTTCTCCAACTGATAAATTATAGCAAAAGCCAGACAGGAAAGAACTTGGGCAATTAAAATTATCACCTAACACAAATGGCCTTTCCAGCATCCCATCCCTTCTGCCCATCAGCTCTGCTTGGCATCCCAGTGGCTGGCTAACATGTCTAGTGAAAGATTAAAAATTGAGAAGAAGGTTGTGAGGCAAAAATGATAAAGATTTTTAGAGGTTTTCTTATGCAGGTGATGTTCAGAGGGAAAGACGTGCTTGGCATTGTCATCGGTGGATGCAGAGCCTGGTGTCAGTGAGGACTGCAATGTGCCTTGTGTCCTACGTCACTCCTCAGGCCCACCTCATCAAGGGCATTGTCCCTGCGATCACACAGAATAGAGTCTCAGAACCAAAAGTGACCTCATTAAAAAATTAAAATTCCTTAGCTTTATTGAGGGGAGAATTGAGGTATGGAAATGGTTATTGGATCCCCCCAGGCCTACAGCCAGTCACATGTGTGGCATTTCTGAGCACCGTTTCGGCACTTACTGGATTTACCTGCTCATGGAACTCCCGCACGTCCGCTTCTGCCTTCCACCTCCAGTGCCTGCTGGCGTCTAGGCCACTCGAGGGCAGAGAAGGCTCTTGGTGTGTTTTTCTGCTGCTGCTGTGCTCCCCTTATGATATGTCGCAAGGTAGTAAATGGTGCTCTGTGCCTCTGAATCTCCATAAATGTAAGTCACTAACTAGCTAAACTTCCCTAGGCAGCTGAGCTCTCTGAGGGGGCCCAGGTGGAACTGCGCCTTTGTGTTGCTGGGTCCACAGCCTGCGTTTGCCTTTCTTTAGGTAGACACACTCTTCACTTTGAATTTACCAGTAATGCCCAACTTGGGAACTCTTTACTTGTGTGTGTATGTGTTTACATTGTACTCACAGGGCCACACCAAGCAGAGACCGAAGTGCGCCAGGTAGCTCAGTGCTCAAGATGCAGAGGACTGGTTTTGCTCACGTGTTGCCTGACTGGCCTGTGACCTTAGAAAGTAACAGACTCTCCCAGTCTCTTTTCTTGCAGGGTGAGGAAATGGGACCACATGGCGCACAGTGGTCCGTCCAGCTCTGCTGTCCATGCTTATACCAGGAGCAGGTGGAAGGGCATGGTGGGGTGGCACGGTCCTGCGCTGCCACTCACCTTCTTTCATCCATAGGAGGTCTGCTGGGAGCCTTGCCACTGGGTGGATATCCCAGGGTGCCTCTGAAGCCGCTGTGTTCAGAGGGACCTGCTGGCATCTCACAGTGGTTGCTGGGTGGCAGGCAGGAGTGCTGAGCTGTGGTATCCACCAGCTCACTCCTCCCCTGAGAGCCCAGGAGAGGTGAGAGCAGGGGACATGTGGAGGTCCTGGCTGCTGGTCTCGGGAGGAAGGGGCAGTGTCAGGTGTTTGAGGGGCAGTCCTGTGGCTCTATTGCTGCCCACAGCCCCCCAGAGGTCCTGTGCTGACTTGGGTGCTGTGATGTCCCTGTCCCCTGGGTCAGTGTGAATGGGAATAAGTCCCTTCTCTTGGTAAAAATACCTGAAGTATCAGAAAAGCCTCTTTGTTATCTCAGTACAAAGAAAAGCACAGGCCCTTGGTGGTGACAGGGAGGGGGTGGAGGTGTCCCAGGGGATGGTGCCGGTCTGCTAGGCCTCACGGTGTGCTAGACTCCTTATTTTATGGTCTGGGGCGTGAGGCCCAGTCTTGGGTGGTGAGCAAGGCTCAGGGCCGAGCCTGCGTGGGCACAAACCAGCAGCTCAATCTGACTGCCCCCTTCCGAGCAAGTGCCCTTCCTGCCTACTCTGCCCCGGTCCTTGCCAGGAATCTGAGGGTCATGGCCTGGTCTCTGCCACCCTTGGTCTGCCGGGAAATGGCATGGTGCGGCGGTGGGTGGGTGTCTCATGAATGCGGGGGTGGGGAGGCTCTAGTGGGTACAGGGACACAGCCCAGTCTTCCCCGCACCTCCCGCTGGGTGACCTTGGGTGTTCCTCACGCTGTGCTTCAGCTTCCTCACTGTGGTTTCGGGAAAATACCCCCTCATGGGGCTGGTTATGAGAATTCAGCTGGGTGACCTGTCTATTTCTGATGAGCTGCACTGTCAGAAAGAGCCCCAGTTGACACCATAAGGAAGTGATTTCAACCAAGCGTTTGTTTAGTGAGTGTCACCACGTTCCTAGGACTGTACAAAAGGCTGGGGGAGTGTGGGGACTGAGGAGATCCCAAGCTGAGAGGCCTTGCTGTCCCAGAGGAGATGTGTGGCGGCCACACCAGAACCGACCCCAACCTAGTGCTGGGCTGGGCGTGACAGGTGGGGCGTGGCCAGGGAGCGGACCCGGGAGCTGATGTGTCCTTGTAGGAGTGTGGAGGCTATTGCGCTGGGCTGTTGGTCCAGGGGGAGCAGGGCTCCTGGGACAGGGTGGCTTTATGCACCACGAGCTCTGATGTGAAGACAGGAATGTGCTCTCCCAAGTGAGTGCCAGGTGGCACTTGCAGCTTCTGTCCCACTGGGTGAGGGTCACCCCTGCTTTCTGGGCCTCCGTTTCCTTGTACATCAAAAAGGAAACTTGGGCTGGGGCTGGGGGTCCAGTTTCTTCTGGGTCATTTCTGTGTAAATTCCATGTCAGAGGACAGCACACGATAAATGCAGACACTTGAGTCCACATAGGGGCCTGTAGTAACCACATAACAAGCAAGGTCGCCATCCTAGAAGGGCCCCAGTGGGGTGTTGGAGGTGACCGGGGACAAGCTGGGGATGTGCACCCCACGTGATGTGCTTCACTGGTTCATGGTGGGTGTACTTGAGGGGGGTCCATCTGCGTGTGCAATTGAAAAATTCCCCAAGAGTTCTCAGCAGGTGGCTCTGAAGGCCACTCCCCTTCACGGGACTGGACATCATGTCTGAGCGTGGCCCGAAGGGAGGGGCAGGGGAGAAAGAGTCACTGAGTACTGGACACCTGTGGGTTTCAGGACATACTCAGGAATGTTTATAATCCCGTTTCATCTTCATAACTGACACCAGATGGTCACTTTTCACCACTAGTGAGGAGAGTGATGTTCCTGACCTGCTCACAGTGGCCCCACACATCTGCCCCAGCCCTGGGCTCTCCCGGCTCAGACTCTCCCAGCTGGAAGTGGCAGGTGACTGTCTGCGCCCCACCAGCCCCTTTGCTCAGCCCTGCACATCCCAGGGTTCTTTCTGGAATTCCCTTTTTTCTTTCCCATCAGAGGCAGCTCCAGGCTGAGGCTACTTCCGAAGGCCATCCTGGTTCAAAAAAGCACCCTCACAGAGGTCACCTAGTTTAAGTCTCACAGCCCCAGGCAGTTGTTCTTACCATCTCTTGGGCACAGAAGCAGCAGAGAGGGGCAAACCCCCCAATAGCACCTCGGCAGAGGGTGGCGGAGTGGGGACCCGTTTCTCTGGGATCTGCCCTGGCATGGACCTGCCTCCCTGAGGGGTCCCTCCCCTAAATGCAACAGGACAGATCTCTCTCTGATCCCAGGAGGCTGATTCCAGGAGCATCCGCTTCACACACAGAAGGCGACCACAAGCTGGTGATGGGTGCAGGATGCCGCCCAGCTCAGTCCTGGCCTGGGGAGAGATTAGGGAGGACCCCTTTCCTCCTCAGCTCCTGCCTGCTGCCAGCTAATCCTCACCCTCCAGGCTACTGAGGACTCCTGAAACCAAGCACTTCCCCCGTGCTCACTAAATAGTGACAGGACAGAGGACTTGCCGTGCTTCCCTGAGGAGTTCACACATCCGGCAATGGCTCCTGTTAGAGAGGATTACCCTGCTAGCAGACTTCTGTTTTCCCTTCAAGGCTTCTGGATAAATTGCACAGAATAATGCTTGGGCACAGAGTAGGCACTTAATTAAAAGATCTGTCACATGCTTAATTAATTAATAATAAATTGAAGAGAAAATGACATTAGTTGTTTGGTATTTGATACAAAGGGACTTGGGTTCTATTTTCCTGTCGCGGGCTGACACTGGGGTGTGCAGCAGGAGAGACAGGTTGGGGGCAGCATTCTGGGACGTCTTTGCTGTTGCCTCTCCTTGCTGTGGCAGGTAAAGTATACTCACTAGCTTATTACTTTAAGCCTCTTAATAAGGCCTCAGCTGACTCTCAAAGGAGGGGAGAAGAATCAGAAATATAGAAGTGACCCACGACAAACAAGCCGTGTGAGCACCGCTGAGCTCTAGGTCAGTGGGATCTGGTCAGTGGGTCAGTGGTTCTGACCAAAGCTGCCACTTGCAGCGAGGCTGGCCTTCTGGGTCATGCAGAAGCCAGTGGCTGGGGACACGTCTTGTCTGCCTGAAGGAGGTAGATCAGCCACCGAGACGTCCAGCTGGCAGAAGGGTCCGGCGGCTCACGTTTTGGCCCAGGCATCTGAAGCAGGAGCTGAGCCTCAGGGAGGGAGTTGGTGCTGGAGGCCTCACGGGCAGAGTGTTCGGATATTTGAGAGAGGTTGTGGCCGGGCTTCCTCTTTGTCAGAACCCACAGGAAGAGGAAGCTGCTCCAGGCAGAAGGAGAATGTTCGAGAGGGATGTTAACCTGCTTGAGGAATCCATGCCCTGGGGCCTGGGCCTTCTTCTGCCTTTGTGTCCCTTTGTGGTCTGAGCACCTGCTGCCTGCTCCTCATCTGCCATCGTGTCCATCATAACTGACCCCCGAAGACAGTCTCACAAAAGAGACTGAGGTCACCTTCAAACAAGCTGCTGCCGTGAGGCCGATCGGTGGTAGGAAGCTAGCTGTTGGGATGTTTAGAGATGTCCTCTTTATATTTCTAAGTATTTTATGTAATAAAAGTGGAATTTATTATTAAAATGATAAAACCGGAATGAGGATATGATTCCCACACGTTGTCAAATTTTATTTTCCCACCCAAACTGAGCTTTCCTTTGAGCCAGGGCAGAAACCAACGCAGGGAAACCCCAGGGGTGACACAGCAGCAACAGGAAACGGGCGTTTCTGTCTCTGCCCGTGTGCCATGGTGCAGGCAGGCTCGTGCTGGTGTTGGGGTTAATGGTGCGAAATGATGCGTATAACCCCAGATCGGACCTGAAGCCCCTCACCACGCCCAGCCAGCAGAACCGCTCCCAGCCCCGAGCCTGCCGGGAAGGCCCCCTTAGCTCTTTTGTGTTCCCAGCGGCACTTGTGCCTCTCACGAGGTGACACAAATGGTGTCCTAGTAACAATTCCCGTGATGGACCCCTTTCCTGATGCCTGCTGACACCTCTGGGGGTGGCGACATCGCCCTGGCCACAGTCGCCCCAAGTGTGTGATGAGCGCGGCCAGGCCACGGGGCTCCCGGTGGCTGCCTGGCCCAGGTGTCCTGCTCCCGTGTCATCTGGGGCTCGAGACACGCCTGACTCTGTGGTAGTTCTGGCTGGAGGAGGAACTGTGGCTCGATAAGTGTGCAAGGCAGGGATTGACTCCGTCACTCACTCAGCTACCACATGTAAACTCGGATTCACAGATGGCGTCCTGCTCGTGTGCCACGGCTCACTGCGCATCTGTGTGGGGTGTCTTCCCTCTCCATGAGACTGACCCCCACCAGCCTCTGTGTTCCCGCCCACTTCCTTGGGCTGTACTTTGGCTGAACCCCCGGGCACTTTCTCCAATGTCATCAGCCCTCAATGATTTCTTTTTGACTCCCAGTATGGGTGATTTCTAGGATAAGGCCTTTTGGAGTCTATTTTCAAGTGGAATCTGATTTCATCACTGTGCATAGCATAGCACCTGCCCCAGTAGACACTTTACAGACACAGGCTGGTTGCCTGGTCCAGGACTGACCCCAAGGCAATAGGGGAAGGAGGGACAAAGGGAGGTCACAGTTGGGCTAGAGAGGAGACAGCAGACTTCTACCTGTACGTTGCCATTGCATGAGGACAGCAGCAGAGGCAGGATGCCACAGCTGAGACCCACCCTGGCAAAGCCTGACATTCCCACAGGGTGGTGGGGCACAGCTTTGCGGGGGGCATGGGCTGGCTCCCCCTGCAGCTGCTGAGGAATTCTTGGTGAGGACATCTCTCCCATCAGATAGAGCTCTCTGCTGACTGTGGTCTCTGGGCTGGGAGGGAGGATTAAAGGAGGAATTAGCATGAAGATATTTTTCACTGTAGCAGAAGGCACCTCACATTTTACTGCTTATTCGATGGCCATTTTGCTCACTTTACACACCCCCGAATACTGCTTCTGGTTTAGGAGATGGGTGGAAAGTCTTGATGGAGTGGAATGGTTTAGCTAGAAATTCTCTATTTTTAGGTGCTATTTTATGGCTCAAGTGTTGACTTCGTGGAAGTGAAGTCATCATAAAAGTTGTCTGAAAATAGTATCTTCCAAAATCTAAACACATTTCCCTATTGACTTATGTAATTGTCTCAGAGATGGAAATCCTACCCTAATTTCTGATTGATTTTCAATCAACATCAGCTACTAAGACATTAAAAATCTCTTTGCCTGATTCCTTTGGCGAGTAATTAACAAGCTATCAGCAAATGCTGAATCATTCTCCTAAAGGTTTTTAAAAGGAAACACCAAGAGAAACATTTTGTAAAGTTCTTTACCAGAGTCATTGTAGAAAGGACCACAAAACAAACACAGCTTTAGACACTATGGAATATTCACCAGGTTTCTGCCACATTTCCTCTGCTTTTTGGTCCTGGGGCTGCAGTCAGGGCCTTGTCCAGGCAGGGGCTGCCACGGTGCTGCCTGCTGTCCCCCCCAGAGGGCTCATCCCCTGAGTTCTCCACTGCTCCCAGGGAGGACAGAGGTTTACAGCCTGGGGTGCCGTCATGGCGCCTGACCCTGCCTCCTGCGGTGCCAGCTGCCCTGGAAGCCCAGCCTAGTGGTACAGCCGAGTGGTTCTCCGACTCAGGCTACCGGCTCAGGTTCACCAGTAGCTCAGGCTACCTTTCCCTTAACACATTGTGGTGACTCGTCACTGGGTACCATGTCACCAGTGTCTCCTGAGTTTGAATGTTACTGTGACATTTATCTCTGATGGGAAATCCTGGTGTGTAGATGATGGTCTGAACTGAAGCTGTACGATGTGCTCTCTCAGGGCCATTGTTTTCAGGGGTCCTGCCCAGCCCCAGCTTTCTCTCCTCACCAGATGATCCCCCCGGGTCTCTGACTGTGCCTGAGCCCTAAGCTCCTCTGAGCATCCTTCAGCAACACAGCCTACCCTACGGGCACCATGCTGGGCTTTCCTCATGAGGATGGAGTTGGGAGCCAGGCCCCTCCCATTCCCCATTTGGCCTGGTCTTGGTGTCAAGTCTCTGTCACATAAATGTGAACCTTCAGGTGTGTGGAGTTAATCTTTTGGGGACGCAGCTTCCGTGCTGCTAGCTGATGGCCCAGGCCATGGGCAGATGAACAAAGTCATGTCAGATGTGCAGGGCCATGCCTGGGTGTAAGTGCTCACCCCTCTCCACTGTGTGATCACAGGACATTATTTCTCCCTCTGAGCTGTGTTGTGGGTTAGCTTTATGAGTGAGTTCGGGGGGCTGTAGATCAGTGGTTTAATCAGGGATAGTTGCGTTGCTCTCTAAAGACGCTCATGGTGTGGCCACAGCTGGTCCCCGTACTTGAAGAAGATTCCTTCCATAGTGTGGATGGGAAAAACCTTAGGTTCCCAGAGGAAGAGCAATCTTACCTCGAGACTCGGCACCAGCTCTGGTGTTGTCTTTCAGCTCCCAGCCAGCCCTGTCATCGAGTGAGCCAGATTTTTACAATGTATCTCTTAATATGTATATTTACTAAGAATATGCTGATACAGACATAACTATGTACACACACGTGTCTGCATCTCCTCCCGCTCCTGTGCTCTGATTCATAAACTTGTCAATGAAATGAAGGCACGCTGCTCTTCAACTGTGAAGACGCACGCAGCTGGCCCAGCCCCATGGCTCCCGCCTAGCTGGTCTAGGCAGCTTGGACAGAGGACTCAGCAGAGCAGGCCACACTCTCTGCACCGTCAGCCTGGGGTCGGCAGCCTTTCCATGGTCCACAGACTAAGCGCAGAACTGGGGTTCCCCTCACCCTGTCTCACACTCAGCTGCCCACATGCAGCACCCCAGGCCTCCTTGACTCTTTCTAACTACACCTCAAAGCTACTGTGTCACATTGTCATCCTGTGTTGATTTTCCTGTCTCCAGCCTCTCCAAGTGGATCACCTGAGCTCAAGAGGTTGAGATCAGCCTAAGCAAGAGTGAGACTCTGTCTCTACTATAGAAAAACTAGCCAGGTGAGAGGATTCAGCCCAAGAGTTTGAGGTTGCTGTGAGCTGGGCTGACTCCACTGTACTCTAGGCTTGGTGACAGAATGGGACTCTGTCTCAAAAAAACCCAAACTCTAGCCCAGATGTAAAGACCTTCATAACTGAGACCTAGTTTGTCTTCCACCATCCCCCAGCACACGAGGGTGACTGTGGACGCCTTCCAGCCTCACGTGGCCTGTCTCACATCTGTTCCTGGGCCCCTTCTGTTTCCCTGGGAATGATCGTGCCTGTCAGCCTGGCAGAATGAGCCCATGTTGGAGATTCTATAAGGTAGGAGCTCAGAGCGCTGGCCTCTGGTGTCCAGCTGCCTGGACTCAAAGCCTCTGCTCCCCCTTCTGATTGTGTCGCTCTGGCAATGTCAAAGGACCGTGTGAAGCTTTACGTTCTGCACCTGGAAGTGGAGGCGCTCAGAGCGCCGGCCCTGAGGAGCCTCCGTGTCATCTGCGCTGTGGCTCTCGGGGCTGTTTACTCAACCCTGCCACACTGCAGGGAACTCTTGTGACCTCCCTCCGGGGGCCTCCCTCACCTGCCCATGAGAACACAGGAGCCAGGGAAGCCTCTGCTTTTCAATAAAGGTTCATAAAATTGGGTGGGGTTTGCTTCCTCTGGACACTCCACCCACATGTGCAACAGCTGCCCTTTGTTTTCAGAGAGTGCTTGGTCACTTGGCCTGAATCCCAGCTGCAGGACACTTTCTGGTAACCTTTCTGTGCTGGGCCACCTCCAGCACAAAGCAGGTGTGACAATTGCCAGTGTCGCCTCCGCTCGTTTCAATTAATAGACATGTCTGTCATTGCCAACAGACATGGGTGGCGAGCAGCCACTTAGGGTACAAAAACCTCTGTTTGGGACCTTAGGACTCTTTACATCGATAGTTAACCTCAAAAAGACGCTGCGGCACACCCATCAGGTGCCAGGCCGCGTGCTGCCTACATGTGGCATGAAGGCGGGAGGTGTCACCGCCCCTTAGCGCCTGTGAAACTTGGGGTGAACCCGAGTGCTGGGAGGGATCTCAGAAGTCCTGTAGCGTATTGTCACATGACAACTTTGGCAAGAGGCCATTTCTGACTCACGCTTCCTATGACCTGGGCTTTGGCCACTTGGTAGCATAGTTGCTGAGCCTTTGACCAGGGTGGTTACACTGTACTTCTGTATATTGTGCCCAGATTGGTTTTCTTTAATTTCTACTTAATAGTTTTTCTAGTTCCTTCTTTTGGAGAAGCATAGAAAGTACCTTAGAAATTTAGGGACAATCAAAGAAACGCTCCAGTCTGCCCAGTGGCCCTTCCCAGTTTCCTCCAGCCATTCTCGCTGTCTGTGAGTATTTCACAGAGTGGAAATGCCGTGGGTTTGAAGGCAGCCTTGGTGGGAGACTGGGAGGATTCATCAGCATTCCTGAGTTTGATTATGAGCCTCTATTTTCTCACTTGTATAACAGGGGGAAAAACCCCATGTCCTAAGAATTGTTTTGGAAATAAATTACAAAACTAAATCCATATGATGTGCTACACACCCTCAGCACCTGTCGGGCTCAGTCAACGTCTGGTGTGGAACGAGCAGACACGTGAGTGGCCGTCATGTTCTTCTCCGTGTTCCTCACCCGTGGCCTCAGCCCTGTGGCTCGTGGCCTTTAGGACTGAAGGGCACAGTGCTGTCGGCCAGTTGAACACAGGAGTGGTGGTTTTGTTTCATTCTTCTGTCTGAACTTTTACTCACAGTGCCTGGTCGTGCATATTTTATGCACCTCCCATTGAGCTGCGTGCCCGGCAGTGTGCGCTGTTTGAGTTTGTCACCCAACCACAGACCCCAGGCCCTTTGCCGCTCTGCCTGATGCCCTGGCAGTGGAGGCCGCTTGCCGTCTCTGGTGAACGTATCTTGCTCTGTAAACCTGTATCTCACTCTTACTCTGTAAACCTACCTTTCTCCTCTTCCTCAATAAACTTTGTTCTATGCTTGCCTTAAAAAACAACAACAACAACAAGAGGAAAAGAAGTGCAAACCCCAGATTTTTGTTTGTTTGAGGAACTGAGGTAAATAGACTTAGTGGCCAGTCGCTGGTGGCTGGGTGACGTGAAGCTCCGGGCGGGTTCCGTGTTCTGCCCACCCACATGCAAGCAGCCTCTGGGCACCGTCTCAGCTCTCTGGGGTTGAACTGAATCTGGATCCAGCATTGATTTCAGCTCTGCCTCTCCGAACTTATGTGTCATCTCCAGTTTGCTCAAGCATGTTTTATTTTAAAATTTGAAGCTTGTCCGCCTGCAATATTTTCTCTGCATTGATTTTCAGAGTTGGATCAGCATTTAAGGACTGCGGAGCAAGCCCCTCACACCTCTGAATGTGACCTTCCAGCTCAGAGGAGTTGGCTTCGGTCAAAGACACGTCAGCTCATGGGAATAGTAACATGGGAGAAGAGTTAATGCAACATCCTTCTGTGTGCCTCCTCTTCCACAACGGCTGGAATCCTAGCATTTTTTAGTTATTGTTCAGCTGTCTGGGAATCCAACAGGGATGCCCTTGAGCACATGTCCCAAACTGCCATTGTGCAAGTTGTCACAGCAGGAGCCACTGAGGAGCAGGGTGCTAACTGCTGCCGGGGTAGCCAACATTCACCAGAGCTCTCTGCCACGAGGCACCACCAGGTCACCACAAGGGACCTATGTATGGAACGTAGTTACTATCCCTATTCTGCAGATGGGGACACTGGGACTTCAAGAATCTCAGACTGAAAAGCAGAGGAGCTGGACTTGACCTGAGTGCTCCCTCTCGACCACTGCTTATTCCTGGATCGGTGTCACAGATCAGCAGTTGTGTAAACATTTTTACATGATTATTGGTCTTATCATGGGTATTGGTCACATTTTTTTCTGGAGAATTTAAGTAAGGTATAGATAATGTCTTTGGGGGATGGTTTGAGATTATTCTTGCTGAGGACAGAGGTAGCTCCGGTGAAACCTCAATAGCTGACTACCTGCCTACACTGGCCACCTGCTTAAGTTGACCCGATTTTCACAGACTGGACACGTGCCACATGTGTGTGCCAGTTCAGCAGGCCAGCTCCACATGCTGGCCAGGTTGTTACAGCCCCGTGGATGGTCAGCTCACAGAGCTTCTACTGTCTGTGTGTTACTTTTTTCATCGCAGTCTAGTCTTCCTTTCGGTCCCCACCCACCTGCAGTACATATCTTCATGTACAACATCATTTGTACATGACACATTCTCCTCTAAAATTAAAAATCAAATGAGTTTTACAAAATGGTATTATTAACTGCTTTTCCCCAAGTCATCATAACTTAGCCTCATTCCTGTATTTCATAATAGCCCCCAAGGCAGGATGCACAGATCCTGAGATCCAGGACACAGGGAGCTGATCGCCAAGCTTTGAGACAGTAACCTCCTTAGCAAGAAAAGTCATTGGAAATTCATTTGCCAGACAGTTTGCTGAGCAGTCATAAGGAAAGGAATAAAAGGGCTTTTTAATTCTTGAGTAAAGATCATATTTTGCAGGAGTGTTTCTTCCCAGTATACCCATTCAACAAAGTTGTTACTCTCCCACTCCCTGAGTCTTTGAATCCAGTTATCACTTGAGAGTCTTCAAAATACGTAAGAATAGGACCACATTGTTTGAAAATCTAATTCAATAGAAAATGTCATTTTCTGTGGTTATGTCTCCATCATTCAGATTTAGATTGCCCATATTTTTATTTCTTCAACTTAGATTCTGTTTTGTGTTACATGTTGCATGAATTTTAAGCCCTTAACAAACTGGTCTTTATCAGAGAGAATGTTGAGTACTCTCAGTCAGGAAAGAGCTGGCATTTCCTTAAAATTCCTCAAATAGTTACAAACACCCAAGACACAGGGAGACAGCTAACACATGGTCTCCAGGTAGCAGGGACAAAGACGGGGAGGTAAAGCATGGGGTGAAGAAACAGACAGTACGCCACAGTGACCAAGGGCGCCGAGAGCATGCCGGGAGCTCACAGGGCAGCTTGCTTCCCACCACCATCCTGTTTTTATCATTGTCTTTCAATGTCAGAGACACCGCTGCTGACAGTGTTGTTTCCTGGGCCAAGACGTCCATTTAGCGTGTCCTCAGAGTGTTCCGTGCTGTCCCCGTGAGCAGGCCGTGGCTGGGAGGTAGCCACATTGCCAGCCCCGCTCTGAGCCACCTGTGCCCTTCAGGGAAGGTGCCCTGCGAAGAGCGGCTCAGGGGAGGGTTCTCCCATGTCAGCTGCAGGCAGCGGAAACGACAATCAGAGAGTATTTATTTTCCTTTAGAGATCTCAAAATACTTGACCTTGTCCTTGAGCTTATCAAAGCAAACATGCTTTGTCTGAAACACAGCTTTAGAAAACTGAAATTTCTCCTGCCCCTTTAGAATGTAGCAGTTTAAGGAAAAGGTTCTCTCACTGAAGGCACACATCATGAATCTGCACCCAGGAAGAGCATGGGATCTGGCAAAACTATAATAGTCTTATCTTCATGTCCAGCCCCACATACCCATAAAGATAGGCTTTTCCTGACGAAGATCACAGGGAGACTGGCAAGACAGACAAAGGGCGTCTCCAGGGGTGCTGGCGTGAGGCAGCCTGTCACCAGCGCAGAGTTCTTCAGAAAACACGCTAATGTAGTGGGAAGAAACGTGCCTGTAGACATGGAGGTACGATTTTGGAGTTACCCAGTTCAAAGTTGCTACAAGGATATGAAGGCAGTAGATGATCTAATGCACACCCACATGAGAGAAAACTGGAATCAATTCAAGGTGGGGGGCGGGCAATGAGGGCGTGGGGAGGGGCAGAAGGGAGGGAGTGGGGGGGTTCCCGCTTAATGGGCACAATGTTAGGGTGTGTGGCACACCTGTTGGGGTGTGGGGCACAGTTATAAGAGAGACTCTAACAAATGCGAATGTTGTAACCTAATTCTTTGTACCCTCAAATTAACCTGAAACAATAAAAAAAGAAGTTCCTACAAAAGCTATGGAAGAAAATGCATGGATTTATCACTGAATAATGGAGCTGGCAATTAGAATCAGTGAAGGGACAATCCTTAGAGGTGACAGACTCTATGACCACCATATGGCAGGAGGGTGCAGAGCGTTAGGGTTTAAACAGGACAGCCCACAGAGAGCGCACCTGACGGAGGAGTCAGAGATGGAGAGGTGAGGGACCTGGATTCCGGGAGTGAGTGTGGAAGCTGCACGATGCTGAGGGGTTCACACCAATGCCGTCACCTCACAGAGCCCCAATACCGAGTGTTTCATGCCTGCCAGAGCCACTGCCTCGCAAAGCCACACTATGGAACATACATGTGAGAACCATGTATCATCACTGGTTTCTCAGTATATCACATGAATATATTATCAATAATATTGACTTGCAAGAGGCAAAATAAAGTGATCGATCTAAATTCATTCAAAAGTAAAGTCTCACTAAGCATCTGAAGGTGCCAGGCATTGTGGAGAGCGTTTACAGCCCACACGCTTGGCACCCGATGTTCAGCAGGGCTAGTGGCCTGGGCACAAGCAGAAGCATGGATTGGCCAGCGCTGGCCCAGCTCCTTTGAACAACAAAGGAGGAAACTCCGGACAGTTGGTCAACAGCTCAGAAACCAAACACTTATAAGTCAGCATGTGTGAAGTTAAAGCTCTTTACAAAAGTTGAAATGTCTTTGACACCTCTGGCACATACAGACAAATGTCAGTACATATACAATAAATAGTAATGATATTTTAAAACGAGCCAGGTGGCCAGGCACAGTGGCTCATGCCTATAATCCCAGCACTCTGGGAGGCCGAGGCAGGTGGATTGCCTGAGCTCAGGAGTTTGAGACCAGCCTAAGCAAGTGGGAGAGCCTGTCTCTAAAAATAGCCAGGTGTTGTGACAAGTGCAGATAGTCCCAGCTACTTAGGAGTCTGAGGCAAGAGGATCACTTGAGCCCAACAGTTTGAAGTTGCTGTGAGCTATGATGCCACAGCACTTTCCTGAGGGTGACTGAATGAGACTCTGTCTCAAAACAAAAGAAAATAAAAGAAAAAGAAAAAGAGAAAATAAATAAAAAACCAGCCAGGTGAAAACAAAAACCTACCAGATTTCCAGAATAATCAAAAGCACTGTGACTGGTATTTCCAGTGCCCACCCACTGGATGACAAGGACAATGAAACTTCCATTTGGGAGGTGCCCAAATTCCAGGCATGTCCCCAGATGACATTATGCTGAGGCAAAGCAAACTTGAAAACCGAGGCCATCCCCATACGGGTCCCAGCAGCTAGGATGGTGAAACGTGCACTGGGATAATCCGTGGCCTGGACACTGATCCTTTTGGTGACAGTGCAGAAGTTGGTGCCTCTAGACACTTGTCATGACATCTCTTTTTTCAAAAGGGAGTGAAGATTCCAGAGCTCAGCTAAACCCAAAGACTGGGCTGGAAGATCTAAATTTTCACTTTAACTGATGAATTTCAGTTTTAAGAGTAGGAGGAATTCATTATCACGATTAGAAAAAGGGAAAAAAAGATTGTCCTTCTCAAAGAATAACACTAGAATCTATAGATCTTTCCAGTGATGACTCCTAAATTTTTTGTTTTTATTTGACCATGATTCCCAGAGACAATTTTCATTGAGTTGTTCTTGTTTGAACTATTTTTCTCCCTCTGCCTTTAAATTTGATTTTCTTTGGCATATCCTGTATCACAGTTAGGGATTTTCAGTGGAAACTAAAACCTGACTTTGTGAAATGACAAAATGAAATAGAATACAAGAAATGTTGGTCTTCTAAAAATTATAAATTGCTTTGTACTGGTGTCTAAATTTGTAGCAGAGTGAAATAAAATTGATATTTATATACAATGAAAAAAATTAAATAAAATTTAGTCATGTTTCTACACAGAACTGTTTAGTGCGGGCTTAAATCTCAGATCCTGCCTAATTTTTGTGTCATCTGGGAGGTCATGAAGAAACCAACCAAAATTAGAGGTAGAAACATTTGACCTTCAAACACTCAAGGCCTTCCGGGTGGAGGTCGAGTGCTATGGAAAGCATTTCTACCCGTGTCCGTGGTTCTTCTGTAAAAACGTCTATGTCCTGGGTACTTTGAGATGGCTTTTAGAAAGATAATTCATGAGATGTTTTTTACCTTGCTTCGGTTTAGGGCAGTGGTTCTCAACCTTCCTAATGCTGCGATGTATTTTCATTGCTACAAAGGGGTCGTGACCCACAGGTTGAGATCCGCTGGTTTAGGGAGACATTTGCTCTGTGCCAGCGCTGTGACCTGACAGGAGAGATGTGGCGAGGAGGCACAGGCACACGGGAACGTGTTATTTCAGGGCAGGGCGTGGGTTTGGACAGAGGTGCAAACGCAGTTCATGAGAACACAAAAGGGGGCATTCCGCTCTTACAGGGGTGTAGGGGAGGATCCCAGGAAAGATGGAAATGAAATTTCTAAGGGTGAGGAGGTGTGTGCCGGTGTGTGTGTGAGCCTGTGTGCCTCAGTTGGGAGGTACGTGGATAATAGTTGGGGACAGAGTAAGACTCAGACCTGGGAGTGGCACGTGTGTCCGTGGCAAGGACAGTAGTGAGAGGCAGGCAGGACAGGGCAGGAGGGCTGAGTTTGGCCTTTGGGGGAGGGAGAGGTCCTGAAAGCTGGTCTTTACACAGAGGACTGACAGGGACAAGGTACGTTTTGGATAGTTCATTCTGACGGGTGCTCACTTAGGGGGACAGGCCTAGAGTGGGGTAGGGAGGTGGGTCACACCCCCCAGAAGTGGGCTGGAAGCAGGAGGGTGCAGTGGTTAGCAGTGACTGGGACAAGGAGGGGTCTGGTTTGCATAACATACTAGAAGGTCACACGAGCAGAGCCAGGTGACCGCCTGTGGGAGGGAGATGGGATCATCACCGTCAAAGGCCGGGGCATTGATTTGGTATTAGCGGGTGATGATGGGGGTGGCAGGGCTGCAGAAGTGCTGCCCGGGCCAGCGATGTGTGTTTCGAACCTACCCTCTGAGTGTAACTTTAATAAATGATATTTGACTGCAAAGTACTTAAAGGCCTGGAAATCTCATCTAAAAACATAGGTGCAGACCCTGTTTCTTCAGTGGTTTTCAGTGTTGTGACTCACATAACACCAAGGGTGAGTAGGTAGACTTTTTAAAAGTGGATGTTAATATCTTTAAGAAAAATTGCAAGATTTCTGGAAAAGTTGAGAGAATAGGATATTAAATATCAAAATACTTATGAGCTGCATTTATTAAAATGTTCCCGTATACTCTTCAGCTGTGTTTCTGCTGAAGCATTTTAGAGTAAATTCAGACATAATAATTTATCTCTCATTACTTTAATACCCCATCTCTAAAATGTATGAAGTTTTCTTCACATAGTGCAAATACCTAACACAGGTAATAACTCCCCATTTCCTCCTGTTAACTAATCAGCATTCACATCTCCGAAGCCCCTCTCAGACGCTGCAACTGGCTTGCTCAGCTGTGTGAACTGAGGCTGCATTTGTGTCCTGGGGTTCTTCACTCTCCAACACTGCCTGCAGCAAGATAATGCTGATTTAATTTCCAAAGATAAGTAACTACTCTTTATTCTGATAAGAAATTTCACTCCCATGAAAGCTTTGATCAGACCACAATGAGGTCCACCTGCCTCTTGCCCTCTGATGGGGCCGAATCAACACTTATGTCATATGGGCAGCAAAGAGCATCCACAAGTAGCCGGAAGGACGTTCCCTGGGGATCAGAGCATCCTGTACTGTGGATTAATCAATACATAACCAATAGCTGTTTCTATATTGTTAACAGATCAGTTAGGACTTAAAGAACATGAAACATGCAAAACGGTGAACACGCCAGCGGTTGCTGAGGATGGAGAGAAATGCTTATATTCCAGAAATCGGTCATAGGGTCTCACGTTAGGTAGAGTAGGTTTTTTAGTTAAAATGTTTATTTGTGGCCATATTTCCTTTGTTTTTAGCCAAAATTTTGGATTTTTTCTTCTCATCTGATTTGTGTGGCTTCTTTCATTGCTGAAAGCATGTTTCAGATTTGTTTAAATTAAAATCGTCCTTTTTATATGAAAAAGTAGAAAACCTGGACTTTGCCCAGCACACTCTGCGGCCCCCTCATGACTGGACGAGCAGCCCTGCTGGCCTGGGCTGGCCCAATGGTGGCTCATTCACGAAGCTTGTTATGTTTTCACTTCCAAGGAGTCGGTGTTCCTTCCCGTGCCAGCCATTTCTACCTGTCCATGTGGAAAAGCCAGTGATTCCCCAAAGTGTTAAAATAGCTGCTTGGCTGAAGGAAGGTGCAGGGAGCTGCTGCAGGGCCAGCAGGTGGGCAGTGAGGTCACAGCTGTAACAGGCCTCTTCCCGGAGACACGGAGCAAGAGGTTGCATGTCTATGTGGGCTGTCCAGAAAGTAGCCAGCCATCATAATACTATTTTTCTTATCACGTGGCTGGACACTTTCCAGACAGCCTTTGTGTACATACAACCAAATAGGAAAATCCTTGCAGAGTCGGATATAAAAGCTATGAATACCTGCGTGTGGATTGTACTAATCACTACAGAGAACACCAGGGAACACAAATCCCACACTTGCTACTAAGTAGCTTGTCACTTAGGAGGGAAAAACCCATCACCTCTATCAGACAGCCAGGGGATACTGAGCCCAGCATGAGGATGGTGAGGGGAGGTCAGCAGCAAAGACAAAACCCAGCCATGACAGCCCTAGATGCTGCACTGTCCAGTGGTGTCTCCCTCCTCCGCGTCACCTAGAGGCTTTGAGACCCGGTGTTCTCCTGGGTGAACTCGGTGGAACTGCACCTTCTCCTCAGGGTGACAGGACCTCAGGGACGTACGCACGGCACACTCTGAGCTCTGTGGTGACACAGGTGTAGAGGCAATCACCACCATGAACACTCAGACGTGTGGACTGCAGATTCCGTCCCATGGGAGAGCCCTTGACTCGTCAGTAAAAAGTACAAATGAGGCTTTCGCCAGGTTTGCATCCGGGGGCCTTTCAACAGCCGCCTGGGGGTTCTGGTTCTACCACTGACTGAATGTACAGCCTCAATTAAGACATTTTCTCTCTCTGGGCCTATTTCTTCACTTGAAAGTTCACCTGGATGATTTCTAAAATGCCATGATGAATTTATGGAGTAGAAATAGCAGGAATTATCCCTCAACCTTGTAGGCTGAAACAATTTTGCTGTGTGCAGAGAAGGTGTTCAAATCACTGCCTTGTTTTTCCTTCTTTGTAGAGCAGAAACAGACACACGTTACCGAGTGTAATCATGTGCCAGGACTTAAAAACATTACTTTTTGTCAGCTGTGGCACATTTAAACACCCCAAATATTTCAGGAGACAGTTAACTTCTGTTTTAGGAAAAGATTTAATAAAGACATGCATGTTCAGACTTGCTGCGCCTGCTCTCTGTCTGCAGCTGGCAGCAGAGGCTGGACTCCCACCTGAGTGGTTGGGAATCTTCGCTACTGAACTCGCTGTGCACAGCTTAACTCTTAGCTCATTTCCTTACTTCCTCAAGTCACGTGAGACATTAGCAGGCAGCTTACTGTGGCAGCCCCAAGAGCACGTGAGTGTTTCCCAGCCATCCGTAACACCCAGCTCTGCAGAGGCTGGGTCCTGGGCCTGCAGTGGGCTGGCTTCTGCTCACAGATGGGCAGCTGCACATTTTTAGAGGCAAGGCAGGGCAAGGCTGGGAATTTGTTGTTTTGTATCAATCTCTGGTCCTCAAAACACCCGCCATGGAAATACCCTTTGGTTCTGCAAGCAGTTAAGATCCTATCTCTGCCCAAAATCATCATTACAGGAGAGAGAAGTAATTTTAGTGAGGCCATTAGCAGCACGCCCGAAACATCCTTATTAACTTTTTCTTCTTTTGTGGTCCATCTTTTATCGAGGCCTATCTGTATTCAACATCTGGCCTGGCTGCCAATACTAAATATCATTTTAATAATAATAATACGTTGCACTTTGGAGCTCCCTTTCATCCGAGAAGCCCAGAGCACTTTGCAAACGTTAATTAATTAAGCTCTGTTTGACTCCCTTTGAGGTAGGTACGCCCTGGCATGGTTCAAGTGGCTCCCTCTCGGGCTCGCCCACTCTCTCTTGAGTGAAAGCAAAACCCCAGCACAGGCTGCCCTGCTGCAGGGCACCCCGAGTCCTGGATGAAAGGCAAGCTTCCCAGCTGAGAACTCAGGAGCTCTGGGGTCCTGGCTGGACCCTCCTTCCTGCTCCCTCCCTGGTTCTCCTCACATGTCACTTGTCTCACAGGAGAAGAGACAGCACTGATTTTAGAGCCCCCATCCATGCGGAAAAGTAAAAAATATAAGGCTTGTTTACAATTCTTGCTATTGCCGAGGTCAGAACAGAGATAGACTATTACGTTTCCAGAGGCCTGTGGCCTCACCAAGCTTTGCCACTGAGGTATCAGAACACTATAGAGTGCCTTCAAGGCTGTGCATATTGCATCTGATGAGTGCGCACTGAATAACCCCCGGGTGCTAGCCACGGGCGGGCAGCAGGTGGACAAGGTGCTCAGCTCCACTCTGGCCAGCGCTCGTGTGGGGGATGACAAGGCCAAGGTGGGGGAAGACTGCTTCCGGCAAAACAAAGGGAGAGGGGCTGGTTTGTGGGGTGCCCTGAGCAGACCAGGCTGCCCTGAAACTCTGGTGGACCTGGGGGCCTCTTCAGGGAGCTCCTGAAGGCAAGCTGTTGAGATGATCTGCTGGTTGCAGCAACCTCATTATTACCATTTGGTTCTAATGATTTTTTTTCCTTCCAATCCACTTAAAACATCTATACAGAGATAGAATAGGGCACTCTGCTCCTTCTCATGGCTCATCAGCGTTGATTGGTTTGAGTTTAGGAGCAGACAGTGAGTGGCCTATTGGGTAAAACTTGCTAATTATTAAAAGAGAGAAAGTCCTGCTGCTCTCGGCCTGCTGATGGGCGGGCAGGCTGCTCCCCACTCTGTCCTAGATGCATTGCTCTGACCAAAGCTCCAGTTAGACCTGGGGGTGACAGCCACAGTCACAAGAGGAAAACTGTCATCACCTAAGTGGCTAATGTGTGTGTGCAGGGGTGTGCGTGACTATGTGTGAGTGTGTCAGTGTGAGCGTGTGTGTGTGTAGCTCTGTTGGGTTCTCTGGCAGGACAGGTCCAGCCCTAGAGCTCCCTGCCCCTCTCCCTAAAGCCCAGTCCTGGTCCCTTGGGGGTTCCATCCACCTGGTCATCTGTGCCCTGGGCTTTGCACTGACATCACCCTCCTGGAGAACCCTCCAGGCTGGGGCGGCTCTTCCCTTGGACTTTGTGTTACTTCTGGTTTATGTTCTTGATCTGTAAGTGCCTTGAGCGCTTTCAGAGGCCCAGACACCCCTCACCCCATGACAGTGAAACCAGCCTCTTGGAGAGGGACCCTGGTGTTAGCATTTTAGAAATGTCCTTAGGGGATTCCAAGTGCAGCCGAGTGAGTGAAGCAGTACCTTGGAACAGGAATTATGAAGACAGCGTTCCTCCAGCTGCGGCTGTATTTCTTTCCTCCGCGTATCGAATTGCCCAGACTTACCGGGCTGGGGTGGCAACAGCAGTGAGGCACGGGTGACCTCTTGTGACCCTTCTCACTCCAGGGACCTTCACCCTTGGAGAGCAGGCACAGTGGCACATCTTCCTTTCCCTTCCAGGTGTTTTTCTTTAGCATTCCCTGCAGCCAACTCTTCCTTTGCACAGTTTATTTGAGGTCCAGGGATATGTTGGCTCTGTCTATCTCAAAATGGCACCACCTTCCCAGACCTCAGTTTGCAGGATCATCTTTCCTAACCTCACCGCGGGAGAGAAAAAGGAGGGATGCTTTTGTGCTCTTCATCCAATGCAAAGTCCACCTGCTGACGAGCCTCCTGGATTAGGAGGCGTGTCCCCAGGATGGGAGCGCACTTCATGGAGGGGATCCTTGCAGGTCATTTCACCTCATACCAGGCCAATCGCCCTCGGGCAGACACTGTCCAGCACCCATGCCAGGCTTACTGATGTGCTCAAACACCAGGAAGAGAGCGTCCTCCCCGAGAGGTGGTGGTGAGCAGTGCAGACCTCCCTTGCCCTCTGCAGCGTCCAGCCAGCTGGCCTCGCTGGTGGTGCAGCTTCTGCAGCTCTGTAGAGTGAAGCAAACTGCAAAATCCCCACCCCCAAACAATGCCTGGGAGGTCTCTGTACCTTCTGCACTGGGAAGTAAAGGGATGGACACTTAGCTAATCTGACTACAGCGGGGGAGACAGGATAGGGGGGCATGCCCCAAGTTTTCTCAGGTTTACACAAGCCCCCAGAATCTAGATACTTATCTGACACTTCAGGGTCTCCCTGGGCATCCTGAGAGACCAGCCAGGAGTTGGGGTGAGTGAGAATGTGGAGCTCTCCACATCTACCTCATCCTCAGAGATGCTGGCCTCTGGCGTCTCCCTGGGTGGACACAGGGGAATTAGGAGGCTCATCAGTATGGGTCCAAGTCCCCCTAGTGGTCTCCAGATTGGGACAATCTCATATGATGATGGGTGAAGACAGGGGTATGGGTGATGGCAGGTGCCTGAGGAGCAGGTGTGTCTGCGACCTCCCTGCAGTTCCCAGACTCGGAGTTTGCGTTCACGGGTGTCCCTGTCAGGTAAGGAAGACTGTGTAAGGAAGACTGCAGGACATCCTGGGACTGAAGTCAGTGCTGACTCTGCCCAGGACTTAGTTATGTTAAGCAAACCTCTCGTTTCTTCTTCCTAGGGGTCCATTTCCTCATGTGTGAAGAGACAACTAAGAATTTCCCATAGGCTTCTGTTAATATTTAAATAAAATAATGGATGTTATAGAGTTTTGAAGAATATATAAATATATATATATTTTAAATATATATTACCTTTCAAAACATGTCATTCTCATATATTTGACACATTAGTGACATAGACCGGTGCATGGCTGGGTAAAAATAGCCATTAGGTGCTTTTACAACAATAAGTTGGAATTTGAGTAATAGCAAGGGAAAGTTTGGGATTCATTATTGAGATTTTTATTGATTTTTATATAGATTTTTATGTGAGTCTTGGTACATGCTTGCCATACTTTAATTCAGGGTCTAAAACTAACTTAAAAGTTTAGTAGATATTTATCGTATTTGAGCACAACACACCCAAACCCTCCTTTCCTCTCTCCACAAAGAGTCATCAGGCTGTCACAAGGGTTGTTTAGAGGTTGGGTCATTCCTTGGGCTCAGACCAGGGATCATTTATAGAAAATGGTCGTGGACCTGCCCTTGGTCCTCTGAGGTCCTCTTCTATGTAGGGTGGAGTTGCCACCTGCCTAGAGTCAGTCATGGGCATTCTGGAGCTGTCCCCTGGGTACCGAGACTCGACCCCGTTGCCTGGTGGGTGTCACTCCCTTTATGGACAAAAGGCTGTCCACATGTGACCAGTGCCCTGCCCAACAACGGGCTCCCCAGCTCCATATCTGTGCTAAGTTAAATGCAGAATTTGTTTTCTAAAAGGGCCTGTTTCCTTACCATGAGAAGAGGGCATTTGGAACTCTTTTAAAATAAGTTTTTAAAATGCTCCCATGAACACTGTTTGCAGTGAAAGAACAATTCATGTGTGTAGGGGTGCAATGGGTGTCTCTTCCTTCATCTCAGGACAGTTTCAGCTGTCCAGAGATGATGGGCTGACCTGGGCCACCCTGGATGAGTGAGCCTAACCCTGGTAGGGGGGCATGTGGGGTCCAATCTCTCCCGTGTCCTAGGCAGGCTCTGTCACCATCCTTCCTGCAGTCTGAAACTATAACTTCTGTTGTAAGTTCCCTCACTACATTTTAGCAATCGAATCTTTTGGCTTCTCTCTGCCCGAGTGCTGAAGGGCCCCCCATTGCAATCCTAGGCTGAGAGCAGGATGTTCCCAGCCCAGGGTATTGGGGTTGCCAGGGACAGCCGGTCTCCCAAACGTGTAGATGCCTCCATGTCCTCTCTAACCGTGCTTCTGCTGGGAGAGCAGGATGGCCTCCCAAGCACAGAAACCTCCAGACGGTCTCTACCCTCACTGTCGGGGGATGCTGGGGAGTCCTGGGGATGAGGCTGGCTTTGCTCTCTGAATAGCAGGACTCTGGTGTAGATGTGGGAATCTCTGCCTTGGTTAGTCACACACTGACAGTAACACCAAGATGACACTTTTGCACTGTCATCAGTATTGCGATGGTGAGAGGGGCACTGGCAGAGGTCATGAGACACCTTGGTGAGCAGAGGGAAGGTTGGCAGAGTGGGATCATGGGAGGGAGAGGCCCCTGGGCTGTCAGGCCCTCCGATTCCACTTGCCAGCGTGGTCAGGGCCCCTCCCCAGATGAGCTTAACATCCCACCCCCCACCATGCTTTTCACCTTCTGTGTTCTTGTTCCGCATGGCCTGAGCTTTGCAGAGAGTTGCAGGGACGGATGGCATTAATGATGGAGAGATTTTGATGTGTCCCACACTGTAAGGCTGTTTTCATTTTTATAAGGACCCAGGAAACCTAAAGCCGTGGGCCAAAGTCCTAGATGTCTGATGGGATAGTTTTAAGAGCATGTGGAAGTGTTTTCTGCTTGTCTGTTTGTTGGGTTATATTGGGAATTTTGGTCTCTTCTTTTTGCTTAGATGTTTTTATTGAGGTATAATTTACACAGAGTAAAATGCACCCCTTGAAGTGCACAGCCAGTCAGTTCTGACAAGTGGATGTAGTCATGTAACCACGATAACCACAACTAATATAGAAAATACTCCCATCATCTCCCAAATTTCCTCTTGCCGTTTGCAATAAATTTCCTCTTCCTATGCAAGACCCTGGAAACCGCTGATGTGCTGTATCACATATATTTTTATGTGAGTCTTGGTACATGCTTGCCATACTTTAATTTAGGGTCTAAAACTAACTTAGAATTTTAGTAGAAATTTACTGTATTTGAGGGTGATAAGCTCACCGTGACCCCACGGTCCTCCATGTCATCACATGTACAGTAGTGGGCCACTTCTCCCAATTGCCGGGTGCTGTGCCACTGGCCCCTACTGGGCGATTTCTCTGTTCACTGGTTGATGGACATGTGGGCTGTTTTTCAGTGTGGGCTGTTGTGGATAAGATTATTGCAGACATTCACTTGTGGGTCTTTGTGTGAAGGTGTGATTTTATTTCTCTGTGTAAAATGCCTACAGTGAGACTCAACTATGTTAAGTGTTTGCCTCAATATAAGAAAATGTCAAACTGTTTTCCAAAGTAGCTGTATCATTTTGTATTCAAATGTCGCTGTATCATTTGGAGCCCAGAAATGAGGGTTCCAATGCTGTCATCTGCTAGAACGTCAGTCATTCTGGTAGGTATGTAGTGATGTCTCACTGTGTCTGCCATTTGATTTTCTTTTTTATTTATTTTTTATTTCAAATTAATAAGAGGGTACAAATTTTTAGATTACATTGTTATCACTTCCAAGGCAAAGTTCCAGTTGTAAAAGAGCCCTTCACCCAAGGGGTGTGGTATCCACCCTCACTATGTGCAAATTAGGTGATGTCCCAGCACATGCCCTCCCTCCCTCCGCTCCCCCTGTACTAGACTACATTTGTGTTTTGTTGTTCATATGAACATATAATTGTTTATGTATTGGTTTCACATTAGTATTGAGTTCATCGGATAATTGCTTTTCCATTTTTGCAATACTAAGAAGAATGTGTTTCAACTCCATCCAGGTAAACATAAAAGATGTAAAGTCTCCATCTTTTCTTGTGGCTTAGTACTCCCCGGTGTACATATGCCACAGTTTGTTGATCCATTCATGGGTTGATGGGCATTTGGGTTACTTCCACAACTTGGCAATTATGAACTGAGCCACAGTGAAGATTCTGGTGCAAATGTCTTTGTGGTAAAATGATTTTTGTTCTTCTGGGTAGATATCTAGCAATGGAATTATGGGATCAAATGGAAGGTCAACTTTTAGTTCTTTGATACTTCTTTCCATAAAGACTGTATTAGTTTGCAATCCCACCAGCAGTGTAGAAGTGTTCCTTCTCTTCACATCCACTCCAGTATCTGCAGTTTTGGGGCTTTGTGATGTGGGCTATTTTTACTGGAGTTAGGTAATATCACAGAGTGGTTTTGATTTGCATTTCTCTAATGTTTAAAGATGATGAGTTTTTTTTTTTATGTACTTATTGGCCATTCATCTGTCATTTTTGGAGAAGTTTCTGTTCAAGTCTCTTGCCCATTTTTAAATGCAGTTGTTTGCTCTTTTCTTATTGTTTCAGTTCTTTATAGATTCTAGTTATCAGGCCTTTATCAGATTGATAACATGCAAAAATCTTCTCCCATTCTGAGGGCTGTTTGTTTGCTTTGGTTATAGTGTGCAGAAGCTTTTTAGCTTGATCAAAGCTGTGCAGAAGCTTTTTAGCTTGATCAAATCCCAGTAATTTATTTTTGGAGTTGCTGCAATTGCCGGGGGTGGGGGTGGAGGGGTGGCGGCGGGGGAGGTCTTCCTCATAAAGTTTTTTCCCAGGCCAATATCTTCAAGTCTTCCCCCCCTTAAATCTTTTATTGTTAAAATTGTCATTTTCTTAATGACAAGTGGTGTGTGCTCTCCTGGGTTAGTTTGCTCTCTGTACCTTCTCTTGGTGAAGAATCTGTTCAAATCTTTTGCCCCTCCCCTTTGAAAATCAGACTATTTATCTCATTATTGGTTTGTAAGAGTTCCTTATAGATTCTGGGATAAGCCTTCATCAAATATGTGTTTTGCAAAGATTTTTCTCCCGTTGGTAACTTGCCTTTTTATCTTTTTCATAGCATCATTCAAAGAGCAGAAGTCACCTTTGATGAAGTCCAGTGTATCTCCATCTATTGATTTAGCATTTCTTTAATTTCTCTCAGCAAAATCTCTTTCCAAAAACTTTGTACCGTTAAGAGTGCTAGTTTCTTCCCTTCACTGCTATCACTGGATGTTATATTTTTTAATTTTGACTGATTAATAAGCAGAGAATACCATCATATTTATTATCTTACATTAAATTTATTTTATAATTAGCATGATTGACCAGGTTTTGTGTTTTTGGCTAGCTGTCTTCCTCTTGTGAATTTCTTATTCCCCTCCCTTCACCGATTTTTCTGTAGAGGTCTCCAGTGTTTTCTCATGTTGATTTGAATAAAACTTTCCCCAAAGTGGTAAATATTAGTGATTGTAAGGAACTAATTTGGTCCCTAATTTTAGCAAGAGCACCTTTGTTATTTTCTTGTTAAGTAGCTAATACTAAAGTTTCCAAGACTAAATATTGAAAAAAAGTCCTTTTTAAAAAATAAAATTAGTGCAGGTTGAGCATCTCTAATTCAAAAATCCCAAATTCAAAATGCTCCAAAATCTAAAACTTTTTGAGCTCTGATTTAATGTTCCGAGGAAATGTTCATTCTTTTAGTTTCCATAGTTTAATGGGCAGAGTGCTATTACGTTATTATTTTGCATTATAATTTATTTTATGTTTTGTAGATTTCAGTATATAACACTTTTATATATTTTATAAGATGTAACCCTATCTTAATGCTATTGCCAACTATATTATTGTTAATTTCAGCACACAGAAATACAGACTTTGTGTTTGTGTTTGCCCAGCATACTTGTTCTAGTACAGTTTTTATAGATTCTTTTGGTTTTTCTATATAGATGGACATATTGTAAGTGATAAATACTTCTATTACTTTCATCCAGCATGTGTGAATTTTTATTTCTCTGCCCTACTGATCACAATCTCAGGTCCAGCACTGGATGGAAAGCGTACCTTTGCTCTCATCCCTTTTCTTTTTGCATTTTTCATTTTTTCTTTTTGCATTTTCTTTTTGCATTTGGATTAGAGATGTTCAACCAGTAAGTATAATGCAAACATTCCAAAATCTGTAAAAAGTGTGAAATCTAAGACACTTCTGGTTCCAAGTATTTTAGATACAGGATACTCAACTTGTAATGCTTATTAAACATTCCCATTGGCTGTGTGTTCATATCAGTAATTCCCGTTTTTCTCTCCGTTGTTCTCGTATTTCCTAATGTTAAGACATTCTATTTCTAGGATAAATGCAATCTGATCATCATTAGAGATACGTTTTATGTTCTCATAAAATATATATTTGACTAGATAAAAATTAAGGATTTCTATATATTGATGTGCATCACATATCACTAACAAGGAAAAACCGTACGATCATCTCAATAGATACAGAGAAAAGTTGTAAGAAAACTCAACACCTGTTCATGATTAAAACAATTTCTCAGCAAAGCCAAGCCTGAGTATAAAGCTCTATCTCATTCTGGCAGAGGGCATCTGTGCAGGTCCCTGGCTGACACCACGCTCGGGGAGCAAAGCTGTGTGCACCCTGCAAACCCTTCATTCAATTTTTATATAGAAGTGTAGATCGGAGAAAGGTCAGAACTGGAGTGTGCTCGTCTTTGGGTGGTGAGAATACAATTTAAGTTTCTTTTTCATACTTTTTAGTTATCTATAAAATTTTCTCAATGTAGTACTTTTTGTAATAAGAAAGGAACATGAAGGCAAATCAGTTCATCGTAAATACAGCCCGCCTTCCTTGTTTGTGGTTTCCACGTGTGTGGTCTACTCACCAGCACTTTCTGCAGCCCCGAATCCGTGTCGTGGTGCTGCAGTGGTCACTCACCCACAGACAGAGTGGCGGGAAATTTAAGCTACTCAGGTGCATCGCCCAGCTGACGTGAGACGTGGGACAGGGTGACGTGGGACGTGGAACGGGGAGACGCAGATGTGGGCGTGGAATGCTCTGCCGTGGTGCGGGGTGACGTGAGACGTGGGACGTCAAACCTTCAATGTGGGATGTGAGGCGGGGTGACGTGGGATGTGGGGCGGGGTGACGTTGACGTGGGCGTGGAGCCCTCTGCCCTGTTATCCCAGCTGGTGTCATAAACTGTGCTTTAAACGATCTACTTAGGGCCTCATTCTTTGCATTTTTGTGCTTTGTGTGGGTGACCTCCCTGTTGCCCGCCAAGTGCAGTGCTGTCCAGTGTTCCCAAGCTCCGGCGGGCCATGATGCGCCTTCTGGGGAAAGCACATGCATCAGAGACGCTTCATCAGGGCGCGAGTCGGAGTGCTGCTGGCTGAGAGTTCAGTGTTAACGAATCAACAGTATTCGGGGTGGAAGTAAAGTCTGTGTGCAATTTAAAATAGCAAATTGCACATGATCTTTACGTCCACCGTGTATATTCCGTGAAGTGGCTTCGAGCAGGATCACACATCAAATAAGGTCACATACTGATCAACTGATGGAGATGTGGCCAGGTGATTGATTGGAGGGACCCAGCCTGGTGCTTTCCCTCGGACCCAGGGTTCCGTGTGTGCTAACTCAGTGGCCACAGAAACATTCCAGAACGTAACTGGTGAGGGGTGAGAATCAGCTGTGTGTATTTTGGGTGTGATGCCGGTGAGCCACTATGGCAGGCACTGGTGAGCCAGGAAAGAGCAATTAGGGACCTTGCCCTGAAGCAGCTAGGGCGAGGCTAGGGCCCCCGGAAGCCCCCTACCCTGAGGGCCCCTAACCTCAGCTTCTTCCCCAGCTCAACTTTTGCTGCCTACTTGCTGATCACCAAGGCAAATCCTGAACCTGATGTCTTCTCCGCTGTAGCCTGGACTTCCCGACTCATTCATGCTTACCCACGGGACTGCCTCCCTCCATGGTTGCTTCCCTTGTCCCACCTTTCTGGGCTCTGTCGAGCTCCTGGGCCTGTGCCAAGCCCAGCAAGGTCAGGTCCCCTGTGCTGGGGCTGGCCCGAGCTGATCTGGCAGGTCCCCCTAACTCTGGTGCTGGGGAGTGGTGCCACCTCCAGGACGACAGAGAAGCAGTGCTTGCACCTGCGGGGGTGGGGGTCTCTGGATAAAGCAACATGAAATTTTTGCCAAGAATTTCTTATAAAACTGTTTGTAAATTCATTCATTTCTTTCCTTGCTTACTAAAGATGTTAAAAAACTGTCACTTTGCAATGAGATTAGAGCTCAGGGGACCTGACATGTGGCACCTGCTTTTCTCCAATTCCTGAAAATAATTAGTCTGGGCCTCGCTATCTGCCCTCGACTGAGGCTTCCTCTTGCCTCTGACCTTCTGGTCCACAACACCTCCTATCAGGCCTTCTCTGGGGGTCTTTCCCCCTCCCAGTCACTCCTCTACTTTAGGTCCAAAAGGATAATTTTAAAACACATCATTGGGACAGCACCTGCCAGTGGCTCAGTGGGTAGGTCGCCAGCCCAATATACCAAGAGTGGCAGGTTCCAACCTGGCCCTGGCCAAACTGCAACAAAAAAATAATAGCCGGGTGTTGTGGTAGGTGCCTGTGGGTATTGTGATGGGCACCTGTGGTCCTAGCTACTCGGGAGGCTGAGGCAGGAGAATCTCCTAAGCCCAAGAGCTGGAGGTTGCTGTGAGCTGTGATGCCATGACCCTCTACCGAGGGTAACAAAGTAAGACTCTGTCTCTAAAAAATAATAATAGTAAGGTAAATAAATAAATAAATAAAACATACCATTGGCTTTCTGCTGACCCACGTGTCAGTCCAAACATCAGTGTCAGTCCAAACATCTTCCCACAGCTCAGCCGGGCCTGTGTCCACTGTTACGTCCTCAGCTGCATCTCAAATGTTCCCTACCCTTTGAACTCTGTCCCTTCAGCCTTATTCCTTATTTCAGCTTGTAGAAAAGAAATCCACGTCACTCCTTGCCCGGTAGGTCCCTGCGTGTGTCGTCTCCCTGCAGGGACTGGCCCTGAGCCTCCTGGGGTCTGCTCACCTGTCAGTGGCAGTACTCACCCTGTTGCTCTTCCCATTGGACAGGGTATTCATTCTTGGGGTTTTGGAAATGTTTCCCTTTCATTTTTTCTGAGCACAGCATGGACTGAGCTGACAGAAAGGTTGAATGGTTTTGTAAAACACTACTAGCACAGCTACGCGGCCTTGCAGACTGAGACGTGGCAGGGGTTTTTAGGATGAGCTAAGTGGAAAGGATGTCAGTTTCTCGGGAGGCATCAGAGGCTGTGGGAGCCCTGTGGCTTTGACAGCAGTGGCCTGTGTGGGAGAGGAATTTCCTTGAGCAGAGGAAGGATGAGCAAGCACAGGGACCTCCGGGGACTGGTGGGGTTCAGTGTTCAAATTGTGGCTCATCCTTCCCTAGGGTCTCTGCCAGACACCATGGTTGGGGGAACTGTGATAAAGAATGAGCCAAGTCCAGCCACTGTGGTGGTAGAGATGCTGTGGAAACAGCCCGAGGCCACTCGGTGGTCTGGCTTAGTGTGGCATTTGCTCCCCCTGCTATAGGCCAGCACAGCCATCACCACAGACAGGGAGGGAGGCTTGGGGTGCAGGGCTGCAGGGATGTGGGGAGCTGTCGTGGCTGCTCAGAAACACCCTCACACTGGAAGAGATGAGTTGGGACTTAGCACTCCAACAGCTTCGCTTCTGAGATGACCCAGGGAAGAAGGTCCCCTGGGTACAGGAAAGAAGAACGCCTGGGCGCAGGGCAGAGGACACCTGGGCACAGGAAAGAAGAAGGTCTCCTGGGCTCAGGGAAGAAAGACACCTGGGCTGAAGGTTTTCTGGGTGCAGGGCAGAAGTTCACTGTGCTGCTACAGAAGTGTCACCACCGTGCCTCAGCTGTGCCTCCCCCCAGGCTGGGAGATGCACTCTGCACTGTGTCTCATAGGCGTTTTGGAGCCAGAGACATGGGCAAGCTCACACCGACTTCCCTCCCTGGGAATGGCCTCTGTGGCTGGCACAGATACGTAGAAGAAACACACTTATTTTTGCCACATCATGTTCACCTTGTATTTGTTATTCTAGTAATTCTCCTTAATTTAAGAGCATAAAAATATAATAGGTAAGTTATGGGAGGGGAAATCATACCAAAATTCCAATTTTACCAAGACTAGAATTATTTGTTCTCATCTTCTCTGGTCAAGAGGACACAGAGAGCTGTTCATCTTCTTGCTAATTATTGTAGACAGTTAATAATGGGCTGACTCAGGAGGCCAGCGAGTTCTCCCATAGGGTTTCAATATTCCCTGGAATTGTGTGGTGAGCTGCAGGCAGGCGTTCAATTGAGAGGGACCCCCCAACTACAAAAGGTCTTTCTTCCCATGGCTGGACTGGACCCTTAAAGGGTCTAAGCAGCTCCCACGCCCATCAAAGGGTCTTCAACTGTTCCTTCAATTTGCTTTTTGCTTTCAAGACATTAAAGAACACTTTCAAGTCAAACTTACAGCAGCAGTATGTGAGGAGGAGTCGCTGGAGTGCCATCGTGCTAAGTTGACCAAAGGGATTGTGTGGAAAAGCTTCGCGTTTTCCTTTTCAGTGTGAAAGGAGCAGGGGGACTTTGTGCAGAGCGACTGCGGCCCCTTCCCCCACCTCCGCTGTTTATGTTCTCTTCCAGCCTGGGGGGCGGGGGAGGCTGAATTTTTCTTTAGCTTTTGTTTGCTAAAGGGAGGTTCAGGGCTTATGTAAAAATTGGCACCTAAGTCTAAAATAGTTTCTCCAGCCTGCAAGGGCGCAGGCCTCTGAAGAGAGCAGGGTCAGCTTTTAGGCTTTGCTTTAATTGTTGCTCTTGTAATCCTGAGATGTTAAATGCTTTTCTTATTGCAGACATAGGCTTGGGAGATGAACCTTTTTCAAACTAAGTGCCCTGCTAAGCTTCTGAGTGTTTTCATAAGACACCTTGGGGAATGTGGAGCTACAGCAGCTTTAGCCACTCTGAGTTGTGTCAAAATTTGGCTTTGTAAAGGCCGCTGTCTGGCCGGGGGAGCTCACAAGTTGGGGATTAGCTCACAATAGAATGCAGTCAATATGGGGGAGTCCCAAGAGCAGCATCCTTGCTGCAAACCACGACCAGCAGGAAAGGGAGGGCACTTTGCTCTAGCAGGAACATTCCAGGGAACACAGAGTCTAGGTCTAGACTTGCTTGCTCCACTGGGCAGCAGCCTCGTTGGCCAGCACTACAAAGCAGGCCAGTGCCGTATGTGGGCAGTATAAATGGTGGCCTGTCCTCCACCAATTCTGGGAGGAAAGCCAGGGATCCATCTTCCAAAAAGAAGGCATTTGTGATGCAAGTTTTTCAAGTAGGTTTTATGATTAGGACAAAAGTATGACCTTGGGAACAAGTAAGGTGATGGCATTCGTTGGTATCTGTATTTGATGGCACCTTTTGGCGTCTTTTGGTGTCTTGTCAGTATACAATGGTATCTGATGGTGCATGTTGGTATCTGATGGCCCATGTTGGTATCTGATGGCCTATGTTGGTATCAGATGGCCCATGTTGGTATCTGATGGCGCATGTTGATATCTGATGGCCCATGTTGGTATCTGATGGAGCATGTTGGTATCTGATGGCCCATGTTGGTATCAGATGGTCTGTGTTGGTATCTGATGGCCCATGTTGGTATCTGATGGTCTGTGTTGGTATCTGATGGTCTGTGTTGGTATCTGGTGTTGCATGTTGGTATCTGATGGCCCATGTTATCATCTCATGGTCCATGTTGGTATCCGATGATAGCTGTTGGTATGTGCTGGTCTCTAATGGATTCTGCTAGTATCTGCTTAGTGTCCATTGGTGTCTGTGGGCGTCCAAGGGTGCTGGCTAGTATGTGCTCATATCTCTAGGTAAGGTGGCAAGGTGCTGCCTGGGAAAGTGATGTCTGGCTGTGTGCAGGGTGGGGGCTGTGGTACGGGTGGGGGCTGTGTGCAGGGTGGGGGCTGTGTGTCTGTGAGGTTCTGTAGTTTCCCTTCTCTTGATGTGCAGTGCTTCATATTTCATGTGAACTAACCCGAAGTGTCAGCTCTGTTTGAAAGTTGCAGATTGGAGGGTTTATGGCTGCTGGATGTAGAGCTCATTTTGTGGAGGGCGGAGCATCTTTTGTAGTAAACATGGGTGAGCCAGCAGGTCTGGGTTCAAACACCAGCTCAACTATATTTATATTGTGGAAACTTGAACACGAAACAAAACCACAATGTGGTTGAATAAATGCCTTTGGGATGCCCACTTCATGTAAGCTATTTTGTTATTTGGTGAGAGAAACAAAAATTGAGAAGACAGCATCTTCCCATGGAGATGCATAATCTAATAGGAGATGCATGCGGGAAGCAGCTACTTGGATCATGGGTGGGAGAGCAGTGGCTGTGTGACTGCAGGGACCCAGTCTTGGGGAGGAGCAGGCCCAAATGGCCAAGGCTACAAAGCACGTGGGACTGATTAGCTCTGAGAAAGGTTTGTGGAGGGCTTCACAGGGAGAATCCATTTGAATTAGGCCTTAAAATGCTATTTCAAAATAGTTCTATTGCTGGCATGTGGAGGCAGAGGAAAAGCATGCTGCCTCCCCAGCTCTCCTGAGGGGAGGCATGGGTCTCAAAGCTCCCAGCCTGGTTTCAGCTCACGTCCCCTCATGGAGAGGGGCTGACAGTGTTCCTGATGTATCTGGTGGCATTCTGCTCATGACAGGACTTTGGGAAAGCTTTGGTGTGGAATCTAGTACGACTTTCTGTTAGAAAACCTAAAACTGGCAAGACTTTCATTCTGAGGATGAAGCAGGATGCCTTGGTCTAGCCCCCCAAGATCAAAGTTTCCATGAGACCTTTGGAAGATGACATATATTTCAGATAATGGCTCCATCCCTTGAATAATTTTAAAAAATAAAAATAACACACACCTATGTATTTTTTAAATTTAACTTAAAAATATAGGCTATTTTTGAGAGATAACTAAATAATTATACAGATCTATAGACGAAGAAAGACCCTTCCCTGGGTTCTCAGCATATTTCATATATCCACACGGTAGCCTCTGAATCTGATGATCTGAGGCGAGGCCCCGTCCCTGTCTCTCAAATTATGCCTAATGATTATCAGCATAGGAATTTGAAATTTTTGGTTTCATGCTGGAGAACTTTCTTTTTAATATACATGGATTATTTCAGAGCTTTTATCACCCAAGGCTCTGAAAATTGTGATCAAGTTCAAAGAAGTTCACAAATATGTAAGTTCAAGGGCTTAGCAAGACAGAACCGTATTGCACCTTACTGATCATCACAGGCATATCTCCTTTTATTGCATTTTACTTTGTCATGTTCTGGGTGTATTATAGTTTTTACATATTAAAGGCTGTGGCCACTCCTCAGTTGGCAAGTCTGTTGGTACCATCTTTCCAACAGCAGGTGCTCACGTAAGAGTCCTTGTGTCACATTTTCGTGATCCTCACAATATTTCAACTTTTTTCATTATATTTGTTATAGTGGTCTGTGATCAGTAATCTTTGATGTTACTCTGTAATTATTTTGGCTCAAACTGTACCCATGTGAGATGGCAAGCTAATCAATAGACCCGTGTGTGTTCTGACTCCTCCACCTGCTACTCCCCCCACCTCTCTCCCTCTCCTTAGTCTGCCCTATTCCCTGAGCCTGTGGATCAAGGAATAATTTAAACTGCCAACTCTGTTTATTTAAGAAACACATTTTGTAGGGCTGTAGCTACCATAGATAGTGATTCCTCTGATGGATCTGGGCAACATAATTTTTTTTTATTATTAAATCATAGCTGTGTACATTGATATAATCATGGGGCATCATTCAGTAGCTTTACAGACCATTTACCAAGTTTCACATATACCCTTGTAAGATGCACCATTGGTGTAATCCCACCAATCCCCTTCCCTCTACCCTCTTTCCCCCTACATCTCCTCCCTTTCCCCCTTCCCCCTATTCTTAGGTTGTAACTGGGTTATAGCTTTCATGTGAAAACCCTAAATTAGTTTCATAGTAGGGCTGAGTACATTGGGTACTTTTTCTTCCATTCTTGAGATACTTTACCATTCTTGAGATATTTTACTAAGATACTTTACTAAGAAGAATATGTTCCAGCTCCATCCATGTAAACATGAAAGAGGTAAAGTCTCCATCTTTCTTTAAGGCTGCATAATATTCCATGGTGTACATATACCACAATTTATTAATCCATTTGTGGATCGATGGGCACTTGGGCTTCTTCCATGACTTAGCAATTATAAATTGGGCTGTAATAAACATTCTGGTACAAATATCTTTGTTATGATGTGATTTTTGGTCTTCTGGATATATGCCCAGTAGAGGGATTACAGGATTGAATGGCAGATCTATTTTTAGTTCTCTAAGTGTTCTCCATATCTCTTTCCAAAAGGAATGTATTAATTTGCATTCCCACCAGCAGTGCAAAAGTGTTCCCTTTTCTCCACATCCACGCCAACATCTCTGGTCTTGGGATTTTGTGATATAGGCTAGTCTCACTGGAGTTAGATGGTATCTCGAAGTAGTTTTGATTTGCATTTCTCTGATGATTAAAGATGATGAGCATTTTTTCATATGTCTGAAGGGCGTGTGCCTGTCTTCTTCAGAGAAGTTTCTCTTCAAATCCCTTGCCCAGCCTGCGATGGGATCACTTGTTCTATTCTTGCTAATGCGTTTGAGTTCTCTGTGGATTCTGGTTATTAAACCTTTGTCAGAGACATAAGCTGCAAATATGTTCTCCCATTCTGAGGGCTGTCTGCTTGCTTTACTTACTGTGTTTTTGGCTGTGCAGAAGCTTTTTAGTTTGATCAGGTCCCAGTAGTGTATTTTTGAAGCTGCTTCAATTGCCCGAGGGGTCCTCCTCATAAAATACTCGCCCAGATTTCTTCAAGGGTTTTCCCTGCACTCTCCTCTAGTATTTTTATAGTTTCATGTCTTAAGTTTAAATCTTTGATCCAATGAGAGTCTATCTGAGTTAATGGTGAAAGGTGTGGGTCCAGTTTCAGTCTTCTACAGGTTTGGGCAACATAAATTAAAAGCCTTCTGGAAAGGAATCCCATTCTAGATGCCATTTATTAGGAACATTTACAATTCATGAGAGGAGGTCCAAATCTCAGTGTTAACGGGTTTGGAAGAAGTGGATTCCAACCCTCATGGCTGACTGTGAGGAGCTCCAGGCCTCAGTGGACGGAGGAACTGCAGATGTGGTGGAAACTGCAGGAGAACCAGGAACAGAAGTGGGGTCTGAAGATGGGCAGAACTGCTGCCGTCTCGTCATCAAACTTGAAAGGATGAGGACTTGCTTGTTACAGATGAGCAAAGAAAGTGGTTTCTTGAGATGGGAACTACTCCTGGGGAGGTGCTGTGAATGTTGGAAATGACAATGAAGGATTCAGAATGTTCCATAACCTTAGTTGATAAAGCAGCAGTGGGGCTGGAGAGGGCTGACTCCAATTTTGAAAGAAGTTCTGTGTGGGTAAAATGCTCTCAAACAGCATCACTCACTATGGAGAAAGCCTCCATGAAAGGACGAGCCAGTCCATGAGGCAGACTTCACTGTTGTTTTATTTTAGGAAACTTCCACCCTAACCTTTAGCACCCACCGCCCTGGTCAGGCAGCAGCTATCAGCATTGAGGCTGCACCGTTCCCCAGCAGAAAGTTTATGACTGGCTGAAGGCTGTAATGGTTGTAACCAATTTTTAGCAATGAAGGATTTTTAAATTAAGGTCTGCACCTTTTTTAGACGTAACCCTACTGCAGACTCCATAGGCTACAGTGTGGTGCAGACATGATTTTTATATGCTCCGAGAAGCAAGGAAGTTCATGTGACTTGCTTTTTGTGACATTACTTTTGTACGGTGGATCTAGAACCACATCCACACTGTCTCCGAGATTCACCTGTGTGTTTGAACACCCAGCTGTCTTCTACTAAGCCAGACACTACAGAGATTTGTGAAAATATGAAGCAGGGCCATTCTCCTGGATTTCTGTTTCGTTTTTGGAAATGTAACTATTTTTCCAAAAGAGTATGTTATTTTAAAGTACATATAAATAAAATATTTATGTGTTTTAAAATAAATTTATAAATATACAAATATTTTAAATTCTGTTTTGATTTTAAAGACCATATACAGTGATCTGTATGACCCACATGAACATGGGCTCTTAGAGTCCTTCATACCTTTTAAGATCATGAAGGGGTCCTGTGACCGACTGGCTGGAGGGTGCTGCCTGTGGGTCACTGGCTTGTATGGGGCCCTCGCCACCATGGCACCCCGGCCTGAATGTGCCTAGCCCTGATTCCATGTCCTGTTCACATGTTCTCTGGCCCTTTCACTTTTAGTGGGATGATATTAAAGGCACTGCAGTCAGGGAAGCTGAAGGTAGCACCTCTCTCTGATTCCTTTTTCTCAACCCCTCTCCTCACTTGGCTAACCCTCTGCTTTGAGGCTTATGGAAGAAGTGTGAGCAGGTGCAGTGGCAGCACAGGAGACACTTGTCCCAACTTCAGCTCAGGATTTAGAACCTGCCCACAGCCCTGCTACTTGTCAGCCAGTCCTCTTTCTGGCAGCATTTGTGGCTCCAGGAAAGAATAGCATCCCTGTGCACTGTGGGTCTAATTCCCTTGGATTTTGTCCTTTCAACTGTATTCCATGAAGCATCAGGTGACTGAGCAAAGTTTCTATTAAATAAAAAACTTCCCTTACTTTAGAAAACAATGCTTTCAGGGTTTTCTCTTTGACTAGAACATGTACTTTGTTGCTGACGCTCTTAAAAGGTTTTTAAGATCAAAGATTTTTATACGACACCTGCTTCAACATTATTTTCAATGGCTATTGACCCATTCTTTGAGATTTTTATTTTATGCAGGTGCCTTTTTTTTTTTCCTCCAGCAAGATTATAGCATTAAACTGAACAAAAACTAAAGGGTGTGTGTTCACGTGGACCTACATGTACACGCACACAGCACACAGCTTTCTGTAGCACGCTTCCAGAAATCTCTGTGCTAAATCCCTGGCTGCCACCATGCTGAGTTACAAATGCTCTTTTGATAATCTTTTATTAACAGTAAACTGAATAACTCTGAGGGATTAATGCAAAAAAGGAAACAAATATATTAAGAAGAGCGCACTTCACTTGGAAACACCTTTGGGCACTGGTCACGGCTTCCATCTGAGTTCCCTTCACTCAGAGTCAAAGAAAAAGAGCCGACTTCTAGAATCTTCCTGCCCTCTAAGGGTCTTTGACTAAAGAAAAGTCAAATAGGTTAGCTGTTGTGAAATCCCAGAACAAAGCCAACATGTTAGTTGACTAATATATGGTATAAACATCAAAATCAAATGAATAAATTGTAACAGGAAATAAATTCACAGGGTTTTCTCCAGAGGAAAAGAGCTACATTTGTGTGCGTGTTCATGTCTAAACTGGCCCTCTGTGTGAGTTTTTCATATTTATGATCCATTCTCTTTAGTTAAAAGGGTGTTCAGAAGCTGGTTTTGGAGGTAACTTGGCCTCTTCTGAACCCGCCCCATAGCTGTCACCATGCTCCAACTGCAGGCCCAGGGGACCTGGGCCAGGTGCACAACTGTACCATCGCTGGGGGCTCACGGTGTCTGTGGAGCGTTGAGGGGACACAGGGCTGTCCTCCAAGTTAATTGGAAAATATCAGTGATATTCATGAAGAGTTTACGGAACTGGTAGAGGATTCTGCAGTCCCTCCAGCTGTAACTCTTGTCATTGTCCTTTGTGACATTTTCATAGAGTCAAAACTTCTGAGTTTCCTTCCATACACAGGGCATGTGCTTTTATGATTAGCTTTGGCACTCAGCACACTCTGAAAAGCCACTTCTAAGTCATCTTCTCAGTAAACTCTATATTCTCAGAGGCCGGAAATAGCATCTCCAGTGCCTTCTTGATCTCAGTATTGTCTGAAAGATGCGAATTGTGTCATGTGCATGAACTGGAGCTGTAGTAGGGTTGCGAGGCCCCCAGACGTTTTGTGTAACTTTAGAAGATGGCGGTGTCTCGTGGCTTCTCTTGGTTTTAGACTTTGCAGATTGGAGCAGAACAGATGCTCTGCTGTGGCTGCTGTGAATGGTGCTGCTGCTGCTGCTGCTGCTGCCTGGCTGGGTGTGGGGCAGCCACCGGGCCCACAGCAGCATCAGCTCCCATCCGACAGGCTCCTTTGTCTACCGTGCAGAAGGGAGGACGCAGTTCCAGGCTGTCCTTTGCGGGTTCCACCTCAGCCTCGGCGTTCTGGATGTTCCTGTCTCCACCTGCTTCATTTTCACCTTCATTCATCTGCTCTGTGCTCCATGGACTGCAGGGTCCAGCACCAGTCACAGAAAGTTGTCTTCACACACGTGTCCAGCCTGCTCCCACTGAAGTCAAACTCCTTCCAGTCAATCCCAGATCACGTGGCTCTGCACTTTCCCCCTCGATTGTGTGAGTAGGGCAGGGGAGGGACCCATCTCTGCGTCACACCCCGGCATGCTCACACACAAAGCATCAAATCACCTGCTTGCACTCACTGATACGAGCCAGAGCCAGGCGACTTGTGACTTGGAGCTCTTCACATTCTAGGATGCTTGAAGAAATTAGAGAAATGTAGTTTTAAGTCACCTTCACCTTTCTTAAGCTTCATGAGAACACACATTGTTTTAGCATGTAGGGTTTTAGAAACCCAGATTTTTAAATTTTCTCTCCCACCTGAGGTTTGGCACTTCTTGGTTGAAGAGAGTGCCCCCTCCATCACCCCTCCTTTCTAATCCCTGGCCACCTCTTGATAATGCTGTTTTTCTTCTGAGTATTTATTTCCCACTTCCTTTTATGTGTCCCTTGAGGTCTGGTGACCATATTCTGCACTCGGACACTCCATGCCTGGAGCTCCACCACCATCCACAAATTCACATGAGGACCTGGGAAAGCAGGATGGGATGTCACAAAACCCCGTGATGCCCTCTGGTAACAGAGAACAGAGAACACGAAATACAGAAACAATCATTTTTACTCTTACAAGACACCTCCCGAAAGCTTGGTTTTTCTGGTACTGTTCATCAGTGAGTGGCTACAGCAGGCACAAGCCCTCAGCCTCACCTTACAGTTGCAGAGCTCTGAGGAGTCAGGACGGCAGCATCCCTGAGGCCCAAACTCCGGTCAGAGTTGGGGCTCAGTGGAGATCTGATTCTACAGATTGAATTTCTCCACAGGTTGAATATTCAGGCTCATGTGATCACAGTAAGAACCTCTAGTATTGCAATGGAACTTTATTCTTTCAAAGTTTATTTGCAAATCTTATTTAATAATCAGATCTTGGTGGCAGTGACAGTATAGTTTCCACCATTACCAGATTCTTTGGCTTGTTTTATTGACACTGGTGTAGAGCAGTGATTTTTTCAACCGGAGTACCATGGCATGCTGGCGTGCCATGAAAATTTTCAAAGACCATCAATTAAATTATTTTTGAAAGAAATTTGAAGCACAGTTAAGTATATTCTTATTTTTACTTTTTTTAATCAACATAATTTAAGTGTGCCACAGAAGTTTAACTATAGATTTAAGTGTGCAGTGAGATTTAAAAAGGTTAAAAAGCACTAGTATAGAGGGTTGAGGTGCTGTTCAGGGCAGACAGCTCAACCAAGATCAGTGCAGGTAGAGCCTGGGCCCTGGTACTTCACCTGAAGCCCTTCCCACAAGATTACTCTGCCTGTGAGGATATTATCTTTTATTCCAAAGGATTTTTGACACCCCTCATTCTGGAAACTAGACTGTTAAACAATAAAAAAGTGAAAAAATTTTTTATACCTGTCAGAACCCAGGTAATGTAATGTACTCCATGATCGTCAAACATAGCTACATCATGGTGCACATGTATTTTTAATTTTGCAAAGTTATTTTACGTAAGTTTTATTTTTTTGTCTAAGTTCTTATAAAGACATTATTTTCAATTATACTATTATAGTAAAGGTAATAGTAGAAGGATATGTTTACCTGCCAAATGGAGAAATTAAATGAAATATTTTGGCTCAAGAGTTCAGTTCTGTTTCAGAATTAGAGAGAGTAATTCCAGCAAGGTGGTGTAACAGGAGGTTCCCATCATCCTGGAAATATCCACAATGAGAGTGACCATGTGGGAGCCCAGGGGTTCAGTGCAGAGGTCCCATCACTCTGTTAGAGCAAAAAAATCAGAGAACAGACACACTAAGGGGATGAGAAGAGCAGTTTCACTTTACCCATGTTACTTCTCCTCCAAAGTGGCACAACCTACTTCCAGAAGAGACCCCCTTGGCCCATGAGTTCTTCCATGGGGGAAAATAAGAGTGCAGTGAGTGCCTGGCTTCTTCAGCTACCCAGTAGGCTCACGTCTTTCTCATCACACCTGGAGCACTGAGGGAACTGGCATGACTGAATACTTTGGAGGTGGCTATTTTCAAGCAAGAGGGGCAGGGGCTCACAGCAATTGGGGTGTGGAATTCAAAAAAGGGCTACACTGTGTGCTAACAACCATACAGAATTTGCCAAGAGGCTTTCCCACAAACCATGTAGGGGGCATTACGTGTAGGTCCCTACCCCCAAACTAGCCCATGCACACTCCCATCAGTCCGTGCACCACCCACCACAGCTGGTGCTCTTTATGTGTCCTTGCTGACTGCACATGGAAGTCTCTGTAGATTGTGCACAGACATACACAGAAGGCTGGCCCAACTCTACTGGGTTGCAAGAAGGCATACAACCTTGAACACTTCAGAAAAGTATACTAGGAAATAGATTTTAAATGGGAGCCTGTCAGCACCTGCCCTGACTTTGTGGGCTGGAGAAAAGACTTAGGATTATAAGTCTGTCTCCTACCCAAGAAGGCATAAGAAGAGTAGAACAGGCAGATCTATAGAAAGGTCTGAGAGTCCTCTGAATCCCTAGCTATGCTGATTGTTTGAGGCCAGTCAGTAAAAACTGGAGGAGGTGACTGCTTCTTCAAATGCAAAGATAGCAATACAACACTTCAAGGAACACAAAATTCAAAGAACTATGATATCATCAAAGGAGCCTGTTTTTCTGGTAACCAACCACAAAGAAATGGAAATTTATAAGTTGCCTGGCAAAAATTCAATTTTCAATAATTATTTTAAGAAGGCTCAATTATGTATAAGAGAGTAGACTTTTATAACTGTAGTTATAGTGACCACTAAAAACAATCTGTAGCAGATTCGCAAAAGATAAAGAGAAAGGAATCAAAACATATTACTGTAAAAATCACAAACTACAAAACAAGGTAGCAGGAAGTGAAGAAAGAAATAATGCAATAATAGTGGGAGATTTTAATTTCATTTGCAGAAATAGATAGATTATCCTGATTACGCAGACAGAAAATCATTAAAGAAGCAACATATTTGAGCAACACTACAGATCAAATAAACCAAGTAGACACACACAGAATGTCCAATCCAATGGCAACAGAACATGCAAACTTCTCAATTCCACAGGGAATATTTAGAAAACAATTCACAAATGGCAATAGTAAGTCCTTCCATATCAATAATACTTTAAATGTATTTAAAGTAATTAAAGGGATTACTTACTCCAATCAAAAGGGATAGAGCAGCTAAATGAATTAAAAAACAAGGTATAACAATATAGGGTGGCCATAAGGTTCATGTGCAATATTGCCTAATACTCATTTCACCCTTTCTCAAATGTTTCCAAACATTTGAAAAAGAGGGTATTCTTCTAAATTCTTTTGCAAAGCCAGCATTACCTGGATACCAAAGCCAGATAAGAACACTGTAAGAAAAGAAAATTCCTGGTCAATATCCCTCATGAACGTAGATGCACCCTCCTCCCCAAGAAGACACCAGAAAACTGGCTCCAACAGGACACTAAGGTTACATCTTATGATCAGGTGGAATTTATCCCTGGGATGCAAGCATGGTTCAACTCATGCAAACTGATAAAAAATGATGTACCACATTAATAGAATAAAAGATAAAAATCATTTGATTATCTCAATAGATGGAAAAATGTTTGACGGAGTTTAACATCTTTTTGTTATAAAAACACTCAATAAATTAGGTGTAGAAGGTTATATCTCAACATAATATGTCAAGTCCAGATATGCCAAGCCTACACATCATCGTCAACAATGAGAAGCTGAGAGCTTTTCCTCTGAGATCAGGAACAAGACAACGAAGGCCCCTCTCACTGTTTGTCTCAACAAAGGAAGTCCCGGCCAGACCAGGTAGGCAAGACAAAGAAATGAAAGGCATCCACATTGGAAATGAGCAAGTAAAACTGTCTATTTCCAGATGATGTGATTGATCATCGCATAGCTCTGGAGACACATGAATGAATTTAATGAACTTGAAGATACCAAACCAACATACAAATATCAATTACATTTCTATACACTAAAAACAAACTGAAAAATAAATTAAGTAAATATCCATTTACAATAACACAAAAAATAAATTTATAAGAAATAATTTTAAGGAGGTTAAAAATCTATATGCTGAAAATTATTAAATATTGATAAAAGATATTTTTAAAGACACAAATACAGTAGAACCTCTGTAAGTTGACCACCCGAGGGACTGTAACACACGGATCAACATGCAGGTGTGGCCAACATGAGGAACGAGGCCTTCTGTACTGGACTGTACATGGGGCACATGTCCAGTCTGGGACTATTAGGTCAACTTAAGGAGGCGGTCAGTATAGGGAGATGATAAGCTATCAAAGTTCCACTGTATATGGAAATATATCCTGCGTTCTTGAATTGAATGAATGTTGCTAATATATTCATTTTCCACAATGCAATCTACGGATTTAAGGTAATCCCCATCAAAATTCCAACGGCGTTTTTCATAGACCTACAAAAGCAATTCTAAAATTCACATGTAACCACAAAAAGACTCCAGATAGCTAAAGCTTGAGCAAAGTCAAACAAAATAAAAACGCCTCCAAAACACTCTCAAAATCCCAAACTGGAGGCATTTCATTTCCTCATTTTAAAATATATTATAGAGCTATAATTTTTTAAACAGTATATTACTAGCACAAAAACAGAATTATAGACTAATGGAACAAAATCAAGAATCTTAAAATCCACACATCTTTGTAAAGGGTAGTCTGTGCAGTAAAAGGTGTCAGGAAAACGGGATATCCATATGCAGAAGAATGAAATTAGAGTGTTAGGTCACACACACACACACACAAAAGCAACTTAAAAATGGAGTAGTCTTAGGTATAGGACCTGGAATTGTAACTACTATAACTACTGGAAGAAAACACAGGGAAAATGCTCCTTGAATAGTCTAGGCAATGATTCTTTTGATATGACACCAAAGCACAGACAAAACCAAAAATGGACAAGTGGTACATTAGTTTCAAACTAAAGAGCTTCTGCGCAGCAAATGAAACAATTGACAGAGTCAAGAGACAACCCACAGAACAGGAGAAAACATATGCAAACTATTAGTCTAATAAGGGGTTAATATGCAATATATGTAAGGAACTCAAATCAATAACAAAAAACAAAACAGAACAAATCCAGAAATACTCGATTAGAAAATGAGCAAAGGACCTGAACAGACATTTCTCAAAAGAAGACATACAGATAGATGGACAATAGGTATATGTAAAAAATGCTCCATGCGGCTAATCATCAGAGAAGCACAGATGAGAGCCATGGGGAGCTGTCTCCTCCTACCTGTTAGAATGGCTGCTATCAGAAAGATGATGTGAGAAGAGGCAGCTCCTGCACACTGTTGTGGGATGTAAATTAGCACAGCCTCATGGCAAACAGCGTGGAAGATCTTCAGAGCCCCCAGAAATGGAACTGCTGTGTGATTTAGCATTCTCACTTCTGGATAAAAATCCAAAGGAAGTGACATCAGTGTGTCAAATAGCTGTCTGTAATCCCAAGTTCATCATGGCGCTGGTCATGGTAGCCAAGATACAGAACCAGCTGAAGCATCCATGGGTGAATGAGCAGATAAAGAAAATGTGGTCTGTATAGACAAGAGAATCCCACTCAGCCTTAAGGGAGAGAAATGCTGCCCCACACTACAAGGGCGATGTGCCTGCAGGACTCAGCGCTGAGTGAAATGACCCAGACACAAAAGGAGGAATACTGCTGTGGAATACTTACACGTGGAGTCAAAAAGAGCTGGACTCACACAAGCAGAGAGTGGAAGGGGGTTCTCTGGGGCTGAGGAGAGAAAGATGGGGAGATGCTTGTCAAGGAGCATGACGTCCAGTTGCACAGGACGAGAAATCTGGAGGCTGCTGTGTGGCTCGGGGACAGCAGTGACAGTGCGGCGTGGTGTATTTGAGATCTGGTAAGGCAGGAGGTTGGTGTGTGTTGTTCTCAAAAACAAGGTAACTACGTGGGGCAGTGGGTATTGATCATAGTAGTCATTTCACAATATGTTTCAAAATATCACAATGTGCATCTTGCATATATACAATTTTTATTTGTCCAGCATGCCTTAATAAAGCTGGGGACAAACAGTTCTATTTTAAAATAGAATCTTAAAAAAGAAAACAAAACAATGACTAGAATCTAGTGACAAATGAAAAGACTCTGGTTTTCCTGGCAGCGCTAGTGGCTGAGGTCACCAGGCCAGTTTCCCGTCCCACATGGGATGTGAGCCCTGCACCCGCAGAGTCACATGAGAGATTGGCTGTCTGCCTATGACTCTGCCAAGTGGGCCAGGGCGGCTGATGTCCTGCTGTTAAGTTTGTCATTTCTCTTGGCTGAAAGTGGAACAGATTTCATAGTTTCTTGGGGTGTAATGAGGAATTTATCAAATTGTCCCAGCCAATTACAACAAATAGCTGGGGAATGTCATGTGTTGGTGGATTTTGGAGGGGGCGAGTTTTTTAGCTGCCTGGTCACCTTGCTGGGGAGCTCCCTTCCCGCTCCCCTGTGCTCCCATCCTGCTGCTCTGCTCCTGAGAGGGAAGGTGGCACCTTTGACACCGTGGCATTATCTGGGAGAGGGAATTCAAGTCTTAAAGCATTGCCATTGGTTTTGGTACAATGAAACTTTACATTTCTTCTTTGTAGATAAATATACTTTTCTCTTTGCTGCCAGAAAAACATTTTAAGTCTACCTGCCACAGTCAGTACAGCTTAATCAATTAGCAAACACCCAGCACAAGCTCCAGGTAAAACTTCACAGTTGCCATTTGGGGAACTGGAGACTTACAGTAACAACATCTTAGGCTTGAACACTGAGGATTGCAAAGCATCATCTTTTATCTATTTGATCTTTCCATCAACTACTTACTTAGGTTTCTTGCTGGCAGAATTTGTTTTAGATTCACCTTTTTATTTCTCAAAGCCCTCTGAAAAATGTAAGCACTGAATATTTATTGAATTCCCAATTTGAAGCAAAGGGAAATTCACTTTCAAACCTAGACCACGTGGCTGTGTGAGGATCACAGATCTCTGCCCTTCCACAAGTCACTTTGGAGTTGGAGCAGTAATGATGACACTAACAGGTGTCTGACTCCAGGCCCAATTCCAAGCAGGGAACACTCAGCCTCGGTGGTCTTTACATCCTATCTGTCCACCTCCTCCTTTATATTTGATGTACTGCCTCAAGCAAGCCTTCTGTCTCACTGCAAAAGGCTCTCCCCTCGGAGGAGGACAGCACTCTTCTGCTTATCATTTTTTCATAACTGGATAAAATATATCGGGAAGGGGAAGGCCAGTTTCCCATCAGTCTCAGCCCGCTCCATCCGTCTGTCTCCCTAGAGCTGCGATGGAATTGGGAGTCCGTATTCCAGTTCACAGAGAGAAATGGCTCTCCAGGACCGCCCTCCAGAAGTGCTTCCGTGGACTACCTGGCCTCCCCGTGGCCGGGTTCCTTCTGGGGATTTGTCTCTGTGTGTGCAGTGACTTTAAATCCAGCCTGGCACAGGGGATGCAGAGGGTAAATGCTGCTTCCCAAAAGGGCAGGAAACCAAGAAAATTGCAAAAGAGCAGAGAAAAGAAAGCTCATGATGAGAACAAAGAGTGATTCTGCACAGGGAGAAAAATGAGGACGCTTTGGAAAGGGGTAGACGGCTCATGTCCCCTTGATAACCACTCCTGATTTTACAGGCCTGACAGATAATCAAGGTCTCATTATACTCGGTGACGGGAAGAGGGTAATATTTTCAGAGGGCAACTGCTTAAAAAACAATTTCTGTCATGCTGCCTGCCCCGCGTCAGGGATGCACGCCTCTGCGTCTGGCTGCTGATTTGGAAATAAATTATGCTGATTGCTCCTGATATGAGGGGAATCCATCATCATTCCCCTTTGAATTCATCTCGGCCACCCTGTAATTGCCCTGGGCCCGTCTCCCAAGGAACCGCCCTCTTCCTCCGGTGTGTTAATGAGACCCTGGGCCTCGTGCTGGGCCTCGGCAGGGGGTGCTGGTGACCCCAGACTCCCAGGGCCCAGCTCTCAGCTCCTGGAGTGTTTTCCTCCTCCACGAGTGATTACCTCGAGGTCGGCCTCTTTCCCGGAGTTCAGTGGAAATTGGCCTGCTGGAGAAGGGACCGTCAGCCCCACGGGACGGGGCCGGGAAATGAGGCAGGTTTTCATTTTCTTTTAGCCCTTCTGTTGTTTCCCAAACTTTCAGTGGCTGAGAGTTTTGAGATGAAGAATGAACTCTAAGCTTCTCCTTATCCTGTCTGCCAGCTTGCTTTTCCCTTGTGCCTGATGTTTGGAATATGAAATACAAATGGAAGTTCTCGGGTGATCCCCGATTTCCTATGGATTGGAATCTTGAGGCTGGTGGCAACATACATTTTTTTTACATTTCTGAGACCCTGAATTAGTGTAGGTTTTTAGGTCTCAAGTTGCTGAATGTTTATTCTAACGGAAAATGATGAGATAAAATAATAGTAATGAAAGCACTTTGAACAATGTAAAGTTCTAAGTGAGTGTATATAGGGGACTTTCCCTGAGGGGTTAGCCAACCATTATGTGCAGGATTCCGTGGGACACGCACATGGTGGGTCTCTGCAGAGAAAGCCCGTAGCCGTCATCACGTGCCAGGCTCACTTCTCTGCAGAGCAAGCTCATGGTGTCATCACGTGCCAGGCCATGTCTCTGCAGAGCCAGCTCGTGGCGTCATCATGTGCCAAGCACACGTCTCTGCAAGGAGCAAGCTTGTGGCATCATCACGTGCCAGGCACAGGTCTCTGCAGAGCGAGCTCGTGGCGTCATCACGTGCCAGGCGCACGGCATTTACTGTCTCGCTGGTTAGAAGCATTTGTCAATTTCACATAGATCCAGATGTGGTTTGACGATATTTTTCTGATTTTATTGATAAATTGGAGGAAAATAGAAGATCAGAATGTAGTTTTTCACCTCTGTTACCAGCCTCCTTCTCTAACGTCTTAGGCAGTGTTTTTCAACCTTTTTTTTTAAATCTCACAGCACACTTGAACCTAGAGTTAAACTTCTGCAGCTCACTTAAATTATGTTGATCCAAAAAAAAAAAAAAAAGGTAACAAAAAGAACATATTTATTGTACTTTGAATTTCTTTTGAAAATAATTTAGTTAACAATTTTAAAAACTTCTATGGCACACCTACGGTCCTCTCATGACACACCAGTGCCTCCGGGCTTTGCCGCAGGACGTCCTGTGGGGTCCTGTACTGTCCTTTCTCTTGCACTGACCCTGATTCCAGCAGGGAACTGTGCTGTCGTGGCCATGACCTCACACGCCCTTTATACTCTTGTTTTCTCCACACCATTTACCTCTGTAGATGCTCCTCCGCTTATAACAGGGTCATGTCCTGAAAAATCCATCGAAAGTTGAAACTTCTGTAAGTTAAAGATGCATTCAATACACCTGCCCTTCAGAGCACCACAGGGTGGCCTGGCTGGCCTTACCCACGCTCAGGCATTTAATCAGGTCACAGTAGAGCAGTACGTCCACACAGAGACTGTGGTATGACAGCATCATGCCACTTACTGCCAGCCCAGGGAAAGGTCAGAATTTGAAATTTGAAGTATGGTTTTTGTTGAATGCTTTCCCTCCCGCGTAAAGTCAAAAAATCATAATCAGAGCCATTGCAAGTGGGGGACCATCTGCAGGGGACCTGCCTGTGCAGGGCTTAGCTCCCTGCCTCTGTTACTGCCATCGTGAGCATCAGCAGATATAGAAGGAGTGCTGTTACTGTGGAGGCTGTGGGATGTGGGCCCCAGGTGGGTCTCTCTGGCTCTGAGTAGGGCTCACGAGGCCAGCAGCACAGCACTGCCCCTCAGGAACTATGGGCTGGGAGGGGACAGGGCCCAACAGTGCCACATCCTGAGCAGGAATGGGCCTCAGAGGCCACTAGAGGCAGCTTCCACAAGCTGGAGACACCCTGGCAAGTCAGGGGCATCTGGGAATGGGGGAGGGCTTAGCAGGTGGGGTGGATCTATGAGATGTGGTTGCTGGTGCATTCCTGGGTTCACAGCACCATTTACCCTCCCTCCTTCTGTCCACTTACTCACAGGTGAGCACTAAGTGCTTGCTAAGTACCCTGTGTATTCTGGTACACACCCATCCTGGTGCTCCCTCCACCTGCCCACCCTATACCAGGCTGTGCTCCTCCACCCAAACCTGCTCTGAACTGGGGCTGCTCTGAGCTGGGGCTGGGGATGTTGGCATTTCACCTGGCTCAGGCACAAAGGACAGGTGGGCAGCTTTCAGGCTGAAGATGCTCACCTCCTGCCTCTCACCTAGACAGGAGAAGGTCAGGGAGGGCATGTGCCTACTTCTAGGAGCCCTGATGCCATTGCACAGGTGACCAGGCGGTGCAGACTGGGGTCCCTGGTTCTGGGGGAGGAGAGATGCTAGGAGATAACCTGCTGGGAAGGAGCTGGAGATGCACTTGATAGTGTGAAACCCTTCAGCTTTGCCTTTTCATAACACTGTGGGGCCCAAGTGAAGGCTGAGGCTCCCAGCCTGACTGTTAGGTGTGTTCCCACATTCTGTATGTAGGATGGGGTTCTCCAGAGGCTGTGGGGCTAAGTCTTCCACTTCTCACCTCAAAGTAGGTTTTGCTTGTCAATTCTCAGTTCCCTTTTGTTAGGCTGGTGTGCACCTGCTGTGTAGTGAAGCTCTCCAAAAGGGGACTGAGGTTACTAAATAGGATCACAAGAGCTCTTTTCACACTTTTTTCTCCAGAAGGAAGGGGACCTTTCCCCCAATTTCAATTTCAGCACTGGTTTCTGATGGCTTTTAAGCATCCTAATGTAAAAACAAGTAACAACACAACAACAAAATAAAAGAAAAGTGGCCTGAATTCAAACAGATCAATCAAATGGGAGGGCAGATTCGTAAAAATAAGACCTGGTAACCAGTCCACTAACCATCTGGTTAATGTGTGTCTGCATGATGTTTACTTTGCACAAGCACAGAGCTATCCTCAGCAGCGGTGAGTGAATAGCTACCCTTCTCTTTCCAATATGCTGTACTGCTACTGTGACTGCAGGCCAAGTGCTGAAGTTAGAAGAGACCCCAAATTGGCAAAAGGACCCAGGCTGAGAGCTGCCTGTGTGGCCAGGTCTGTGGGAAACAAGACTTACACTCTCAAATAATGACCCCAAAAGTTCCCTCTCCTCTTCCTCTTTGCTGTGTACATTTTGACCTCCTAACAGGGAGGTGCAAATGAATTCTGTTTCCCTCTCAGTTTTAGGCACTCTCTGGAACATCTTTGATTAACCACAGTCTTTCATTTATTTCCAGCCCTGTTGGTGACTTTTGACTTGGAATGTCAATTCCTTCCTCTGGAATAATGCCTTTCATTGTTGCACAAATGCTTGGGTGGGCTGTCTTCAGGAACCTTTGTCCCTTTCCTGGGTGCCAGGAGATATCTGGACGGTAGGAGCCATCTTCAGGCTCTGAATAGGTCTTCTCTAGGTGACCATAGTGTTCTGCATACCAAACCATGCCATATAGACACAGAAGGTGGTGAACACCATGCTAAGAAGCCAAAGCACAACATAGTGTATTTGGGTCTTACAGAAAAGATCTTATCCAAATTTTATGTAAAAAATAGCTTCCGGGAAACCAATGACCCCAAACAGCCAGCACTGTGTTCCCACGTGTTTGCATCGTGTTTTGGTGAGGTAGGTGTAGTGCTGTCCCACTGTGGGAGCTGTGATGACACCAATGAAGAGAATCCTACACCAACTTAATGGATGGATGGCGTGGAACACAAAGATATGCTTCAACAAGAAGGATTTCAACTCAGTCAGCTGCTAGATGATCATGAAGAGGTATCGGCCACTCTCTGAAAAGAAGATTTGGGGTCAAACCATTGAACATAGGTCTAGCCAGCAGGAGTACACTGCCGCACGGCTCTCTTGATCTCCCTGGTGGTTATGTGAATGTCCTTGAAGCTTGCCCAGTAAGTCCTTATCTCCAAAATGGCAAACAGCCATGCCACCACTGCTGCACAACAGGATGTCCTGAATGACTTGGTCCCACCAGCACTTGGCAAAATTGGGCAGAAGATGCCTTACCAAAAGCTCAGTTAGCTCCCAGGTAATGCCGATTGTCCAATAGAAACCATAACTGAGGATTAACAAAGGTTTCAAGGCCCAGCCCCAGAAGTGTCCAAATGCAAATATAGCAAAGTGACTGATAATCCTTTCGTAGGTGATAACAGAGCAGTTCACAGCATACTCCATGATATCCGTTTCCCTTGTGGTGTATTGAAGATTTGGATCTAGCCAACACATTAGGGATTTCACCTGCTCAGAGTTCAGGAAGAGCAGGATACCAGGAACAGGAAGCAGAGCACACCAAGTCCAAAACCATTCACCATCAGGCTGGATGAGGCCCAGTGACAGGACTGTGGAGGAAAGCTAACACACTGATGATAAGAAAGAAGAAAACAACAGAGAGAATGCCTCTCCGGATGTTGTCTTCTGGAAAAGAGTCATCTCCGGGGAAGGCAAAGTATGTGAGGCTGATGATGGTGAAGCCAGGTGACAGTGTGTGGCTGGGAGACGTCAATGGTCACATCCTATACTTGCTGTTTGTTGATCATCTGGAAATGCATCTTTTAGTTCACATCATCTTTGCTCAGAGTCTGGCTCCCCATGCAGGATGACATAGCCCACCTCCCTGTCCTGCCACGGTGGTGGCCCCAGCCCACAAAGGCTGGGACCCCGAGGGTGACAAGCCACAGCGGGCGAGCAGCTGGATGGTAAGGCTGGGTCTGGTACCTAGCAAAGGCTGGGCTTCAGTCTCTAATTTAATTTTAGCCATTCTTAGAGGTGTCTAATCTTATTATGGTCTAAATTTGAATTTCCATAGGAACCATGATATTGAGCATCATTCCATAACATCGGCTTATTTGTCATCTGAATATCTTTGGTGAAATGTTCACACATAGTTTTTACAATTTTTTATTGTGTTATTTTCTTGTTATTGCATTTTGAGCAATCTGGATATCATTTCTTTATCAGATGTTATTTTCAATTTTTTTTCAAGTTTGTAGCTTATATTTTCATTATCCTGTCTTCTGAAGAATGGAAGTTTTAAATTTTGATGAAGTCAAATTTACCAGTGTATGATTTTATGGATTGTGCTTTTCACAGAGCCTTGTCATTTTTCAGAGCTGTTTGTAGATCCTTTGCATTCCATATGCATTTTAGAATCAGCTTTCTAATTTCTACCAAAAAAGTCTACTATTATTTTGATTGGGAGTGAATTGAATCTATAGATGAATTTGGGAAGAATTGATCTCTTAACAATTTTAAGTCTTCTAATCCATGAATAGGTTGTAGGTCTTCACTTAATTCTTAGCATTTTTTTCTCAGCAGGTTTTGTGGTTCTTAAGATGCAATTTTTGCACATTTGTTGAATTTATTCCTAAGCATTTCAATTTATATTTATCTATTATAAATGGTCTTGCTTTTCTGTAAACTTCAAATTCTGATTGTTGTTTGAATAGAGAACACAGTGCTTTATTTGTATTTCAATTTGTTGACTAGAGCTCTCATAACAAAATGCCTGGGTGGCTTAAACCGAAGATATTTCTATTTTTCACCTCAGAATTCTGGAGAACTCCAAGATGGAGGTGTCCTCAGGTTGGGCCTCCCCTTGGTCCTCTCTCTGTGGCTCACAGACGCTGCCTCCTTGCCCCGTCTCACCCGGCCTTTCCTCCCTGCCTGTGTGCGTCTGGGCCTACCTTTCATTCTCACAGAAAGACACCAGTCAAACTGGATCAAGGCCCGCACTGAAGACCTCATTTTAACTGAAATACTTCTACGAAGTACTTGTTTTCAAATACAGTTCTATTCTGAGGTACTGGAGGTTAGGACTTCTACATATGAATTTCAGGGGTTCATGGTGCAGCTCATAACAATATTGATTTCACACTCTGCAGCCTTGCTAAACACACTTCCAGTAGTGTCTTTGTGGTTTCCATACAATTTTCTATAGAGGTGATCATGTCATCTGATAATAAAGGCATCTGGATGTTTTTTGTATCTTTTTCTTGCTTACTGCACTGGCTATAACCTCAAATACAGTGTTGAATAGATGAGTAAAAATAGACATCCTTGCCTTGTTTCTGTATGTAGGGGGAAAGAATTTGGTTTTTCCATCAAGTATGAGGTTAATTTTATATCTTTCATAAATCCTTTATCAGCTTGAAGAGGTTCTTTTTTTGCTTTTATGAATTTTTTTTTAATCACGAGTAGATACTGAATTTTGTCAAATACTTATTCTGTGAGATAATAATTTGGTTTGGCATTTAGTCTGTTGACAAGTAAATTATGTGCTCTGATGTTTGAATGGTGGAACAACTTTGAATTCCTGGGATAAGATACACTTGTCCTTTTTATATTGTTTGATTCAGTCTGCTAACCTTTTGTTAAGAGTTTTTGCACCTTTGTTCATGGGGGATATTGACTACAGTTTTCTTTTGTTGTTATTCCTTTGATTTTTGTGTAGGAATAATGATGACTGCATTGAACCAGTTAACAAGTATGTCCTTCCTTTTTTCTAAAAGAGTTTGTACAGAATTGTTACTGTTTATCTTCAGGCGTTTGTGGAACTCAGGAGGGGCCCTCTGGGCCTGGAGATTTCATTGTAAAAAGGCTTTCAACTACAAATTAAATTTCTTTGTTAGGTTTTGGGACATTCAAATTATGTCTCTCCTCTTTAGTAAATTTATCTTTTAAGAAGTTTATCTGTTTCATCTAAGTTGTCTAATCTATTGTTATGAAGTCATTTATGATAATCTCTTATTACAATGTCTGTAGGGTCCCCAGTGACAACACATCTCTCATTCCTGATACTGGAGATTTGCTTCTTTTCTCCCATCAGTAACTTTTTAAAATGAATCTCTTAACAGATTTACTCATTTTACTGACTTCCTCAAGGAATTAGTTTTTTATTTCACCAATTTCTTCTATAATTTCTATATTTTCTATTTTTTATTTATTTATTTACTTTTCTGGTTAATTTAGTTTCCATTTGCTCTTTTCTTTCAGTTTCTTAAGCAGAAGTGAAGATCACTGACTTGAGACCTACCTACCTCGGAGTGTAGATAATTAGTGTGATAAATTTCCCTCCCAGTACTGCTTTACTGGCATCCCACACATTTTTTAATGTGCCAATCTTTATTTTCATTTGGTTCAAAATGTTTTCTTTAATTCCCCTTTTGATTTTTTTTCTGGGAATAAGGATTTTTTTTTTTTTTCCGTTTTTGGCTGGGGCTGGGTTTGAACCCGCCACCTCCTGCACATGGGGCCGGCGCCCTACTCCTTTGAGCCACAGGCGCTGCCCAGGATTTCTTTTTTCTTTTCTTTTTTTTTTTTTTTAGGGATGTATTGTTTAATATTTGGGGGTCTTCCAGATATCTTTTTGTTATTAATTTCTTTTTTTTTTTTTTATTAAATCTTAGCTGTGTACATCAAAGCGATCATGGGGCACCATACACTGGTTTTATAGACCATTTGACACATTTTCATCACACTGGTTAACATAGCCTTCCTGGCATTTTCTTAGTTATTGTGTTAAGACATTTACATTCTACATTTACTAAGTTTCGCATATACCCTTGTAAGATGCACCACAGGTGTAATCCCACCAGTCACCCTCCCTCCGCCCCCCTCCCCTCCGTTTCCCCCTTCCCCCTATTCTTGGGTTATAACTGGGTTATAGCTTTCATGTGAAAGCCATAAATTAGTTTCATAGTAGGGCTGAGTACATTGGATACTTTTGTTATCTGAAAAAAAGTTTATATGAATTGAACATTTTTATAGTTACTTATAGTTTTATGTCCAATAGTGTGGTCTGTCTGATAAACATCCCAAGTACTCTTGAAAAGAATGTACTTTGCTGTTGTGAAGTGGAGTGTTTGGTGCAGATCGATCAAGTCATGTTGATTGATGGTGTTGCTGAAATCTTTTATAGCCTGAATCGCTGAGAGAAAGCCATGGAAATTTCCATCTGCTAATGTGGATTTTCCTGTATTTCCTTGTGGTTCTATCATATTTTGTTTTACATATTTTGAGGTTCTGTTAACAGGTCAGTAAATACAATTGCTATGTCCTCTTGATGAATTCTGCATTTGTCATTTTGAGATAACCATGTTCATGGTGGGCATTTCCTTGAGGGTCTCTGTGACCCCTGCCTACTGAAGCTCAGGCCTTTGTTTGACCCTCCCCTTGACCATGGGCAGGACTGGCTTCTAGCCAAAAGAACGTGGCAAAGGTGACAAGGTGTGCGGACTTATGTATAAATAATTAAATAATTTTGTTATGTAAGATAAAAGTGCCCCTCTTGATGGTGTCTCTCTTGACCTCACTCTCCATCAGTGAGAAGGCAAGAGACTGCTCTGGGAAGTCCACCCAGCAAGGGCGTGCTGGACCCTGACTGTCAGAAACTGAGATGAGGAAAGCGTGATGCTAAGTTTGTAGCAATATCATTAATACAGCAAGGGAAAACCAATAGGCCCGACAGTATTCTTTGCTCTGAAGTCTATTTCGTGTGATATGAATATATCCACTTTCACTTTATTTTGATTAATGTTAGCATGGTATTCCTTTTCCAATCCTTTTATTGTTGCCCTTTTTGTGTCTTTATTTTTTAAAAGTAGGTTCTTTATAAATAACATCTTTTGTCTTTCATTTTTTGGACCATCTGACATCTCTGCCTTTTACTTGGGAATGTTTAGAGCATGCACAAACACATATATGTTTTTATTGTGGTAAAATATTCATGAGAATCATTTTTACTATTTTAAGTGTGCAGTTCAGTGACATTAAGTATACATAACAATGTACTATTTGTTTCCAGAACTTTTTCGTCATCTCAAACAGAAACTCTGTACCCAATAAACAATAAATTTTCCTCCCAAAGCTCCCCATGCACACCCTCTGATAAACACTATTCTACTTTCTATTTTCTATGAATTTGACTACTCAAGGTACATCACATAGGTGGAATAATATAATATTTGTCCTTTTGCATCTGGCTTATTTCACTTGACATGAAGTCCTCAAACCCCTGTCAAAACATCTTTCCTTTTTTAGGCTGAATAATCCATTGAATGAATGCACCACAGTTTGCTTATCTGTTCGTCTGTTGATAGACATTTGGGTTGTTTCCAACTTTTGTTTATTGTGATCAATGTTGCTATGAACATTGGTATGCAAACACCTGCTTGAGTCCCTGCTTTTAATTCCTTTGGGTATATGCTCTGTGGTGGAATAGCTAGATGACACAGTGATGCTATGTTTAACTTTTTGAGGAATTGCCATACTGTTTTCTGCAAAGACTGCACCATTTACATTCCCACCAGTGATTTCAACTTCTTCATAACTTTACCAACACTTTTTGTTTTTGTAGCAGCCATCATAACAAGTGTGAAATGAATCTCACTGTGGTTTTGTTTTGCAGTTCCTTAATGACTAGTGATGCTGAGAATCTTTTCATGTGCTTATTGGGCATTTGTGTACCATCTTTAGAGAAAGATCTATTTAAGTTCTTTGTCCACTTTTTTTTTTTTAATTTTTTTATTAAATCATAACTGTATACAATGATATGATTATGGGGCATCATACACTCACTTCATAAACCGTTTGACACATTTTTATCACAGTGTCCACTTTTAAAGTTCGTTGTTCTTTGGTGCTGTTGAGTTGTAAGATTGTTTCATGTATTCTGGATGTTAATCCCTTATCAGATATAGGATTTGTCAGGTTTATTAAGTATAGAGTATAAATGTCTTAATATAATAATTAAGTAAAGGAGATGAGGTTTATATTAACCAGTGTGTTGTAAACACTCTTAATTTTATATAAAATCACTATATTGTAACCCATACATGCGTTAATGTATACATGATCTATGCATTTACAATTTAATTTAAAAAAGAAAATATTTTCTCCCACTCAGTAGATTATCCTTTGATGTATAAAAGTTTTTAATTTTAATAAAAGTCCAAATTATTTTTTCTTTTATCATCTGAGCTTCTGGTGTTATATTAAAGTAATTATTATCAAATCCAATGTCGTGAAGATTTTCTCCTATTTTTATTCTAAGGATTTTATAGGTTTAACTCTTACATCCAGGTATTTGATCTATCTTGAGTTTATTTCATTCTTATGCCTGTGGATTCCCAGTTTTCCTGGTACCATTTGTTGAAGATTGCCCCTTCCTAAATGGATTTTCTTGGCACCCTTGTCAAAAATCAATCCACCACATGTGTGAGGCCTTATTTCTGGGATCTCTATTCTGTTCCTTTCTAGGCTCTTTGTATTTAACACAATTAGTGTTACGATAGAAATTAAGCCTGCCATCTTGTTATCAACTCATCTTCACTCTGTTTATTTGTTCTTTATCTTCCTTTAGTTTGATTACTTTAGTATACAGGGTGTCCCAAAAGTCACCCCTAAAGTTGCCATACATAGGGAAAATGGGAAATTGTAGCTAAATGTAGCTATTTTGTTTTTTACAAAATATTCACTACCTAATTTTATAAAATATTTATAAAATATTCTTTATGTGTTGGCTACCTCTGTGTAAAATTTAGCAGTGAATATTTTATAAATAAAGGTACATTTAGCTACAATTTCCCATTTTCCCTTTGTATGGCAATTTGAGGGGCAACTTTGGGACATCCTGTATTTTATAATTTAATTTTATCTCCCTCCTTTGTTGGCTTTTCAGCTTTTACTCTTTGTTGTGTTATTTTGACGATTGTTTTAGGGTTTACAGAATGTGTCTTGAATGCATCACAGTCAATTTCCAGATTGTGACGCAGCACATAATGCATATAGTGTGAGAACTTCTCAAGAATATTCTTTCATTTCTCCATTCTAGACCATACATATTCTTCTGTCATTCGTTTTCCTTCTACACATGTTACACACTCCATAGCACACTGACTTCTAATGGGATTCAAATAGTGAGAAAGTCTTTTCATGTTTACTCATGTGGTGACCATTTCTGGTGTCATACATTCCTTTGTGTAGATCTGTTTTTCTCTTGTATCATTTTCCCATCTGTGGAAAGAACTTCCACTCATTTCCATTGTACTGTAAGCCTCTGGTGATGATTTCTTCAGCTTTTGTGTGTTTGAAGAGGTGTCTGATATCTTCAGTATTCATGGTCCTGAGTTGCCACATTCCTTGGTGCCTGGCCCTTCTCGTCTCTCTCCTTCTTCCACTTATACAGATTTTGGGGTAGCATTGAGGCCATCCAGGCAATGCAGAATAATCTCCCTCACTAACACATTCCGCCCATCTGCTACCTTAACTGCCTTTTGCTGTGTAACCTTACATTATCACAGATTCCAGGATCCAGGACTCACAGATTGCAGGACATGGGTGTCTTTGAGAACTTACTTTCTTTATTGTGATGGAAATGACACTGCCAAGAGGCCAAGTAAAAGAAATGCTGAGAATTTCCACTGGATAGAGAAGAAAAGAGGGACAGGGGAACCTGATTTTAACAAAGTCAGGAGGCTAACAAGAAATGGATTGAAGAAACAGAGGAAGGTGATGAAGTAGAGAAATCAATTTTAGACTACTGTGTTTGGAAGTTTGGTGACGAGGAGGTAAGAGTTACCAAAAACCCTGCTGGCAACATGAAGAGACAGTAGGTGGACATAAAGGGAGTTCAGGCTCTGTGTCTGAGACTGGGGTCTACTCTGATTAAACGTCTGAACATGCACAACTCTTTTAGCTTCTGGAGGCATCAGCTGTACAGAGAATGAAAACACTGGCCTTCTCTCCAGAACCATTCTCAGGGAGCAAATGCCACAGATTGCAAAAGTACTTCGTAAAGCATGATAAGTACAAGATGTGATCTCTGGGGCTTTTTCCCGCCTCCTGTTTTCACCTTTCACCTTAGGTACCCTGGGAGTTTCTAAAACTTTGGCTGATACCCTGTAAAACAGGAGTTTACTGATAGCTATCCTCCACTTAGCACTTCCATCAAAATGCTTTCAAATATACTTTCTTGAGGGAGGATCACAGTTATAAGAATGTAGATGTCTTTTCTCTTACTAATATTTAGGAGTCTTATCCTATATTTATTTCTTAATTCATCTCATAGAAACCACTATCATCTTCACCATTAAAAAATCCACCCTTAGCTTCTTCTAAAGTTAACACTGAGGTTGTTCCAAGACTGGCTTAGCCTGAAACAGGACAGTACTATGGCTTATTTACTGCAAACAATAGCAAAGTCCGACAATCACTTAACCCTCCCCCCCATTTTTGTAATAGAGCCACCAGTTGTGACTTTCCTTTTTTCATCTCTGTGTTATCTTGGATTATTGTGATTGGAAATTTCTGTTGTTATTGTTTATATTAATAATGGCAAGGGAACTTTCTTTGTCCTGTGCCTCCTTTTAGCCTTGGGGGGATGAAAGCAGTGAATGCCTAGCTTCCTGAGTCCCTGAAGATTACTGTCATCTGGGATAGGAGGCTGTCATTGCCATGTTGTTCAGATCATTGCTCAGAGGATTCTTTCCAAATGGAATAATGAATGATTCAGAATTTATAGTGTTTTTAAAACATAGAACAGTGTTTTAGTTTCACATGGTAAATCATCAAATGTTTAGATGGGAATGCATTGTTGGGAGCTAAGCCTAAAATAAGTTCACAAAACATTCACCAAAATGGTGATTTTTCTGAAATTTTTGTCTGGAACTGAAACTGTCAGCTGGCTGCAGAAATGAGGAGACAGAGAAAATGGCCAAGAAAAAAAAAAAAATCACAGCAAGTCATTACTTACAAGCCTTTTAGGCCAGGCATGGCAGCTCATAGTTGTAATCCTGCACTCTGGGTGGCTGAGGCAGGTAGATTGCTTGAGCTCAGGAATTCAAGACCAGCCTGAGTAAGAGCAAGATCTCATCTATGCTAAAAATAGGCATTATGGTGGGCTCCTGGAATCCCAGCTACTCAAGAGGCTGAGGCAAGAGGATGGCTTGAGCCTAGGAGTTTGAGATTGTTGAAGTCATGGCATTCAACCCAGGGTGACAGAGTCATTTCTAAAAATAGATATTTTAAAGGATATTTATCATTTACTTACTCTGATAATAAGAAGTCCAGAATTTCAGCCTTGTTCACCGAGTGGTTTCAATATTTGTGAAATTGAAACAAATGACCTTTCAGGTATGTACAGATATAGTACACCTTGACTGAAATAATGATGGTTCTGCATAGATTCTTAGTGGCTCATTTTTCAAAGAATCATAGGATTTTATAAAAAGTATCACAGTATAATAAGTACTGGGTATGGATAAGTCTTTAGAATGAGAAGTATAGTGGGGCCCTAGAAGAACAGAATGTGGAAAGGGGGATGCATCCTCAGCACTCCCTTTGCCCTTTCGAGACAGATAAAAGTAAAGACATTGCCTCTAATCTTCTACTAATTTCCGGACTTTATGGACTGTATATTCTAATCCATGATCCATACCAACTGCTCGATTTATGGTAGGACTTCAGTGGGGAGTAGAGTTATGTGGAATAATTGCCTCCCTTAGTATTTTCTGGGGCTTTAGGGAACAGAGAACAGAAGATGAAATAAATGAGGAAGATATAATTGTCCCTTTCATTTTAAGAATTCTACCTAATTTCTACTTCCCAAGAGTATAAAATAAGTACTTTTTGGTCCTTATTTAAAAAAAGAATTAATTTGATTTTTCTAATTGGAACACTTTCTACCTGAAGATTACCAATTGGAGTCAGGATCATGAATAAAAGTTTAGAATTACAATTCAAGAGAATCATATCATTAAATAATTAAGTTATCTACAAAAGAGGCAGAAGGTTTGGATGAGATGAAGAACAAAGGGGGCTGCCAGCCTTTCTCCCAAACTCAGCCCTGCAGACACAATGGAGGATAGGAGGTGACAAGCATCTCAGGAACACTTGACAACTGCCGTGAACGTTATCTCAAGTGGTGAAACAGCAGGAGGCTCCAGAGGGGAAAGGATGGGGCCTGAGAGGGTCAGGGAAGACCACAGGGAGATGGACTTACACCATTTTTCCAGGTGTGCCCTCTCCTCTTCGTTACCTACTCTGCTATCCTATCAGGAGAACAGCAGTGCCAGCCAGCAAAGCCTGTCACCAGGGCAGGAGCAGAAGTGGCCATGTTGTCTCTCATACTCCCTTCTCCAATGCGAGAGTTACATGTGACAGCTTCTGAGAAGAACAGCAGAGAAGGGCCTTGGCGGGACCTCAGTAGACTCCTTAGGGAGAAATGAGAAATGATAGAAACCAGGTTGTAAAGTGAGAGCTTCTCTTCCCTGAAATGGTCCTGTCTGCTCAGCCAGAGAAGCACAGTATAAGGTCAACTCTCCCTGCTGTTAGACATTAAGTGACAGTTACAGAAAATAAAATTGAGCCCAAAGAGAAAATTGCTAGACACACGAGAAATGCAAGCACCATGAAAGGACAAGCATCAGAGCAATCTATGCCAGAGGAAACCCAACAAAAAATGGAACAGACAGAATGGTAAGTAAAATTAATGGAAATGCTTTGAGAGGTGGAACATATCCTGAGATGCAAAGGGGAAATGTGAAAAATGAACAAATAGTAATGAACTAAAGTCTTGTGGACGTATACTATGGCCAGAATGATGTTACATGGATGAGATTTATCCTCCTGAAATAAACAACAAAAAGAAAGAAAAGAAAAGAGAGAGACAGAATACATAAAGTGATGTTATTTAAGAAACTGGGCATCAGGGAGTGAAGGACAGTGAGTGATCGCTGCGAGATGGAAGCAGATGATGGACCCTATGACTGCAGGGCACACTCTCCAGAGAGAGTTTTCCAGGCATGGCATCAAGAGGGGCACTGAGACACAGCATTGCCTGAGTTGAAGAGAAAGAACTAAGAGTCAGAGAGAGAGGGATGGCTGGAGTTCTTAGAGTGAGAATAGAGAACTGTAGAGAGAGACCCCTAGAGACCTATAGAGAGTTCCCCTTGAATATTCTGCAGAATATTAATCAGCATAGGCATTGAATATAGATCAATACAGGCATGAGAGGAAACTGCCTGATCCCAAATATAGGACCATATGAAAAGATTAGTGAGGACATTGCCCAGTCCTCATACAGGTCCTAGAATAATACTTGTTCCTTCCAGCTAAACAGGAAAAAGTGTTCATAACTTATGAGAAATCGGTAATGTATTGAGGAAAATCTGCTTCAGTAAAGGGGAATAGTGACCTACCATTGAGCTCTACTCCAAAACCACTTAACAAATTATAAAGCAAATGCCAAAAGCTTCAAATTATTAATAAGTCAAGATTTATAGAAATACATACAAAAATATTCAGCACACAACAATGTAAAATTCAATATTTGGCATTCAATCAAAATTATCAGATATGCAAAGAGGCAGGAGAACTAGATGCGTAATGATAAGAGTAATCAATTAGCCACATCTAATCCAGAATGTAACACAATGTTAACACAGTGGAAAAGGACATTAAAGCAGTTATTATAACTATACTCCATGTGCCAAGTATAGACATTAAAGATACAAAAATACCCAAATAGAATTTCTAGAGATGAAAACTACAATGTCTAAGATGAAAAATACACTAGAAAGGATTAATACCATATTGCACATCATAAAAGATTAATGGACTTGAAGGCAAAACAGTAGAAACTATCCAAAAGAAAACAGAGAAACACAAGAATTTTAGAAAATTAAAAGAGCATTAGAGAGTTGTAAGATAAGTTCAAGCAGCTGAATATATGACTATTTGAAATTGCTAAAGGAGGGGCAACAAACTAACAAACAAGAATCAAAGATATAATGGCCAAATTTTTCTAAACTTGTAGAAAACTATGAATTCACAGATCTATGAAGCTACATGGACCCTGGCACAAGCAACATTTTAAAAAACTGCATGGAGGCACATTATGTTAAAATTGTTCAAAAGCATTGATAAAGAGAAAATCTTAAGAGCAGCGAAAAGATGGAACAACAAGACAGACTGAGACATGTTACAAATAGAGGAACAAGGATTTGGCTAAGTGGAGAGATGTTATTTGTCTACAGGTCAGAAGACTCAACAATTTTAAGATGTCATTTTCCCCCAATTTTACCTGAGAATTCAATGCAAACTCAATCAAAATCTCAGCATGCATTTTTTAAAAAGAAACTCTTAAATCATGTTTAAAATTCACATGGCAGTGCCAAGGGCATAGAATAAACATAACCCCAACCAAAACAACCTCTCTACACAAAAACACAACACTTTGATAAAAAGGAATAAAGTTGTAAGACTAACCCTATCTGATCTTAAGAATGATTGTAAAACTACAGTAATCAAAACAGTGTGGCATTGAATTAATGGTATGTACCAAGGATGGATTGGTTTCTGAGAACAGAGCATCCCAACATAAACCCAAACATTCAGAGAAAACTGATCTTTGAAAAATGTCAAGAAGCAATGCATCAGAGAAGGAATATCCTTTCAGTGTTTGGTGCTGCATAAATGGATATGAAAGGAAAATAATTTGAATCTGTACCTCACACTGTATACAAAAATTGACTCAAGATAAGTCATAGACAATGTAAAACTAAAAATTGTGAAACTCTTGGAAATAATTAGAGAAAACAGTTGCGACACTGGTAGGCAGGATTTCTTTGGTTGGTACCAAAAGGAAGATCCCTAAAAGAACAAATTGATGAAATGGGCTTTCTTAAAATGAAACACTTTTTCCTTTTAAAGAAAGGAACACTTTTTCCTTTCTGTTAAGAAAATGGAAAAAAAAAAATCTATAGGCTGGGAGAAAATCTTTTGTAAGGCACATCTGATAAAAGATTTGTGTCCTAAATAAAGAATTCTTAAATTCAATAAGAAAATAAGCAATACTATTAAAAATAAGAAAAGATTTGAACACTTCACCAAATGATATATACAGATGGAAAATAAGCACAGAAAAAGATGTTTAACAGTGTTAAGTATTAGGGAAATGCAAATTAAAACCATAATGAGATACTGTATCTGATGCCATATTTGCCAGGCCGGCTAAAATTCAAAACATGTACCGTACTAAGTGTTGGAGAGAGTATGAAGGAATTGGAACATCTTTACACTGCTAGTTGGAAGATTAAATGGTGCAATGGAAAATAGTTTCATAGCTTTTTTAAAAAGTTAAACGTTTCTCTACTATATGATGCATCCATTTCATTTTTAAGTATTTGTCCAAGACAAAAGGAAACAGATTTCACAAGATATAAAATTCTAAGTGCCTGCAGTTTTTATTTAGTATTTTAAAGATGACATTCTACTGTCTTCTCCATGGCATTGTTTTCTGCGAGAAATCTGCCATTCCTGCATTTTTCCCTTGGTACATAACCTGTTTTATCTCTGTGCTAAGATTTTGGATCTGTTTTTGCAAAATTTATGACTGCTAATTGAATTTGAGAAATTAGATAATGACGTGCCTCGGTACAATTTTCTCAATACTTCTTGTGCTTGGGTTTCCCTAAACATTGTTGGTTTGTAGTTTTATCTGTATGTAGGTTTATAGTTTTAATCAAATTTGGAAAGTTTTAGTCACTGTTTTTTTAAAATATATCTTCTCTTCCATCTTTTCTCCCCCTTGGTGGCAGCGTGTGGGTACACGTGTGTTTGAAGCAGTTCAAATTTTTCAACAACTCGTTAATTTCATCTTTCATAGTTCCTATTGCTATATGTCTTCAAGTTCCCTGACCTTTTCTTCTGTGATGTCTAATTTGACATTAAGCCCTTCTAGAATATTTTTTGTGTCAGACGTTATATTTTTAATCTATATATTTAATCTGGGTCTCTCTTTTATATTTTTTCTGTCTCTGCTTTTTAAGGATATGGAATGCAGTTATGTTAACTGTTCTACTGTCTTTGTATTGATTTTAATATTGGTGTCAGCAATTGATCAATTCCTATCGATTTTTGTCTTTACATATTATGCTTTCTTGCTTCTTTGTATGCTTGATAATTTTTCGTTGGATGCCAAATATTGTGGATTTCACTTTATTTGGTAGGAGATATCTATGTATTTCTATATACATTCTTAAACTTTATTCTGGAACACAATCAAGTTACTTGGAGACATTCTGATTCTTTGCATGTTGCTTTTAAGATTTGTTTGGTGGGACCAAAGTAGGGCTTAGTCTGGGGATCATTGTCCCTCCTTGCTGAAGCGAGCTCTTCTTAAGTGCCCTACCCATTAACCCAAGAGCCACAAACTTTCCACCTGGCTGGGCAGGGCGGGTGCTAGTCCCAGCCTGGTGTGAACACCAGTGCCCCTCCGGTCATTTTCTGTCATTTTTGTGTGAGTCCGTGGTAGTTTCACATATGTTCATGTTGATCAAAACCCAAATAAATGCTTTAGGGCCTCCTGAGACCACATAGTCCTCCCTCCGTGCAGCCATCTCCTCTTTGGAATTCTGAACTATGAGCTCTAACAACCTTCCACGATTTCAGCTCTGTCTCCTCAGCTCAGGGGGTCTTCTGGAGTCTTCAGATCTGCATCTCTGAGAGGGGCCTGGGAACTCTCAGGGGGCTGGCTTGTTTCCCAGCTGAAAGGGATCACTGTTCTTTGTTGCTTGGTGTCTAGAGCAATAAAAGCTGTTGTTTCCTATATGTTGTCTAATTTTCTTGGTTTTCCAAAAACTTGAAATATATGCCTTCTATATAACCCAACCATCCCACTCCTAGTTTTACTCAAGACCAACGAATGCATGTGTTCACCCAGAGCAATGTCTGTGTTGTGCACACATGTCCACAGCAGCTTTATTTGCAAATACCAAAACTGGAAACAACTCAAATTCAATCAACAGATAAATGGGTAAACAACCTGTGTAAACAACCTGTGTATATCCACAATGGAATACTAGACAGCAACATAAAGGAACAAACAATTAATCCATGTAACAACATGGTGGGCACACAAGATAAGTAAGCTGAGTAGAGGAGGATAAAGCCCCATAAACCTCACTGTGCCTATTATACTTAAGTAAATTATGAAAATGCAAACTAGACAGTGGTGACAGAAAAGTGAGCAGTGATTGCTGGGGGAAGGATTGGGGTGGAGTCACCAGGAGCTTCAGGGGTGTGGTATCTTTGCTTTCTTCATGATGGTGAGTTTTCATGGACTACTACGCGATTCAAGCCTATCAAAACTGCACAGTTTAAATATGTGCAGTTTTTATACCTTGATTGTACTTGTACTTAAGGACAGCAGACATAGAGACTTGACTTCCATAAGCAATAACAGTAACAGTGTTTAGCCTGGCTTTCTCCACTCAGCATAGCTGCTATAAGTTTTATTCGTGCTGCTTTGTGCATCAGAGATACAGTTTTTTGTTTTTTGTTGCCGAGTGGCGTTCATTCCATTGGATAGTATCCACAATTTGTGTATCTCTTGGGCTGTTGATACACGTGTGGATTTTTTCTATTTTTGGTTATTATTAATACAGCTTTGATAGACATTCATTTATGAGTCTTTGTATGGAGATTATTTTTTTTATTAGGATAAACAGGAATGCTTCATGGTAAAAGAGATTTCTAACATAGCCAGAAATCATAAGAAGCCCAAACTGACATGGAGAATACCTGGGGCAAAGAATCATGACCATTATGGAAACTTTACAACCATCTTTGTATTGTCTCACAAGACAGTTTATTAGATTAATAAGAATACTTAAGTTGTAAAATCAGTGTTATGGTTTGAGTCTGTCCCTTCTGAAATTCATGATTAAACTTAATCCCGAGTACAGCAGTACTGGGGCGTGTTCTACTGAGGAGGCTCCACCCCCTTATGAAGGGCGTGGCAGGGCCGTGCAGCTTTTGCCCCGCCCACCCCACGAGAGGCTGCAATGCTCTCCCCGCCCCTAGGCCCGGCAGCCGCCGCCATCTTGGAATCGGAGAGTGGCTGCCACTTGACCTTGGAGCTTGTGGGCACCTTGATCCTTGACTGTAGACTCTAGTCTAGAACTATGAGAAATAATTTCTCATCTTTACAAATTGTATAGTCTCAAGCAAGTATTTTGCCACAGCAGCACAAACAGACCAAGACAGCTGTAAGGATCAAAACATTTCTGCACTTTGCACGCTGGATCTTACTGGGTGTATTTTAGACACTGCACCCGGTAACTGTAGCGTGCACGTTATTTTCAGACAAACACAAAACATTTATAGAAGTTGAACATTATATGCCACAAAGCAAGCATATGTCAACAGATTTCAATGAATTAAAATCATTTATCATACAGAGTGTATACTTTGACAGTAAGTTACTTAAATTGAAAACCAATAATAGGATAACGAAAAAACAAAGTAAAAAATACATATGAAAATTGAGAAATGAACTAAATCTGAGTCAAAGGAAAAGTGATAACAGAAATTACAAATATTTTCAACTGTAGGATAACAAAAATGGATACGTGCAGGGTCAACTAAAGCCTTGCAGGAAGGGAAATATATGGGCTTATGTGCATTTCTTAAAAGAAAAGTCTTAAGTTACCCATATGTATTATGTAATTAGAAGATTATAGCAAATTAAAGGAAAGTAGAGTGATAAAAAAAAAAACGTTAAATAATAAGCTTGACATTGTGCACGAGAGAAGATCAAAAAAGGCAAAAGTTGAATTTTTGTAAAGACCAAGAAAATGAATAAACTGTAGGCAAGGTTAACCAGAGGAAAGAGAAAGGGGTTGATTAACCAGTATCTAAAATGAAGGTTTCATCTCTCCAGATCTTTTAGACATTAATGCAATAATAAACGTGTTTTGAAGAACTATTTTATATCAATAAATCTGTAAAAGTAGAAAAAATGAACAAATTCTTAGAAAATAAAAACTCACCAAAAATTGACCCCTAAATAAATACAAGGATAGTGCTACAAGTATTAAAGAAATTGAATTAAAGAAAAAAAATCTACTGAGAGAAAACTCGGGGACAGTTAGTTATGCTGATAAATTCTACCAAACATTTGAGGAAGAAGTAATGTCGATCTTACACAGACTCCTCCAGGGAAGGGACAAACTGGGAACACTTCCCATGCTCTAGAAATGTGACTTTGAGCAAATTGCTTATCTTCGTGTGTCTCCAGTCCTTCATTTGTAAAATAGCATAATAACAATTGCCCTGTTGGGTTGTTATGAAAGAGTAAATGACCCAGGCCGCGCCTGTGGCTCAAGGAGTAGGGCGCCGGTCCCATATGCCAGAGGTGGTGGGTTCAAACCTAGCCCTGGCCAAAAACCAAAAAAAAAAAAAAAAAGAGTAAATGACCCAATACCTCAGACAGTTCCTGGCACAGGAGAGCCTGTCTAAATGATGGTAAACAAACTAAATTGTCATGATAGCAACAAGATCCAGTCACTAGTAATATTTATTCTGCTCTATGTCCCGGGGGCAGAACATTTTACACATAGGATCCTAGTTCTTAATGTACCTGTCTGAGGTGAGAATACCTGAGGTAAGTGCGTCAAGGCAAATTGAGAGCATTCTTATGTCTCAGGTTAGGGTTCCCTAAACCCACTCCACTCAGTATAAATTTAAACCTGCCCCAAACACAGGAAGAGAAGTTTCTGATTCAACATTTTTGGGAGAGAAAATTTCTGCTATCCAAAGCCACATCAGAAAAGTCTTGCTGTTCCCTTCTGAAGCAGGTGTCTGTCTCCATCTGTACACTCCCTGAATGTAGTGCCCTGGGTTAGGCTCTAGCCGAGCCGACCACCCAGCTGTCTGCTCTTCCCTCCAGCACCCTCTCTGTCCTGGCCCGCTGGGGGGTTCTGGTTAGATTGGCTGATGGAAGCCCTGGGCCCAGCATCCTCTCTGTCCTGGCCCGCTGGGGGGTTCTGGTTAGATTGGCTGATGGAAGTCCTGGGCAGGAAGTCAGAGGGCAAGAGGCTCAGTGTCTCTCGCCTGCTTCCAGATGCTTTGGTAGCACTGTTGACCAAGAGCTGTGTCCCCTGTTGACCGTGACTTATGTTGGACAGTTTCCCCACTGTGGCTCTGATGCTGACAGCTCTCTCTGCTTGGGGGTTTCCCACTGCTGTTGCCCCTCAACTCTCCCTACCCCTCTGTCTTTAATTTTCCCCTTAAATTTATGATAAAATCCTGGCCAGGGAGGCATCCTGACTGTCACTGTCAACTTGAGGCAGGAGGCCATTTTTCAGAGCTGACACACCTCTTTCAGCCCAGTAGCCCAGTTAGCTCAGCACGCTGCCTCTTAGCTCCCTCCTGGCGAGGTCCCTGAGCATCTCTTCTTAGTTCTCACTTCTGTTCAAACAAAACCTGAGATTCTTAACTCACACAGTAAGGAAAACTACTTCCTATTAGCACCAAGGTGAGCTGCTGTGCTGCTGTTGCAAGAGCAGCTCTGCCTGGATCCCTCCATCTCTGCCTGTTTCCCACCTGGCATGAGGGAACAAGCCTAGAACTCTCCGCAGCTCAGTTTGGAATCCACCGTCTAACTCGATTCCTGTTTCAGTAACTTGTGCAGTGAGTTATTTGCCTTAAAATCCTCTGTTGGTGTATTGGTTAGCATTCTCCAGAGAGAGAGAACCAGTAAAATAGGTAGGTGGATAGGTAGGTAGGAAGGTAGGTGGGAAGGGAGGTAGCTAGATAGGGAGGTAGGTAAAAAGCTAGATAGGTAAATAGATAAGTGGATAGGTAGGTAGGCAGGTAGGTAGATATGTAGGTAGATAGGTAGATAAATAAGGTAAGTAGGTAGAAAGATAGGTAGATGGTAAGTAGGTAGGTAGAGAGGTAGGTAGGTAGATAGATACAGGAAAGGGGATTTATTAGGAGAACTGGCTCGTGTGATTAAGGAGGCTGGAAAGTCCCACATGAGTCTGTCTGCACCCAGGAGGACCAGGCAGGCCAGCAGCATGGCTCAGTCCACGTCCAAAGGCCACGGGACCAGAGAAGATAGAGTAACTCCCAGTCCAAGGCCAAGGATTTGAGGGCCTGGGGCCATATGTGTAGGGCCTGGAGCCTATAGGCCCAGAAGCCAGGAAAGGAGAAGAGCATGTCCTGGGTCCAGCCACAGAGGGACGTTCTCCCGGCCCCCAGCAGATCATGTGGTGCCTGCCCACACCAAGGGCAGGCCTTGGTCTCTTGGTCCACACGGGCCTACATCTGATCGCCTCTGGAACACCCTCGCAGACACGCCTAGAGCAAAGCTCCACCAGGTTTCCAGGTGTCCTTCACCACTCAAGTTGACACCCAACATTAGCCACAACCATGGTCACTGGTGAATTTAGAAAAGAGCCGCTGGCTCTCCTGGCCACTAATAGAGAGCCTTCTCCTGACACGGAATGGGACATAAGACAAATTTACGGGGAAGCACTGAATTGGATTTGTCGGCCTAAACATTAGAACCTGTTAAATCATAAAGATTTCACCCTCAATTGTGTACGTAGGACTTGAAATTAATTCACAAGGGGGCTCTAAGCTGGGGGCTTGAGAGCCCCCCGTTTCCCCTACGTTAGGTAGAATAGTGTATCTCCCCTGCTGTATGTCTGCAGCCTTGGCCCTTATGATGTAGTAGACTGGTAAGTTATTGAGTGTGGTCATTACTTTTTCTCTAGAAAAAGCTCCTCGTGTCCAAATTGATATTCTGTTTCCTTACAAACTGTATATCCTAGAGGTATGGGTGACAGGGTTGAATAAAAACAGGTCAACAGTACTTAAGATAATACCTTAATCAATTTTAAGGTAATTTCTGATAGCTAGTGCATAGTGATAATGTATACTACTTTTTAAATTTCCCTTTAATGTGGTGTAGACATTTTAAAAACCCTATCGTATAAATTTCTTTTAAAAGACACAATTACCCATTTTATCTCCCTTCAATAGATATGTCTTTTTTAATAGGCCGCAGAAGAGTTTTTGTATTTTCTGTGATTTTTGTTGCTTTGGGGGCACCTTGTGAATTCATCCTTCTTGGGAAACGTGTACACAGCTTACCTGTCTTCATAGACCCAGGGGTACTGCGGAAGCAAAGCCAGTGACATCACTGAGGAGTTTTGAAAGGGCTGTTCCATTCTTTATTCCCCAAGAATTCTGATTTCAATTCATACAAAGTTTTCATAAATCTACATTGTAAGAGAAGCCTTAGACAAAAGGAGTCGTAACACTTTTAAAAATGTGAGTGAAATGATACAAAATTCAGGATAACATGGCTTCTGGGCTGATGAAGTGGATGAACTGTGGGTGTTGGGCAGTGGGGAAATGATGGCTAGGAAAGAGACGGCTGAGCACATGTGGGCCTGGTGTGGCAAGAGGGTCCTGTCACATGTCATTCTGCGATTGCTGAGGATGCAGGGTCAGGCACGTGCCACCTGGGTGGACCAGTGTGGTCTGTCATGGTGTGGATGAGGCATTGCTCGTGGGAGGCTGGGCCGGAGTGCACACTCGCCACAGTTGCCAGCGGATGGTGGTTGAGCCCGGGGCCAAGCTCAGGGCTCCTGGTTCGTGTTCCCAGGCTCATGCTCGTGCACGTGAAGCTTCCTAATCTGGAGGATCGAATATCTTAGATTAGGAGTGACTTTTTACTGCAAGTGGCACTGGTTTTGAAGCCAGGCAAGCACATGCGCTCATTTTCAGTCTTTACATCATTTCAGGTTGTGGAGGTGAAGTGTTGTCTTCCTCTGGAGCCATCTGACTATAGAGCTTCTCTGTCATAAAAAGGAGCTATTCTCAGGACTGCAACAGTTAACGTGTCGGAGACATTAATCTCCACCAGTCAAACCAGACGTGTCACAGTGAAGAAAAGTAGATTTCCTGATTTTCAAATAAACAGAATGCTGGATAAATATAAAATGTTGATAATTGCTTTTTCTTATTATGAATTTGGAATTAGAATGTACTTTTACCTACAACATACACAGTCATTATTTTTTCTGAAAAATCATCTTAGGAAAAGCAAAGGTGGGCATCCCAGAGAAACGCCGGTGCTCAGGAGCCAGAGCCGTGCCTCAGCGTCACTGCAGCCTGCAAGAACGGAAAACCACCTACGAGTCCTTTAATGGGGCAAAACAAACCAATCACGGCTTATTCACATAAAGCTGTGATTTTCAACCACAGCACCATGAGAGGCTC